>NC_092487.1:1188239-1908239 GCF_047495875.1 Pithys albifrons albifrons
CCTGCCTTCACCCCCCTCTGCCTGCACCCCCTGCCTGCACACCCTGCCTGCACCCCCCTGCTTTCACCCCTCTGCCTGCACCCCCCTGCCTGCACCCCCCTGCCTGCACCCCCCTGCCTGCACCTCCCCACCTGCACCCCCTGCCTGCACCCCCCTGCCTGCACCCCCTGCCTGCACCCCCCTTCCTGCACCCCCCTCCCTGCACCCCCCTGTCTTCACCCCCCTCCCTGCACCCCCCTGTCTTCACCCCCCTCCCTGCACCCCCTTGTCTTCACCCCCATCTTCACCCCCCTCCCTGCACCCCCTGCCTTCACCCCCCTGCCTTCACCCCCCTCTCTGCACCCCCTCCCTTCACCCTTCTCCAGGGGGCCATGGGAGGTGCTGCCTTTCCCCCCAGACCCTGACCCTGGAGCCCAGAAGGACATGGAGCAGAGGCCCTGGGCAGGTGTTGGGATAGGACCTGATCTCTGGGTGCTGCTCCCCTACTGTGGGGTGACCCCAAGTTCCTGCTGTGATGGGGACCGGGATGTCCCCAAGTTGCTCGGCTGTATCTCCCACCCTCCCCAGCTTCGTCTCCATCTGCAGCTCATCCAGCACCACTGTCCATCCCTGCCCTGGGGTTTGCTCCCTCCATCTTGCCTTCTCCCATCTTGCCTTCTCCCATCTTGCCTTCTCCCATGTCTCCCCCATTCCTGTGTTGGAGGGGGGTGTGCTCTGAGCACCCCCCAGGCTCCCACAGCCCCCCATTCTCCCCCTCCCCGAGGCTCCAGTGCCTCCCCACAGCCTTTGCTCGCCTGGAACTTCTCTGCCTCCCCACGCTGCTCCTGCCACTGCTGGGCCAGGCTCTCCTCCAGCATCTCCTTCCGTGCTTTGAGCCCCGCCAGGTCCTTCTCCAGGTGCTGCAGCTGCAGCTGGCTCTGATGGTTGTCCTCCACTGCTTTCCACAGGTTCTCTTTGGCCTGGCAGAGGGAACCCTCCAGCTGGGACACCTCTGTCTTGTAGGTCTCCACTGCTCCTTTCCAGATCTCTGAGAGCCTCTTGGAATAGTCCTCCACCTCCACAGGCTGGAAAGCCACCGGTGCACAGCGGAAGCTCTCCAGGCTCTGGGAGTAACTCGCGATCTCCTGGTCCAGCCCCGCTTTCTCCTCCTCGTGCACCTCCAGCAGGGTTTCCACCTCCTTCTCCAGCTGCACGGCTCTCTCCTTCAGCCAGATCTGCGCTCTCCTCTCCTCCTCCAGCTCCTTCCTGCTCAAGGACAGCTGCTTCTTGGCTTCTTCTCGGGCTGCCTGCTCCTTCTGGCACCTGCTTTTCACCTGCTGGACCTCCTCGTAGAGGTTGTCCCTGGCCAGCTCGGCCGTGCACTTCTCCCTGAAGGCACAATCCAGCGCATCCCGCAGGGCTCGCAGCTCCTCCTCGTACTTCGCCCTCCACGAGTCCCCACTCGGACTGCCCTTGGCACTCTGGATTTCAGCTCGCAGAACCTCATTCTCCTCCTCCAGGAACTTCACGCGGGCCAGATACGCCTCCAGCCGCTTGTTGAGGTCCCACATCTGCAGCGATTCCTCTCCCAGCGCTCTCGCCGCTGCGAAACTTTCCGTGCTCAGCATCGGTGCTGCCGGAGGGTGCCGGGGCTCTGGAGCCGGCACTGCCAGAGGAAGACGCCGGGAAGGAGGATGCCGGAGAGGATGCCGAGGCTCTGGAGGAGAGGGAGGGCAGGGAGGGAAGTGAGTGGCTGAGAGCAGAGGGGAGCGCAGCTATTCATACTCTTCGAGGACGAGTGGGAGGCCCCCGAGACCCGGGCGAGCAGCCGGATTTAACTCTTGCACAGCCGGGCTGGCTCCAGCCCACGTGGGCTCGAGGCTGAGCTCTGCTCCAGCACCGCGATCTCCCAGCCCTGGCGAAGGGCAAGGTGTTCCTTTACACTTCGGGATGGTGACTGGAGGGGTTGGATCCTCCCACGGCGTTACTCGGCTGGGATTGCCCTCCCCAAGCCTGAGTGCGATGCCAGGGAGTTGGAGGGCTGCCGTGGGGCTCGGCGTGGAGCTTGGGAGATGTCCAAGGGCAGTTGGCAGATGCCCATCCTGGAGGGCTTGGCTTGCAGCATCCCTCCCTCTGCAGTGTCTGGCCGGCAGCGAGCTCTGAAACCCGAGGGCAGGGGAGCCCACCGAGGGTCTCACAGTTCTGGGGAGGTGACGGCTGCACCGAGGACACCGGTGCCACCCCCTCCCCGGGGCTGTTTTGGGCTCAGCACAGACCACGGCAGATCCAGTGCCCTGGATCCATCAGAGAGAAGAGGGGGAGAACCGCCTCGGGGGATGGCGGTGAGCACAGGGCGTCATCCTGGCTAAACCCCTCCCTTGGGGTGCTCCATCCAGCTGTGCGCAGCTGCAACCCTCCTTCTTTCCAGATGTTCGTGGCGGGATGTGCCGAGCGCAGCCGGGAGCCCAACGGGAGCTGCTTCGCCGGCAGCCCCTGAAATTTGGCAAGCGCCGCTCAGTGTTTGATTTCCTTCACAGTTTTCCATCCGCGCGGTCGAGCCGTCACGGCCGGGATATGAATCGCTTCACGGGGAGCATTGGGGGTTTAGGATTTTTGATTTTTTTTCTTTTTGTTTTCCCCAGCTGGTTTATCTGGGCGAAGGGCAACGTGCTGGTAACGGGGGAAGACTGAAAAATTCCAACTCGGGAGGTTTCTGTGAACAAAAGAGGCAGGAAAACATCACTTGGGGAGAGACTTGTTGCGAGCTTTCTCTCGGTCCTCCCTCTCCCGAGAGACGGTGTTTTTTCCCACGAGAGGGTCCCTGCTCTGTCCTCACCATGGCAAGGAGAACAAGAATGTCCCCTCCCGACCTGTCCCACGGGGAGCCCTTCTGGAGAGACAAGCAACAGTCCCCTCTGCTGGCAAAGGACGACCAGAGCCTCCCAGAGCCCTCTTCGAGCTCCTTCCCCCGGCACCACCCGGGAGCTGGTGGGGGGCCCCGACACCTCCCACATCTGGGAGCTGCAGTAACGGGGGTCCCAGAACCCCCTCGGAGGGAGAGGGTTTTTCCCTGGTGTCTGGATGTTGGGGAAGGGGAGATGACCCGGCTCGGGGGTCCCCAAAGGCATTGCCTTTCTGGCTCATCTCCGGCCAGACATCCTGTCTGGCTCTCTGGCCCCAGCTCTGCTTTGCCTCTTACAGCTGGGGTTGAAATGCCATTAAGGAGCACAGGGAGCTCTGAGGTCGGATAATTCATCCGGGGTCTCCAGAGCCCCGGGCAGTGGGGGGATGAAGCCTTGCCATGTGTCTTCATCCTCCTCATCTTCTTTGTTTCCACAGCACATCTGCTCCAGAGCTGACCATCCCCCCTGCTTGGTTGCTCCCACTTTCCTCCTCCTGGGGTGCTCAGAAGACCATGGGGTGCCCAGGTGCTCCTGGAGAGTGTGGGTGCCCCCAGTATCGGTGTCTGCCACAGGGCAGCCCCCAGTGCCTGTGGCTACTCTGTGATGTGCCCTGGAAGGGAGCATTTCCTTCCTCCCTGGCCTTGCTTCCATCTTCCTCCTCATGCCTTTGCTTTGGGGTTCCCCCTTGTGCCCAGGCCCCTCTCCCTCAGTCACAGCTGGGGCTCGGTGGGACAGATCAAATCCTGCAGCCCAGGAAGGACTTGGGAACGTTCCCAGGGGTGTTGAGGAGTTCCAGCACCTCCCTCCCTGCCTCGGGGAGGGCTGGGGGGCACCATGAGGTGCCTCCCTTCCCTCTGCTGGGTGCTCAGTTTTGGGAGTGACTTGGGATGGGGTCATCTGTGTTCCTGGGGGATGCCTGGGGTCAGAAGCTGCACAGGGTGGGGACATCCATGTCCCTGGGGGATGCTTGGAGCCAGGAGCCTCTCAGGAGGGGGATGTTTCTGTCCCTGGGGAATGCTGCAGGTCAGGACTGCCTGGGGTGGGGCTGTCTGTGTCACTGGGGGATGCTTGAGATCAGGGCCCCCTGTGATGGGGATGTCTGTCCTTGGGGGATGCTCAGGGTCAGGAGCCCCTCAGGAGAGAGACGTCCATAGCTTTGGGGAATGCTTGGGGTCAGGATTCTGTGGGGTGGGGATGTCTGTGTCCCTGGGGTGTGCTTGGGACCAGGTCCCCCCGGGATGGGGGTGTCTGTGTCCCTGGGGGGTGCTTGGGACCAGGTCCCCCCGGGATGGGGGTGTCTGTGTCCCTGGGGGTGCTTGGGACCAGGTCCCCCTGGGATGGGGGTGTCTGTGTCCCTGGGGGGTGCTTGGGACCAGGTCCCCCCGGGATGGGGGTGTCTGTGTCCCTGGGGGGTTCTTGGGACCAGGACCCCCGGGGTGGGAATGTCTGTGCCCCTGGGGGGTGCTTGGGACCAGGTCCCCCCGGGTTGGGGGTGTCTGTGTCCCTGGGGGGTGCTTGGGACCAGGTCCTCCCGGGATGGGGGTGTCTGTGTCCCTGGGGGGTGCTTGGGACCAGGTCCCCCCGGGATGGGGGTGTCTGTGTCCCTGGGGGGTGCTTGGGACCAGGACCCCCGGGGTGGGAATGTCTGTGTCCCTGGGGGGTGCTTGGGACCAGGTCCCCCCGGGTTGGGGGTGTCTGTGCCCCCTGTTCCCGTGGGATGCTCCAATGTGGCTGTTCAGCAGCAGCAGAGGTTCATGGGGGTGGCAGCTTTCAGGGTTTCAGGGTGTCCCAGCCCTGCTGCCCCAGAGTGAGGGCTGGTGGGTGCTGTTGAGCTTGGCACGGGGTGTGTGGCAGTGGCTGGTACGTGACTTCAAGCAGGGCTGGAGGAGGAGGAGAAGGAGGAGGAGGAAGCACAGCTGGGCACTGAGGCCCTTTCAGCCTGGACACAGCTGGGTCTGGGGGTCTGTGGTTGTGGGTGTCCCCATGGGGCTGGACCTCTTTGCATGCCCTTGGCTGCTGGGGCTGGGCCTGGGGCCATGGAAAGGGCTGGAAGGCCTCCTGCATCTCTGGAGCTGCAGGCAGGAATGGGGATTCTCTGGTGTCTACAAGGGTTGTGCCCTGCTGATATCTTGCTCCTCTCCCTTCTCCCCTGCCTATTCCTGGAGCTGGATGTCCCAAGGGTTTTGGCCCATCAATTCCAATGGCCAGGAGGGATCAGAAGCTGCCCTGGTGGAGCAGCAGCCCTGGAAGATTTGCTCTGAGCTCACAAGGAAACCCCAGCCACGTCGGGAACATTTGTTCCCAATTAGGATGGGGAACGCTCCTTGCTGAGCAGGCACTCTGCGGTTCCCCCGGCCTCGAGCCCTTTCCCACAAAGGCTCCCGGTGCAGGATGTGACCTCATGGGTCGGGATTTGGGCAGCAGAGGCTGGGGCAGCCTGTGGGTTTCGCCCCTGCCCGTCCCGGTGCCCATGGCAGCCCCTCCACGCCCGCAGCTGCCTGGAGGGCAGAGCACTGCGGGGTGCGTGTCCCCACCGGAGCGGCATCACCCGCTGGACACGCATCCCCCACCGAACTGCTCAGCCAACGAGACCGTCTCTGCCGCCTGCAATTATTTCCCAGGGTGACGAATGATTAATTCTGCTCAGGAGCTGCGGCTTTCTGCAAACTCACCGAGCAATTCCCTGGCAGGCTCCGCGCCAGCCCCTCCCCGGGCAGGGGGTGCTCCGTGCCAGGGAAAGTTTGAGTGAGATCTGGTTAAAAAAAGTCCGAGTGCCAGAGCTGCCCTTCTGCCAAGGGGTTTGGGTCTGCGGATGAGGGACCCAGTTTCCTCCCAGGACCCCACTGGGTGCCCAAGTCCCCGCACATCCCTCCAGGAACAAACATTCAAGCTGTAAGATGCATAAATTATCCCGGCCCTGGCACAGAAGCAGGTGGGTAAACTGAGGCACGGCAAGTCTGTCTGCTGGGCCAAGCTTGGCTGGGAATGCTGTTCCAGGGGGTCTGGCTGCTCCCATAACACTTTTGGGGCTGGAGAAGGGTCTCTCCAGCCCCCAGTTGGTGCCTCCACCCACTGTGGCTTCACAGCAAAGGGGTTTCTGCATGACAAAGCCTCCACTGGGAGGGGTACTGGGACCCCCACCCGTGGTCCACTCTCCGTTCAGCTGAAGCTGCCAAATATTAGGAATGACCATCCCAAGGGCACTTCCCTGTCTCGGTGGGGTCTGTGGTACGGGGACCCCCCACCTTCAGCAGGGCCGGGGGGAGCCAGTGCCGGCTGCTCCCCCACTTCTGCTGCATTGGGTTAACACCGTGCCCGAGCTGAGCATCCTCCTCTCGTGCAGGGTTTGCCAGCTGCCAGGAGGGAGGGACGGGGAGGGACGAGGTGCCAGCCAACACGGTAATATCTTTTTTTTTCACTTCTTAATTAGGGGAAGGAATAAATATAAAAGGAGGAGGGAAAGGGGATGGAAAAAAAAAAGAAGAGTGGAGGACACGGACACACACAGAAGCCTCTTTTCTCGGTGCCTGCACTTATGCCTGGTGCAGCTCTTTCCCAGCCGTCCTGCCAACCTGCTGCCGCCCGCTGCCCGCGCTGCCCCCGAGGAGCCGCAGCTCAGCCCCACAGCGGGACCCGCGGCAAGGGGACCCCCCGCCCTCGCTGCTCAGAGGGGCCACCGCCAGCACGGAGCAAGGTGGGATGCGGGCGGCGCGGTGGGGCCAGAGATGCTCCCGGTGTTGCGGGGCCGGAGGTTCTCCCGGTGTTGCGGGGCTGGCGGTGCCCCGGGCGCTGCGGTGTCCCCGGCGCTGCCGTACTGCGCCTTTCATTTCAGTATCGCATTTCATCTCCGCACGGGCGGAAAGTGAGACGAGAGCTTCGCCTGGGGATGCCGAGAGCTTTCCCCGTGCTTTTCCCCGCGGGGGGCACAGGGCATCCTCCTGTCCTGCAGCAGGGGGATGCTTGGAACTGCGGGTCCCCAAGGTGCCAGTTCGGGGAGGTTTGTCCTTGTCACCGGTGCCCCCGAGCACAGCATCGCGCTGCAAGTTTTTTTCTAAGAGAGCAGCTTGTAGCGGCTCCGCAACGCCGGAGGCAGAGCAGGGATTGGGGGGGCTCTTTCTAAGTTGGAAGGAGAAAGGACTTTGGTGCTGGCCGGCTGCTGCAGCCTGGAGCGCAGCCCGACCCGCAGCGGGGAGCGACGGTTTGGGATAAGGGGGATTTTCCGGGCTGTTTAAGCTGCTCCCAGGGACCCTCGTTTTGGGAGAGGGGCCAGGGATCTAGAATGGATGTCCCGTCACGGCGGGGACCTCCCCGTCTGTCCTGCAGAGTCTCTGGTCGGGTCCTTGTCCCAAGGAGGCTGCAGTCAGGGTGGCAGTGGAAAGGGAAACTGAGGCACGGATCTGGGCAGGGGTCCGGCTTCTGCCGCTCCTGCCCGAACGTGTCGCTACTCCCCGTGGGGATGGGGGTATTCGGGGGCAAAGCTGCCCCGTCCCAGGGAGGCTGGGGCCGAGCCCAGGGTTTATGGTGGCTTTAGGGCACCGTCGGCTCGCCCTGTCCGCCCCCGGCTCTCTCAGCTCCAATTTCTGGCTCTGTCGGTGTCCCAGTGAGGGGGACACGAAGGGCCGGAGGAAAAAAATTCAGGATTTTCGTGGATTTTCCCAACCGAGCAGCCCCAGTGTGAATCCCACGTCTCCCGTGGGGTGCCCCAGGTGGGGGCCGTTTGCCGTAATCCCCTTCCCCTCCCGGAGCCAGAGCATTTCGTCCCCGGGGAGAAGGGGCTGCCCTTGAGCATCCCTGCCAGGGACCGCTGCTCCTGTCACGCCGACTTCTCCCGTCTCAGCCCAACCCAGAACCTGTTGCTCTTCCTTTTGCCTGCCGGGGGGGTGGGAGAAACTCCCTCTGCCCCAGCACGGAGCCTTTTCCAGCTTCTGGGCACGGGGACAGGGTGATCAGGATACCTTAGGGCTGCTTTTCAGGGAATGGATTTAGACTGGGGAAACTGGGAAACGGGGTGATCTTGTGCTGGGAACGGAGAGATGCGAGTTTGCAGGTGAGAGGCAGCGGGGCTGGTCCCACCTGAGCAGCAGCGCTGAAGTCCAGGACCCCCATCCTCCACCCCACATTTCTGTCCCACCTCCTGCCTCAGTTTCCCCACCAGAGCTCCACAGCCGGGTCAGGGGGGGATGGGTGTGCAAACCTTCACGTGTGTGTGTGTGTGACACACTTTCCCAAGGGTGCACACGCTCACGTGCCTCTGCGGGTCCCCGCGGGGTCTGTTCCGGTCCCCACCACTCCTTGAGGGACTGTATCTCCCCAGGGACCTCCCTGGACTCCCCCAAACCCACTGCTGGGCGCGGGGGGCACTTCCCACAAGGACCCCAGCCCTGCAACAAGGACGCCCTTTCTCCTCGCTGGGGTGAGGGGGCGTGGGCTGCTGGCAGCTGGAGGGACCCCTCCCCGCCCCGTTCTCCCCACCTGCTTCCGGCCCTTTAAGCCCTGCCAGCAGCTTCTGCCAAGAGGCTGCCGGGTGCTTCCCTGAGCTGGCATGTCCCTGGCACTGCCACGCTCCGGAGACCCCTCCGATGGCCGCACCCCACCCACCGCTGGGGGTGGGGACGAATCCTGGACGCAGTGCCAGCTTGCAGCACGGCGGGGGACGGACACGGCGCAGCCACACGCGGACCGTGGCTGCGGGTCCGCCCGGCAGCCGGGGCGGCCGCGGGGTGTCCGGAGCCCTTTGCTGGTCCTGATGGGGCTGGAGCGAGGCCAGGCTGTGCCGGCGGCTGCTGACTCATTCTGCAGCTGAGCATCCCTGGAAAGCCACCGCTCTGCTCCCCCCTCCTCCGGCTCGCTGCGGGCTGGCAGGGCACCTTGGGAGCCGGCATGAGTAACCATCACGTGCAGGGGACAAGGGGCTGCGGAGCAGGAAGCCCCTCTTTGGAGACGAGAAGGGACCCCCGACCCCGGCTGTCCCCTGGCAGCATCTCCCGCCTTGCGCCCTGGACCAGGTGCTGCAGCCCCAAATCCGGCCGGCCCCACGTTCAAGGAGCAGCCTCTTAAAGGAGGGCCGAACTCAGGGGAGAAAGAAAGATCACTCCTGTCCCAAAATAGATTTGAGCTCCATTTTCCACCTGGTTTCCCACGGAAATGGAGGTTAGCTGTCCCTGCCACGTGCCTGCCTGCCTGTGTCTCGGTCCATCCCTGGCAGCTCCTGAGCTCTGAGGTCTCAGAGACAATTAAGCCTCACAAGCTACTGCCATTCTCCCTCTTCAACCTTTTTGGCTGCCCTTTCCTAGTCCTGCTCACAGCTTTTCCCTCATGATGTGTGAGTCAAAAGATTTTCCATCTATGGAAAATGGGAAAAAACCCAACCCAAAAATCCAGCCCCAAACCCCAGATCTGACATCTGAGAGTCTCTTGCCATCATGGGACTCCAGGACCTCAGGACATCACCCATGGGCAGGGTGAAACGAGGTTTAACTTTCTCCACATCCCATTCCCAGTGCCAGCACACTGGTCCAGCCGGAGACAGGCAGGAGAAGGGAGCAGACACCTGCTCATCCCAGCTTGCCCCATTCCTGCAGGGTTTTATCACTTTGACTTGCTCCCTGGGGCTCTGTGGCTGCTGCCCGCGCCTCTGTGGCGCCTTGGGAATGGGAAGAAAAGGTGCCCATGACAAAAGCCTTCCTCGCTTGGCTGCCCGGGGGGTGGCAGCCAACCCCCGCCCTGGAGCCCGGCCACGGCCGCCACGCAGGAGGGTTTTGTCCCTCACTCCAGAGCCGTGGGGCTGCATTCAAATTATCCACCCAGAGCACAGAAAGCCCCTGGCTTGGCCCTGGCACCACCAGCCAGGTCCCCAGCAATCAAGCTTCGGCTGCCCCTGCTGAGCTCCTGCTGGGAAGGGGAGGTTTGTGGTCTGTCCATGATGGTCGACATCCACGGTGGGTGGTACTGGGGACTGTATGTCTGTAGTGGGTGATTCCAGGGCTTGTATGTCCATGCTGTGTGGTGACAGGGGCTGTATGTCCATGGTGGGTGATGGCAGGGGCTGTATGTCAATGGTGTGTGATTCTGGGTGTTGTATGTCCATAGTGTGTGGTGCCAGGGGCTGTACATCCATGGTGGGTGATGGCAGGGGCTGTATGTCCATAGTGTGTGGTGCCAGGGGCTGTACATCCACGGTGTCAATTGCCAGGAGCTCTGCATGCATGGGGCGTGGTTCCAGGGGTTGTGCATCCATGGTGTGTTGTTCTGGGGGATGTAAGTCCATGGTGTGTGGTTCTGGGGGATGTATGTCCATGGTGGGTGGTGCCAGGGGCTGTATGTCCATGGTGTGTGGTTCTGGGGGATGTATGTCCATAGTGGGTTGTGCCAGGGGCTGTATGTCCATGGTGAGTGGTGCAAGGGGTTGTACATCCATGGTGTGTTTTTGGGGGGTTATATGTCCATAGTGGGTGGTGTCAGGAGTTGTAAGTCCATGGTGGGTGGTTCTGGGGGGCTGTATGTCCATGGTAAGTGGTGCCAGGGGCTGGACATCCATGGTGTGTTTTGGGGGGGGTTATATGTCCATGGTGGGTGGTGTCAGGAGTTGTAAGTCCATGGTGGGTGGTTCTGGGGGGGTTGTATGTCCATGGTGAGTGGTGCCAGGGGCTGGATATCCATGGTGCTTATTGCCAGGTGCTGTGCATACATGGTGAATGTTTCCAGGGATTGTATGTCCACAGTGTGAGGTGCCAGGGGTGTGCATCTGTGATGTGAGGTGCCAGGGGTGTGCATCCATGGTGTGAGGTGCCAGAGATGTGCATCTGTGATGTGTGAGGTGCCAGGGGTGTGCACCCATGGTGTGAGGTGCCAGGGGTGTGCACCCATGGTGTGAGGTGCCAGGGGCTTTAAGTCCATGGAGCTTGGTGCTGGGAGCTGTGCATGCATTGTCCTTGGTGTCAGGGGCTGTGCACCCATGGTGGCTGGTTCCAGGGGTTGTATGTCCGTGGTTGTGTGGTGCCAGGGGGTGTACACCCATTGTGTGTGGTGCCAGGGGATGTACATTCACTGCTATGTAGTGCCAGGGGCTGTATGTTCATGGCTGTGTGGTGCCAGGAGCAGTGTGTGCATTGTGCATGGTTCCAGGGGCTGTGCATCCCTGGTGTGTTGTTCTGGGGGTTGTAAGTCCATGGTGGGTGGTGTCAGGAGTTGTAAGTCCATGGTGTGTTGTTCCGGGGTTGTAAGTACATGGTGGGTGATTCCGGGGGTTGTATGTCCATGGTGTGTGGTGCCAGGGGCTGTATGTTCATGGCTGTGTGGTGCCAGGGGCTGGACATCCATGGTGTGTTTTTCGGGGGTTATATGTCCATAGTGGGTGGTGTCAGGAGTTGTAAGTCCATGGTGGGTGATGCCAGGGGCTGTATGTCCACGGTGAATGGTTCCAGGGGCTGTACATCCATGGTGTGTTTTGGGGGGGTTATATGTCCATAGTGGGTGGTGTCAGGAGTTGTAAGTCCATGGTGGGTGGTTCTGGGGGGGTTGTATGTCCATGGTGAGTGGTGCCAGGGGCTGGACATCCATGGTGCTTATTGCCAGGAGCTGTGCATACATGGTGAATGGTTCCAGGGATTGTATGTCCACAGTGTGAGGTGCCAGGGGTGTGCATCCATGGTGTGAGGTGCCAGGGGCTTTAAGTCCATGGAGCTTGGTGCTGGGAGCTGTGCATGCATTGTCGTTGGTGTCAGGGGCTGTGCACCCATGGTGGCTGGTTCCAGGGTTTGCCTGTCTGTGGTTGTGTGGTCCCAGGAGCTGTGCATTGCATGGTGCATGGTTCCAGGGGCTGTACATCCATGGTGTGTTGTTCCGGGGGTTGTAAGTCCATGAGGGTGATGCCAGGGGTTACATGTCCATGATTGTGTGGTTCCAGGGGCTGTACATCCATAGTGGACAGTGCCAGGGGCTGGACATCCATAGTGGGCAGTGCCAGGGACTGGACATCTTTGGTGTGTGGTTCCAGGGGCTGTACATCCATAGTGGACAGTGCCAGGGGCTGGACATTTTTGGTGTGTGGTATGAGGGGCTGTATGTCCACAGTGGGTAGTGCCAGGGGCTGGACATCCCTGGCTGCACGATGTTGGGCTGTGTGTGCACAGTGCTCAGTGCTGGGGGCTGCATTCACACCCTCTTGCTGGATCAGTGTTCCCCTGGGCACACTCAGGAGCACAGTTTGCAGTGGGATGCAGGTGACCAGCACAGCCTCCCCTCAGGCTGGCCCTGGCTCCCAGCAATCTGCCACGGAGCTGCCTCAGCCACGACTGTGGCTGTCAAAATCAATGCAGCACAAAGAGCTCTTAAAAAGCTACTCTGAGTCTCAGGGTGCTCCGTTCCCAGGGAATTATGTGATGCAAGACTGATATAGAGGACTGAGGAACCCCCAGCCCCCTCAGGAGCCTCTGCAGAGGGATGAGGGAGTGTCAGGGCTGTGCAATATGCAGAGGCATCTCCCCACATCTGCAGCATCAGCCTCCTCTCCGGAGGGCTGCATGAAGCTGTGGGCAGTCAGAGCCCCCATGACATGCCTGGCATCCCTTGAACTGCTCCCTGGGGAGGGCTGGGAACTGGTGACAGCAGTGCTGGCCACTGGGCTCTGCTTTCAGCACTGGTCCCCAGCCCTGTGGTGAGAGCCCTTTGTGCCAGACAGCCTGAGAGAGGCCTGGGACATAATGGCTGCTTTGGTCAGCGCTGGTTTTCCCAGCCCGCGCAGGGAACCTCCGGCGTGAGCTGAATGGCAAAGAAGCCGTGCTGCTCCTTCCCTCCCCCTCTGCCCTGTGCTTTGTGTGCCCTGGGCTGGCTCCCCCCGCCCTGGCAGCTCGCTGACCTCAACCTCCTCCACAAACACCACCCCCACCCCAGCACACACGTGCAGGAGTGCACGCACACTCATGTGCACAGCTGCAGGTGTGCACGCCACAACACGCACGGGGCAGCACAAGCACACGTGTGTGCCCTGCTGGCTCACTCTCCTCCCTCACCACCTTTTTCCTGCTGATCTCCCCCTGTTAAAACACTTCCTGAGGTTTCTCATGGCAGAGCAGTGGGCACATGACCCCAGCGCTGGCATCGCCTCCCTGCCCCCTGTGGCCAGTGCTTGGGCTCAGGCCTTCTGTGGCACCGGTGCCAGGCTGGACTCTGCTGTCCCCAAGGGACCCGGCTCCCAGGGAAAGCTGGTGAGGCTGGATGGCACCCAGTGGCTCCCAGCCAATGGTCCTGGTACCTCATGTTGTCTGCTTCCTCCTGTTAACCAGGGCACATTTCCTTCTTTTCCCTTTCCTCTCCACTGTCTAAGGCTCCTTGTACCCTGCAGCTGTGCCAGTGGTGGCCTCTCCCTCTGTGCCCCAACACCAAATGCATCACCCCTTCCCTGCGCAGCTGGGCTGGGGGCTCTCCCTGACCTCTCCCGCTCATGCAGGGATATTTTTGATGCTTTTTTGGATTCTAAGTACAGCTGGTGGTTTTTGCTCCCCCTTGCAGGGCAGAGCATGGCCCCAGCCCTCCCACTGCTGCTGCTCTGGGTGTTCACCCCCTCAGTGGTCCCAGAGGTGTTTGGCCCTGGAGATGGCACAGGTAAACTCAACATCATTGGCCACATCTGCATCACTCCCTGCCCTTTTGGTGCCCTGTAGTGGGGACTTTATTGGGGCCCCACCTGATCCTATTCACAGCTCCTCTCTTCTCTCACCCAGAGGACCTCAAAGCTCTGCAGGTCTCCATCCCACGCCACCCAGCCCTGGACGCTGTGCTGGCAGGAGACATCACCATCCCCTGCCTCATCACCTACCTCGGCCCCCAGCCCACTGCAGGCACGGGCGGCCGCCGGGCGGTCCTGGGATCCCCCCGGGTCAAGTGGACCTTCATCTCTGAGGGCAGGGAGGTGGAGATCTTGGTAGCTCGGGGGGACAGGGTGAAGGTGAGCGAGGACTATCGCCTGCGTGCCTCCTTGCCCATCTTCCACCAGCGCTACACCAACGCCTCCCTCCTGCTCACCGAGCTGCGGCCCAACGACTCGGGCATCTACCGCTGCGACGTGCAGCACGGCATCGAGGATGGCCACGACATCCTCCATCTCAAAGTCAAAGGTACTTCAAGGTGGGGAGGGATGGTGGGGTTTGGGGCGGGTTGGGGCCCTCTCCTGGCTCATCAAACACCTCCCTGGGTGCAGCTGCATCCCTGCAGGTGGGGGCTGTTGTGAAGCCCCTTGCCCACGCCTGTGTCCTCCCCCAGGGGTGGTGTTTCACTACCGGGAGGGCTCCATGCGCTACGCCTACACCTTTGCCGAGGCGCAGGAAGCTTGTGCCCGGATCGGTGCCAGCATTGCCACCCCCGAGCAGCTGTACGCTGCCTACCTGGGCGGCTACGAGCAGTGTGATGCTGGCTGGATCGCCGACCAGACCGTCAGGTGGGCACTACAGCTGCTGGGCATCGTGCCCATTGTGTCACCCTGTCACCCCTCTGTGAGTCACCAATCCCTCCCTGTGCTTCCCCTGCCTCAGGTACCCCATCCAGACACCCCGTGAGGCCTGTTATGGAGACATGAATGGCTTTCCTGGGGTCAGGAACTACGGGGTGGTGGACCCCGAGGACATGTACGACGTGTACTGCTACGCTGAGGACCTCCCAGGTGCCTGTCGTGCTGCCAGCCCTCCCCTGCCCTCCCCTGCCCTCCCCAGCCCTCCCTGCCCTCCCCTGCCCTCCCCTGCCCTCCCCTGCCCTCCCCTGCTTTTGCTCCCACACTAACTCGCCCCCATAACTGGTTGTAAACTCAAGGAACTGCAGGCTCTGGCTCCGAGGTGTGAGAATTTGCTGTGCTGCTTCCTAAAGCATTCTCGTTCTGTTAGGCAGGATGGGGAGCTCTCTCCCTCACAGCTGGCAGTGCCCAGGCTGGAGTGTGCCCATGGTGATCTGCTCAGGTTTGGCAGCAGACCGTGGGTAATGCTGTGAGGTGTTTTGGGGGGGCTTGGTTGTGTTCATACCATGCTTTGCATGTGCTGCAGGGCTGCAGATCCCACCTGGCTGCACGTGTGTGGCGGTGGCTGGTCCCTCCTTTGGGCCCTGATGGGGCTCCCACTGGTGGCAACTGCTGCTGTGGAGTCAGCTGGGGTGATGCCAGGCAGGTGGCAGGGACAAGGGACAGGTTGTTGGTGTGCAGGGCACGATGCTCTAGGACAGGGGGATCAGTGGAGTTGTGGGGGCTGCCACTGACGTTCCTTAGGGCAGCAGTGCCCAGAACTTCTCAGTGTGAAGCCCCACCACAACATCAACTGAGCTTGCAGGTTCCCTCAGAAATGTCCTGTACGTGGATTGTGCTGTGCAGGGTGTGGACCTGCTCCTCTGTGGTCCTGTTCATGGTTCATGGATGCTTCAAAGTCTCAGCTCTGCTTGCAAAGGCAGGAAACCCACGTGGCACGAGAGCTCCGTCCGGTCCTGCACTGTGCTTGCCGCGTGTGTGCGCAGGGAAACGGGAGACGGGGAGAAGGAAGGGAAGAAGACAGGGAAGCAGGCAGGGATACAGGCAGGGATGCAGGCAGGGATGCAGGCAGGGATGCAGGCAAAGAGGAAGACAGGGATGCAGGCAAGGAGGAAGGCAGGGATGCAGGCAAGGAGGAAGGCAGGGAGGAAGGCAGGGAGAAAGGCAAGGATATAGGCAGACTCCTCCAGCCCCTGGTGTGCCTCCACGCGCTGCAGTGCCCATCTCCACGCCAGCTCCTGGGGTTATGCAAAGAGCGGAGGAGTTGAGGGGGCTCCCGCAGCCCACGCCCTCCTCCCAGGCTCTGACGCCCGTCTCCTTCCTCTCTTCTCAGGGGAGATCTTTTTGGAGACGGCCCCAGCCAGGTTCACGCTGGAGGAGGCAGCGGAGCGCTGCCGGGCGCTGGGCGCGGAGCTGGCGAGCCCGGGGCAGCTGTTCGCAGCCTGGAACGCGGGGCTGGACGCCTGCAGCCCCGGCTGGCTGGCCGACGGCAGCGTCCGCTACCCCATCGTCACCCCCCGCGAGCGCTGCGGCGGAGCCCTGCCCGGTGTCAAAACCATCTTCCTCTTCCGCAACCAGACGGGATTCCCCGATGCCCAGAGCAGATACGATGCCTATTGCTTCCGAGGTAAAGAGGGGCAACCCCTGGCCCGCGGGTGCTCCTGGGCAGGGTCCGGCGGGAGCCCTTGGGAAGCCTCTGGAAGGGGCGCGGGTGCCCGGCCGGGTGCAAGGTGCCACTCTCGGCCCCGCCGAGGGCACTGCGTGCAGCAGGGCCGGGATGTCCTGCAGGGCTGGGATCGCGTCAGGATGCCTGCATGTTGTCTGTGCTATCGCGATAGAGCAGGGGTGTTTTGTGCAGTCTCAACTTACCGTGGTAGGATAGGGATGCCTTGCATGGTCTCCATACTGCATGTCGTGACAGGGGAGGGATAACCTGCCTGGTTCTGATACTGCATGTTGGTGACACCTCTCGATAGAGGAGGGATGCTCTGCATGGTCTCAATAGTGCATGCTGATATATTGCGACAGAGTAGGGATGCCTTGCATGTCCTCAGTAGTGTGCGCCACTATCGTGACAGAACAGAGAAGTTCTGCGTGGCACCGTCAGTCTGTGTGAGCTCCGTGAGCACAGCTCTGCAGGGATCATCCCCTGGGGCTGCTGGCCTGGGGGGCATTGCCGGGTCCCCGGGGCTGTGGCACACACCCTGCCAGGCTGGTTTAGGGTGACACCTCCCTCGGTGGGCAGGAGGAGACCCGGGGGCAGTGGCGTGGCACTGCCTGCTCTGCTGGGTCAGCCTGTAGGTGATGAGCCAGGGCAGAGGCTGCCAGGCATCATAATGGGCATGGAGGGAGGAGGAGCTGCCCCTCCACTCCCCGTGCCCGATCCCACATCTCTGTGAATTCCCTGAGTGCTCTCAGTACAGGGACACTGCCCTCGGATCAAGGGGATGCTGCGCATCTCTGTGCCTGTTTCCCCACCTCTCAGCAGGGTTAGGCAGGATGGGCTCATCCCATGAATCCACGCTCCCTGTAACCCACTAACTCCCCCTGCATGTCTGCTTTCCCCAGGGTGGGGATGGGGGTGTGGAGAAGGACCCTCCCCAGGAGGGGGAGGCAGGATTCAGGATCTGGCCCCACCGCGTTCTGCCAAGCCCCACAGCTCCCACTGGGGCTGCTGGCCCTGCTGGTTCCAACAGCAGCTGGGAGGGCCTGATCCTGCCCATGCTGACCCTCTTTAGGTGGGGAAGGGGAGGTCAAGGACAGCTGGGTCCCTGTTGGGGTGCCAGGGCTCCAGCCCCACTCTGGGGCAAGGGCATCTCTGCCTGCCCTGGAGCCAGGACAGGGTAGTAATATCCCACTTTCTTTTTGCCCACAGAAGGGACAAACTCTTTCCCTGAGGCTGCAGGAAAATACCAAGCCCAAGAGCCCGAGGAGAATCTCCTCCAGGAGATTGTCACAGTGGCAGAAAAGCTGGAGGAGCTGCAGCTGCCCAGAGCACCAGTGGAGCTTGAGTCGCGAGGGGCTGTTTACGCCGTCCCTTTCTTTGAGGACGCTGAGCTGGAAAAGCCGAGCCCGTCCCCTGAAGACACAGCAGGGCCAGGCGCCTGGCACCCCCCACTAGATACCTCCGTGTCCTCAGGTCACCCCATCCCTGCCTCTCCTTCCCCCACGGCCCCAGCCGTCCTCGAGGCAGGCGTCCCACTTAGCCGTGGTGCAAAGCTGGGGAGCCTGTTCCCTGCGGAGCAGGATGGGGGGACAGGGACAGTGGGGCAGCCACCATGGCCAGGCACGGGCTGTCCTGCACTGGTAGATCGAGCAGCTGATGCACCAGTGCCAGGGCTGGGACACAGAGATGAACCACAGGGGCATCAGGATTGCAAGGAGAGGTTGAAGGCACCTGTGGGTGCCCAGGTCAACCCTGCTGTCCCCGTCTCTCCTGTGGAGGAAGCCCCCATGGCTGGTGCACCGGTGTCTTCGTGTAGGGCTGTGCACTGGCGTGGGGACATTCGTGTGTCCCTCCCTCAGCCAGGGTCCAGCGTGCAGGGTCGGCGCCACACTATGGTTTAGCAGCGCAAGGAGCTGGAGAAGGGTGCTGGCAGCTGGAGGGAAGGGAGGCCAGGCACAGCTGAGCACGGTGCCTGCCACAGGGAAGCCAGAGTTAGGCTTGACAGTGGCCAAACCAGAGCTCAGTCAGCTGTGCTGGTTAAGAGGGGACAGTGTCACAGGGCTCGGGGCCGCGTCCATCTCCCCGTGTGCCTTTGTGCTGGCATCGCCCCCCCCGGCTCTGCCCACCGCGGGCAGGATCGGCGGCTCTGGCGGGCGATGCCGGTGCCCGCGGCCCCGTGGTCTGGGTGGCTCCTGGCGCCGGCGTCTCACTGCCTTTCTGTCTTGCACTTTGCAGAGGACAAACAGGGAGCAGCGCCGGGCAGGGGCCCTGGCAGCGCATCGGCGGAGAGCCCGGGCGGAGGGCGAGACCTCGGCCAGCCCATGGAGCCGGATGGAGCCACCGGCACACAGACACTCTCCATGGCCCCGCGGCTGGGCGCAGAGGGACCCACCGCTGCCCCAGCAGGTGACACGGAGCCTCCTGAGGGCTTTCCCCGGCCGCCCAGCCCTGCCGACCCCACACACCGCTCCGGCCGCCCGCGGGAGTCCATGGGCCGGCCGGCCCACACTGCCAGCGCTGGGGCACCAGGGCACTGTGTGACATCGCCAACCAGTGCCGCTTCTGCCACCTCGACAGAGCGCCGAGAGCCTGGTGGGACCCCCCGGCGCGGCCACAAGCCCGGCGGGTCGAGCAGCCCCGGCCCCGCCGCTGAAGACGCCGAGCTCTCGGGAGACGTGGTCGAAAGCCCCGCGGCTTCCCCGCTGCCCCCGGCGCCCTCGCAGCCGCAGGAGGAGGGAGAGGAGCAGTCAGGGGCCCCGTGGTTCCCCTCTCCTGCCGCACCGGCGGACGGGAGCACCGTCCCCGTAGCGGAGGCAACGGCGGTGACTGCTGCAGCTTCCGAGGAAGAGGAGGAGGAGGAGGAAGAGCAACCTGCTCCCTCCGTTGCAACCGTGGAGGGTTTCCTTGCAGCCGTTCCTGGAGAACCAGGTGGGACCCGCAGGGATGGCCTCACCTCTCCCCGTCCTGGCAGCTCTGGGGTGACCCCGGCGGGGACACCACTGGGGGACCCGGCCCCCAGCACGGCTGTGCCCCTGCCTGCCCTGCCCACGGAGCGGGCCAGCGTCGGGGCAGGCGCCAGCTCGGCCGGGGGTCCGCGCCGTGCCGCCCTCGCCCTCGGGGCAGCCCTCTTGGCTGCTCTTTGGCAATAGAGAAAGCTAACACCTTTCCTTCACGCTGTGCTTCCCTCTGTCTGTCTGTCCGTCTGTCTTTCCTCTCTCTCCTCTTCAGCTGGGTAAGGGAAGGTTACAGGTCCGGAGAAGCACATATTTGTCAAACAAATTGGTCTGAGCTCTGCATGCACTTAAATCTCTTCTACTTCTGTGAAGTGTTTTAATGACTGTTTCCATGAAAAAGCCCAATAAGCAAAAGGTGGCCCCAGCCCCTGCTCTGACTAACCGTGGTACTAATAAAGGGAATTAAAAGCTTTCTAGAACAAGCATCTTGGCGAGCTCTTCCCTTCATCCTTGCGCCTGCTGCCCACGCGCCTCTCCCACTGACGAACTAATCCCCCATCCTCTGGCCCCATGAGTCCCTGGGAGTGGGGTGGATGTGACCCCCTGTGAGGTCTGGGGTGGGTACAGCTGCTCTGCAGGCTCCATGTGCCCCCCTGGGGCTGGGTCACCCCACACTGCCCCGGGAGGAGAGGTGAGGGCTGGACACTGCATGGCATGAGCAAGGGGAGACATGGCAGGGAACAGACGGGTTACGGCGTGCAGAGCCCTGCTGAGAGAACCCTGTCTGGTGCAGCCTTCAGTGGCCAAGCTCCCCAGAATCGCTGCAGTCCCTCCCAGGGAGCACAGTTTTTCCCCCACCCCAGCCCTGGTTCCCTCACAGGAGGGCTGAGATGGGTGAGTGGTGGGTGCATGAACTGCTGCAGGTGGGTGTCACCCACCCAGACTCACCCTCTGACCCACCCCCAGGGTGCTTCCAGCTCAGATGCTGCACACAGCAACCAAGGCCCTGCCCTCTCTACCCCTCTGCTCCCTACAAGGGCAGCTGCAGCACGGGGGACCATGTGAGGTCCCTGCCCCCCTGGTCTGGCTGGGCTGTGCCCAGTCCCGTGGCACGGAGGAGTCTCTGTGGAGAGTGGCCAGACCTTGTGGGGTGGCTGCCCTTGCCCTGGCAAGGAGAGATGCTCAGAAAGAGCTGGCCATGTGACATTAGGGCCCTAAATCGCCCATCCCTCTCCCTTCTTCGGTCTGCTGGAGATGAGCTGGACATCCTGAGTGAGCTGCTGGCACCTTGTGGGGAGATGATGGTGCCTGAGGGTGGGTGAGTGTGACAGCATCACCCTTGTCATGTCTCCACCAAGCCAAGGACCATGAAATGGGGCATCATTAGGATGGAGGGGGCCAAGGACTTTCAGTCTCTGCTCCGCCAGTGCTGGCAGCAGCCCTTCATCACACTCTTGAGCTGGGCTGGAAGCACAAAATGTGCTCTGGGCGCATTAATGACCGGAACGGGCTGCTGGGGACATGTGGGCTGGGGACGGTGCCGGCTGAGTTATCAACCTGGCCAGGCTGAAGGTGACACCAGAAGGACAGGAGTGTGGCTGACCTTGCTGCCAGGCTGAGGACATGTGGCCGGGAGGTGCTGAAGGGTTTTTCCTTTGTGTGTTCCCTTCCCAAAACACAATTGCTGCATCACTCCAGGGGAAAGCAGGAGCTGTGCCCGGGCAGCAGGAGTGGGCCAGGGGCTGGCACGGCAGCCCATCCACTGATATGTAGGATGAGAGCATCCAGCTCATGTCCCTGTGCCCCCTGAGGGGAGGCCAAAGCCCCAGGCTCAGCCAGCTCTGGACTGAGGCAGCTGAGCTGGGTGCATCCCATGGACAGAGGGCAGCATGGGATGGCTCTGGGCACATCACCATGCACCTGAGTCCTTCACCTGCTCCAGACTTGGCAGCCCCAGGGGTCAGCTCAGAGACCTGGTTGCTGTGGGATGCTGCAGGGATGAGGCAGGAATGATGCTGGGCACTGACAAGGTCCCAGAGCTCCCACGGTGAGGACGGCTCATGTGCCTTACAGGTGGCTGTGTCCCCAACCCCTGCCTGAACGGAGGGACCTGCACAGAGGACGGCACCAACCTCACCTGCCTGTGCCTGCCTGGCTATGGAGGCAGCAGCTGTGAAAGACGTGAGTTCCCCAGGTCCCACTATGGCCACACTGGATAGCTCCTGCCCAGGTCCTGCTGCCACCTCAGCTGCTGAACCAGCAGCTCAGGAGGCAGAAATGTGGGGAAATCAAGAGTTTGGGGTGAGTTGGGCTCCATCACCCTGACCCTCTCCTCTCTCCCTCCCTGCTCTCTGCCTTGGCTCAGCTCTGAGGAGGTGCAGCCCGGGCTGGGACAGCTTCCAGGGAGCCTGTTACAAGCACTTCTCCACCCGGAGGAGCTGGGAGGACGCAGAGAGCCAGTGCAGACATTATGGGGGACACCTGGCCACCATCCTGACCCCTGAAGAGCAGGACTTCATCAATGGTACGTGATGCCACCCCAGATCCTGCTGCATCCCCCTGGTCCTCTGCTCAGTGTCCCTCAGTGCCGGGCTGCAAGTTCTAAACCTTAATCCAAGAAAGTAGCCAGGAGCTGAGGCAGAGCCTGGCCCTGCAGAGCTGATGGAGGGACAGGTAGATAGACACAAGGATAGGCTTGGGAGAAGATGGAGAGATACATGGAGAAACATGGGCCTCTCATGACAGGAAAGATATTGAGGGGCTGGAGTGTGAGCAGGGAAGGGAACAGAGCTGGGGAAGGGTCTGGAGCATCAGGAGCAGCTGAGGCAGGTGGGTGGGCTGAACCTGGAGAAAAGGAGGTTCAGAGGGGACCTTCTTGCTCCCCCAACTCCCTGACAGGAGAGTGGAGCCAGATGGAGCTTGGGCTCTACTTCCAGGTAACAATTGATAGGACCAGAGGAAACAGCCTCGAATTGCACCAGGAGAGGTTTAGACTGGATGTTGGGAAAACCTCTCCATGGAAAGGGTGTTGGGCAGTGGCACAGGCTGCCCCAGGGCAGCCCCATCCCTGGAGGGATTTAGGAGTTATGTGGATGTTGCACTTGGGGACATGGGTTAGTGGTGGGCTTGGCAGTGCTGGGGGAGTGGCCTTGGAGAGCTTTTACAACTTAAACAGTTCCATGATCCAGTGATGAATGGACAAACTGGCAGAGGGCTGGACATGTGCGAGTCAGTTTGAAGGCAAAGCAATAACCTGTCTGAAAGCACTTGTGGATGTACAGCAGGGAAGGCAGGAGCAGGTAGAGCAGGGACACGAGCAGTGGGGATGGGACAGAGAGCAAAGAGGCCTGGAGGGACTTGAGGGTGAAAGAGGAAAGGGGCAGGGAGAAACCTCACAGGGAGCTGCAGGGACAGGTGGGGACAGGTAAGGACAGGCAGGAACCTGCAGGACCAGGCAGGGACCGGCCAGACCAGAAAAGGGACCAGCAGAATCAGGTGGAGACTGGTAGAGACAGGCAGGGACAGGCAAGGACAGGTAGAGAGCTGCAGGGACAAGTAGTGACAGGTAGAGCCAGGTGGGGACTGGCAGGGACATGTGGGACAGGGCAGGGACTGACAGAGGCAGGTGTGGACAGGCAGGGGCAGATGTGGACAGGCAGGGGCAGGTGGAGACCAGAAGAGCAAGGTGGGGACTGGCAGGGGCAGGTGGGGAACAAGTGGGGGCAGGTGAAGACCAGCAGAGCATGGTGGGGTCTGGCAGGCGCAGGTGGGGACCAGCAGGGCCAGGTGCGACTGGCAGGGCCAGGTGGGGGACAGGGCAGGGACTGGCCGGGTGCAGGTGGGGACCAGCAGGGCCAGGTGGGGACCAGCAGGGCCGGGTGGGGACCGGCAGGGAGAGAAAGGGACCGGCAGGGACCTGCGGGTACTGGCAAAACCATAGGGGACCGGCGGGGACCTGCAAAGCCAGGCAGGGACAGGTGCGGACCGGCGGGTCCCCAGGGCTCTGCCGCCCTCTCCCGGCCAGCCCAGTTCCGCTGCTCCGAGGTGTGGACTGGGAGGCTCCCGCTGTGTCCCTTTCGGGGCTCCCCTTGTCCCCACATCTCTCATCACCCTCTCGCTGCAGGGTGAGGGACCCTCCACCTCCCCGCGCTCATCTCCAGACCCCAAATCTCCCCAAATTCAGCCTTCTCCTGCCAGGTGGTGTTGGGCTGCCTGAATGTGCCCCTTCCTCCAACACACCTCCTGCCCCCCAGATCAGTACAGGGAATACCAGTGGATCGGCTTGAATGACCGGACCATCGAGGGGGATTTCCAGTGGTCTGATGGGAGCCCCCTGGTAAGTCGGACTGCCAGCCCTTGTGTGCCCCCCACGGGGGAAGATCACCCTGTTTGGCACTTTGTTGTCCTTCTCCAGTGCTGGGGTCCAACCCTGGGGCCAGGATTGGAAAACCCCTCAGGAGGACTGAGCATTCTCAGGGGAGTCAAACCCCAGAATTTGGGATTGCAAGGCCATACCAAGGGGCGTAGAGGTGGCACCTCATTCCTGATGGGATTGTCACAGCCAGGAGGCTGCCAAGGGGTGTCAGCTGGTGCAGGCACTCCCACACACACTTAAAGGGTGTGCTGGGGTGCCCTGTGCACCCTGTCCTGTCTGTCCCCCCAGCTCTATGAGAACTGGCATCCCGGGCAGCCCGACAGTTACTTTCTCTCTGGTGAGAACTGCGTGGTCATCGTGTGGCACGATGGGGGCCAGTGGAGTGACGTGCCCTGCAACTACCACCTCTCCTACACCTGCAAAATGGGGCTGGGTAAGCCAGGCCTCCCCCAAGGCTGGGGGGCTGGGGCTGCACCCCTCTGAGACCCCAAAGAGGGGGTTCCCCACCATCCCCACGGCAAGGACACAGGTCCTGCGTGCAGGACGCTTGGCCTGTTTGGGGTTTTTGGGGCAGTGGTTTGCTCCAGACTGGGGGAGGTCACTCCATCCTGGCTGTGGTGACCTCAACCCCCCCTTGCAGTGCAGTGTGGGCCCCCTCCCACCCTCAGCAATGCCCGTGCCTTTGGCAAACCAAAGCAGCGCTACGAGATCGGCTCCATCGCGCGGTACCAGTGTCGTCACGGCTTCGTCCCGCGCCGCTCGCCCGTCATCCGCTGCCAGGAGGATGGGATGTGGGAGCCACCCCAGCTGGCCTGTCGCCCTGGTGAGCACCAGGCTCCCCTCGACTTCCCTCAGCATCTGCCCATGTGGCTTTCCCTTCACCTGGGCTTTTTTGTGTCCCTCTAGGCCTGGCTCAGCCCCGTGATGACTGAGTGAGTCCCTTGGGCAGCCACCACCTGCCCAGGCCCTGGGGCTGGTGTGAATGGAGATGGCACTGGGACACCGGTGTGGACCCCAGTGTGGGATCAAACCTCACTGTTGGGTGTCTGCCTCCTTGTTTGTTTTATATCTGTACAAAGAAATCCTAATAACAAAAGACCCCCTCAAAAGGAACCGACAGTGACCTGAAACAGCACAACGGGAAATTTGTTTCTGGAGTCACAACAGAATTGAAATCAAGAGGGACATCATGGGCAGGAGATGGCAATGACATGCCAGTGTCACTTTCAGCCTCTTTCTCCCACCTCTGCCCCACGAGTCTTCATCCTCTGACATCCTGGTGGGGGGTGACATGGGGACATCCAAGCTGTGCTAAAGCTCAGCACTGTCCTGGGCTGTGGGGGCTTCTGCCCTTCCCAGGAAAGGCAGAAGTCACTGCCACAGGCTTGGAGTTGTGTACCTGTTGCCCAATCTCCCTCTCTGTGTTTCTGTGAGTATTAAAACCAGTAAAACCAGGATAGTGCAGAGTGGTGACCTGGTCATTTGGTGTGGGCATCTGGCACAAGGGTGGGACAGGCAGGGCTGTACAGCCCCAAAACAGGGACCGTGTCAGCCTCCACCATCATAAACACAAGAGCCTGGGCACAGAGACACCCCCAGGGACTACAGAAACAGGGAGGCACACCCCAAAGTGCCCCCACATTGGGCACTGGTCAGGACTTGGACTGGAATCACAGAATCATAGAATTGATTGCGTTGGAAAAGACCTCTGAGGTCATCAAGTCCAACCCTTGGTCCAACTCCAGTCCCTTTACCAGATCATGGCACTCAGTGCCATGGCCAAGCTCAGGTTAAAAACCTCCAGGGATGGGGAATCCACCCCCTCTCTGGGCAGCCCATTCCAATCCCTGAGCACTCTCCCTGCAAAGAATTTTTTCTGCTCTCCAACTTCAATTTCCCCTGGCAGAGCTTGAGCCCATCGTGCCCCCTTGTCCTATTGCTGAGTGCCTGGGAGAAGAGACCAACCCCCACCTGGCCAGAACTTCCCTTCAGGGAGTTCCAGACAGTGCTGAGGTCACCTCTGAGCCTCCTCTTCTCCAGGCTGAACACCCCCAGCTCCCTCAGCCTCTCCCCACAGCACTTGTGCTCCAGTCCCTTCTCCAGCCTCGTTGCTCTTCTCTGGCCCCGCTCCAGCCCCTCAATCTCTTTCCTGAGCTGAGGGGCCCAAAACTGAACACAACACTTAAGGTGTGGCCTCCCCAAGGCAGAGTCCAGGGGAAGGGTCACTGCCCTGGGCCTGCTGGCCATGCTAGTTTTGATCTAGACCAGGATCCCCTTGGCCTTCTTGGCCACCTGGGCACACTGTTGGCTCCTGTTGAGCTTCCTGTCCCTCAGTCCCCCCAGGTCCCTCTGCCTGTCCCTCTCCAGCCACTCTGTGCCCAGCCTGGAGCGCTGCAGGGGGTTGTTGTGGCCAAAGGGCAGGACCTGCACTTGGCCTTATTGAACTTCATCCCATTGGAATCAGCCCATCTCTCAAGTCCATCCAGGTCCCTCTGCAGAGCCCTCCTGCCTTCCAGCAGGTCGACACTCCCTCTCAACTTGGTGTCATCAGCAAATTTGTTGATGATGGACTCAATCCCCTCTGCTCCCAGCAAACACAGGGAGCTGGAAGGGCACATGATGGGTGCCAGGGCATGCCAGTATGTCCCCAGGCTGTTAATCCCCCTGCACTGTGCCAGTGCCACGACTTTTTATAGCTCTCATGTGCTGTATCAAACAGCAACATGTGGAAACCCCCGAGCAGGGTGACGGAACACAGATAACCCCTGGACAGGGCACCGGGGGTGGAAAGTCCCTGTCAAATTCCCCTGGTGGAGAGGCCAGATGGTCCCAGGGGGAAGGAGCCAGGTGGGAGTGTGGCTTTGCCATTGCTTTATTAATTGAGAAGGCAACACGCCATTAGTCACGCTCGTTAATGCCCAGCCCAAGTCCTCTGTGTTCACACCAGAGAGAGTCCTCATGGCCGTGGGGACAAGGATGGGGTGAGGGAGTCACCAGGATTGGTGTTGGGGGCTGGATTAGACTCCCTTCCTGGCCCAGCAATGGGTGTAGCTGCTCCAGCAAGCCTTGAACAGCCCGCAGGTCCCACAGCAGGCTGGAGCAGGGAAGCAGCTCCATCAGAACATGCTCTGAGCACCCAAACCCAGCTCTGTTGCTTCACCAGATGATGCACGGACCACCCAAAATCGCTGGGAGACCATCCCCTCATACCCCACCTCAAACTCTCTGCCTGGGTGACGAGGGCTGGTGTCCTACCACCACCCCCTCTGCTCAGCCCACCTCTCCTCCCAGTGTTCCTACTTCTCCACGAAGCAGTAGGTGCCGTAGGCCCTCAGCTCCTTGCTGGGGAAGCCGAAGCTGCGGACGCCGGGGTCGGGCAGCCCCCCGCAGCGCTCGCGGGGTGTGGTGATGGGGTACCTCACACTGCCATCTGCCAGCCACCCCCCGTCACAGCGATCCAGCTGGGAGAACTTCCAGGCAGAGTAGAGCTGCCCCACCTTGGCAATGGCAGCCCCGTGGTTGCGACATGCCTGACCAGCCTCCTTGAAGTTCAGGTGGCCCCGGACAAAGTAGACCTGGCCTGGGGTTGGATGAGGACACCAAGAGTGAGGAACCACCACGATATCTTGGGAACAACCCCAGCCCTGCCACAAATTTGGGTGGGCATCAGGGCTCTGTGGGAGGGACTACCAGCACTACCTTTAAGAGCAGAGGTAAAGCAGAAAGCATCAAATCGGTCCTTCTGCCTGTCCCTGGCACCGTAGCTCCGGACACCGGGCAGGAGGAGGCGGCCACCACACGGCTCCCGTGAGTTAATGATGGGATAGTGGACCGTCCCATCAAGGATCCAGCCAGCATTGCACCAGTCCAGACCCTCTGTCCAGGCTGTGGGGCAAAAGGCAGTTCAGGACTGGCACTTCCCTCCTCCACATGCCCAGCCAGGCATGGTTTTGGGCTGAGGAGGGATCTTTTCTTGAGTGCTTCACCTTTGTACAGCTGCTGGTATGTGGCAAGGCGGGAGTCTTGCTGCTCACAGGCCCTCTTGGCTTCGTGGTAGTTGAATTTGTAGCGCCCATTGCTGGGTTGGTAAGGGAAGACGATGCCTGGAGGGGCAGGGACAGGGTGAGGGGGATGCTCTCCCTGAGGAGGCTTTGACTTAAGATCCCTGGGGAGTAAATGCTGAAGATAAGGCTGGAGCAGTGCAGGTAGGGGTGGAGTCAGCCAGAGACAGACAGGAATTACAACAGGCAGGAATTGCAGAGCATTCTGAGTTGGAAGGGACCCAAAAGGATAATTGAGTCCAGCTCTTAAGCAAATGGCCCATACAGGGCCACAAGACCTCCAGTCCAGCCCAGGGTCCCTGGCTGGACCAGGTCTTGGTCTCCTGCTCCATCCCTCAGGGATATGGGGGAGTATGGAGGGAGCCCAACCTCACCTTCAAGGTGCAGCGTGAGGGAGACGCTCTCGTCATCCAGCCCATTGACGAGTTGGCAGCGGTAGCGCCCCTCGTCCTCCAGCGCCACGTTGGTGATGGTGAGGGAGGCGTCGTAGCGGTGGCTGTGCCGCAGGTGCACCCGTGGGCTCAGCGGCCCGTAGTTCTTGTGGTACAGCCCGTTGGTGATGATGATGATGTTCTCC
This sequence comes from Pithys albifrons albifrons, assembly GCF_047495875.1. Classification (NCBI taxonomy): domain Eukaryota; kingdom Metazoa; phylum Chordata; class Aves; order Passeriformes; family Thamnophilidae; genus Pithys; species Pithys albifrons. Next base: position 1,216,258 of record NC_092487.1, read on the forward strand.
CCGTAGTTGGCCGGCTCCACCTTGCTCCACTTCACGCGGTAGTTGCGGGGCAGGGCGCGCAGGACGCAGGGCAGGGTGGCCGTGGCCCCGCGCTGCGTGTGCACCGTGGGGTGCAGGGGCTCCAGCAGGTACTGCAGGCGTGGGGGGGCTGTGGCACCCACAGGCAGCCTCAGCACAGCCTCACTCCATGCACTGCTGTGGTCCCACCACCCTTTCAACACCTCCCTGAGCTCCCCTCAACCCGCAGCAGCATTTGATGGTTTCCCTCCTGAGTCCTCTTCCAGTCTCCTGCATCCTCTGAAAGCACAGCTCAGCCTCTGCCCCCGTTGGACTCCCCCAGCATCACCTCTGCCCTCCAGCACTGACCCCAAACAGCAGTGTCCTGCCTTTTCCCCAGGCCCTGCTCCCTACCTGGGCTCCCAGTCGGCCTTTGGAAGATGCTGGACACTGGGGGTGCTGTCAGGAGCCAGAGGCAGCCAAGCAGGAGCAGCCTGTGCATTCTTAGAGCCGGGGGGAGGACAGTGCCTGGGGGGAACACAGGGGTCAGGGATGTGCAGTGGGACATTCCCCAGCTTTGGTGGGGACCAGAGGAGGTGGCCCTGCTCTGTGATGGGCTCACTGACATTTACTGTGCAAAGGGGACTTCCCCTCCCAGGACACTGAGCCCACAGACCCTGCCAACCCTCCCTCCCGGTGCCCCCTGCCCCTCTCTTACCGTCCCCAGGCGTGTCCTTTAGGAGTCACTGTTCCCATCCAATGCTCCCAGCCCACGTGCTGCCCCAGCTTCTCCTGTGTCCCGTCTCCGTCACATACAGCCCATGGAGACACCGAGGGCTCTGGGAAGGTTGACCCTGTGTAGAAGAGGTGACACAGGGACACGGGGACGTGGGAGGTGGTGAGTGGGTGCTCCCAGCCAGCCCTTCCCTGTCACTGTCCTGGGACAGGCAGTGTCCCTGCAGCCCCACAGCCCCACAGGCCCTTGACTCCTGCTCCCATGGTGCCAGCCGTGCCCTGCCCTGTCACCGTCTCTTCCCGCTCTCTTCCCTTTTTTTTTTCCATAGAACACCTCCCTGAGGAACGCACAGGGAGGAGGAAGCACAATTTCCCATTGTGAGTGTCTTTCTCTTTATTGTTCTGCTCTGCAAAACACAGCGTGCCCGGCTAACAAACATCCCTTTATCTGCAGGCCACAGCGTTGGGAATTCAGGGAAAAATACAGCTCTGCACCGGGCTCCAGCAGCTCCTGGGCCGGCAAAGCCTCTGCTCGGCATCAGCCCCCAGTGCCAGGACGGTGCTCTCTGATCCCACACACACCAGGGCAATGGTTAATTTTATGTCCACCCAAGTCCCCAGTGTGAGGGGATGAAGTTTTCATCCCTTGGGACTCCTGCAAGGGCAGGTCCCACCATTCTCACATCCCACCAGCCTCATCCTGCCCTGTGAAAAGGCATCACAGAGGTTTCCCCATTGCCACCTCGGGCTGGGATGCTGCTGGGACCAAAACACGGGCACACAATGGGACTCTGTTCTTGGCCCCCACATCTTCTCCCTCCCCCAGGGTCCATCTCCAAGGGTGGAGAAAGCTCTTCTCTAAGGAGACACAAGACAAGCAGCAACTGTCTCCAGCACCAAAGGACACAGTGATCCTGGCTTGGCTGTGGTACACACGGCTCAGCAAACAACCCTACCCAGGCAGAGGCACCAGGGAGTGTACTGGGTCCCCAGGCCCTTGCCCCCTGCCTGCTGCCCACAGCTCCCAGCCCCTCTTCAAGGAGGGGCATCAACTGGGGGCTCCGAGGTTCTCCCAGCTCAGAATGGTCAGTGCTTTTGCTCATTTTGGTGAGCAAAAGGTGGCCATGGCTTTGATTGCCTGAGCAGAGGAAGACTAAACCACAGCAGGACTGGAAGTTCCTCTCCTGCAGCTCCCCACAGTTATCTGGTGCCTCCATGGCTCTTCAGAGAGCCCATGGTCTCCCTCCATCACACTTCCTATGCCCAGAGCTGCAGAAGCAGATCCTGATCCCTCCCAGCAGCGGCCCAGGCTCCTTGGCTGGAGGATGCTGATTCCCAGCTCTGTGGTACTGCAGACAAGCTGAGTGTTTCTCACATATTTCCCAAGTGAAGGCAGTAGCTACAGCCCTTGGCTTTCACAAAACCACAGCTCAAAGCAGGATGCTTGCAGGGGCCTGTAAAAGTGACTCATCCCCCTTCCCCATCCACTTGGCGTCAGGGCATGACCCCAGCTCAGCGCTGCTTGGCTGAGGTCATGGTTTGGCCCAATGCTGTGGAAATGAGTTACTCAAGTCACTTCCCAAACACACACTGTGTTTTACTTATTGGCTCCTTCTTTCTTCCTCTTCATTTTTGGGATCTGCACCCGTTCCCAGTGGATCACAAACACCCCTGCAAAAGCAGAAGCAGACAAAGAAAAGCAAAGGAAAACATTGAACTCAGCTACCCCATCTCCTAGTGTGGGTTCTATCAGCAGCCTCTCCTTGTCCTTGTTCCTCCAGGGTCAGATTCTTCTCCTCTCCTCTCAGCCCTACAGGGAACCTCCTTCCCAAAGCCTCCCTGAACCACCAGTTTTCCTTCTGAGTAGGGAGTTTGAGCCTGGCTTTGCTGACCTTTGTCGAGCCCAGCCCCTCTGCAGTGAGCCAGTCCCACCTCCTCTCCCTGACCCAGTTCCTGCAAACCACCGTGTTCCTCCAGTGCTGATCCTCCAGAGAGGCAGAAACCTCGGGCATCCCCCCGCCCCCAAATCCTCCTCCGACCCTCTTGCACCCAGCAGGGTGTTCCAATGACACCACACGTCCCTCTTGCACCCAGCAGGGTGTTCCACCGACACCACACACCCCTCTTGCACCCAGCAGGGTGTTCCACTGACACCACACACCCCTCTTGCACCCAGCAGGGTGTTCCACTGTCACCACACACCCCATGCACCTCCCGGCACAGTGGCCTGAGCCACCTGGTGTGGCAGAGCCGGGAGCAGAGGCGTGCCGTGATAGCCAGCCCGGAGTTTCCGTGTTGGCGGTGCCGTCCCGCTCCCGGCAGCCTCTTCCAACCGTGGGAAGCTTGGGAGGCGAGGGCAGGGGTTGGCAGCGGCTCTGGCAGGCGGAGTTTGCAGCCCAGCGTGGCTCTCCGCGTGTCCCCCCATTCGCAGGGGTTCCCTGCCTTGTCTGCCCCCTGGACATGCCTGAGCACAGCGTTGCCTCAAGGCTCCGGCTCTCCGGGCTGTGCTTCCTCCTCCAAATCCTCAACATCCTCCTCTTCGCTGTCTTTGTCCGGTACAGCCCCGAAAGCAGCTCCAGCCTCTGTTCCCCTCAGCTGAACTGCAGCCGGAGAAACCAAGACTCGGGTTTCCAGCACCCCCGTGAGTACCCCTGTACCCGTGAGTGACTCTGGTCCCCAGGTGCTGCTCAGGGGGTGGCACAGGATGCCACCACACTCAGTCCAGGCTGCAGACTTGTCACAGTGTCCAGCTCTGGAATGGACTCCAAAGTTGAACAGAGGGAGAACATCACACCACAGGGCTGGGGTACCCGGTGCATCCCACCGAGGAGGGGGCAGTGGGTGGCAAGTAGATGTGCTGCAAAGATTTCCCACATGGTTGGATGGAGCCAGCCTCAAAACAGGGATATTTGGGTTTGGGACAAGCATTTCACCAGCTGGAGCTCAGGGGGGATCACTGGGTGCAGGGATGAATATGGAATCACGCTCCCATCCCTTGTGGGGAGCACGAAAGCTGCTCCTGGTTCCTTGGGGTCTACAAACTTCCCACCAACCTGCTGGGTTTTTCAGTGCAGAGGGATTTGCACCAAGCTCCTTCCACAGAGGATTCAGGTCCCTTGGAGCTGCCACAAGGTCCAACATGGGGCTGGGGCTCTGCTCTGCTGGGAGCATCTTCCTGCACACTGGGCATTGCTGTGGAACTCATCCCAGCTGAGGGATGAGGGGCTGACCTTGGCTTTCTGATGGGAGATGTGAAAGGAGTCCCCAGAGTGCCCAGGCTGAGGGAGGGGACCCAAGCCAAGCCACAGGGCAGGGAGATGGCAGTGGGCAGGTTCTCCCGGTTTTACCTGCCCACGTAACCCCACCCAGGCTGTGACTCATGGGGAAGGATGGGGAACAGCTGTTGGCACAAGGGGTGCAAAGGGCACTCAGCCCAAGCAAGAATCAAGTCCCCCATCCTCTGATTTGCCATCAAACAGTACCAGACTTGTCCTGGTTTTCTGTTCATCCTTCCACTCTTCTCATCCCATGAAGTGGAACATGATGTTTTTGGGGAAAGCAGCAAGTCCTGTGGGGGGCTGACATCTCAGACCGACCTTCACACTGGTGTGGTGGGTGCAGAGGGCTCTCAGCCACCCCAGCAGGTCTCTGGGCTGCAGGATGAGCCGTGTGAGTGTACTGAGATATCTGCCTGGTTGTAGACAGAGGGACCAGGAGCCACTGCAAGGGGTCACTGGGCCATATCAGACAGGAACAGCCTTACCTGTCACCAGCACAAGCCAGAACTGTTCACACTCTGCTACAGATCTCCAAGGGAGATCCAAGACCTGATCCACCATGGCTCCAGTGACACCTCAGTGGTGTGAAGCTGATACATATGAGTTGAAGTTTTCAGCTCCCCAAAACCTATTAGAGTAGGGGGTGTCTTAGTCCCCTCAGGTACCAGCAAGCAGAAGGGTGGCTGCCTGCCCTCACCACCTCCAGACTCATCCTCTGCCTCTCCTTCACCAGGTTTCCGGGATGTCCACCTCCAAGTGCTCCTGGGCTTCGGACTTCTGGTGGCCTTCCTTGGCCGCTATGGGCCAGGCAGTGTGGTCATCAGCATCCTCATCGTGTCCTTTGCCATCCAGTGGGCCATACTGATCCAGGGGTTTCTGTACTTCTTTCAAAATAGCAAAATTTACATGGGAGCTTGGAGGTAAGGCAGGAGGGAGGTGCTGTCCGGACACTCAGCCCAGCCCAGCCCTGGCACACTGGCTCCCTCCTCTGTAAAACTCACAGCTCTGCTTTGGAGAAGGAGTTTGATGTCAAGTAGGACCAGGTCTCTGAGCTGTTCGAGTATCACACTAGTAAAGACCATGTAGGTACTGCCAAGGCTACAGCCAGGCATTTAGGGGGGCACTCTGGCCCCCACCTGCCCCCAGCCCAGCTGTCCCTTTGCCACCAGCATTGCAAGGCTCAGGCTGCCTGTTCAGCCTGCAGGAGTGGTGGGACACGGGCCCAGGCCATGGCCTCTGCTCCTGTCCCCCCCATGCCTGCTCTCTCCCACTCCTGTGCTCATCCCCAGCAGTGCCAGGTCCAGCCCCACACCTTCCTTCTCCTTCCCAGCATGGTCAGTGCTGACTTCTGCACTGCAGCTGTTCTGATCTCCACTGGAGCTCTTCTGGGAAGGGTAAACCCTGTCCAGATGCTACTGCTGGCCCTGCTGGAAGTCACTCTCTGCAGCCTCAATGAATACATCGTGCTCAGTCTCATGGGGGTGAGTCACCAGCTGGGGGGCTGGGCACAGAAAGGGGGTGTCCACAGGTTTAGGCTTCTAATGTCATGTCCTGACTTGTCTGTAGGGACAAATCCCCCACCCCCAGTGCTTGCACTGTGCTTTTCTGTCCTCACCAGGTAAGCGACAGCGGGCGCTCCTTGACTGTCCACACCTTTGGGGCTTATTTTGGTTTGATGGTTTCACGAATCTTGCACCAGCCTCATACAGACAAGAGGAAGAGGGAGGACCAGCAGGACACGGGGCATCAGCCAGATGTTTTTACTGTGGTTGGTACGGAGCTCAAATCCTACAGCACCGGAGTCACAGAACTGGTGGTGGAAGGGCCATCACCAACATCAGGACAGTGAGGCTGTGCTTTTCACCAGGAGATTCCTGCAAATTGTCAAGGACAGAGGTCCTTCCCCTCCCCAGGAATCTGTCCTGAGCCTGCACTGCCCTCTCCTAGAAAAAGCTTTGCCCCATGTCCAGCCTGAACCTCCCTTGCTGTGGCCACTTGCATCACTTGGCACTAGCAAGAAGTTTCTTTCCCATGCAGGAGCAACCCCAGCATCAAACCCTGCCTGTTACACTTCCCTGCAGGAACCATCTACCTGTGGATCTTCTGGCCCAGCTTTACCTCAGCCACCACTGTCCATGACAATGCTGAGCCCTGGGGAGTGCTCAACACCTACATCTCACTGGTGGCGAGTACCATGGCCACCTTCATCCTTTCTCCTGTCCTCTATGAGGAGAGCACCCCACGGATGGTACGTCCTCTACTGGCACAAACCCAAGTCTCACACACTGTCCACATCCTGTGCTACAAAGACAGTGAGCATGAACACACCTCGGGCTAAAGGGGATGCCTGTCAAGCTTTCAGAGGTTCCCTGAGGAAGACAAACCTCCCCAGCCCCATGCTGACGTCCTCCATGAAGCCAATCCCCCTGACCATGTCTGGTCCATCAGGTGCAGATCCAGGATGCCACCTTGGCTGGCACTGCCATGATGGGCATGGCTGGGGAGATGCTGGTCACCCCCTTTGGGGCTCTCATCGCGGGGTTTCTGGCCGGCCTGATCTCCCTGCTGGGCTTCAGATTCTTCATGGTGAGTCACCTCAGGACAGCTGAGGACGCCAGTCCCAGATCAGGGGATCTTTGAGGGTGGCTGCATCACCAAACTGCAGCTCCCAAACCAAAAAACATGGAGCAACCCAACCTCCATCCCAACACCAGCTCTCCGGTGTGCTCTCCCCAGCCTGTCCTGCACTCCAGGCTGAAAATCCAGGACACATGTGGAGTTCACAATATCCACGGGCTTCCAGGGGTACTGGGTGCCTTGCTGGGGACGCTGCTGACACTGCTGGCCACCGCAGACACTTACGGTGACAGGTGAGAAGAGCCAGAATCAGGAGTGCCAGTGATTTGATTCACCAAGCTGGGGCCACCACCACCACCCCTGAGACCAGGGATGCTCCACACACCCTCTCTTACAGCACCCCCTTAGAGCTGCAAGCCTAAGGACCAGCTCCTCAAACCCCATCCCCTCTCTGACTTGCAGGCTGGAGCTCGTGTTCCCTCTGGTGGCCCAGGGCAGCCGGACGGCCGCTGACCAGGCGTTCCTCCAGCTCTGTGCCCTGCCCCTCACCCTGCTGCTCGCCACGCTCGGGGGCTGCCTCACAGGTGAGTTTTGCCTCTCGTGCGATGGGATGGAGGGTGTGGGGGTTGGGGGAATTGGTAGATTTCGGGGGAGAAGGCAGGAGCAGCCCTAAAGCAGAGCATCCCTGTCAGACGCCCCGTGGCCGGGGCTCCCCCGGGGCCGTGGTTCCCTCTGGGTTGAGTCACCCCACAGGACCGGGGTCCCCCTGGGGTCGGGTTACCCCCTGGCATCGGGGCAGTCCACGGTATCCGGGGTTCCCACTGGGTCTGGGGCTCCCCCTGTGTGTCCGGGGCTCCCCAGAGCTCGGGGCTTCCCCCGGGTGTTCGGGGCTCCCACGGGGGGTCTGGGGCTCCCCCCGGGTCCGGGGCTCCCCCCAGCTCCGGGCCCTCCCCACCGGTCCGTGGCTTCCCCTGGGTGTCCGGGGCTCCCACTGGGGGTCTGGGGCTTCCCCCCAGCTCCGAGCCCTCCCCCCACCGGGTCCGCTGCTCCCCCTGTGTGTCCGGAACTCCCTCCACCTCGGGGCTCCCCCTGTGTGTTCGGGGCACCCCCTGTGTGTCCGGAACTCCCCTCAGCTCGGGGCTCCCCCAGAGTGTCCGGGGCTCCCCCCGGGTCCGGGGCTCCCCCTGGGTCCGGCGTTCCCCCTGGGGGTCCGGGGCTCCCACTGGGTCTGAGGCTGCCCCAGAGTGTCCGGGGCTCTCCCCGGGACCGGGGTTCCCCCTGGGGTCCGGGGCTCCCACTGGGTCTGAGGCTGCCCCAGAGTGTCCGGGGCTCTCCCCGGGACCGGGGTTCCCCCTGGGGGTCCGGGGCTCCCACTGGGTCTGAGGCTCCCCCAGAGTGTCCGGGGCTCTCCCCGGGTCCGGGATTCCCCCTGGGGGTCCGGGGGTCCCCGCGCCCAGCCCGGCGCTGCCGCTAGATGTCAGGGGAAGCCCGGGCAGAGCCGCCTCGCTCTCAGACGCCCTCGCCCGGCTTTCGGCATCCTCAGGATACGTCCTGAAAATCAAGGCGCTGAGGACTCCCGCGGACAAGGAAAACCTGGAAAACACCGTCCTCTTGGAGGTAAAGCTGGGGGTTTTCTGCTAAAAAAGGGGCTTACAGGGCTCAGGCAGCCGATTCCCTCCCTCTTGCAGCAGCATTTTGGACGGGAGAGCTGCAGTAAATGCCCCTGGTCATGGAATCACAGAATCACTGACTGACTTTGGGTCAGAAAAGCCCTCTAAAACCATCAAGTCCAACCGTTACCCCAGCACTGCCAAGGCCACGACCAAACCATGTCCCCAGGTGCCATATCCACACATCTGTTAAATCTTTCCAGGGATGGTGGCCCCACCACTACCCTGGGCAGCCTGTGCCAGGGCTGGACAGCCTTTTCCATGAAGAATTTCAGCCAATATCCTGTGCAAACCTTCCCTGCAACTCAAGGCCATTTTCTCCTGTCCCCATCCAACCCCGATGTGCCCTGAGCAGAGCCCATTTCTGCCCCTCTCCATGTCTCTGTCTCGATGCAGGTCCCCAAGGAAGGATGTGAGCCCATGGCAAGCAGAAAGGAGCCGGGCATCAGCACCTTGGTATAATGATCCCAAATCCCAGTGAGGTCCTGCATCACCAGGCTCAACCCACTGCCCTTACCAGGGCCAGGTGACTTCTGGCAGCCTGAATTTCCCAGCAGCCTGCTCTGGAAGCAGCCACCTTATCCCCAGGTGGGACCCAGCTCCTGGTCCTAAACCTTTTGGGAGAAGTTGGGTGCCCACGGGCCTTTGCAGGGTGAAGAGATGCTGCACTGATCCAGGTGTTTCTGTGGGAGCAATCTGGCTTCTTCCAAGGACACCTCAGGGTGTCCAGCCTTAGTTGAGCTGCTTCCCCTCTCCTCTCTGTGCCTCAGTTTCCCCACCTGCTGCTCTCTGAAAGGATGAAGGCAATGGGGGCACAGGGAGGAAGGCTGTGCTGGGGAAGGGGCACAGGAGGCTCCACAGAGAGCAGCAAAGGCTTTCTATGGACACTTTTGCACACACAATTAAAAACCTCAGATCTTTTGTAGCTTTTGGATTTTCCAGTGAATTCCCGTGGCACTTTTGCTGGCTGTTTCCTTCAGGTGTTATTCCAGGGAGGAAAGAAAAGACCCCCAGCCCTCTCTGCACCCTAAAGACTGATGCCCATGTGATGGGTTTCATGGGTTGTCCCACCCACCCGAGGGGGTGCCTTGACTGCTGGAGGGTGGAACAGCCAGAGCAACCAGCACCCAGGGGCAAGAGCTGGGTCACACCAGGGTCACCTACACAGGGGTGAACCCTGGTCACTCACCAGCTCACACAGGGGCTGGGGGCAAAGAAGAGCCCCCTCCTCAAAGCAAGAGAATACCCCCCAGCACTCTGCCCCAGTGGGGCAGGGATGCTCCAGTGGCCACTGCAACCCCAGGTCTCCCAGCACACCATCCCCACATGCCCTCACAGAGAGGCTTTGACCTCACCTGCCTGCCCTGGAGGTGGGCAGCAGCCCCCAAACCTGCCTGGGAACATGGTGGAGCACTCTGGGACTGTGGCAACTCAAGGAAACTCACAGAGAATCCTGCAGCACCTGAAAGTGGTCACAGCCCCAGAGGATTCTCAGAGGGGTCCCTGCTGGGGGGAGACCTTGGTGTCCCATCTCCCACAAGCCTGGGGCAGCTGCCAGACACTCTCACACCTCCCGTGCCAGACTCCAGCTCTTGCCATGCGGGGTTCCTGCAGGCACAGGTGTCCTCAGCTGTCAGCACCGTCCCTGGGGAGAGGGGCACAGCCCCACCCCACGCAGAGGGGCAGGGGCGCAGGGCCAGCACAGTGAAGTTTGGGGTAAGCACTTTGCTACCCAACTAAAGTGGCCACAGGTGGGACCGTCTTGTTCTCTTATCTGCTGCTGTTGAAGCACACAGAATTTCTTTAACTGAATGCACCAAAGACGCAAAAGAAATAATGAAAAACATTTATTTGCCAGTGATAATAAAATGTCAGTTTAAAACACAGCAGAAAGTCAAAGCTTCTCGCTTTGATATGAGTCAAACCATCACTTCCACTTTTTTCCACTTTCGTGGCTCGTTACAGAAAACTGGTGAAATCAGCACATTTTAAATGCTTTGGTGCCACTGAAATTCCATGACAAAACGCAGGGAAATGGGTCACCCGGCTCCGTTTCTGCTGCCACTGCAGGCGTTGAGGGTTTCTGCAGGGACCACTACCCCACTCCACGCTCAGGCTGCAGGGCAGGACACGTCCCCGTGCCCATGGCCCTGTGCCACACCCTGTGCCACGTCGCAGGGGTGCGGTGGGAGAGGGAGAAGCAGCACGAGGGCTGGTGCTCAGCAAGGGGGTGCGGGGCTCACTCCAGCCCCGCGCCACCCCCTCCCACCTCACCTCCTTCCTAACCCTCTCCTCCCCTTTCCCAGGCAGCCCCTTTCTCCTTTTTGATCTCCTCGCAGTCCGTTTCTAAAGCAACCCACTGCGACGGGAAGAAAAGCCCCTCCAGTGAGATCATTGCGAGACCCCCAGACGTCGGGGTCGGGTGTGAAATGGACCTCCCTCCTCCCCTCGTCGCCCGGCCCCCGGCCCCTCTGAAAGGCTGTTATGTTCTGTAATCGGATTAGGGAGCCCCGCGCCCTCCCCACGCCCGTTTTACCAGCGCGGCCGCCGCCGGCCCCGCAGGTTGGTTAAGCGAGCGCAGGACTCGCCGTGAAGCGGCGAGGGGAGCCGGGACGGCGAGAGCCTGAAAGGTTTAGTCAGAGAACAAATTGCTTCTCTGTAGGGGCCGTTTTCTTCCCAAGTTGAACATAATGATGGCAGTTTGAGGAACAGATGGTGCAGCTAAGCAGATAATCCCGCCGGCACCGCGAGCTCCGGGAGCGGCTCTGCCCACAGCGCCGGGGGCCCGTCCCGGGACAGGCGGGTCACAACAGTGTCTGGGTGACGATCGCACCCCAACGGGACTCGAGGAGTTTGGGCGAGCACCCCACCTTCACACCTCTCCTGCTTCGGGGGTGGTTTGGGTGTCAGACGCCGCTCGTGCCTCAGTTTCCCCCGCCCTGCAGGGAGGTCTCTGCTCTGTCACTTCTCAAGGCAGGGCTCACCCTCAGCCTGACGTGGGGGGATGTAATGTGAGACAGCACAGCTTTCCCTGCCCCAGAGCAAAGGAGAGCAGATGAAAGCTCATCTTATTCTTATTTTCCTGTTTTGTCTCTCTCTTCAACAGCATTCAAGATGCAGGAAGAGCTGAAGGAATTCCACCAGCTCACAGGGTTTGGGTGTGTGGTGTGCCCGTGTCAGACTCAGGGATTCAAGGACCTGCCTGCTAAACAAGTCATTATTTAAAATACATCAGCAGGAAAAGCCTAAGACCCCACAGACACGATGTAGGCAGGGCAGGGACACATCTGTGTGGAGCAGGCCTTGCCCACCTGCCTATGCCACACTGGCACCAGGGACCCTTCCCCACACTATGGGGCTCTCGCAGCCTTCAGGACACGCTCCAGGCACACTGCACCGCAGGCCCGTGTCCAGGGGGTTCATTTAATTCATGTTTCCCCACCTCCAGCCCTGTCCCCTGAGAGCCTCTGCTCTGACAGCTCCCCTGCCCTCTCAGCAGCAGCCCAGCTGCCAAGAGACCTGCCTAATTCACCTCCTGCTAACGCAGGAGCTCAATCAGCTGCTTGAAGGGTGTTTTACAAGTCAAAGCAATAACAACATCTCTCTGTTACAGCTGGGGAAACTAAGGCACATAAAGAGGTGCCTGGGAGTCCATTGGAATTAGAAGCAGGACAAAGCCTGGGCTCCCTGAGCTCCCACAGTACATGTCCTTACACATCCACAGCCCCCGGTGTCTCCCCACCCCCAGAGCAGCTGATGCCGGGTGCTGTTTGATAGAAAGCCAGCTAATCATCTTTCCCACCTTCCTTGGAGTGTGAATCGTTATCCCAGCGACACCTGTAAAGCTCCTTGTCAGACGGGACTGGTGCACAAATGTAATAATGGGCACCATATGGGAGAGGGAAGGCTCGGGAGAGGAGCAGGGGCCCGACCATCCCTGCACCGAACAAAGAGTGATGCCTGATGGCTTCCCAGTATCACCAGCACCGGTCTGAGAGACCAGCAGCAAGGGGAGAGTCTGGGCAGCAGTGGTGGTGGAGGAAGAGCCACTGCTCGAGGTACTAAACTCGTCAGTGACTCTCCAAGCCTGTCCTGGCATTTGGAAAAGGACCTGGCAAAGGCTGGAGTGTGCAGGTTAAAGGCAGGAGGGCCATTGGGCCCTGCTCACCACAGAGTGCCCAAAGGCTGAGACCAGACACTCCAAATCCACCGAGGCACATCCCCCTGTGCCTTGGAGCCCCCTCTCCCTGCCAGCCTGGCAGTGGCACTGTGGGTGCAGACAAAGCCTCCTGTGACCCACATTTTAGATGGTGGCAGGGAGGACACAGCATGAATTGGAGACAGGTCCATTCATTGGGACTGATCTTGAGCCCCCCAGACTCAGTCCCTGACCCTAAACTTTGGGGGCAGTGCTCTGTCCCTCTGCCAAGACACCCCCCAAGGAAAGCCCCCACTGTCTCAGCCCACTGCAGTTGCAGAGCCACCTTTTGAGGCTCCCATTCATCACCAGGGGCGTAATGAGCCTCCAGGCACCATCGGCAAGGGCAGAGCAATTAAAATTGCTGGCGTGGCAGCTGCGTGGGTGGCTCTGGTGTGGGTTGCTGCCAGTGCCCGTTTTGGGGTGAGTGGGCACTGCCAGGGCAGGCAGTGCCTCAGAGAGCTGCACATCTCCCTGGGGTGAACAATCGACTCGTTCTTCACTGAGTTCAAAGAATGATAAAATAAAATAAAGAGGGAATAAAGGCCCCAGTAAAACTGGGAGTCAAGTTTATTTACAAACTGAATATGAAGTGAAGGGCCCAGAACAAAGGTGTTATGTAAGGGACAGTCACTAAGGGGCTCTTTACCCACACTAATTGCCACTTGCTCCGTGGTATCCATTTATCTCGCAGCTGAAATGGCCTCCTTAGGCTTGTGGGTTCAAGCACTGCTTCTTTGCAATGTTGCCCAGTGCAATTAGTGCTCCAGAGCAGGGGCTGTTGCAGTCCCACCACCCAAACCCACCGGAAAGCCTCACACCTCCCTCAAAAGTGGCATCATGCCCACAATGGGTAGATGTGCCAGTGGGCACATCGTGGTAGGGAAAGGTGTTGCCCTGAGTGGGCCGTCAGTGTTGGTTGTTTAACAGGGAGGGAGAACAGAGCTCGGTTCTTCAGGAGACCTCCAAGTCTCTGCATCAACCCAGCCTGGGTGGTGAGAAGAAGAAAACCATCAAGTGATGCTTGTGGAGGCAGCTGTGAGAGTGATGGCCCTGAAAGGACAACAAGTTCTGGAGAGGATGAACACAACCTCATGTCTCCAAAGGGTCCAGTTGGACACTGCCCTCAGGTGCAAAAGCCCAAAGGGCAGAGATTAGTAATAAAAGCCCCCATGGGGAGGAGAAGCTGCTGTGATTGCTGTTGGGCCTGCAGCATGTGGTCTTCCTGCTCCCACCCCTCCCTCACCCTTGGCATGTCCAAGGGCATGAAAACTACAGAGGGACCATTAGGTCTGCCCCAGCCAAACCATTGGGAAAGGGAGGAAGAGGAGGTGGCAGCACCCCCAGGAGCCAAGAGGTCAATTTTATTGACAAACTGCCTCTTGAATGGAGCGCAGGGAACAAAGCCAGGCTGAGCCCGGGTCAATGGGGGCTGTGTAAAACGAGGGGCCGGCACCAGCAGCCCCGGGAGAGCCCTCCAGGCGAGGGCCTTTACCAACGTGTTTGCATAACCCCTGACCCTTTCTTTCGGGGTTTAATTGAAATCCCAGCTTGGTGACAAATTGGCATGACCAGCAGGCCAGAGGGTGGGAGGGTGAGCATGGAAGTGATGCTTGGAAGTCCTCTCTCTGCTCCAGCAGCGACCCACCCGCTGCCCCTTCCTGTCCTGGCATGGGCCACCTTCAAAAAGTTTACACCCAAGTCAAGTTTTAATCACATCCTGCTCCTTCCTCTGCTCCCATGTCACTGCCCAAAGGTCACCACGATGGGCTTTGGACAGGCAACGGTTTGACTCCACAAAGTGCTCTGCCTCAACAAGGGTAGGAGCAGAGATGTGTGAGGCTCCTTCAGAAACTCTGAGCTGAAGTCCCCTTGGACTGGAATGCTCTGATGCTTCATTAACAACAGAGCTCGTTATGTCGAGGCATTTGCAGTTTGCACCCTGGCAAGCCCCTGCCACACAGACCCCTGTCCAAAGGGAAGGGTCACAGCCCTTCTCCAGTCTTGTCTTGAAATAAAAACCGCTTTTTGCAGCCAATAATAGAAATGAGCTTCTGAAAAATACCTATAATTGAAGCCCCGAAGCAGTTCCTGCCAACTGGGGATCAAAATCTTACATGAGCCAAATGGAGGTGAAGTTGTCCTATTTCAGAAGTTCCTGGGAGAGAGGTGAGAAACTACAGACACACCCTGTGATGGCAGAAATCTCATTTTCTACAGAAACTAGACTAAAACCAATAAGAAAAAGCCCCAGATCAGCTGCCTCAAAATCCCCATCCCTTTTCTAGAGCATGAGCAGCACCCCAGCTGCTCAGTGTGGCACGTTGGCAATGCAGAGCTGTGCTACATGGAGGTACCAGTGCACCTGAGAGGGATGTCCAGGGGGATATTCCTGCTGGCTAAAGGGGCTCTGTGGAGTTACAGCAGAATCCTCCACAGCAGAAATACTTTCCCTTCACTTTTCCTCCTGTCCCAGAATACAAAATGCTGGGATTAGACTGCAGAGTTTTCCTGCCCACAGGTAGACACTCAATATTTCACATTCTGT
Organism: Pithys albifrons albifrons; assembly: GCF_047495875.1. NCBI lineage: Eukaryota > Metazoa > Chordata > Aves > Passeriformes > Thamnophilidae > Pithys > Pithys albifrons. The sequence goes on from NC_092487.1 coordinate 1,231,261, forward strand.
AGAGCATCCAAGATGAATCCCAGCTGCTCTTTAGCAGGGATGTGGTAATGTCTGGTCACATGTGCAACCAGAGCCCCAAAGTGCAAATAGCACAAGTGAGGCTTGAACAATTCCCACCTAAATCTGAGCAATTTCCACGTGCAGGCAGAAGCCCATGAATCACTGAGGCTCCTGCCTGTAGTTCTGCTGGCCCTGCCCTGTGGGACTTCACTGGGCCTGGAGGAGCATCCCACACTCTGGAACATCAGTCACACGTTCTGTAATACCAACAGGAGACCTTTCCTCGGGAGCTCATGTCTGCACATCCACCTTAAAAACAGAGCAAAACCCAAAAATATCCCCATTGCCGCCTGCTTTGCTGTCTGCACCTCATTTGCAAATCGTTTGCAGGGATTTTTACATATCCTAAAATACTTCTAATTGCAGGTTTCATGTCTGTCATCCATCACTGATTAATACATTTCATTGCTATTATTGTTATTATTACTATTAATCTTCCATCCATCCAATTCAAAAATCAAACCCTGTTGCCCAGGATGGAGCCAGTAAGAACCAGGTTTGTTTTCAGGAGGTGTAGCCATCAGAGATGAAGAGAGTAGTAAAAGTAGCCTCTTGCCCTTGCCATTAGTAGCTCTGGTTTGTAAAGAGCAGCAGATTTCCAGTTTGCAGAAACAGAGGTACAAGGTGGGAAGTAAATTGCCTTCAATGACTCCAAAAACTGGAGGCACTGGTGGGGACTGGACTGTCTGACCCCTTCACCCTCCTACCTCCCTGTGCCACCTTGGAGTTTGCCACATTTCAAGGGAGAGAAATGGACCACAATTTTGTGTTGTTAACCTTCTTCCCTGCCAGCCCTGCACGCCCCTGTGAATAAATCTGGGGTGGTTTTATCTCCCCCTCCAGTTTCTCTCCCCACCTCCTGGGACACCCAGGTCCTCACGCTCTGCTGGCTGTCACTTGGCCACCTCCTTCCCGTGCGCCCTGTGGGTCACTGTTCCCCCAAACAACCTTCGGTTTCCATCAGTTGAGGATCTCAGAGGCTTCTTGCACAAAACCCTTTGAGGTATTTCACGCAGGGCTTGAAAAGGCTCCTGCTTCCTCTGGGGGGCATTATCATGACAACCGGCTTTAATTCAGCGCCGATCCAGGCTCCCAGCTGGATCCTCAGCCACGCCAAGTCCCCCCGACACCCTTCGGCTGGCACAGAGAGGCCAAAGGAGCGCACAGGTCCCGGGATCACGGGGAACCGGCCCAGCCCCATTTCCCAGTCCCCATCCTCATATATATTCCCTTGCAGTCGCCCCATGCTTTTCTCTGCATGTTCTTCTTTTGCAAGCGCTGCCCTCCTCTTCCCCACTCCCACCGGGCGCTTCCCCCCTCCCCGTGGTCCCTCCTCTGTCCCCAGCATCCCCCTTTCTCTCGGCTCTCTATAAACAAAGCGCCTCAGTGTCTGAGGGAAGAAAAGTTGCATTATGCAAATGGGAAAAAGCGAACAGGAGATTTCTCACTCTGAGAACCCCCATTCCGGGCCTGCACCTCGGTTTCCATGGCATGACCAAAGCCTGCTGGAGGCTGGTTTGCATACGGATGAGAGAGGAGATGAAATCAGCACGAAAGCCCATCGCTGACAGAACCCCATTGTTTCGCCTGTCTGATTTGGAGGCTAATGAAACGCCATTAAAAAAATAAAAGAAAGAAAGAGGAAAAAAACCCCACCGCTTTCATCCTGGCTTTGGCCAGGGATGGGGAGGGGGGTTAAATATGATGACGGAAGATCATCTGCACCATCGGACTTGGGGTGAAGGTATCCTGGCACTGAGGAAGGAAATTCCCAGGATGCACTTCTCCTGCAAACCAGAGCGATGCCGACGGGAGATGGTGCTGTGGGCAGAGTGCTGGGCTGTGAGAGGCTGCCAAGGAGCCGGCAAACCCAGCTCTGCTCCTCTCCAGGAGACACAGCAGCACCCGGCATGAAAACACCCCAACCGCTGCCACAAACCCGCCCACCCCACGGCACGTCTCAGGGAGTGCCTTGATCCACTCATAACCACGCTGTGTCCAGGAAAGCCACTGGAGCAAGCACATGGGCTGGGATCAGGCACTCCTGGGCTTTCAGGGTGGATTGAACTAAAAGCTGTGAAACCAAAGGCCAGGGTGGGAGGAGGGTCAGGGTTCTACACGATGCTTCCAGACTCCTTTGCCACACAGTCCATGACCGGGCTGGTGGAGAGAGAAGAGACAACACAAAACAAAGAGAAACACCCATGAGTGTTCCATCTCCCCACTCCAACAGCCTCCTTGAGGTGTTCCTGGTGTGCCAGCACATCCCAGCACCTCACAGGGCTCTGAGGAGGTGGGTTGGACAGAGCAGCAGTGCAGTTGCCAACTCTTGGCCCCCGGTAGCTCTCGGCCCCCGGTAGTCCTTGGCCCCCGGTAGTTCTCCTGCCCTCACCCTTGCCATGGCCACCCAGTCCCCTTCCTGCTGCCCCGCTGCCAACAGCGCATTGTCTCCAGTGTGTGCCTTCAGGAACAGCATGATTGGCCTTGAAAGGGCTGATTTGCTTTCCCTGGCCCATTGAAACTCTGGAGACCAAAGCCTGTTCCCTCCAGGCGCTCGGAAACCTGGCACCCTTTCCATTTCGCTTCCCTGTGCCCCTCAGCCCAGGGGCTCCTGCTGAGATTTTGCTGTCAACAGAGTTTTGTTCCCTTTCTAGGGCAGTGCAGAAGGGACACAAGGACCTTGAAAATGGCAGCTTCTTTGACACAGCTATTCTCCTTCGACCCCCCTGGCTGAATAAACAACTCACAAAAATGGAGTTTACTGTATTTCCTCCTCAGGGGGAAAACACTGCATCTTGGTCCTAATTAATTTACCTAATTAACATTGGGTCTGTATGCAAAGACCTCTTTCTGTATGGGCTGGGACAGAGGAAAAAACAGGAATAAAATATATTCAGGCATGTCCCACCCCTGACTGTAAAAGGGACATCACAGGATGAACTGCACCACGCTGATCATTTCAGCCTCAGAGAAAAGGCCACAGGACAATGGACAGGACAGTGGCCTCTGCCTTGGTCTCCTCTCCTTTGAGGCCATGTCACACACACTCTTGACTCTGTACAGGAGCTGCACTGCCTGGCCTTGGAGAACTCACTGCTGGGACAGGCAGCTGGGGATGCTCGTGGGGATGGAGCTTGTGGCAGGAGGGAGTTCAAGGAACAGAAAGATGTCCATGAGCAGACCATAATTAAAGCTTCTGGGCTGACCCTTCAGCTGCTGTTACCAGCAAGGTCTGTGCCAGTTTGTACCTGCCTGGGACCAGCTCTGTGTTTGGACCCCGAATTTTCCCGGGGCTTGCTGAGCTCCTGTGCAGCCACTGCCAGGGATGCAGAGGACCCTGGGACCTGCCTGCCTTCACTGCTCCTGCCTAGCAAAGCCCTGCTCTGCTATTTTGTTCTTTTCCCTGCCAGATGCCAGCTCTCTTCAGCCTCTTTCTTCTCCCCACGCTTTGCTTCGCCGCATAGTTCCGGAAATCAGAAACAAAAGGAGAGGAAAGAAAATAGGCTGGATCTGGGCGGGGAGGAGGGGGAGTTTCCCTTCCGTTAAGCTTTTCCAGCTCTCCCTGCCTCCCAATATGAGACACGATATGGCACCTCACATGACAAGCACCCACGTGCGCAGCCACGTGATGGGATGCCCAGCTATGCCAGGCTGCAGGATGGAGGCAAAAGGTGAGAGCTGGGTTTGAGGCTGACCCCCTTGGCAGCAGAAACAGGAGGATACAGAGGAGAGAACCTCCTCTCTGCTCCCAACCTGCACACCCAAATCTGCAGGCACAGCCACAATGCACACGTTGCAGGGAAAGCATTCCCAGGCCACGTCCCTGCAGGCTTTGGTGGCTGAGTTTATGCTGTGAGACTTGTGACAGTCCCACTGTGGCTCTCAGGTCCCTACAGATCAGTTGCTGGCAGTCAAAACTTCCTAAGCACAGTGACCTGCAGAGCCTGAGCCACACATCTGCCTCCACATCTTCGTGTCATCCCCTCTTCAGACAGGGCTGGCTGCATTGGTTTAGGTGCACACATCATCTGAATAAATTGAATTACAGATATTTTTGTTTCATAAAGGGAAATCCCCCATTCCAAGCTTCATAACAACTTGCTGAAATGGCCAGTAATCATCCTAGAAGTTGTTTTCCTCAACAAAATACAGTTCCAGTTTGCTGTGTGTCTCCAATCATAAGTGTCAGCTCCCCACAGCTCCTGCTCTGAAGCCAACACTCCTCTGCCTTTCCCAACACTCCTCCTTTACAATGGCACGAATTTCAGCACCTCTGTAAGCAGCTCCCATCCTCAGGATCCCTGTCTGGATTCTCTGTGGCAGAGTCAGAATGGGCATCCCGATGAGTGAGGGTAAGAGAGGGGAGGTGTCTGTGCCAGAGGCATCACGCTGTGTTTACCTTTGCTCAGGGAGAGTCGGAGCACACCCCAGAGCTGGGAATCCCTCAAAGCCGCTCAGGCAGGGGCTGGCCGGCTCCAGCCACTAGTTGGAGCTGCAAAAAGAGATGAGAAAAAGAGCCACTGAGCCAAACGAGGAAGGGCCACGCTGAGGCTGCCACAAGGGTTGTGCTGCCTCGGCACCACCTTGGCACAGGGGCACCTTCCGGGCTGGTCTCTCGGGCTGCAGATTCTCTGCAAGGCTGATGGAGGGAGAGCTCTGTGGACGCTCTGTCCACACCCGGCTCCCAAAGCAAAGGACTGCAACCCCTCATGGAGCACAGGGCAGGCAATCCCAGCAGGGAGCACCAGCAGCCACTGCCACAGCCCAACTAACACTCAGCTCATATCCTGGAGGAGGGACCTCAGACATCTTCACCTGCTGCTGGAACAGGGAGATGCTCCCACCACCAGAAACCTGCTATTAGTGGCAGGTGCTTTGTCCACCCCATTTCCAGCTGCCGCCAGACTTTCAGTAATTCTCAGTGACCTCATTTTCACTTAATTTTGTAAATCATTTTTGGGTTGTTGTTTTTCATTTTACTCAGTTTTTAATTTGTTGTTGTTTCCCTCTGAGCTGGAGTTTGTCATTTAATCAACTTAGACCCAGATATCCTGGAGGGTGTTTGGGGAAGGGGGGTGGTGGTGGGGGGAAGAATGAAAACGCTAATGTCACATCACCTCCCTAAAATGAGTTTTAATTGTAATCCTTTAATCCCTCTCAGATGGCCCTCTCTCCACTGATGTTTTTCATAATTATTCCTTGCCATTTTCCCATCGGTCTAAGGAGTGTCTTCAAGAGGGAGGGGGTGGAGAAAAGGCCCTTTTATCAAATAATAATAATGGGCCAAATTAAGACACAAAGAAGGAAATAACAAGGGGCCAAGGGCTGCAGAGACAGAATAGGGATTATTAATGCCTCCCCCCTCAGAAATTTCAGTGATGGTGCTCTCAGCCACCCCAATCAGTGGGCAATTGAGGCTTGTTTGCTTGAGTGGCTGCACCCTCCTACAATGACCCACATTTAGCCAAGTGGCTGCATTGACGGAGTACCAGGTGCGCAGGATTGGGAAACTGCCTCGAGGCAGCGTCTGCCCAGCCCAGCACGGAGGGATCTGCGCGGGGCTGCCACCTCTGGGACAGTTCCCACCTGCCCAAGGACGAGGTGGTCGGTGGGAACATCCCCTCCAGCACTGGTGAGCACCCAGGGTCCTCTGCCACTGATGAACTGTGAAGGGCATCGTTCCCGTTGCTGCTGTCAGTTATCGGCCCCCTCACTCTCTGACACCAGTAATAACCCATCTCTTGGACTCGCTCAGAAGGAGCCTGAAGGATGCTGAAAAGGAAAGGGCCTGCTTCCCCAGCAGCAGCAGTGAAGGCTGTGTTTGGGTGGAGAATCAGGTCAGAAAGGGTTTTCAGGAAAGTCAGTCTTGCCCAGGGGCCACTGAGCCCTCAGTGCCGCTTCAGCCCTCACCAGGATCAGTGCTCCTGGTGCTGGTACCTGCCAGCACCCACCCCTGTCCACCTGCAGAGCAGAGGCAGCAAGTGAGCAAAGTGTCTTGTCCCCGGATGGTGCACTTGGCTCTGAGTAGCACCCAATTCCACCCAGGATTCTCTGCTGCCCTGGGGTGCTGGGCACATCACAGCCACCTCTGGTGCAGCTTCTCCCCTCAGCCAGGGCTGTTTAGGCAGCACCACACAGGTGGGAACAACACCCAAAACCTCTTGGAGGGACCATAAGCCCGATAAAAGTTCTCTGGATGCTTCTGAGCACTTTGGAAGGTTAATGGGAACCAAGTACGCGGGTTAACCTGGCACTTGGGGGCTCAGGTCTCTAAGGACACAAGGGTGTGTCCCAGGACACATTTAGAAGAGGTAAAGGGTGTGGGCCCCGGAGCAAGAGCAGGAATTCAGATGCTCTGGAAGTCCAGTCCCAAACACGCGCTGCAGAACCGTAACTGCAGAGCTGCTCTGGCCAAAGGGGAGCATTTACAGACCACTGAACTTGTGCTTAGTCTGGGAAACCTCTTGCCCAGGTCTGACGGGGGTTAATCCACCCCTAAACGTCTCTTTCACCCTCTCTCCCCCTCCCCAGCCATAAAGCTCAGCAATCCTTGCTAATCATCACATTACTTCAATGAGCCTGACCCAAAAGGCTCCATCAATGCCTCGGCTCCCTGTTCTGGCTCTTTCCACACAGCAACCTGCACCACCACGCCCTGGCCGCGGTGCAGGGATCAGACTGACGGTGCAGGGATCAGACTGACAGTGCATGTCGGTGGGGCGACCCTCGGGGACAGCAGGTCGCGGCCACAGCGACCTCGGAGGGCAAGTGATTCTTGCGGGAACAAAGAGCCCCTGTGTGCCGACAGCCCCGAGTTTGTGTGCAATTAACTCTGGTCAAACCAAACAGACTGAGTTCATGAGCACGGAGGCTGGGAGTGCTTTATAGACTCCCTGCTCCGAGGGAAGCGGGACCAGCAGCGCCTGAGCAGCGGGAGCGGCGAAACGAGAGGCGAAGAGAGCCCTGGACACAAAGCGGGGCAGGGAGGGGGGCAAAAATAGGATTACAGCAGGGGTGTGGCTGACAAATGGTGTCAGGCACCAGGAGCGTTTGGGGAGGAGAGCTGCAAAGAAAAGGATCCCTTTAATTATCAACGGTTGGGCACCAGAGGAAGAAGCCCCTCGTGGCTGGAGGGGAGCGGTGGGTCGGCTGGGCAGAGGGGTCCCACCAGCAGCCTGACTCAGGGTCAGGGACAAGGGAGGGTGGGCAAACCCTGGCTCTGCCACGGGTCAGGGGCTGGTTGGGGTCCTGAGCGTGGGCACAGAGGGGCTGTTTTAGCTCCCGCCTCGCCTGGCACCGAGAGGATGCAAATCACATCCAGCCAGGGAAAAAAGAGAAGCTCAACACCACAAAGGGTCCCACTCCATCCCAACACATCCCCCTGAAATGGCATCTTTTCCTCCTAATAAACAGGGAATTAAAAACAAATTAAATTTGCCATGTGGAATTTCTCAAGAATTCCAGTGTAGGAGCGTCAAAGTGTTCTGGTTTGAATTACATCAAAACATGACAATTATGTGCAGAATTTTCAATTATTTTCACAGCACAGTCTCTCTGGAGTCACAATATGCAACAGAAGTTTGCTGAAATGAAACAACTAAGGTACTTTATGGTATGTTATGTTACCAGCTCTCAATAAACACATTGGAACAACCTATTAATGGGGTTGTTCTGCTGCTGACAGGAAAATACTCCTGTAAAATACAATTCAAACAAAACTGGATTTTGCTGTTGACGTATCACAACTGAACTGGAGGTGTCCCCTTTGCCAGCCCTGAGCTGCTCCCAGGCTCTGGCAGGGACAAGCTGCACCCAGAGGCCTCAGACCACAGAAATGACCAAAACCTGATTTTCCCCTTTCTCCCACATCAACTTCCATCTCCAGCTGCAGCACTGGCCATGCCCCAGAGCAGCCCAGCTCCAGGTGAGGCTTCAGGACAAAGCCACAGTGTCAGTGATTTCAACCTCAGCCTCCAATATCCATGTAGAGCTGCCTCCCTCCAGGAGAAGCACCTCTTCTGACTCATAAAAATGAGATACATCCCTGGAATAAAGCCAGAGGAAGAAGGAAGGCTGGAGAAAACTACCCCCAAACCTTTGCTTCCTTTTGAGCGATTTTTAATTTTTTTTTTAATTTATCCCAATTTTCCAGGTGTTTGGGAAATTTGGACACGTGGGTTCTGCTGCAGCCACCCCCCCCAGCCATGCCATGTCCCAGGGCACTCCCTGCCCATTTCCCAGCCCCTCAGTCCCCCCCAAAGTCCTGACCCCCTTGTCCCACCCCATCCATTGTCCCTGGACGTTGGCACCGAGGCGTGGGAAGTGAACCAGCAGCTCCGGGTTCCCGAGCGGCCCCTGCGCCCCAAACCCGGGGCCATCCTCACCCCACAGCTGGGGATGGTCAGGGAAGGACCAGGGCAAGGGTGGATGAAAAGAAGAGAGGGGGAAAAAGAGAAGAAAGGGAAAACAGCCCCCTTTAAAATAAAGAGGAGGAGGAGAGAGCAAAAGGGTGGGGGGGGGCAGTGTGTAAAAATCGTTTGCACTAATTATCAGGCACAGGGACAAACGATTAATTTGCAAGTCAATTAGTCTCAGATAGGTTCACGTTTCCTGTTCTCAGCCACTGAGGGGGAAAGAAAGAGGGAGACACAACTGCGGCCTTAATCCTCCTCAGAGGCGGCCATGGCGGGGCCGCCTGCCCGTGCCAAGGCGGAGGGAGGGGGGCTACAGCTGGCACCGCCACGGCGAGGGGCGGCCGCGGCGAGGGGCCGTTATGTGCCAGTCATTGTGCCCTCGGCACAGCCCTGGCACTGAGCCGGCGCCTTCCCCGCCAGCCCCGGCGCCGCCATTTGGGAGCCCCTGACGCCATTTTGTTGATGCCCAGGGATGGCGGTGGCTGCGGCGGCTCCTCCGTGGGCACAGCCGGAGCCAGGGGGGTGCTCCTGCCTCCCCTCCATCCCTCGGTGCCCCTGCCAGGCAGGAGGGGCCGGAGGGGGCTGTGGGTGCCACCAAGGTCCCAGTGGTTGAGGACAGCGAGTGGTTCAGCTGGGATGGCTCTGGCCTGGGGTTGTGGCAGCACCGTGGGATGTGCAGGAGCCTCCTCTGTGCTGGGGTGACACACTGAGAGCAGCTCCATCCCTGCCACCCCTTCATGCAGGTCCCCAGCACTGCACTGCCAGAGTCCCCAAAGTGCTGGCTTTTAGCCCAAAATTGCCCTCTGAGCTGCAGCAAGTGGGTGTCCCGACAGCCCCTCTGGGATGGGGCAGCTGAGGATGGAGAGGAGCCCAAGACTTGGGGAAGGGACACAGGGTGGCTGTTCAGGGTGTCCTCCCATCCTGAGCCTCACCTGTGCTTTCTCTGATTTGGGGAAGGGGACACAGGGTGGCTGTTCAGGGTGTGCTCCCACCCCGAGCCTCACCTGTGCTTTCTCTGATTTGGGGAAGGGGACACAGGGTGGCTGTTCAGGGTGTGCTCCCACCCTGAGCCTCACCTGTGCTTTCTCTGATTTGGGGAAGGGACACAGGGTGGCTGTTCAGGGTGTGCTCCCACCCCGAGCCTCACCTGTGCTTTCTCTGATTTGGGGAAGGGACACAGGGTGGCTGTTCAGGGTGTGCTCCCATCCTGAGCCTCACCTGTGCTTTCTCTGATTTGGGGAAGGGACACAGGGTGGCTGTTCAGGGTGTCCTCCCAGCCCAAGCCTCACCTGTGCTTTCTCTGTCACCCAGTGCTGCTCATTGCACCAGATCTCACAAAAAACCAGCACATGAAACTGTAAAACAGACATTTTCTAGGGTGATCTGAGGAACCGACCAAAAGTCACGACATGCTTGAGAAACAAGGGTGGAAAACTGGAAAAAAAAACAGCTCAAAGCAAAGGATGGAGAAAAGCAACAGGGGAGAAAACTCAGAGCGAGGGAGAGAAGGGGCAGCAGCCCTGGCTCCATCTCGCAGCACAGGCAGTGCCCACAGACACTGGAGAAGGGCACCCTCACCATTCCTGCTCCAGCCACCCCCAAATCCCAGTTCCAGCCCCTCCAGGGGGGCCCCCAGGGGCTGTTTCACACCCGTGTGCCCCCCGTGCCGGGCACAGGAGGGTGCGGAGCAGGATCTGAATGTGCCCCGCGTTGCCCACGCTCTGCACGGGGATATTTGTGTGCGTGTGGACACAACATGTCTGGGACCTGACAAAAGGCGTGTGATTGACACAGAAAAGGGGCTGACAAAAGGCCGAGCGGGGCTGGAGAGCCGCGTACAATGCTGGGCGCCGCGACCACGCGCAAGGGTGGGGGACCGGGGTGGGCACGGGGGACCAGGGTGGCTCTTAAGGACACCTCCACCTTCCAGAGTAAAAAAAAAAAAAAAGAAATACATTAATGACCCTTCAGCCTCGCTGTTGTGCAGAACAAGGGGTGCTTTCACCTATCCAGAGACTCGTAGCAACATCCTCATCCTCGGCGGTGCCAGTAACCGCCTCGGTGCCACCAGCTGGCACGGGAGCCCTCTGTGCCAGGTGAAATGTTGCATCCAGAGGCAACAGGAAGGCACCACCCTTTACCCAAAGCCTGCTGAAGTTTTTATAACCCTTCGCAAGGGTAAAATCCAACAGGCTGTGAAACACCAGGAGAGTGGCCTGAAATGTGGTTAAAATGCCCCTGGATCAGAGGGCAGCCAAGCTCTGCTCTGGAGGGGGTGCAGCCCCCCTGCCCACCACCCTGCCCTGTCTCGGGCACCTGTCTCCTCCAAAGTCACCTGGCCCTTCCAAAGTCACCTGGAAGGCCTCCAGGGCACTCCTGGGTGATGAAAAACATGTATTTTTCTTGTTGTGGGCAGCTTGCAGCTGGAGCAAGGACCCAGCCAAATCCCCAGGAATAGCTGCAATTTTTGAAGATGTCTCAAAGCCCTTTTTAATTTAATTTTTTTTTTCCTCTTGTCTTAATGAGAGACAAAAGTATTTGGGATTTCTGGCTCCACTGTTGGAGTGGCTTTGCTGCACGAGGCGCTGGGTTGTGATGATTAAGACAGTAAAAGACATTATTTATTTTTTAAAAAGTGAAAACTCCCCGCTCTTGTTATTCTCTTGCTTTAATCACATCTGAAAATTTCAACCAGCTTCAGAACTGATGGTGCTTTTTTTACCCGATAGTCTCAAGGATTGTTTTGCAATTAAAACCGGTTTTGAGCAGGATTGACCCACGCTGAAAACACTTGTTCAGCCACACACCTGAGATCTCTTATTTCTGTGTACACATGGAGTAAAGCCCCAAACACGAACTCCTATTTTTATACTCTTTCATTTAAACGTTCAATTTTTAACGTTTTTTGTTTTTTCAAGAGAAAAACCAGGAGCACTAATACGATGTTTAGTTCACAATAAAGAATCAATCCAAATTCCTAAGAATAATAGGAAATACCCGGGATGATGCTACACAAAGGAGCTAAATTGGTTCCCACCAGCTCAGGACCCTGGAAAAGCTTGTTGAGATTTTTTCAACGTGGACATTTAAAAATTGTAATTTGAAATTCAGTATTTTATCCAAATAATCTCAAATTAAATGCGGACTTTTTAGGGCATTCAAACATATCTCGAATATTATTCATCCTATAAATGAACAAACATTAGCAGAATATTAACGTGACCAAGATACATTTTTAAAAAAAACTTATGAGGGCAAATGATCATTGCAATTTATGCCCCAGGCAGAAAAGTTGGTTTGTTTTTTTTTTCGTTTGCTAAATTAAGAGGCAAAGTGGGAGAATTACATTTAGTAACTGGCTTAAAACGGGATCCTGCTTGACCCGACAAATCCCGGGTAACAAGACGGCTTTGTCTGAGCGTGTGGCAGGCGAGATTTCACACTTCCTCCGGCGCAGAGCTGGGAGCAGACCCAGAAACACGCGATTTACCCCCAAACTTCCCCTCCCCGCCTTTAGGGGAGATAATTCGACTTCAACGATTTTTAGAGGAAAAAAATTAAAATACGAATTGCATCGATATAAAGAGTTTTTTTGCCGGCTTGCCGGGATGGAAAATTATGAGAAGAAAAGGCAGCAAACGAAGCTGAAGTTTGGTGGGGAAGGATTGGGGAGAATTGGGGGGTTTGGGGGACTTTCCCACGCCCCACCCGCGGGTGGCAGCGCCCAGTCCTGCCCAGCGTCCGAGGGGCTCAGAGGGAGCGAATCCCACTCGGGACAGTGCGGGGAGGTTCCCCTGTGGGAAATAAATTTTTTTTTTTAAAGGAGAAAAAAAATATGGAATGAATTTTTGAAAAGGAGGGACGGGACGATCGGCCCCAGGTCCGGCACTGCCCCGGCCTCAAATGCCCCTTTTCTGCTGATTTTGGGTTTAACCCGAGTTAAAACAATTCCGCCTCTGCGGGTTTAACGCGGATCTTTTCGCTGCCGGCAGAACTCTGTTTGCAAACGAATTATTTGCCCTGTTGCGGGTCGATCGCACCCCCATCCCGGCTGTGCCTCCCCAGCCCCGGCTCTTCCCCCACTCGGGACCCACCGGCAGCCCCGGAGGCTGCACCGAAAAAGGGGAGAGCGCTCAACTTTTGCGTCCTTTGTCATTTCTATTTGTTGTGTTTACCTCGCTCATAATCTGGGGTGACTCTGATCAACTGCGCATCAACTAATTTAATTAAAAAAAGCTTATTTCATAATCTGATTTGGGAGGGGGAAATCTCCATTTATGATTTTTCCCCCCCGCCTGCTGGCCGCGATCATTATTCTTGCATTTTCTAATGAAATGCAAGGTTACAAATTAATTGAATTGCTTCCCCCCCCCCCCTCCAGTCTGTCATCTCTGGTAAATTTGGGGCTAATCGTAAATAAATTGCAAATATCCACAGCGAGAAACGAGAGAGTTTTTTGTTCGGTTTGCCCTGAGTAAAACGGGAAACGGGGCTCGTTTGTGGCAGTTCTTGGAGAAATCCCTGCGTGGAGAGCCCTGTCGGGACCCCACATGTTCCCCCACTTCTGGGGAGAGAAGTGCTGGGAAACAGCGAAAAAATCACCACGGAACCAAAAAAAAAAAAAAAAAGATGTTTGAAGGGCTGGGAAATGGAAAGTTGGTCTTTTTTTTTTTTTTAAAGCCACAAATCCACGGATTTTAGCCGATTACCCCAAAAAACACCTGCACAGGGACGACAACGTGGGAGCAGCAGCAGCTTCAAAATGCCCCCAAAGCTGCAGCCCCCGAGCAGGAGCAGCTCCGGGACCCCGGCAGGTCCTTCCTGCCCCGGCTCCATCCACCACCCGCGGGGCTGTGTCCGAACTGCAGCCCCATAAAAAACTTGGAGTATAATCATAAAATAAGAAAATAGAACGGATTCGTCTTGTGAACCCTCAGTTTGTCAAGTTACAGCTGGAAATCCTGGGAAATAATAAATGATTTATGTAGTTTCTGCTTTCCCCTTGATCCTTTAATATAAATTTAATTGATTTTAATGTTTTGGTTTGGTTTAGGATTTTTTTTTGCATACCTCAATGCAGGTCCTATATTTATAATCATAGGCATTAAATATCGGGGTTATTATTATGGCAATTATGAATAAAAATATTATTATTAATTTATTATGAATATTATTATTATTATTATTATTATTATTATTATTATTATTATTATTATTATTATTATTATTATTATTATTATTATTATTATTATTATTATTATGACAGTTCAGTCCAAAAGCACCTCATCTATATTGTTCGTGGGGGTTTTTTTCCAAAAAAAGTTCAAATTTGTCCTTTCTACCCGCTGGCACATTCAGTCACTATTTCATGAGATTTTTTTGTAACCAGAACATCAATTAGCACATTTATATCACATAAATAATTATTATATTTGATGAAAAGTTGTTTCTCCACAGCACAACCGACCCTGATGTGCGTGTGGAGGGATCCTGGATGTGGATGTGACACCTGCACTCCCCAAGTCACATCAGATTTCATATTTATCCCAGGCTTGTGTCATTCCCCACGTGTGAACGACTTTTCACCTTTAACCAAAAAGGTGTTCCAGGGTAGAAAATATCTTCCTAAATACATAAACTGCTGGTTGGCTTTGCTGCCGCTTCCCCGGGAAGATCCAGGACCCTCCTCTTTTCACTCTCCTCTTGCAAAGAGCAGAAAGAAAAGTTTTATCACGGGGAGCTCCCCCCGCGCAGGGGGGACAGGAGGTGCTCCCGCCCTGCCCTGCCCGCGAGGGGACTGGGAAAAAACAGGAAAAAACTCCCGAATTCCCCCGGCGCCTGAGCTGCTCCAGCCCCGTGGCACTGCCCGACGGTGCCCCCGGCGCTCCAGGAGTCCACAAAGGCTCTTTGCCCTCTCCCCGCGCTCCCTGCTGGAGTCTAAACCCACCTTCTGTTGTCACCGATGCACAGATTTTAGAGAGGGGAAAAAAATTAATAAATTAGATATTGCAGGTCCTGCACTGCCAGGGGTTTCCCAGATCTGGGATGGGGAGAGCACCCTCCCGGCAGGGCTGTTTTACAACACAGAAGTTTTACACTCCTTTTAAATTACACTGAACATTTGTTTTCAAAATAAGATGGTCACGCTGGAACTGAAAATTCAGAGTGTGATTTAAAGGAGCACTAGAAAGGCAACAACGCCAAAATCTCTAGTAATTTAAATATGGATTTTAGTGTTTCCTTCTAAAGGTAGAAACTCTTGTGAACCTGAAAAAAACCCAAAATTACTTTCAAAGTCATTGCTCTGAGCTGAGCTCATCTCAGGGATTAGTTCTGCCCCTAAGAGAGCCCCACATTTCCCCCTAAAATTATTTTTTTAAGAAGACCAAACAGAAGCTCTCCCAGCTCAGTCTGAACCCTCCTATCTCTCAGTGCTGCATCCCAAACAAAACATTTCACCTGGTGGCAAACAGTGAGTCTGGAGCAGTTCTCTGTATTCAACGAGGAAAATCTCAGACCAATATTTATTCCCTCTGAAACCACAACACCCAACACCACGTTATTGTTCTCCTTGGGAGCAGACACGACTATTGCTCTGCTGTCCCTTGTTCTACGTGTGCTGGACCCCTTTTCTACCCAATCCCCCCTTAGAAAGGAAATAAAAATCTCTTCTCATTTGGAAGATGATGAAGTCACACACACCACATCATTTAATCACATACAAACCATTTCTGGTAATATGGATTTTTATGTCACCTTCTGCCACAGGAGCAGCCAGGCCTGATCCTTCTGGACAAACCCAGCACTTTTTGGTGCACAAGGCATCAGGAAACGAGGCATTTGGGACACGTGCACCTGCCCTGGCTCTGCCACAGCATCGTAGGGAGGTTTCCACGTAGGGACCAGAAATCTGATGAATTTGGCTCTGCAGGACTGGTGGGAGGCAGCACCAAAACCTCGGCAGGAGAATGGAGAAAGCCAAAATAATGATCATTTACACCCAAACCAGCTCTGATCGGTGTGGTGCTTACCAGGATGTTTCACAGGGATCAGTTTTGCATTCTCTGCGTGGGCTCCCCCCTCCCCACAGCACTCCCGTTCCAGCGGCAGTTCTGGGATTTAACACACAAGGGCTTCTAAGATCACTGATCCTATTAAAGTTCTGCAAACAGGCAGGGTGATGCGTGGCACCGAGGAGAGGGAGACAGTCCAGCAGCCACGACCCCAGACCCTTGGCAAAGACAATGTCACAGGCAGTGAGTCTGGAGGAGGCCTCTTTTTCCATGTTCACCCCACTGATCTGCCCCAGACCTTCTGATGGGCCCCCCCTGCCCACGGACTGGACATGGGTGTGAGTTCCCATGAAGGTCCCAACGCTCAGCTGAGTGAGGGGGACCAGCAGGGCCATGGGGTGGGATGGAGGGTTGCATGGTGACCCTCAGACCCCAGGGCCCACCCACACTCTGTCTCTCAGCTCTGCCACCTCCGGGCAGGGACAGAGTCACCTTCCCAAGGATGTCCCCGAGCCAAACCAGCCTCGCAGGCAGATGAGTGCCCATTGCTGGGGACCATCCCTGCACCCGCCCTCTCTGCAGGACACGGGACCCTGGAGCAAAATCCCTCCATGTCCCAGACATACAACACTAACCTTCACTAACCACCCTTGGAAAACCCCAAAAGCCCAACAGGGGGAATAAGGGGCAGCCACCACCCTGAAACCCCAACAAAACCATTTCCTTCCCACTAAAACCCACCAGTGCTTCCCAGTGCCAGCAGAAAGCCGGCGCCCTGGCACACACCGTGGAGAAAAGAGGGCAGCAGCTGCCAGGCAGCGCCAGAGCGATGACAATTATTGGGGGGGTCGATGGGGGCAGCTGGCTGCCGAGTTCTGTTTTTTTGTTTTTGGGGTATTTTTGAATTCATCTTCCTTTAGATAAGATTGTTCCAATTAACAAAGCGCTCGTCCAGAACAGGTTTCGGAGGAGAGGAGCAGGCGCAGGACGAGACAGCCCCACACAAACAGCCTAAAAAAAGAGGAATCCAAATCTATTTATACGTGTCTGTCTCTCGCTGCAGCTGATCCACGAGGCCGTGTGGGGGGCGTGGGGACCGTGGGGTGTGATTTAGGATTTCACCTATGGAGGGACAGAGTTTCTCTGCAGGGCAATGCCTGGAATGCTTCCAGCCCCGGGTCCCTTCCCTGCCCCGACTCCACGTACCTGCTGCTGCACAACAGCCCTTTGTCTCCCAGCCCTGTGACGGGAGTGCCCCGCAGTTTAGTGCCATTAGTGTCCAGAAAATAAATGGAAAATAGACACTCTCTTCAAAGCTGAATCGCCACATCCCCGCTCTGCCCCCGCTCCCCATTAACACAACATTGAGCCGCTGACAAATATTCCCTTTAAAAAGGCCCGTACAGTTGGAAAGGGATTTGTTTTCATTTAGGGGAGATGGGTCATTTTTGCCTTAATAAACGTTTTTTGTCGTTTTTTCCAGAATAGGATATTTACGAGGGGTCATTCCAGATCAGGGCTGTGGCAGCAGCAGCACAGGCTGCAGAAATCAGTGTCGGGACTATCACGACAAGGCATTGCCACTCTGTGCCACAATTTTATGCCTCCAAAGCAGCTGACCTCTGTGATGCTTAACTCAAGGGTTTATTAATATTTCTTCATATCTAAACATTAAATTTTAAAAGATTTTCCTACCTATGGAGTACAGGGAATTGCAAAGCAATTGGCTACATTTAGGCCTGGTCAAAATATTCTTAATGTATTTTTTGTGGTGATGTTTTCCAAATTTTTGCCAAGTGTTAACTAGGACTATCTGGATATACCATGACCAAAAAAAAAATATTTGGTTTACTCACAGAGTTTTTCTGGTTTAGATGCAGGAAACGATTGATTTTTCTTGCAATAGTTTGAAAGGATTCCCATGTTCCATTAAAAAAAAATGAACAGACTTCCCCACTCCCCCACCCCGCCCTGCCCTCTCCTCTAGGGCTCATTTTTCCAATTTTTTTTGCAGGGGAAGGCAGGAATCTCCTGCCCCACTCAGAGTGAGCAATTCCAACAAGATTCCCAAACCATCCCTCCCACGGCTGTAGCTGCTCCCTTCTCACTGATCTAACCAGAACAAGGAAAATAAATGTATTTTATAGAAATGTTTATGTTGGAAAAGGTGTTTCAGATCATGAGTCCAACCACTAAAATTTTAGAAGTGTTTGAGTCTTTATTGACTGGCAGAGGGTCCCTCAGGTGGGTCAGAACTCTGGCACTGCCCACCCTGAAGCTCCAAAGCTGCCCAGCCCAGGGGTGAAGGAAAGGAGCAGCTCAGGAGGTCTCACTGTTTTTCCAAAAGCAGCTGGTGGAGCACAGGGATAGGGAGGGAGCAGATCTGCAGCCCCTGCCCAGGTGATGCCCATCTCAGAGCCAGCACACCCCCAGTGCCCACCCAGACACCAAAGCCCAAAAGCAAATCCTGCTTTAAACCATTTAACGAAGCTTTTAAGCATTAAATTACTGATGATTTTAACCCTTTAAATTCTCTCACATCACCCTGCTGCAGCCCTGGAGCTGGTGAGTGCAGAGCAGACCCAGCAAGGGCAGGATCTGTTCCCAACCCACGTCTCCACTGAGTGTCCACTGTCCACTTTGTCCCATGTCTGAACTTTGGCTGCTCATCCTCGAAAGTCTGACCCAGCGCCTGGAATTTGGGGGTTTGTTTTCTCCTGGAATTTGGGGGTTTGTTTTCATTTGGGGGCTTGTTTTCTCCTGGCATTTGGGGGTTTGTTTTCTCCTGGAATTTGGGGGTTTGTTTTCTCCTGGCATTTGGGGGTTTGTTTTCTCCTGGCATTTGGGTTTTTTTTTTCATTTGGGGTTTGTTTTCTCCTGGCATTTGGGGGTTTGTTTTCTCCTGGCATTTGGGGTATTTTTCATTTGGGGGTTTGTTTTCTCCTGGAATTTGGGGGTTTGTTTTCTCCTGGCATTTGGGTTTTTTCCCTCATTTTCCCTAACTCCTCCCGGTGGGAAGGCAGAGCTGCCCTGCAGTTCCCGGGCCAGGGCCGGTAGAGGCCCCCGGAGCCACCTCCAGCCCTGCCTGGTGCTGCTCCATCACCTTCCCAGAGCCCAAAGTGCTCCTTGCTCTGTCACCTTCACGGTTCCCCCAGTGAGGGCTCACTGGGAGCCCAGTGCCAGGCGGGGTGGGGGAACTGGCTGATGTTTAGCACAGGACAAACATCTGACTCTGACTCCTCCCGGGTGAGGCAAAGCCACCACCTTGCTCTGCTCCCCCCTCTTTTCATAAACCTCTTGTCAGCAGCTAAAGAGCTCGAATATTAGGGGAAGGGGAAGGCACAGCCCCATCAGTTTTTCACCTGATTTTCCAGTGGAAAAACCAGACAGTTATGCTTTTAAAAAGTAACCCTTTCTCTGCGCTGGGTGAAGAGTTTGGGAGGAAGAGCTCAAAGAGAGCAGAGCCTTCCTCCTGAGAGCTGCTCTTTGGTTTCTGGGGGTGATTTGTTTGCAGCTTTTACCTTTTCCATTCCCAGTTTTGGCTTGGGTTCTTTTGGAGGACACACCACTCCAGGCCTTCTCCTGCTGGAGCAGGTCAAGGAGCGTCCTCTGCATGTCTTTGGTGCTCAGAGGTGCCCCAAACGGGCAGAAAATGGGAGCAACCTCCTCCTGCCCCTTTCACCCCAAGTCCTACAGCATTGCTTACCCCACGAGGACTCTCAGGCCACACTGGGAACACCAGAGAGTGGCTCTTTTGGGGACACAAGTAACCTCAGTTACCAACTGAAAAATGAGCACAACACCCTTCAGGAATCTGAAGCTTCCCTGAGCCTGGAGCTGCTCAGCTTTTCCCCAAACCTTGATAGAGGCAGGGGGAAACACCATATCCTGCACCCCTGGGGCAAGCCAAGCATCCCAGGCTGCTCTGGTGGGATGGAGAAGAGATGTGACAAGGGGCAGCCTGGATCTCAGGGCTGACAATGTCTGGGTTTGCACACAAGCCCCCCAGGTTGGCCAAACCGCAGCACTCGAGAGCGGCCCCAGCACTATCTTGGCTTTTGCTGGTGCTGACTGGGGGATGCAAGTCTGGAATGGCAGAGGGGAGGGAGCAGTCCAGTCCTGCCCTGGGACTGACAAGCTCCTCTCTCTAATTGTGCACAAACTGAAGCTGTTGGGAATATCACCAGTGAACGGCTCAGTGGGTGGAGCTGGCTGGGCATTTTCCTGATGGAAAATGACAATTCATCAAAAGAAAGATGTCACCCCTAAACACAGTCCCTTTCTACAAAGAGTTTGTTTTGAAAGAGAAATTGGGAGGGGAGAAGCACTGAAATGAGATCAACACATTTTGCTTTGGGCTTTTCAAGAAGGAACACTGAGTTGTTGAAAAAAAATCACTTTTCATTTTAATATTTCACGTTATAGTCTAAAGTAATTTACTTTGCAATTTCACTCTGAGAAAAACATTGAAGTTTCATCTCTTTTTCTTCCTCAGAAGTGGCAGAAAGAGGGAAAGAGAAGGGAAGAAAAACTTCAAGTATTGGCAATGAATTTAAAACATCCTCTTCCCCTTCCGGCTGTCTTAATGAGATCAGCCCCGAATCCGTAGGAACCCTGCTCAGGAAAAATCTCATTCAAAATGTTTTCTCAACAACAACAAAAGATTAGGAATGGAAATGCCCATGGGAAATGAGCAAGTTGGAGAACACTTTTTGGTGGGGGAGAGGGAGCTTTTGGCGAGGATGAGCATGAGAAGGTCCCTTGGGATGGGGGAAGGGACCATCTGGAACAACTTGTAGCCGATGCAACATCACAGGGAGCAGCAGCAGATGAAGAGTGTGGAGGCTGCATCGAACCCCCTTCCCTGCAGCCATTTCAGTGGGAGCAACCCTGAATCACCCCACCAAAACCAGGCCAGGATTCACTCCAACAGTGGCTCTTCTGTCCCTGACTGCACCAGGGAGCACAAACTCCAGGCCTTCGGCCCAGAGTGCTGATCCTGCAAGAATAAGAGTTTTGCTCTGGAGAAAACAAATTTAATGTCTTTCCATGGAAAAGAAATCATCTAGAGGAAACACAGCAGCAAAGAGTTCCTGCACGAAGTCAAGCAGCAATTCAACCTGTAGCTGCTGAGCAGGAGCTGGTCCTGCCACTGCCCTTGAAGGAGAATGTCACAAGATGTTGGAGATCTTTGGCAAAACTGTGCCAAGATAGGTGAGCTGGAGCCCTGCTCATGTTCCTGCATCCCCCAGGGCAGAGCTGGTGCTCGCTGTCCCTTCCATGGTAAGTGCCAGTGTCACCACCTTCTCAATCCTGCCAGGAGGAAGCAGGGGCAAGGAGGCTCTGGGTCCACCCCACTGACCACTCTGCACACACTCAGTACCAGGCAGACCAGGAACAAGCTCTGTGACTGAACCCACACCAACCCGTGCTGTTGGTCCTGTTTTCGGAAAACACTTCCAACCATAGCGAATAAAACAGGATAGAGCTGGAGGGATGGCCAAGTCCTGGCAGACACAATGCCCTGCTCCTCCTCTCCATCTCACTCTCCAGCACCTGCCTGGGGGCAGTGCCGCCTCCTGCTCTCCCATGGCAGATTTTTAGCCGCCACAATGGCGCAGGCAGCGGTGCCGGGGCGATGCCAGGCACATCCCGGGCTAACACTGCTGCCCCTTTTGTCTGAGGGCATTAAAACCCCAGAAACGTTGGGGTGGTGGTGGGGGACCGGGGGGCTGTCAGTGTGTGATGAGTGGCTGTGCAGCATTACCCGTCTGGCACCGGTGCCCCTCACCACAAATGCCATTGGCACAGCTCTGCACAAACAGCTTTTCAGGGCTCGCCTGGTTCTCCCGGCTGCCATAGAAACCCCTGTTCAGCTGAAAGTATATTAAAGGGTGGTGCTGGCCCTCGCGCTGAATTCATCACATTGTATTCCCCCAGAAAAAGAGAGAGAGAAGAAAGCCCACCCCTTTGTGCCTCTGCCTTTGCTTTCTCTGTCTGAGGGAGATGGTCTCTCTCTGCATCGTTTTGTGCTTGCTGTTGCATCCCCCCCTCCCCAAGCACAGCACAGCCCCGGGAAGGACCCCTGTGCCCCACCAGCCCTTGCTGTTGGGCCTCCTCACACTCCATCTCCCCAAACACAACCAAGGCAACACCAAAAGACTCCACAGAAAAATTTGAAAAAGCAGATATGAGAAAATATGGGAGTAAATCCCTCCTTACTCCTCCAGCCTGGTCCGCTCTGTCTTTCCTCTCCAGAGCTTCAGACAGCCATGGGATAGAGCTGGAGTTGCAGCCAGTGGGTCCCAACAGGGTTTTCTGGGAGGCAGAGACACATTTGGGCACACACATCCCTTTCCTTAGAGAACCAGAATGAACAGGAAGTTTCCAGCTTCAGCAGCGGCAAAAATGCAATGGAAGGAATCTCAAATATAGATAAAATTACACGTGAGATTTGAAGAGGAATAAACCTGATTTTCCCCAACTGCTGAGTGAGCTCATCCCCTCAACACAGGCAAGGACCTGGTTCCAAAGCCTTCCCAAGCTGTGCAGAGCAGCTTCTCCCGCCCTCCCCAGCCCAGGAGGGACCACGGGGCAGCAAAGAGGTAATTTAGTCATTTCAGGCACATCGGCTGGCGCGAGCTGGGAGTCACCAATTCAAGCAGATTTCATGCCCTGCCAGCGGCCGTATCTCTCTATCAGGGTGGCCAGTGGAGGCCTCCCAGCAGCACCCGAGCACAGCACAGCCCTTGTCCCACCACAGCAAAGACCCAGGGAGCCTCAGGACACTCCAGATTCACACCAACAAGTCAAAAGTCCAACTGTGTTAGTTGAAACCCAGTGCCTTGAGGTTATAACCTGTGTTTGCACTTCCAGAAAGGGAAAACTTCTCTCTTTCTTGCAGAACTTGCTCAGGATTTGTGACAAATTCTCCTGCAACATCACCATGTCCTGTTCCACTTTCCCCCCACCCCAGGATTTAATTTTGTTGGATAATTCCTCCCAAAGCTTCCCATTTCAGAAAAAAGGATCAGTTTTGCCCAAATTGATTGGCCTTTGTTTTTAGCCAGAACCCTAAACTGACCTTACTCCTTATTGCTCACACCAGTCCCCACAGAGGTGTCTGAGCTCAGCCACTCTCTCAGATCTGCCGTGAAAGTATTGCTGAAATTTCAAAAAAACTCACACCAATTTAATTTTTAAACCATTTATTTTACCTCCACCAACAATAAAAGCAGAAAGGATCAAAGCCAGGCCCTTTTGTGGCTCAGGCTGCCCCTGCCATCAGCGCGCTTTGTTCAAAACACCCTCAAAGAAACTCTCATTTTGGTCAAGAGCCAATTATAAAAATTGGGTTGGGGGTTTGCTTTGCTTTAGAGGTGCAAAATTGTCATCACATCTGTAAAGCTACCAAATGGCCCTGCACAGGCCATGCATGAGGCAGAGGGAGGGGAGGGACGGAGGGGACACGGGTGGAGGGGACGTTGTTGCTCAAAGGCTGGTGCAGAAAGGCAGTTTCTCAGCTCAGCTCAGGAACGAGCCCTCTGTCCTTGTCCCTCCTGCACAGCAACATTTCCCCTTCCTCTGCCACATGCAGCAGGTCCTGGGTTGAGTCCTCGGAGCAAAGAATGTGGTTTGTTTGCCTCCAGCAGCTCAGCTGATCCCCACAGATACCTGACCCCGCACAGCTCCACAGGTCTCAGGAGCAGGACCAGGACTGCAGGAATCACCCAGATCAAGCTGACACGAGCACAGCAGAAGAGTGACCCAAAGCCAGAGCCTTCAGACCCACAGGAGATGGGTGTCTGCTCCGAGGTGGACCCACACCAGGACCCAGCCCTGATGCCAGGATGCCCAGGCCCCAGAGGGTTTGTTAACCTCCTCCTTGTGCTGCAGGAGCGCCCACACCCACAAACTCACCCCATGAACAGCTCAGGGCAGACCCCGATGTCCCCCACGGTGCCCCCAAACTACCCAGCGATTGGGGAGCCCCCACTCAGGCCCATGACGGCACATTGGCCCTGCTCAACATCACTGTGGGGGGACACTGTCACTGTGGGGACACTGCCACTGTGGGGGACACTGCCACTGTTTGGGGACACTGTCACTGTGGGGGACACTGTACTTCACTGTGGGGGGACACTGCCACTGTTGGGGGACACTGTCACTGTGGGGGGACACTGTCACTGTGGGGGACACTGTCACTGTGGGGGGACACTGTACTGTCACTGTGAGGGACACTGCCACTGTGGGGGGACACTGTCACTGTGGGGGGACACTGCCACTGTTGGGGGACACTGTCACTGTGGGGGACACTGTCACTGTGGGGGACACTGTCACTGTGGGGGGACACTGTCACTGTGGGGGACACTCTTACTATGGGGGGACACTGTCACTGTGGGGGACACTGTCACTGTGGGGGACACACTGTCACTGAGAGGGGATACTGTCACTGTGGGGGGACACTGCCACTGTTGGGGGACACTGTACTGTCACTGTGGGGGGACACTCTTACTATGGGGGGACACTGTCACTGTGAGGGGACACTGTCACTGTGAGGGGACACTGTCACTGTGGAGGACACTGTCACTGTGAGGGACACTGTCACTGTGGGGGGACACTGTCACTGTGAGGGACACTGTCACTGTGGAGGACACTGTCACTGTGGGGGACACTGTCACTGTGGGGGGACACTGTCACTGTGGGGGACACTGTCACTGTGGGGGACACTGTACTGTCACTGTGGGGGGACACTGTCACTGTGGGGGGACACTGCCACTGTGGGGGACACTGTCACTGTGAGGGGACACTGTCACTGTGAGGGACACTGTCACTGTGGAGGACACTGTCACTGTGGGGGACACTGTCACTGTGGGGGGACACTGTCACTGGGGGGGGACACTGTCACTGGGGGGGGGGACACTCTTACTATGGGGGACACTGTCACTGTGGGGGGACACTGTCACTGTGGGGGGACACTGTTACTGTGGGGGGACACTGTCACCGTGGGGAACACTGTCACTGTGGGGGACACTGTACTGTCACTGTGGGGGGACACTGTCACTGTGGGGGGACACTGTCACTGTGGGGGACACACTGTCACTGAGAGGGGACACTGTCACTGTGGGGGGACACTGTCACTGTGGGGGGACACTGTCACTGTGGGGAACACTGTCACTGTGGGGGGACACTGTCACTGTGGGGGGACACTGTACTGTCACTGTGGGGGGACACTGTCACTGTGGGGGGACACTGTCACTGTGGGGGGACACTCTCACTGTGGGGGGACACTGTCACTGTGGGGGGACACTGCCACGCTCGTCTGGCCGCTCTCTGCCGATCTGCATCACAAAAGCTCCATTCTTGCGAACTTGGGCGACCTCCCGACCTCGCCAGCTCGGGGAGTGAATGGCTTTAGTCTGCCACGACCATCATGTCACTTTGATTAGTGCGTGAATAAACTCTCAATCCCGGGCTGGGGGAGGCAGGGCTGGCGGGAGCCGCGCTGGATCGCAGCCCTGCCCGCGGCACTCGCAGTCCCACAGCCAGGGATGGCCACTGAGATTCCACCATCCAGGGCACACTCAGCCCTCTGCCAGCCAAACCATACCCACCCCCTGCCCTGCATACATGGAATCCCACCTCAGTGCTTGGGGGTGACCCCAACCCCTTCCCGCCACTGCTGCCTGCCCACAGGACCTTCATGGTGAGCAGAGCAGCCAAAACTCAACGTTTAAGGGAAATACTGAGTTTCCCTCATTACTTCCATGCCCAAAACTCAGGCAACAGCAACAAAAGCATCGATGGAAGTTTCCTGTACAGGCACTGTTGGAGCAGACGGGGCTGGATCCAGCCAAAGGACCCCTCAGCCCCTGGAGGGGTTCGCAAAGGACCTTCCAAACACTGGACTCTTCCCAAATTGCACAGGAAAAGAGCAGTGAGGGCAGTCACCTCTGCCCAGCCTGGGGCAGGATCTCCTGAGTACACAGATCTGTGTGAGCCTTGGCCATGTGTTTCTGTGACAACAGGCAGACAGTGCCACCTGCCCAAAGGAGGGATGGGTGCTGTGGGTACAACTGGGTGTCCCAAGGATTGTTCCAGCTCACTCAGGTCCAGTGGATGCATCCAGCTCTGCAGAGGTGGCCACACTCTCCCCCACCACTCCCAACTTCACTTAAAAATCAAATTATCATCTAGGGGATCAAAAAGGTCCACAAGAGCTGAGAGGGATCTTTTGGACAAGCAAAAATTTAATCTTTTGGGCAGTAACTGGGGGAATCTTGTCTGTCAGGAGGTCTGGAAGTACATTTCAATTTACAAGCCAGCCTGCAGTACATAACAAGTCTCAAACATCTGCTTTTGAGGAAAAGCTGAACTCCTGCATGTCCCTCCCACTCACTGCATTCACTACAATATCTAATAAACCCTGAGTTGCTCAACACCCATCAAACCTGCCAAAATATCATCATTTTAAGTCTAAAAATGCGAGATCTGTAGAAAAGGGTTAGGAAGACAGTAAATTAGGCCCAGCACGAAGGGCTCTACATGGGAAGCTAATGACCTTTTGTCTCTCCTGTCTGCAGACAGGCCTCATTTGCATGTATGCAGTTGGAATAATCTCGCCCATATTTCAAGCGTGTGGCTGCATCCCCGTGTGCTCCTCCAGAGAGGTTCTCTCCCGCTGTGCATGCCATTATCCTGGTGCAGCCACTTCAGGCTGCCTTTAAAGCCACCTAGACACCAGCCAGGCTCCTCCAGCCCCACAGGAGCCTTTCCCTGTGGAAGAGAAAGAGGGGCTTGAGGCCCCATATGTGACAAAACTGAGAAGCTCCGATGTGGTGTGGCTGGGGGTCACTCCAAGCTGTGGGACTGTGACAGTGGTGCCCAAACCTCAGCTCCGAGGAGCATCCCTGGGCTTTGAGGGAGCTGCTCCAGTAACACCCCCTGTCCCTCTCTGGGTTAATCTCAGGTTCATGGAGCCCAAGTACTTTACCAGATCCCTGTGCTGCAAGCCTTGGAATGCCTCTTCTTCAGTGCTTTGAGGATGTTTTTGAAGCAATTCCAAAATTTGCAGGTTAAAAATATTGCAAGTAGAAAATCTGAGTGCCACCTGAGGTCCCTCCCCACCTGTCCCTCCTCATGTTGCTCTTCCTCAAAGCCTGGAGTTCTCTCAGAGCTGGTTTAACAGCCTGACTGGAGGCAGTTGATGCTACTGAGTCCAGATCAGCTCCTTGCAATGCCCACAAACCCAATCCCCACTCAAGGTGAGGGACAGCAAGGTGACTGTGCTGGCAAGGACTCTGTGCCCAACAGAGTTATCTGGCAGCCCCTGACTTCACACTGTCCAGCCTCACCCATGTGCCCCACAGAGCAGGATCACAGGGACCCACAGAGCAGGATTAGCCCCAGCTCAGAGCAATCTGAACTGCAAAAGCCAGAGCAAAGCAATTCAGGTGCCCTGGAGCATCCTCTCTGTCAGGACCCCAAACCACTAAGTACGGGTGTCCCCCCACTTCCTTTCCAGCTCTTTCCAAGGCTTTCACCATCAAAAATAAAATCTCTCTCATTTATGGTCACATCTCCCTCCACTGAGCCCCAGGAAGGGGTCTCAGCCCCTCTGGCTGTGCCAGGATCGGGCCCGGCCGGGTGCGGAGCCGCTCCGGGAACAAAAACACCTCCCGGTCGGGAACGGGGAGGGCAGAGCCGCGGCAAACACAAGCCCTCAGACAGGCAGAGCTGTCAATCTGGCCCCGATCTCTCAAAAGATTGATTAAGGACAAAAAAAAACAAACAAAAGAGAAAAGAGAACTTATGGACATGAGCTGAGAGGCGGGGAAAGAGGGGAGGGGAAATGAGCCGGGCCAAGTTAAAATTCCGACAGAGAAGTTGCAGCTGAACTATAGAGTCTAGACAAGCATTCACAGCCCCGGCCCCGATTGTTATAGAGCCTCTATTGTCTTAATTAACCATTTTAGCTGCAATGGAAGCAGACAAACCTTTTCTTCTCCATCCCACCCCTCCTCTGCTGCACACTCATGCAGACAAACACCACCGAGTCAAGTGCTTTGATTTAAAAACCCCTCAGCATATCCACACACACCTTCTTTCGGGGCAGAGCTTTGCAAGGTTCGTTGAGAAAATCACTCGCCAAACAAGCAAGGGGAGAGGGGCGAGCTGGAGGTGGGGAAAAAAGAAATGCAAATCCTGACGCAACATGAATGGGAACAAATGGGTTGATTCTTTTAATCTCCTAATGTGCTTAATAAAGCATTATTGCAATGCAAATTTTATTTTAATGCTGTACATATTTTATTTGACATGCTGGTAATTTTAGTTGGCTGAACAATCCACTGCTTTGTTTTACCGAGTTATTTCTGTTTGGGGGGATATTTTTGAGGGTATCATGGGACTTCTGCCAGCCAATATCCCCTGGGAATCTGCAGCACTCTCTTCAGAGGCTTAAGCTAAAAAAATAAATAAATAAGAGGGCCAAATTCTCCTCTCATGACCCCGGTAGAAATGCAAGAGCAATGCAGAAGCACATCTTTCCCCCCTCTCTGAACTCTCATGAGCCCCACAGACTCCCTCCACTCGCCCCATGCTGCCTTTCTGCCATTCATCCCATTTAATGGATTTAATGGATTTACTGGGGAAAGCCTGGCCAGCAAAGGAGGCAGTTCCCCTCCCTGAGGGCACCAATGTGAGGCCATGCCCTGCAGGAGATGCATCACTGCAGAGCCCTGTCCTGTCCTGGGACATTCCAGCCCAAAGCAAAGACAGGGAAGAGCCTTTGATGGCTGGATCCAGCCTTCTCTGGAGTGGATTTGGGATTTGCCTGCTGAGGAAGGTGACTGTCCCTCCAGAAGGTGTTTCCCCAAGGTATTCCAATTCCTTGGCTCATGGTGTTGTTAATATTGTCCCTTCCTCACCTAAAGCCCAAACTTGGTATCTCTGCAGAGACACCACAGAGCAGCACCAGCTTCCCCTAAAGAAATCAGGGGGTACAAACATTTTAAGTGTGAACCTTGCCCTGAATGGGTGGAATCTGCCTCCTTTTATGCCAGTGTGTCAAGGCACAGACCTGATTGCCAAAGAAAGAAATTAGTGACAATTACAATCATCGTGCCAGGCTGCAGGTCTCTAGTAGAAAACTGTAACTGTGGAGGATAAAATGCAGCTCAGGAGCTTTGTAAAACCAACAGGGATGTGTGTGAGGAGCAAGTCTGTAAGTGCTCCTGAGTCCACTCAGAAGGGGGTTTCTTTCAGGGCAGAGATGAGCAACTAACAGCTTTCCACACATCAGAAGAAGTTAGTATTTCATATTAGGAAGATTTTTGCAATGAGGGTGGTGAGGCCCTTGCCCAGAGCAGTGGTGGCTGCCCCATCCCTGGAAGTGTCCAAGGCCAGGCTGGACGGGGCTTGGAGCAACCTGGTCTAGTGGAAGGTGTCCCTGCTAATGACAGAGGGTGAAACAAGATGGTCTTTAAGGCCCTTTCCAGCCCAAAACAGTCTGTGTAGTGAACCCAGGGACTGCTCTGCTCCCCCAGGAGCTGAAGATCATGGAAAAACCACGTGAAGCACTTTAGAAGATAAGAGAGACAGGTGGAGAAGCACAGGAAAGGGATGGGGTCCTGGAGCTGGAGATCCCCACAGCAGAGTCTGCAACCCCTTCCCATTTCACTGAACTCTCCTGCCACAGCATCTCATCAGAGCAAGTAGAAGCACCGCTCTGATGGTGGGGATGGGTCCTCTGGCAGTGAGCAGAGAGAAGGAAGCCTGATCCTTGGCAGTGTAGAGGAAACATTCCTCGCTGTAAGCCTGGAAATCCAGACCCAAATCTGAGTGGCTGCAGATTTAGGAGCAGGTAGGAAGCTCTCCCTGTCCTCACTGAGGCCTACAAGTGACCAAGTGTTTGCAGAAGGAGATGTGGAAACCAGAGGTCCAAAGGGGGCCAGTGGTATTCCCATCACCTCTGGGCATCAGGAATCCCTCTCTGCAGGCACCTTCAGCAGTTCAGGGATGGTGCCAGGAAGGCTTTCCATGGCTGATCACCACCAGGGAGTGGCTGCAGGAAGGATTAGGGGGATTAATGTGGTCCAGGAGCTGCTTCCAAGAGGTTTGCCACAACCAGAAATCTGGTCTGCAGCACAAGGAGGGCTCAGCAGGAATCCTCACCCTCACTGAAGGGGCAGGGAGTCTGCAAGTCCAAAGAGGTCCACATTGTGTCCTGGCCTGTAATGGTCCTCCCTCAGGACCTGACACAGCTGTGCAAACCCACCGAGCTGCCACTAGTGCCCCCAGGATGCAAAGAGCAGCATCTTTGGGGTGAAAATGGCAGTTCTGCCTGCCCTAGTTCACAGCCACGTCTCCAAATTCCTGAATTCCCATTGCACTTTATTCCCACAGAAACAAGGACCACAGAGGCTCCTCACTTTGAGCCATGCTGGGGATACCTGAGGAGCACGAGACCCTTCATGTCATCTTGGTCTCCAGCCACCCCACAAGGAGGGATCCCATTCTGCAGCAACTGGCAGCCAGCAAGCCCAGCTGCACAAGCCTTCCACTGACACCCCCTTCACTGAGGCACTCCAACCACTGGAAAAGCAATTTCATGATGGTCTTCCAGAAGAGCAGATCCTACAGAGATGATCAGGGTCACCAGCATCCTCAGTAAAACCTTTACCAACATCCTCAGTACCAGCCAGAGCCTTCAGCTCACACAAAGAGCGGGGGCAGAGCTGAGAGCTGTGATGCAGAACTGGCCATGGTGTTGATGCCAACAGGAGCCTGAGGCGTGGTCAGAGCTGAGCTGGAAGGAGAAGGAAATCAGAACCTTTCCATGCCTTCCTGACAATCCGAATGGCCCCTGCCCTGATGGCTCCTGGGTCCCAGGCGGCATCTCATCACGCCCCTGAGTGGGACCATGGCTTTTTTCTACCACTCAACAGCTCGATGCCCACCCAGGAGGGTTTAGGAGGGATCTAGAGCAGGTGGAGCTGGGGCCGAGGGTGGCTTGGTGCATGATCTGACCATCCTGTGTGTGATCTGACCATCACATGTGTGTTCCAACCATCACAAGCAAAGTCCAGCCATCACAAGCACACTCTGTATTGGTTGTGCTCCATCCATCCTGTGTCATGTGTGTGATCCATCCACCATGTGTCACGTATGTGCTCCATCCATCATGTGTCACGTGTGTGCTCCATCCACCCTGTGTCATGTGTGTGCTCCATCCACCATGTGTCACGTGTGTGCTCCATCCATCATGTGTCACGTGTGTGCTCCATCCACCCTGTGTCATGTGTGTGCTCCATCCACCCTGTGTCATGTGTGTGCTCCATCCATCATGTGTCACATGTGTGCTCCATCCACCCTGTGTCATGTGTGTGCTCCATCCACCCTGTGTCACGTGTGTGCTCCATCCATCATGTGTCATGTGTGTGCTCCATCCATCATGTGTCACGTGTGTGCTCCATCCACCCTGTGTCACGTGTGTGCTCCATCCATCATGTGTCATGTGTGTGCTCCATCCACCCTGTGTCATGTGTGTGCTCCATCCACCATGTGTCACGTGTGTGCTCCATCCACCCTGTGTCATGTGTGTGCTCCATCCACCATGTGTCACGTGTGTGCTCCATCCACCCTGTGTCACGTGTGTGCTCCATCCATCATGTGTCATGTGTGTGCTCCATCCACCCTGTGTCACGTGTGTGCTCCATCCACCCTGTGTCACGTGTGTTCTCCATCCATCATGTGTCATGTGTGTGCTCCATCCACCCTGTGTCACATGTGTGCTCCATCCACCATGTGTCATGTGTGTGCTCCATCCACCATATGTCATGTGTGCTCCATCCATCATGTGTCCTCCAGCCACCACGTGCATGTTCCAAGCATTGCACACATGTCCAGCCATCACATGCACGTTCCATCCATCACTTGTTTTCCCCATTAATCACAACCACACTCCAGCCATCACATGCGTGATCCATCACATGTGTGATCCATCACATGCGTGTTCCATTACGCGTGTCCTCCAACCACCATGTGCTTGCTCCAGCCACCACATGTGTCCTCCAGCCACTATACACATGCTCCAACCATCACCCAGATGCTCCAACCACCACCCAGATGCTCCAACCACCACATGCACACTCCAGGTCTGGCTTAGAGAGGAGACAGACAAGTCCTATGCCCTGGAAAGGGCCAGAGCATGGCAAGGGTGTAGTTGCCCCTGCACAGCACACAAGAGACTTCATCTTTGTTAAAGCCTCCAGGCGTGCTCTTAATGTTACCCCTCAAATAATAATATTTCATCTGCCTTATCTGATTAGGTTGGGCTCATTTGATTTTTGCAGAACACCTTTAATCACCTTGCAAATTCCCCGTCATTACAAACGGAGCCACCACAAACATTATCTGCAATCCGAGTTTTATTTTCAGCAATCTTTTTCTTTCATATGCAAGAAAGACAGTTGTAAAAAAAATAATTTTAAAAATATGAGCAAGACAGAGGCTGAGAAAACATTAACAAGGCCCTGTGCTTTCTGCTAAAGTGCCTTCATTTCATTATCATTAAATTTGCCTAGTAATTAGATTTCAGTGCATGAATATTTTAAAAAAATGTAACAGACAGGCTGTCAAAAAAAAGCACGACAACATCAATTCGATAATTTTTTAGACAGAGACATTCATAAGCAATTAACACAGATTTCCTGGTGTTGGAGATTCTTTTTCTTTCTTTTCTTCTTTTTCTTTTTTTTCTTCCAGCCTTGTGTTCTTCACCTGAAATTAAAATAAAAATAAAATCACTGTAAACATCAGCACTTTCTGTCATTTTCTCCCTGGTTTGCTGACATGATTCCAGTGGCATTTTCCCCTTGCTTAACATGCTCTGGCGCTCCTCTCCCCTGCCTCCCACCCCAGCCTTGCTAAACACGGGCAGGCACAAGGTTGGGTCATCCATCAGGCCTCCCCAGTCCTGCAGGACCAGATTAAATTAAGGTTGCATGAAGCTTCTGTCTTGATCTTCAGGCATTTCTGCTGAAAACAGTGATTTTGATCACTATTTGCATAATTGCACAGTTACGTATTCTCTGCGTCCCCAATTGCACGATCCGTGTTCGATGTTGCTCCAGATGCAGGAGGTTTGTGAGGGGCACACCAACCATTCCTGCGCCTGCTCCAGCTCCAGGTGAGCCCAGAACGATCCATCCCCTTCCCACAGCTCCTCCCTGCAGGCTGGTGGCCACCTGACCATGATGGGAACAGCCCTCCCCACCTTGTTTTGGGGTGGCAAGTGCTGGGAACGGCTCCAGCCCCGCAGTGGGTGGGATGCCAGTCCCGGCATTACAGCTGCCCAAACACCCTCCTGCAGACTCATCATCCTCTCATTTTTACCCACAGCCAAGGCCCAGCACCATGAGCCTCCCCTTTGCCCATCCAGCACATTCCAACAGGACCAAAGGGTGGAAGGAAAACAGCATAGTCCCAAATTTCCTCCTTTTTCCCCTCCTCAGGGGTCCCAGAAGAACCTCACATGCCAGGAAGAAATCCAGCTGGGGACGGTTTGCTGGGATGGTTCAAGGTCTGAGCTGATTTGGAGGTGGGGGTAGCACAGGGCAGGTTCAGTCCATGCCTGCAGCCAACACAGACCCCAGACCACATTTCCTGCATGACTGATACTGCCAATGACCCTGTGGAAATGCCCAGGAAGGACCTGGTGGTTCATCCTCCCCTTCTTTCACTTGCACAGGGCATGTTCCCACTCCCTCCTGAATTCTTCATTTGCAAAGCAGCAACAGTTGGAGGGATGTTCATAGAATCATGGAATGGTTTGGATTGGAAGGGACCTTAAAGCTCATCTACTCCCCCTTCCATGGGACACCTTCCACCAGACCAGGTTGCTCCAAGACCCATCCAACCTGGCCCTGAACACTTCCAGGGATGGGGCAGCCACTGTCCATTTTACTTCAGACAAGGCTTCCAAAGTGCCTGAGTTTAGTTCTAAATTAGGACCAACACTTGAAACATTCTAAAAAAGTCTGCACATACCAAGTCCTTACTTCAGTGGAACCCTTGGAATGCCAACAGCCCATCCAGACCCCGGGGGTGAGGGCTGTGCTCTCTTCCAAGAGCAACATTTTGCAGCAAGCCCCACCTGGGACAGCTCAAGGTTATTGCAGACAAGGAACCAAAATTAGCTTTTCAGGTGTTAAAGAGCATGAGCCAGAGCTAAGAGGTGTGTTGGGAAGAGAAAATAATAACCAAAACCCCAAACCCTAAATGTACATGGATGATAAACCCCATGTCTATGTTATTTTTGATTATTGCTATCATAGTGATCATCATCTCTGGCAAATTAGGAATACACAAAATAGCCACACACAAAGAAAATCCTGGACCTCAACTCAGGTCATGCCTTCCTGAAATCTCCTTTGCAAGGTTTTATCGGCAAGAGCAGGGAGTAGAAGCAGTTGGTACAAGCAGCTGAAAGACCAAATCAAAAGCATGTGAGCAGATTAAAGAATCAATCTCTCCGTTTGATGCAGAGGAAATCCCACTAATTATAAAGAAGGGGCTTATTTCCTGGAGTCACTCTGTT
The DNA here is from genome assembly GCF_047495875.1 of Pithys albifrons albifrons. Classification (NCBI taxonomy): domain Eukaryota; kingdom Metazoa; phylum Chordata; class Aves; order Passeriformes; family Thamnophilidae; genus Pithys; species Pithys albifrons. Next base: position 1,265,349 of record NC_092487.1, read on the forward strand.
TGAAGTCATCAAAACTAGTAATACTTAATTACTCTACTTTATGGAATATATAACATGGAGGCCCTTCCCCACTCGCCAGCCCTTCTGCTGCCATCGCTGGCTCTGGGTTTCCAGGGGCTGTGCTGATGTTCCTCCTGTACCTGTGCACTTATTTATTCAAATGAAGCCCTTAACAACCCTCCCATGAGCCTGCAGGAAAGCATTTAAACCTGCTTTAAAAGGAGGTTATAATGAAAAAAAAGAAGTGGTTTAGCCCTGTGAGTTACCTGGGTGTTCCTGCACACGTGTGTGCACTGTCTGTGTGGCAGCAAAAACTCCTTCAGGGTCGGGTACTGAGGATTAAACCAAACTGAAGGGATTTGCCTCATCCTAATCCTGGAAAAGGGAAGGACACTGGCAGTGGTGTGACTGAAACAAGGCCTCCACAAACCACTCAGACCTTGGCAAGAAACCTCTGAAGGCCCAAGACCAACCTACCAGCTTCTGGTTCATGGACACATCTAGAGGACATTCACAGACAGGGGGAAAAACACATTGAGGTGTCTTGAAGAAATAAAGGAAGGCACAAGATCTTCCCAGAACTGGGATAAAGATATTTAAAATTGAGGACTCTCAGATTTTCCTCATCTCTCCAGGTGGCCATAGGGCAAACCTGGTTGGGACACACTTTGCTCAAGGGCTGGCAACCCTCAGCCTCATCGTGCATCAGAGTAAAGCTCAAGTTTCTGGGAGATTAACATGGAGGGGCAATCACAGCCTCCACTAAAAAATAGTAATAAACATATTTTTAGAGGTTGAGAGAAATCTTGGAATATGTGACCCAAGAGATTCAGGCAGGGAAAGGCAAGCAAGAGTTTTTTGCCAATCTTCATGAGGTCTCAAGGGAAGTTGAGTATTCCTGAGTGCATCCCTGGCACTGATGCTGCTCCCAGGACCTGAGTACTCAAGCAAAGGAATTCCTTGCATGGGAGCAAAGCCCATGGGATCAAAACCTTCTCCCAGGGTGCAATGAGGCTCTTGAAGCCCATCACTCACCTAAAGGCAATAACCAGGGAGCAGATTTGGTGAAGAGCTGCCTGTTCCCATGGCTGGGGAGCACCAGATCAACCCAGGTGTGGGTTTCTCTTGCTCAGGCCTGGCTGGTTCTGAGGCTTCTTTCAAAGTGCTCTTTTTCCAACTAAGCTGGTACATTTTGCAGGGGAGGGACAGGATTGCAGTTCTTCCTTCATCACCACCTACACACACCCACCTGGGGCTGCAGGAGCTGCACAGGCATCACCATTACTAGTGACAATAATAAATCTGCTCTATCCTGGAGTTTCTCTCAAATAACTGAGTCCAGCTGGGGGAGCACATAGAAATGTGAAGCCATGAGCCACTGTTTGAAATTCTGCACATACCACTGGCATCAGAAATGTCCCAGGAATGCTGCTGTGGAGTCATGAGGCTTCACAGCCGGGAACTGGGGATGAAAAGTGGCTTTTTCCCTAAGATGGAAAGGGAAGAAATCTGCTGAACTCAGGTTCGACCTGACTGGGAAATGCAACTGGGCTCCAGACAAGCTCAGCTGGCCTGACAAATCCCTTTTAAGATGCCTGAGCTTTGTGAAAGCCCAAGGCAGAACACATCTCTAAAAATTCTCTACCTGCAAGAGGCTCCTTGTAATTCTGCTGCCAGTGGGAGAGCAAAGAGCTGGTGGGTGCTGTGCAGAGCAGCATCTGCAGGGCAGGGATTGCATCTTGCTGCTCCTGGCCATGCCCTTCCTTGGTGCTTTTTGCAGATCTGGCCCCAAAAGGCCCCAGCACTGCTGGACTCTGCAGGAGGATGGGTGTGCAGTGAGGCTTCCACATGGATCTGTGGGATGAGAGCTCAGCTGATGTGTTTGCTCTGGGTCCCCAGCACTGCGTGGCCCCACTGGGGCTGTTCCTGCTTGGGTTTCCCCTTTGGAGAGCAAGAATCCACCTGGAGAAGCACAACTTGGAGCTTTCTTCGCTGCTTTTACATGTTTGGGGGATGTGAATCCAAATATTTCCCTGAGCAACAGAGAGAATTCCAGTATTTCGCCCATTGCAAGGTGGTGGGAATAGTTCAAGGAGGACCTGAAAAAAACTCTCACATCTCAGTCCCTCTGGAACTGAGAAACACCCACGATGAGCCTGTAGCTGAATTTTTTGCCTCAATTCTGCAGCCCTAAGGCATGAAAGGAGCAAAGGAAGGATCTGCTGTGAGGTGAATGTCCCTATCTCTGTTGGCTGGCAAGAGATCAGCAAGGAAGCAATTTTATTTTATCCAAAGAGGATTTCCAGGGCTGGACACGTCCTTCCCTGCCATCTATCATGGCATAGGCAGCAGTGGACCAGAGCCAGAACTGAGCCCTGAGGCATCATCTCAGCCACGAGAGTGAGGACCTGCTGCAGGTGGGAAGGAGCCCTGGCTGCATCCCCAGAGCTCTGGGAGGATGGATGGACTGAACCCCCTGGTTCTAGCCCTGTCCTAGGTCACAGCTCCTGACGGTGGATCACAAACTAAAGCTTGGCTGCTGCTGCTTTGAACGCTGCCCTGAGGCCACAGGCAGGGGACCTTTTCCCTGTGCAACCTCAAAATGTGGGCTCGGGCAAAGATGGGTTCTGTGCCTGGAAAACAAACACACCCACAAGATCTAAACCTTCCCCTGAGTGAAGTTCAAGGGCTTAAAGGCTCAGCTCAGAGGGTGTGGAGGGGAGTCCCACTCCCTGCTGGCTCTCCCTGGAGGAAGAGCCGAGCAGGTCCCCACCACCACCGTGGAGCGAGGACCTCGCCACAGCCTGGCCGAGGTCTGTTTGTCACTTTTCCTTCATTATTTGCAGTTTGTACACAGCGTCATTAGGGATTCATTCGGTTTCCCTAGCAGCAGGCATTAGTCTGGCTTCCCTTTCCCCCTTCTCTCGCCAGCGCCCTTTATTTTTAGTGTCTTATTTACAGTTTGACAGAGTAACTGTAACCCTTGCAAGCTACTCCAGCGGCTTTAATCGGGGGAATAATGAGTCCTGTCTGGCGATGAATAGAATTTAGGGGACAGATTGTTCCACACTCGCCCGGTGGGGTAATTTATTTATGTGCGCACTTGTCAGGAGGAGAAAGGGACGGGGGATCTGTATGCACCGAGGACACCGCGGGCGCTGAAAGGGAAGGGAGAATGGAGCCAAGCGCCCCAGATCGCGCTGCCCCCCCCGCCCCTCCGGCAGCTGAATGCCTCCGGTGGCCGTGAACTTGGCTGGGCCCAAAGCCCCATTCCCAGGCCCTCGGCACGTCAGCGGGGCCGCCGAGGGCCGGGGCTGCCGGCAGCGGGCTCGGGGCTCCAGATGGGTCCGGGCGCGTTGGGCAGCCCTCCCCGGCACTGCCCCGCATTGCCGCGGCGCGGGGAGCACGTCCCATGGCAACCGTACAGTAGCAGGAGCACAGCGGGGGGCTGGGAAGAGAGGCAAAGCCCTCGGAAAAATACAGGATGGGTCCAGACAATGGCCCTCTCTCATATCATAAATTACACGGCAGCAACAAAAGGCGACGGATCCTGCCCCCTTCCCCGCTCCCACAGCCCGAGTGCTCGCTGGGTGCCGTGGGCATCCTCGGGCACGGGGACAGTGGAGGCATGAGGGGTTTCTGGAGGAGGGAGGTGGTGGCGTTGCACCTCCCAGCCCACATCATCTCCTTCACCCTTTCCCTGTCTCCTCAAAGCATTTCCTTTGCTCTGCAGCATTCTTGCTTTCTGCCCCAAAATGCTCCCTCAACGTCCACTGCCTCAACATCAGACTCAGCTGTTGCATCATGACTGTGGTTCTTCAGCCAGTGTTGACCATGTGCCAGATTGGAGAGGAGTGGCTCCTGGTCCACAGGTGGGATGCTTTCTCCTTCTTCTGCCCTCCAGGGAAAAGCCCTTTCGCTTCTTTTTCCTCTCCCTGGCTCAAAGCCAGGAGCATTTTGCATCTAGAACTGACAGCTCAGTGTCTTCCAGGAGATAGTTGGGGCTGGACCAGACTCCATCGCAGCCACCCCTGGACTCCTGTGCAAAGCAGCACAGTGGGATCCACCAAGCTCCAGGGTCTCCTCAGCTGGACGATGGTCCCCCTTAGCAGAAAGGATTCACCTTTTGGAGACCCCAAGAAGAGGCAGGACAGATGTGCAGGGGGTCCCTTAGCACCCCCAACTGCCAGGCAGCATCAGGCTAAAAGAGAGAGGGGACTCAGGCTGAACCCACTCAGACATGGAGAAGCTCCAACTCCACCTGAATTTATTGCTGATATTCCTTACACCTCTCCCTGCTTGGCCCAGCTCCCACCTATGCTTGGCACCTTTCCTTTCCCAAACAGCTTCAAAGCAGGCCTAGGATTACCATTTCTACCTAAGTTTAAAGTTGCTAATGTGGCATCAGGACGCCCTTACTCTGGCAACACCCTTTTCACGTCGGTGTAGCTGTTTTGGCTGCAGGGGATTTGCCTTCCCTGCTCTGTCAGGAGAGTCAGGAATGAAACTCCTGCAGCCGCAGACTCCGATCCCCATTAACAGCAGCCACGTCCATTCCTGGGGGTTTGCCAGTTTCCTGTTGTACTGGGGGAGATGTTTGGAGCTGGGTGAGCTGCATGAATCTGGGCAGATGTCCAAGTGTGCATCCAGACACACCTCACCCAGCCCAGGTTCCTCTGCAGGTGAGGAGGCTACAAGGACCACAGACTTCAAGCCATGGGAGCAGGAAGCTGCCAGGGGGCAGAGAGGATTAAACCACACAGAGAGCATTGAGGTGTCATCTCCAGGCCATGGAGAAGTACCAAGTGTTCTCTGATCTCCACTGGCTGGAGGAGAATCCATACAATGCTCCTGGCCCTTCATCACCACAGTCTTGGGACCAAAGGTGATGTGTTGGTTCCTTCAGCTCTGTCCTGCCATTGGAGAGAGCCCTTAGCCAACACAAGAACCTCAGCTGCAAATGGGTTTTTACAGAACTGGAGTCTGTCTAAACAGACCCACAGACAGAACCTCACCCCAGGGACCCTCCTTCAGCTCCTGACCAAGGGACATGCTCAGCCCAAGGGCCAGTTTCAGGGAAGGTCTTTCCTTTGGCAGAGAGATCAAGAACTCTCCTTTCTTGGCTGAACCCAAGGCAAGACAAGAGTCCTTGCATACACTTAAAAAATGCAAAATAAGGTCTCTGCACCAGGAACTTGTGGGGCTTTTGCTGCACCAGGAACCTGTGGGGCTTTTGCTGCCCCAGACAGGTGCTCCAGTGGGTGGCTAGCCTGGCCCAGGGGTCAGGGGCAGTCCCTGCCCTGCTCCATCCCAGCCCAGGAGCAGAGCAGTGACGATCGCAGGGAGACTGTGTTTGGCCTGGGGAGGGGGAAAACCTCCTCGTCCGGGTACAATGACTGTCTATTCTGCTGATCACAAGCCTAATCCTCTTTGGTTTTTAATTGGCATTTGGGCTAAGCTGATTTAAACCTCTTCACCTTGTTGGGTCCCCCCCTCCCCACTTCTTTCTTTTCTTTTTTTTTTTTTTTTACCAAATAACAACGCTGCCATCACCAAGTCCCCAGCACAATGACAGCTTTGTGCGAGGGTGAGAGGAGAGGAAAGGGGAAGGGAGGGGGAGAAGGGAAATGTGCTGAACCCACTCAGAAACAATGCAGAGTTTGTGATTCAGACTTGACCACTGGCAAAGGACCCGCTTCAGCTGTGCCTCAATAATAAATGCACTGTCCCTTCCCAGCACCTCTCCCCATGCCCATCACCTCTGCCTCAGGCCAGCTGCCCACTGGCATGGGCTCTACCTGTGGTCACCATCCCTCAGTGGATGCAGCTTCCCCGTGCCCCAGTGAGACCCACCAGAGGTGCCCACATCCCACCCCAGTCTCACCAGCAAACGGCCCACGGGGTGATGTGCAGCAGTGGGGGGGGAATGTCCTGGTGTCCTCTCCACCCTGTCCATCCCTGGGCTGGTTCTGTGTCCCCACACCAAGGCTGGTCAGCAGCCCTGGTCAGCCTGGATGGACACTGGTGCAAATCACGATCTACGTTGTGCTCCAGGCCAGGAACTGCTGGCAGGAAGAGGAAGAGGAGGAGGGTGCACGTGGGATCAGCCGTGGTGAGGGGCTTCTGCTGAGGGTCCCACAAGACAGGTCCTGCTGGCAGATCCCCATAGCCGGGGGCTCATGGCTTTTGGAGGGTGGGGTTTTCCACATGGCCCTCGCTCCTGGGTTCATGTGATAACGAGCCAATCTGAGCTAAAATCAAACACAACAGAAACACCTTTATTACCCCCTTTCCATTTAAAAGGCAAAAAACCTCTCCAGAGGCCCCAAAGGAGCCCCTTGTTCCTGCATGTGGAACAGACACAACTCCCAGGGTTTGGGAATAACAAACAATCCCAAAAGAACAGATGTTAAACACAGAACAAAATCCATGGATGGTTGAGACTTTGGGCCAAGTCAGCAAGGAAGGTGATGGTGACCATGGAGCTGGTGACCATGGAGTTTTGGCCCCTCTTTTTCCCCACCATGTGGCCACCCTGGGCTCATACCAGTCCCCAGACATTTGCCATAGTGACACTTGGCTCATCTCAGCAGTGTGACGGTGCCAGAGCCTGGTGGGAGAGCTTAGAGAAAGCCAATAAAAAATTAAATTTTTTTAAAAATCCACTTACCAGGATATTCCCTGGGAACTTTCAGGGGAGCCAGAGACCAGTGATTTGGCAGCCAGAAAACGAGCTTCACAAAGGATGAATCCACATCCTCCCTGAAAGGAAGAGAAAGAAAAGAGGATGGGAATACTTTAAATGTCAGCCCCATGTTCCCTGTCTGGATTACATCAGGACTGGGAGATTACAGACACTTTTCTGGCAGGAAAGGGGAATAAGAAAAAGAGAAGTCAGTTGGAAAACTCTCAGCATCCTTGCAAGAGGCCTGGTTTCCAAACCTCAAACAGCCCAATGGAGCTTCAGCCGTGTAGGGAGCGAGAAGAGCCAGGGTCTGCTCTGGGGGGATTTGAAATAGGGGAAAGCTCTTGTCACACCATTCCCTGTCCCCACCAGGCACAGAGCCAGCCAGCACCCTGCTGTGGTCACGGTGGCAAAGCCAAACCCAGGTTTTCAGGAATCACAAGGCAGGACCAAACCCTGTAAATCTAAGTCCAAAACCCACCTTTATTTATTCTTTGCCTTGTGGGAAGCTGAGTTCTCCAGGCTTCCCTCTCTGCCCAGGGCAGTGGCTGCACCAAGAGGGCCAAAAGCCAAACCCAGAGCACCCTGTGCCCCCACTCTGGGGGTTTTATCCTGACTGTCCCCAGCACTTCATCCCCAAGCCTGGGGAGACCCATCACCAGTGGGAGCCACATCAAGGCTGGGATTAAATGAGGGGCCTGATGGGTTGTACCCTGAGCTGTGCAGGGTTCCCCCCTTGCTGATGCAGCAGGGACCAAGTGGGAAAGCCCCAGCACTGCACATCCCTGCCTAAAAATAACAAATCTGAGCTGCCCTGACCCTCGTGCTGCCAGTTCCTGCTCAGGCTGCTTTGGAGCATCCCCACAGAATTGTTTTATGTTTCAATAATATAGTAACATTCACTTTGTATATTTTTCTGTATAAACTCTGCTTTCAGCTGTGGCTCCTTACAGGATTGCATCAATTTAGACTCCCAGTGCAAAACTGATGTGGTTTGTTTGCCTGTTCTCCCAATCATTAGTCCCATAGAACATTTATAATGCTACAGAAAACAGAGACAGTCTGACCCTGTGGAGATTCAGTGATGGGGAGCCCAAGTGGCACAGGTGGGAGCAGAGCAGGGATGCCCAGGCCCATCCTCTCTTCCCAGCCCCACTTCCAACCCATTAATGTGCCCCATCCCAGGGAAAGAAGGAGCAAAAAGGAAGAAAAAAATTATAAATCTCCCAGCACGAACTGAAGTTTATAAATAACAGCAGTGAGAAATGGGCTAAGTAGCTGCAGCTTAGTCCAAGAGCTAAGAGCCTTAGTGCATTTTTGCAAGTTTTAGGGAAGTATTTCCCATTCCTGACTAAGCACGTTTGGCAGGAGGAGCAGAGCACGTGGCCACACACCCTTCACAGCTCGAGCTAAAGGGGTACAAGGGTGACAGTCACCCCTTTCCTGGTCCCTTCCCACCTCACAGACCCCACCAGGGACCAGGATTGAGACAAGCTCAGCCACACTTCCCCACAGGGCCGCCCCCAGCCAGGCGTGTTTGGGGTTCCAGCATCAGCCTGCTGGCAAAAAATGTGATTTATTTTTCTTCTAAGGATAAATTTCGAGTTGGTTTTAATCTGCTTTCAAAATTCCCGTCACACCAGGGTTAAACTCACTCAGCATATTTAGGCTTTTAAGTTTCCAGGTCTCATGGCAACAAAGGGATGGGGAGAAATTAAAAAGAACAACAAACAACGGCCTCATGGAACACCAAGATTTGCACCTAAACCACAAGCCTCTCACAACACATCTAAAATAACCCCAAATATTTCAACTGCTGCAGTAAAATTCATCAATTCATACCCCACCAGGTTCTATGAGGAGATTTCCCCCCCTCTCTCATATTAATCTGAGCACAACATTTTGTGCCCACGGATCATCTGGACCAGGTGAAGACTCTCAGGCCTCATCCCATCATGCACAAGGAGGGGATAGAGTCAGTCATGTTTCACATTGATTTTTTCCCCTTTCCTAAACAGCCTGAAATGGTTTCAGCAACAGCAAAAAATGACGCTGTTGAATTTTCCTCATCCAAAAGAGGAAGGTGGGGTAAAAAAAATGTTATCACAGTACACAAAGAATAAAGTGTCTTCCATTGCATCGAGTTAAAATCCTGCAGCCAAACCTCGAGCCCCACAATGTCCCCAGGAGGCTTGGAGGGCATTTCAAACCATAATTATAAAAAATCTGGGAAAAAAAGGATGATACACTTGCTTTTGGTGCCGTCCCCACTGCAGAAGATGAGACAAAAGGAGGGTGATTTGGGGGGTGGGTCAGTGCCTCGGGTGTGGTCGGGGGATTTCGTGGCTGCGACGCCCGCGGTGGGAAAAGGGACATCCCGCAGGCGAGGCCGGGCTGAGCCCCGCGGAGCTGAACGCCCGTGGTGGGGATGTGGTACCCGGGGCACGGTGGGCAGCATCAATCCCCAGCCCTGCGATCTGTCGGGATGCAGCGACCGCGTGGCGAGGACCAGGGGGAGGGAATCAGCCATTTTACACGTCAGCTGCCTAAAATGGTGGCTCCCACCTTTTCCTTCCCCTTTCTGCCACCGTTGCAGCGGGATCAGCCGCAGGGAGGGGAGGGAGAAGGGCCGCGGCCCCCGCACGCGAGGGCATCGGAACGGGAGCCAAGATGGAATTAGAGGGAGAAATTAAAGGAGGGGAAGGGGGGGAGCGGGAGAGGATGCGCTTCGCCTCGACACGGCCCATCCGTTGGTTGGGTGGCTTTGTGCGTCCTGCGGAAAGAGAGGCAGGAAGGCATCGAGGGGGGAAAAACGGGGGGAAAGAAGGGGGGAAAAGAGCGTTTGGGCGAGGCTGGCGAGGGGCAGGGATGCGCGTGGGGTGCGGGGAAAAATCTTCCCTTCTTTCTTCCCCGACCCCCCTTCGCCCTCCCCGCAATCCCGCTTTGACTTTTCCCACAGAAGTAGCCAACCTCCAAGAATGCAAATGACATTCATTATGCAAATGCATGCAAATCAGGTTTAACTATCGGAAGAAGGGCTCGGAATTTCTAATGGGTTAACTCTTTCGCGCGCAGGAAGGATAACAAGAGCCCCGTGTCTTCCTTGGGGCTTTGTGTTTCCCGATCCATCCCAGGCACCGCGACCCGCAGCCCTCGGTGGGCACCGAGTGCCCTGGGGAGGGCACTGGGTGGAACAAAGCGCCAGAAAAATGCCAACAACAACAACAAAAAAACCCACTGGTGTGGGAGCGGCTGCCCTTCCATAAACGTTCTGGCAGGAGACAAGACAAAGCAGCCTTAAATGCAGAACTGAGAAAAAAAATGGAAATGGAAATGACAACAAAAAAAGAAAACAACAACAACAACAACAAAAGGAAAAATAAAAGGAAAGAAAAATAAAATGAAAGATCAAAAAAGGGAAAGGAAAATAAAAAATCGGAAAGGAAAATAAGAAATTGGAAAGGAAAATCTAAAAAGAAAGGAAAAATGAAAAGAAGTAGATAATTAAGGAAAAAATAAGAAAAGTATTAATGAAAAAAAAATGAAAAGGAAGGGAAAGGGGAAAGGCCACTCTTGGCAGAAGGTGAAACCCTCCATGGTGCAGCATGGAGGGCTCTGCAGTTCACACCCAACCCGCTCACCGGGATGGGCGCGGAGCCATCGGCGCTTCGTCCGCTGGAAACAAAGTCAAAAAGTGCACCAGGAATTTGCTCTTCATTTTTTCCAGCTTTTTTCACTGAGGAAAAAAAATTAAATTCTGATTTTACCCAGTGCTGGGTGAGCCTGTTGTCCTCCAGGGAAAGAGGAGCAGAGGGATGGCAGTGGTGGCACAGAACCCCCATCCGCTGCCCCAGGACCCGCCTGGCATCCCGGGATGCTCCGAGTGTGTTGGGAACATCCACGGCATTGCTGTGGGGTCACTGCTCTGCTCCTCCAAACCTTTGGGAAAATCCCAATTCCTGATCCCAGCCCCAAAACCGCAGAGGCCCCTGAGCTGGGAACTGAAACAGGGAAATTCCAGGCGCGTGGCCTTGTGTTCCCCAATGCTGGGATTGTAGGAATTATGAATATTACAATGGGCTGTAAAGTGCAGAAATAGATGCATTGCAGAATTCTAAACATTTTATAGCAACACTGTATTGATTAGCAATAATAAAGCATTTTAGGATTATTGCTTTGTTTTGTCTAAAAATCACTCCTCATTTGCTCTAAAATCTCCTGGTTGTTTTTTTTTTTTCTGTTGTTTTCTAAACCTCCTTTTACATTTGATCTTTTTTCCCCATTTAGTTAAAAATTCTTGTTATTTAAATTGAGATTGAAGGAAGAGAAATAATCTATGAGAGGGTGAGAATTTCCCAAATTTTACGGGTTTGGTTAAAGACACCCTGAAAATGATTGGTTTAAAGTCAGGCTGGTGTGCTCTGAAATGCACGAGCCCAGAACAACTGGTCAGTCATAAAAAAATAAACCCTTTTATTTTGTTAAGCTGGTGCCAGGCTGGTAAGGTCTATGTAGAGTGTAAAATGTATTTGAGGTTTGCACTTTGGCAAATCTCAAGTGTCAAAAGCAATTTTAAAAAAGAATCAGCTCTTTACCTACTAAAAAAAACTGGGGGGGGGGGGGGGGGAGAAGAGGGGAAATAAAGAAAAAAATAAAAATAAAAATAAAAATAAAAATAAAAATAAAAATAAAAATAAAAATAAAAATAAAAATAAAAATAAATTTAATACCTGCAACTTGCTTTCTTTGTCTTCTCTTCTTCAGGGGCAGGAGCCTTGCTCTGCTCCATTCATCTCATTTTGACTCCAAGCCCAAATTTCCAAGTTCACACGTCATTACAAAACTGGAATTAGGTGATTTTTTAATATAATTATTGGGAAGTATGTTGCTTAAATAAAACAGGAGGCAGAGAAAGCACAGACCTGTGCAGCAGAAGGGCTGGTGGGCACAGCCATGCCCAGGGGCAGAGCTGGCACCGGCAGCTGCTCGTCACTAATGACTAATATGCCACTGCATTATCCTGAGGTGGGGCAGAGGGGACAAATTCTGCCTGAGGAGCACCCAAAAAACCCAAAAGTTGTGATTTTCCAGGACAGTAACAAGTGAGGATGCGCTAAACAAATACCTGATGTCAGGAGTGTCTCCGGAGCTGCCGCAGAACGGACCTGGGTCTGCGGGACAGAAAACCAAGGCTGGGGTTTAGCACAGTGTTGGCAAGGAGTGGTGCAGGAATTGCTGGATTTAAAAACTCCCAAGTTTCACTCGTGTGAAAAGGGGTTCAGCACCATCTCCGAATGGGATTTTAAAATTTTAATTTTTTTTTTATTTAAAAGTCCTCCTGGTCATTCACCTCTCTCTGCCTTCATGTCCCTTCTGTGTCACATCTCTGGACTCGTATCCACATCTGTTTCAAACTCAACTGTTCTGCTTTTCCCCATCCTTTGATGCATCTCTGTGGACCTGGAAAACTCCTGAAGACACTCAGGCACAGCCTTTGGGCACAGGCTGGGAAAGGATCTGCTGTGGGCATTTGCAGACTCTACAATAGCCCACCAAAAAATTCAGCCTTCAAAATGTTTAAATCCCTTGGCATTAGAAATTAACTGCCAAATAACAGTGGGAGTGTTTGTCCACACAGAGGGTGGAATGGAGCCCGTCAGGTTCCACAGGGATTCCTTGTGTGCAAGGACCTGCAAGACCACTGGAAAGAAGGAAAAATAAGAGGGGGGCAAAATTTACAAAGGAGACATTTCTTGACAATAATTTCAAGCAGCTTCTTGACAAAGTGCAGGGGCTGCACCTCCCATGGGACACAAACAACAGAAGCAAAGGACCCATTACAGCCACTTTCTTCCCCATTTCTCCCACCAGCCACTTAAAAAAACACTATCCAGGCTTTCCAACATGCCAAGGAGTTGTCTGCCTCAGAAATTCTATTTTTCCCCAAAATCCTGTGCTCCCTCCTCGCCAGAGGGGTGTTTTCCAGGTGGGATGCTCAGCACTAGGCTTTGCATGGCCAAGCCATGTGGAAAAGACAGACTGGGAGAAGGTGCTGCTGGTCTTTGAATGAATCCAGCATCAGATCATGAAAAACCAGCAAAGACAGGAAGAAAATATCCTGGACAGCGACACATGGAAACACCAAATCCTCGGAATGTGACACGGTGCAGGAGACACCACTGGGGATGACACTCCCATGTGCTCCAAACCAGCCTTCCTAATGGAGAAGAGCCTTTAGAGTCCCAAACTGCTGCAGAAAAACCTCTTGGTTTTCCTACTAAGCAGGACCACTGTGGGTGTTTGAAGGAAGGTCTGGGGTTGGAGCTATTAAAGGCACAAGAAGGTTTCCCTCCTGCTCACCCACATCATCTCCAGTTCTTCCAGGAGTCACCAGCGGACAACCCCACAAGAAGCAACAATTAAAGCACTTTTAGGGAGAATCCAAATTTTTCATCACTCCTGTTACAGGCAAGAGGAAAAAAGGAATTTTGCAGCAGCCACTCAAACCACTTGTGATAGCTGATGCTCATCACCTCTCGGGATGCAACGGGATGTGGAAGCACTCGTGGACCACAAAACAATTTCCTCTGGGGAAATTTGGAGTTTGATTATCAGCCTTTAAAAAAGCAGCAGGCAGAGACTCTCGCTGCTGTTATTTTTGGAGACAGAGGCTGTCGATACTGTTATTTTTGGAAACACGGGCTCTCGATACTGTTATTTTTGGAGGCAGCGGCTCCTGATACTGTTATTTTTTGCTGATTTTAACTCATCTTGCCAGGCCCCTTTTTTAAAGCCAATTCCCCAACCTTTCAGGACCAGATTTTTTTTTTGCCAGACTCAATTCTCCAGCGCCTGGGGCTGCCGATAGTGCTCAAAAAAAAAAAAAAATAATTCAATCCCACCACCCTTTTTTCTAATTTTCCCAAAGAACCCAGAGGCGTGAGCACTCGAGAGTCAAATTTGCCCAGGACCCGCGTTCCCTAAGAAAGCAGGGCTCATTCCCCTTCCACAAACTCTGCAGTGGCAACAAAAGTCCCTTTCAAGTCTGTCCAGACGCAAGTCCTTCAGCTCAATTAGTCAGGCACACAGAGACACAAAAAAGCCTCCCATTCAGGCCAGTGGCTGGCTGTGGAGGACAAGGGCGAAGAAAGGATCTTTCTCCCACGCTTTCACTGGGTGTCATAACAAGCAGAAAGCCCTCTTACGGGGGGATTATTGGAGATAAGAGCCCGATGGAGGGGCTGGGGCAGGAGCTGGGGCTGCAGAAGAAGAGGAGGAGGGGATGGGGATGGGGTTGGAGGTTGCAGCTCCCAAGGTCGGGTGAGCACGGCCGCTGATGGCATCGCACTCCATCAAAAATGTTAAAAAAATTATTATATTCCCCCTACCCCATACACACACATGCAGAATAATCCCAGTTCTCCATGGCAACCTGCTCCGTGGCCATGCCTGGCACTGGAGGAGGGAAGCAGCTTCCCTTCATTCCAGCCTCTCCGCTGGTTTGTTCTGGTGCTGGCAGAGCCTTGGCTGAGCCGGGCAGAGTGGCCAGGCAGCACAGCCAGGCTTCCTGCTGCCACTCACCTCTCCAAAAATCAGTGGTTTTCTAGAGCAAAGAGCACCAAAGGAGATGCACAGCTTGGTAAGAAAGCTCTCCCTCCAAAAACCCACCTCACCCTGCTGATGCTCCTATAGTTGGATGGGCTTAAGGTTGAAAAGAACTTCTTTTCCTTAAAAAAAAAAAAAAAAAAAAAAAAGGAAAAAACCCCAAATGTGTGTGAGTGTGTGTTAGTGGGGTTTTGGTACAAAGCCAAAACAAAGAGGAAGAAGAGAGAAAATTTTCCAGAGAATGGCATTTGTCTGCAAAATTGTGGAGTGGGGTAATGGCCCAGGGCCATCCATCCTCTTTGGTCCCTGTCCAGCCCAGCCCAGCATCCTGAGCCATCAAACCTCCCACCAGCCAAGGGTCAATCCTGCACCTCCCAGCCAGGCCCTCGCAGGGAGAAAAGTCCTCTGGATACTGACAGTGCCCTGTAGGATTAATCAGAGTCCCTGAGTGAATTATGTGCCTAATTCCCTTGAACAATCCAAGTTATATTATTAACTCCCCATCACTTTCCCATTGACTCTGTATGTGGCTGCAGAGGCCAGTGCCCCTCTGCCTCTTTTCAAAGATATGATTCCTCTCCCAAAATCGGGGCACAGAGACAAATTCAAAGCAAATGCCAGAAAATTGGGTGTTTTTTTCCTCCTGCTCAGCCCCAGGCCCCTGCCAATTGCCCCCACGGAATTGCCCCCACAGAATTGCCCCCACTCCTGGCACCACCAAGGGCCATGTGACAAGAACATCCAAGTTCAGCATCATTTTACAGGGATTGGTGAGGGGAGATAAACTCTCCAGCCCAGTAACGGAAAGCCAAGAAACTCTCTTGGAATATATTATCCCATAATTGTAGGGTTTCAAGCACTTTCCTCCCAGGCAGCTGGTGCCTGCTGATGCCAGAGGAAGGTTATTTGGCTCAGACACATTCCTGCCTGGTTCAGCCTGGGAATCCCTAAAACAATCTGCTCCTGTGAAATACTGTAAAAGAGGAATATTTCATCTATAATAGTAGATGTTTACTAAAAGCCAGAGAAGGAGGGACAGATGAAACAAAGCAGACTCCCCAGGGAGAACTCTTCCTCTTTCCCAAAGAGCACCCAGTTCCTCCATGCAGGTGATGAGGACCTAGAGGACCCGTTTTCCATTCCCAGAGCTCACATGCTGATCCAGCAGAGCTTTTGTGGGTTTTTTTTTCAATAAGGAATGAGTTTTGAGCTTCCAGCAGGCAGGAACCTGCTGAAGGTCAAATTAAACCCAGTTTACCTGCCTTGACTAAACACTGCAAGGCCACAGGATGAGCAAAAGAGCCTCCTTGAGCCACGCACAGGGCTCGAGGCCAGGCCATGCCACCACAGCAATGAGTGCCCAGACCTTTTCATTCCCAACAGTTATTAATCAGTGTTTTTTCTATTTTCCTCTGAGAGCTTGCATTTTCTCCTTGTCCCAGGGCAAGGTCCACCTCATGTCCTCCAACAGCCTGAAAAAATTCATCACACCAGACCCATCAGACGCACCCAACCCAGATGCTCCCTCCTCATGCAGCAGCATCCTGGCATTACCCCCTTTGTCCCTGCTCCGGCAGTGCTAAAACCCCTCAAAGTGGAATTACAATGATTTTTACACCTAGCCTGGGTTGTCAAAGCCAGAGCTCAGGCCGTGGCCGTCACTGCTGGGTGAGGATTACAGAGCTAAGCTGTACAGTTACAGATGCCAGGTCCAAGTCTGGTCTCAGCCATAGCAGGATAAATCCTGGAGTTATTCGGCAAGTAAGAGACTGTGATCCACCGATAAGCAGAGATGGACTCAGCCAGGAGCACTGACCCAAGACCTCCCCGTTAGTCTTGCAGACTTCAGTACAGGCACCCCCCACCGTTCCCATTCCCACCTCGAATCCCAGCCCCACGATTCGGGGGGTCCCTCGCTACAGCTGGCACGGGGTTTTTGAACCAAAATTTCTCAGCTCTTTCGCTGCAAAACTACGCCGGGGCATCCCAGCTTTGCCGGCAGCAGAGCCCGCCCGCTCTCGGCGGCTGCCACCCCTTCCCCTGCTCTTACACCGAGAGAGGCAGCGACGAGCGGAGGTGTCGGCACTCACGCGAACGTCCCTCTCTATATCTGTCCCTGAAAATCCCACAAGGCAAGCCGGAATGTGGCCCCAGGACTATTTTTAACCCACCCCCCCCCCCCGTCACGCTGGCAACGCTGTCACACCAGCCTGGGCCAGCGAAACCTCCCGGCGCGGCCACGGGCGACGGAGAGAGGCGAAGCTGCGGGCGCGGGCGGCGAGCACGGCGGCTCCGCTTTCACATCCAATCACCCCGGCCGCATCTGAGCGACCTGGTGCCCGCTGGCGCCAGGCTCCTCCTGAAGCCTGAAGACCACAGAGCTCATCATTTTCCTTCCCCTCCGGGCACCACCACCCGCTTACCCCGGGCAGGGTGCAGTGAGAGCCATCCGGTCTCATCTGCTGGACAGCCCAGCACCGCGTTCGCACTCTGGGATATCAAGATATCCTCTCTCTCCCTCCTCCTGCCATACAGACACCGGCATCGGCCACTCCAAAACCATCACAGGGTGGTGCAAAACACCTTGTAAAGTGCTGTGCGTCCATAGCCAGACCCCATCTGGGTGGGGACAGGGGCAGCACGACCTGCCCGCAGCCCTGCTCGGGTCTGTGCCCCGCAACGGGGGCGCCGGAGCCCGGAGCCCAGGCGGTTAATGCCGAGCATCGCCGCGGCCTCCGTTCCCACCCAGCCGCCACTTGCTGAAATTAAAGCAGGGCCTGATCTGATTCCTATGGCGGCTTAGCGCGCCCACTCAGCCGGTTTATCATAATCCCGACATAAAAATCTTTCCCTTGAAAACGCTCAGGGGTTTGAAGCCCTGATTGTTTGAAGAGGAAAGACTCTGTTCTCGGCACAAAGACGCGCTCCCCTCTCAGCCCCAGTCCAGCGGGTGGAGGTTTCAATCAGCATTTTTGACCTCCCTATGTACCGATGTGTCAGGAAGGCTCACGCTTTCCTTTGGCACAGAGATCCCCCCAAGCCCAACCTGGACAGCTGGACCACACATTACACAAGCTCGACACCCCAAAACCAGCAGAGCTTTGAGGACCAGTGCTGGGAGCGAGTCACTGCTGGCTGACAGCCCTGCCACGACAGCACCTTTAAAAACCATCACCTCTCCTACCAAATCTGGCTGCAATTGCTTGGAGGAAGGAATTATATTTATATATTTCAAAACTGTATAGATACACACATATTTCTATCGTATTGGTGTGATTTCTTTGTAGTGACACTGCAGTGCCATTCCATACCTGCCCAACCCACAGCACACAGCACCGTGCTGGGAGGGAGATGCTGGGAAGAAAAAGGGGCACTTCATGCCCTAGGGAGACCTCGAGGGCTTGAGCCATCAGGGCCTCCTACTGTTTTTGGTTTAAAACTAAAAAAGGCCAGCAGAACATTCCTTCAGTGGGGAAAGGTCTGTTTTCCTCAATCACAGAAAAAAAAAATCCTGATTTTGTAAAAACATTTTTAAACTATTTTTCAGCATTTGGGTGTGAGAATTTTCTCATATCAAATATTGAAAAATATAAATATTTTATCCATCACAAAGTAAAAGTACATAGCCAATGGCAGTATTGACTAGCATGAGAAATTCTGCCCTTTTGCCAGTCCCTTGACCCACAGCTCAATGTTCATATGATGAGAGTAGTGTGAAAGGACTTCAGCCTCAGTGACAAAACTGCCCTGCTGCTTTTCTGCATCCCTGGCATAAGCATTAAAGACAGGAGCTAAAGGGGATCTATTGAATGAAATGAATAATTTTCAGTAATTATATTTGTACAGGCTCCTTCTCCTCAGTGACTCACCACATCATGGAAAAATTAGGCCTGCATTTGCTCCCCTTTTTTTTCCTGCTCCAAGCTGCTGCTAAGCCAGACAAGGATGTGGAGAGCGGATCCCTCACTCTCGAAATGCGAATGTGTCTCCTATTAATGTCTCCAGCAGTTATGTGGTCAGAAGCAAGAACAGAGTAGACAGTGCTGAGTGTTAACCAGTCAAATCACAGTGTCCAAGCAAGCTTAAATGGCCACACGTAAACTGCAATTTGGATCAATGTCATGCCAACAACACACTGGGCTTTCTGCTAGTACAATCCAGGAGAAAAGGGGAAAAAAATAAAAATCAACTCTTTGCAAGACTATTCCAAAAGCCTTCAAGAGAGCCAAGCTCACAGCCATGCACAGCCAGTCCCGCTGCCAGGAATGGTCATCCCCCACAACAAAAATCCAAATTTAAAATGAATGTCCACCCCGATGAAGAGCAACGTGCTCCGACAGCACCCACAGACCCCACGGGCTGCGGCAAAGCTCGTGGCAACTGGAGCCCCAAAGGACCCACCCAATGGTCAAGGTGCAGTGAGTGCAGTGGAACTTGTTCCCATCCACCCTGCCAGGCTGGGAGCACAAAGGGGTGGGTGACGGCCAGGAGGTGCCTTCACCCCATAGTGTCACCATCTCCCTGAACTGGGAGGGTCATGGACATTTTAAAGGGGGATTTTTGCAGCTGGAAATGAAATGTGTGAGCTCCAGAGAGCCAAGTCAGGCCTGGTGGGCTTTAAACCCACCCTCTCCATCACGGACCAGCTTGGGCATATCCTGTCCCTGGATCCAGGCCCACCACACACGGTTTGCTAAATTCCTGGCTGAGTTTCATCCTGATCCCAGTTTACATCCTCCTATTCCTGCTCATGCCTTTGTTACAGCCAAGGAAGTGACACCATCACAATCAGCCTATGGCAGTGCCGCTCAGACCAGGATTGGTCACCCAGGAACACCAAAAGATGCTCACATAGCATCATTCCCAGTCCCTGATTGGCAAAAAGGCGCCTTTCCCCCTCCTTGAGTGAAGACACTGGCCAATGGTGGATGGCACATGGCAGGTCCCCAGTGCTCACCCAGAATAAGAGTCCCTTGTCCCCCTGGGGAGCCACTGTACCCCTTTGCATGAGGACTTCGGGCCACTGCTCAGCGCCAGTGTCTGCCCACAGACACATCCCTGTCCATCAGCGTGGCTGGAGCAGGAACCACCCAGCTGGACCAGCAACCAGGCTTGGTCTACCTGGGAAGGATGGAGAAGGAGGAGGAGTACAGTGACATCCCACTGTCACAAAAGCCATCCCGGTGTCCAGCTTCATCCCACGAGATGCACAGGTGTGAACGTCCATGGAGGATGCTCTCTGTCCTTCCATGGAGGACCAAAGCTCAAATGATTTCTGGAGCTGGCTCCCTATTGCCCTGTCCTCTGTAATGTCCCACTCTGACTGGGGATGAGCTACCTGGCCAGGAGAGCAGCACTTCTCTTGCCCCAGGGAGGAGCAGCAGGAAGGCAGAGGAGAAGAGGGAATCATATAAGAGCCTGTAAAAACTTCCCTGTCCCCCTGCCCCCACCGGCATGGGCTGCAGGAACAGCACCAGGAGCAGTAACAGCACCCAGGTGAACCTCGGTGGGAAGGTGGAGAGGAGGTTTTCCCTAAGCTTTCCCCGAGCAGATCATTACATGAACTCCCACCTAACACAGGCACTAAAGTATTCTGAATTACAGGGCCATAGGTGAGGGGGGAAAATATCTTGTTTATTAATTTCAGGCAATCATATGAGCAGGATAAATCTTTCATGTCACACGCAGCACTACAGCTCTTCCCTGGATGAGGTGCCAGGGACACTTTCTTCTGCCCTTCTGGTTTTTTTTAAAAGATCCTGATGAGCACATGAGCAAAACGAGCGGGTCCAGCACGGGTCAAAAGTCAGCTCATTCCTACATCTCTCACAGGAAGGTTTTCATAAAGTCACAAAGCTATAATTGCTCCTTTCCAAAATTAGTTCAGGTGCCGTCACCCACATTAGCTCTTTATTATTACGAAGCTCCTTTTTTTTCCCTCTCCTTGGAATCACCGTTCTGAGATTATTTTATCTTAATCCATCAAAAGATCTTTGTGTTCTTCTAAGCCACATCAAGACACCTTTCCAAATAGTTTGCTGTATTTTGCAGGTGGCATCTAAGGCAACCAGTATGACTATTAAAAGCGAGTGGAAAGCATCCAGTTCACCTCTTTGACCCCAAATTCCTTTCTACAGTAGAGCAGGTAAAAAAAATCTCAGTTTCCACAAGGAAGAGGTTGACACATAATCCAGTAAAGATGGGTGAGGACCAGCACGAATGTGCAAATAAATAAATTAAGCAAAATCAAGTTCCCCAATTAGTCTCACATGGTTCCGTACACAGGTAATATACATATCTTTTGTAAATCCCTGATCTTGGAATCTTGAGTCTATTCAAAGAAATGTTCATAGATGAAGGGTTAAAAGAAGAAAGAAAGTGTTTGGACAAAGATACTAGCGAAGAAAAACAAAGAAAGCTGCAAGAAACCATTTTCCAAATCACCATATCCTTCTTTCTAATCCTGATATCAGGTTGCAGCTGTCAGGTAAGAAAATGAAATGTATAACATAGGGAAGAGGAGAGAAGAAGGGGAAAAAAAAGGAAAAAGAATCCAGCACTCATATTTGCAAAACAACCATTAATAAACATTGCTCTGTTGCTGCTTTATTAAACAGATAATCCAGCACAGTAATCTGTATTGATTTATGGATTCCCTGGTGCTCTACAACTGGTTATGCAATGAAAGTTCATCCTTGATCTGTAGTCTGGGTCCTGGACTTAACTAATTCATAATCTGATTGGAAGTTTTACTTTGTTAATTCAATTACAGTTAACGGCTGAGGAGAGAGCGGCAACATCCTTGTCTTTCTCAACACAGACGGTTTCTTCCCATGCCCAGAATTAGTAAACTCTTAAAATCACAGGAGGAAAACAGGTTCTTAAAAAAAAAAATCCTACCTCGGGTTTTAATTCCAGACTCTGAAAGTTGTCTTTTCCCCCATTTTTTTCCGCCTCTCATTTCCTTTCTCTTCCTTTTTTTTTTTCTTTTCATTTTTTCTTGTCCTTTTCTTCCTTTTGATGAATTTCCTTTCTTCTCCACATCCTCCTCAGGCGTGTAATGGGGTTATTTTTACTTTCGGTTATCTAGCTTTATGAAGAATCGACACCACTCATACAGCTAGATAACCAAAGATAACAACCAACCCCTGGAGTCTACAGCATCAGCAGGAAAAAGCCAATCTCCTCTTCTCCAGGGGTTCGGGGGCACGTGGCTTTTAGGGACGGAACGAGGGAGGAAAACGAATAAAAAGAGATGCAAATATTAGCAGCCAGATCCGTAATATCCGCACACAGCTACAGCCCTGGCCCTGTTCCCGCAGCTCAGCCGGCCCAGGGCACAGAGACCTGAGCACCACTGGGACAGGCAGGATCAGGCCCCTCGGAAATACAATTTGGAGCAGAATTACAGGATCACCACGAAGGAGCTGCCTATTTTCTGCCGAGTTTCAATTTGTTTCATTTGCAAACCAAACGATATTCTGCAGGTGCCAAGAATTAAGCCCACATTATTTTTAATAACTATCAAATTAAAACATTCAAACTGGTAATAATCAAAGCAAATATAATTTGCTCCCGTAACTTAAAATATGCATAAAAGACCGAAAGGACATTTCCCCACCCAGAAATGCGTTTAACGCTCTCTAAACAAAATGACTGCGAGAAAACCTGCCGGTTAATATAAGTAATAACTTGTGATGCTTTGGATTCAGCCAAGATCTGGGGGAACAGAAGCGATGAATAAACACAGAAAACACAGAGGAAATGATGAAAGGGAGGAAAGAAGGAGGGGAGCGACTTCTGCTCGCGGCTCAGGACCCTGGCTCTGCGCAGGGACCGGGACCGACATCCCTCCGTTCGTTCAGGCGGGGAGCGGAGCTTTCCCCTGGTGGGGGACCGCATCCCTCGCCTTCCTCGCCCCGTATCCCTCCGTCCTTTCTTCTTTCGCGGGGAACACGCATCCCTCCGTCCTTCCTTCGTGGGCTCTGCATCCCTCCATCCTTCCTTTCTCCGGAGGTGGGGGAGAACCCTTATCCTTCTCCGGAGCGACCTGCGTCCCTCCACCCTTCTGGGTAGGAACGCGCATCCCCGCACCGTTCCATCTCTCCAGGGCAGCCCCCATCTCTCCATTCTTCAGGGGAGGAACCCGCATCCCTCTCCTTCCCCGTGGCACCCCGCATCGCTCCCGCCTCCCTCCACCCGCATCCCTCCCCTCGCCGAGCGACCTGCTCCGCTCCATCCCTCCTTCACCTGCAGCCTCCGCGCTGCGGGGAGACGCGGAGCTCTCGCTCCGCCGAGATGCCGCGGCTCCTCCGCCCCCGCCCGCGCCTCTGCCGCGAAGCGGAGCGCCGGCAGCGCGGGGCCGGGGCCCTCCTGGCTGATCAGGGGCCCTCCCGGCGGCTCGGCTGGGCTCGGCCCGGCCCGGCTGGGCTCGGCGGGGCTCGGCGGGGCTCGGCTCGTACCTGCTGCCCGCAGCCGCTCCCGCAGCCGCTCCCGCAGCCGCTCCCGCAGCCGCTCCCGCAGCCTCTGCGCCGGGGGGAGCGGCGCGCGGCACTTTTCATTCATGCTTTCACACTCCCGGCCCTCGCCGCCGCCGCTCATTGGCTCGGCCCCGCCTGACGTCACCCGCCCCGGCTCCCACCCCTCTGCAGCGCCCATCGGTTCATCAATGGGCTGGGGAGGGGCCGCGGGGCGCGCGCACACGCGCGTCGCCGCCACCCATCACCCCCATCTCTGTCACCCCCGTCCCTGTCACCGCCATCGCCCTCCCCATCATCGCCCCTCACCATCGCCGCCGTCCATCACCCGCGTCGGCCCCATCGCCATCGCCAGCACCATCGCCCTCCATCACCACCACCGTCACCCTCATCACCATCGAGCTCGCCACCCTCAACATCATCATCACCACCATCATGCTCATCACCATCCTCATCACCATCCCTCCATCACCCTTGGCCCCATCACCACCACAATCATCACCATCGTCCTTATCACCACCGCTGGCCACCACCCACCGCCACTGCCACCAGCCACCCCCAACACTGTGTCCCCACCACCAGCCATGACCATCATCCCACCACCCACCTCTCCAGCTCTCCTCCACGTCTCTGCCCCCCAGGCTCAGCCCCCCTGGCTCTCCTTTCTCGGGGAGGGGACCCTCTGCCCATCTCTGTTGCTGTTGCTGTCTGAGTGGTGCCGGTGCCAGTGTCGAGGCCTGGCCAGGCTGTGCAGATCCCAGATGGCATCAAGTGCTATTTTATTTCTGTAGTTTTAACCCCACAGGCCACTAATTACCTTTTGATTTTCCTGCTATGGTATAGATCCTATAAAAAATAAACCCATGATTTTTTCTGGAACCAGAATGGAGGTCTTGGGGTTGGGCTTTTTACATTTTCTCTTAAAATTCCTCTTTGCCTTGGATTTTTTTTTCCTAGCATAAAGCCAGCTGGGTTTGGGTCTGTGAGTTTGGAGTGGGAAGTTACTCATGGCTTTTGTCTGCTTTCTGAAGCCAGATTCTCCCACTGCCACCATCAGTGCAGCTGGTGGCACGTCCACCCTGTCAGGGCCCACTCTCCCAGTTGCCTTCACTGGGAAAATGAGAGCCCACTGGTCTGACTCCTGTCAGGCCCAGCACTTACAGCCCTGCCTGGGAACGGAGAAAGGGGACCGAGGCATGTGGAAATAACACCAGGGAGGGTCCTGTGAGGCACCCAGGCTGCAAGGAGCCTTCTCAGCCCTGGGGGTTCCCAAACTTGCCCGGGGGGTGGTCACAGCAGCTCAGCGTTATGGACAGCCATCCAGGCCCCCCGTCCCGGGGCTGGGGCTCTGCCCCCCAGAACTGTCGCTGCTCCGCCGACAGCCCCTCCCCGTGCCCCTCTCTGGTTTCGCCGTGAGCCCTCGTCTGCACAAAAGAGTTTGGGGTGTGGTGTGTTGCACCTTTCCCCCTCCCCTTCGTCCTCTTGCAAACTCCGTGAGGAAAATGCGGATTTCGGGAAGAATCTGTGGGTGCTCAAGGGGGATGGAGGGAAGGGCTGGATGCAGCACCTTTTGGAGCCACCAAGGGATCACCCCCACCTGCAACCCCCACCCGAACTGCAGCCCCCGACATCTTTTAGGCGAAGGGCCCTTCCCAACCCCTCCCGCAGACGCTTCGCAATTCGGGGCTGGCGCTCCTCGCGATTTCTCCCTCCGAGTTTCCCCGTCACCCACCTGGGCCGCGCTCCCCACGCGAGCGGCTTCTCCCCCGTGGGCAAAGCGGGGCTGGGGTCGGCCAGGGGTGAAGCAGCGACAGGACCCGAAGCTGAGGCTCTCCTGAAAAGAGAAGACACGGAAAGGGTCGATTAAAGAGCCGGCAGCGCCAGGGATGCCCAGGCAGCCCCACGCGTGGGTGTCCACGGAGCTCTGCGGGGTCTCAGCGGGGCCGGTTTTAACCATTCCCCACCCTCGCCAAGATGGGATTTTAGAGACACAACCACACGCCTTCCCTTTTCATTCTTCTTTTTATTAAATCCACATTAAAAACCTCTATCTGAATTTCTATTTCAGGCGCTTCCGAAATCATAATTATTTTTTTAACCCGCCAAAAGGAGAAACACGACGAATTTTGCGATTTGCCCTGAGAAAGGCTGCAAAGACATGGATTTCGCTTTCAAATTTGGATTCTCCTCGGGATTACCCCGATGACAGTGCATTTTTATTTCTAATTCTATTTAATAATAGTATCGCGTTAGAGCCATCTCGTTCTGGGAGGATTTAGGGAAGGACACAAGCGATTTGCAGAAGATGTTCGGGTGTGTTTTGAGTCTCTTAGCAAATAAAAACCTGCGCCGTGGTTTGCCGTTTTCTTGAAAAAAAAAAATTCCAAACAGCGAGGAAACAGAAGGAGCCGCCGCGATCGCAGGATCGCCCAGATAACGGCAGATTTGAGGATTTCCAGCCCCAAAATTTCCTCGCACACCAGTGCATAAATAAAAACTTCATTTTCGGAGGCTAAAAACGGAGCCGAGGTGGGCAGAATCTGACCTGGTGGGTACCAAATGCTTTTCTGCAGAGACGGGAATCCGCCCACAAACCGAAAAATAACCCAAAATAAGCCCGGGTTGTTTTTTTTCCCCGCGCACTGTTTGAGCGCAGCTTCTGCTTCCCCGCGCCGAGGGGAGACTCAAGGACAGACTGCAGGGATGAGGATTTTAAAGACGACAAAAAAAAAAAAAAGGAAAATAAGAATTAAAAATTTAAGTTAAAATAAAAATATAAATAAAAATAAAGAGTAAAGCTTCCTTACCAGAAAATTTTAAAAAGCCATGCGCGATTTTCCGTCTGTGGCAGCACCGGGCGCCTGGGGCCCACTGCAACCGACAGGCGGATTTCGGCCAGGGCATCACGTCTGGCTCCAATAACTGCTAAAAAAACCCTAAACCCACTTAATTTATGTACCCCCCACGGCCTGGTGAGAGGGAGCCTCGGCAGGGCCGCCCCACGGAAGAATTCACGGGGCGGGGGGGGTGGAGCAGGTGGGACCTGGTTGGGGTGAGGGAAGAAATTTAAGAAATGCCACGCGAGGAGAAGTTTGCGAGAGGGGGAAGGAATCGTGTCCTCTCCGCTCCGCACCCGCCCGCGGATGGAGGAGGCGCGGAACGTCTGCCCTGGGGCTGTTCCCACGCGGGTTTAATTCACTTGAAGCCCCATCCTTTGGGATTTGCTTATTCCAATACGGGGTGTGGGTCAGGGGAACCCTCAGCTCTCCCAGAAACTGACTCCGGGATGAGGGGGACAGGGCCCTCCGCTTCCCGGGTCACCCGTGTGCGTGTCCCCACGCAACGCCACCCACGCGCTGCGCGGCCACCCGGCCCGGCCCCTCTCAGCACCCTCGGCCGCTCCCGCGGGGAAGCCGCTTGCAGGAGGGGGGATTTGGGGGTGACCTCCCCCCCAGCCAAGGGTGCGGGGGCAGCTCCACGCCCCTCGAGGAAAGCACAAAGGCCCGTGGCTTGGCGTGGAGGGGCAACAAGGAGCCCACGGGCGCTCGTGGAGCGGGGCGAGGACTGGGAATGGCCGTGGGTCCTGCCAGGCCGTTCCCAACCCCTGTCCGAGGTGGGATGGAGGATTGCAGGGAGGCCTCCGCACCCCCAAACTGGGTCGTCGAGCCGGTAGAAGGTGGAAGAAGCGAACCCCACCCACCCGGAGTGGGTCTGGGTCACCCGCGGACTGGGAGAAACCGCGGGGGGTCGAGAGACCGCGCTCGGCCGCCTCCAAACTTTCTTAGCTCAGATGTCGGGATGCCACGGGTTGGGTATGGGGGAGAGGAAGAAGGAGGGAAACTCTCCCTGCCCCCGAGGCTTTGGGAGAAACTCGGACCCCGCAGCCAGCCTTGGGTGGACCCGCGCTCTCACCCCAAGCAGGAGCTGGACCCGCTCCCGGGGCATTCTCCACCTGGCCCCGTAGCGCTGCCGCCCCCAGACCATAATAAAGACGCTTTGAGAGTCCTCCCTCCCTCCCACCCTCCCTTCCTCCCCTCGTTCCCCCGCCCCCCCCCCTTTTATTTTTTTATTATGGTTTTCTCACCGAGTCCAATAAATCGCGCGGCTCGCCTGGCCTCAGACGTGTTCAGCAACCCAAGCCCCGCCGCTTTTGTTCCGCCAAGTCGCACATTGTTTGTCCGGCTGCGGGGCCGGCCCCGCGCGGCGCGGGAGGCTGCGGGGGCTGTGGGGGCTCCGCGGGGGCTCCGCTCCCCGGCCCGGCCGCGAGCACGGGGAGGGGGTGGGTGGGCGATGGTCGGCCGGGGGCGTCTGGCTCGGCCGCTCCTCTTTCTCCCGCGTTACCCCGACTTCTTCACCCAGCTCTGGGTGGCTGTCTGCGGGGGTTAAGCCCATATGGGCAGCGGGTCCTGCTCATCAGCCTGCACTGTTTGCCCTCCTTGTCCTGTCTGCACCTGCCTTCGCTGCTTTCCTTGCCTGCACTGCCCTCCTTGCCTGTACTGCCCTCCTTGCCTTCCCTCCTCGGCTGCCTACCTGCCCTCCCTGCCCTGCACTGTCCTCCCTGCCTACCTGTCTGCATTGCTGTCTGCCTACCTGCTCTCCTACTTGCCCTTCCTGCCTGCCCTTCCTGCCTTCCCTCCCTTGCTCGCTTTGCCTGCCCCTTCTGCCCCGTCCTCACCTGTCCTGCCCGCCCCCAGCCCGACTCGCCCCCGGCCCCGCCGCCCGCGGGTCTTCCCGGTGGCCCCGCGTCCGGAGCCGCCGGCGGAGGAGCGGGGCCCGTGCCCGGCGTAAGGATATATAGGAGCGGCCGAGGAGCCTCCACGTAGCCGATACGTAAAGTGTACGTGTGAGAGTTAAAAAAAGTTGGGATGCAAATGCGGGGCCAGCTCCATCGCGCGGGGGGGGCCCGGGGGGGCTGGGGGAAGGGGGAGCCGCGCTATTTCCAAGCTTCCTTAACCTCTGGATTGCTCGAAATCGATCAGCAAAGCGCAGCAAGCCTGGCAATTAGGAGCACATTACCATATATGCAAATATGGCAACCTCTCTCTCCGCAGCCACGGAAATGCGGGGCGAGAGAACGGCAGGCGGGTTTGGGGTGGGAAATGGGGTGATGCGTGCGGGGGAACCGGGACAAAGAGGGGAAAAAAGGTCATTTGGGGATATTTGGTGGCTTTTAAGGAAAAACAGCGGCCCCGCGGGGGCACAAAGAGCTCGGGGGACGCAGAAACGCGCGCGGGGCCCGCGGGGCTGCTCCAAATTTGCTCCTTAATTCAAATAAAATTTATCTCCCTTGAAATAAACTCCTGGCGAGCAACACGGCCCGGCCGGGGTGCGGGGGTCCCTCCGACCGCTGAGGAGCCCCCCAAAACCGCGCGATGCCCTCAGCGTATTTCGGGAATAACCCGGTAATTCGGGAACACGAGGGAGCGGGGGCCGGGCTCGGACAGCTCCAGTCCCGGTCCGAAGGAGTGTTTTAAAGGTAACTACTGACGTTTTTTGCATTTTATCAATAAAGAAACCCCCACCATAAAGCGGCGATCCCCGACCCACGCGCTCGAGAGAGGGTTCCCTTGTTACCTGGGATTTTATAAGCATCGCAGGGTTTTTTTGCTTAATAAGCACAGATTAGGGGCAAAGTCTCCCTGGCATTTCCTGAACGCTGATTAAAGCTGGGGGGTCACGGCAGGAGCAGCGCGGGGAGCGAGTTTTTCCGCGGCGTGGCTCGGGGTGGGGGCACGCAGCGTCCCCCGCCGTGGCACCCTGTGAAGTTCCCCCCGGCACTCGGCTTCCCCCCTCCATTTGGGAATTGACTTTAATTTCCTCCTTCTACAAACCCTAATCATGGCGTTTTAAAGAAAAAAATAACGCCCGTTTCAAGCCGAACTCCAATTTTCTACCCTACTTTGGATTATTTTATTTTTCCCCCAAATAAGTAACATTTTCTCTCCTTCGGCCGCCACCCAAACCCTCAGACAACGAGAATTAACTGAAATCAGGAAACGATTCCTTATGCTAAGCGTGTTTTGGGTCTTGGTTTAAATATCAGAAATATAGATAAAAATACTCAGAGTGAACAAAACATCCCCAGGGGCTCCGTGGGGGATGGGGGTGGCAGCGAAGCAGCCCCCGGGGCACCGCAGCATCTCTGCGAGCCCGGCCGGCTCCGTGCGCCGAGCCCGGGGTATTCCTGCTCGCAAGCGCAACAGCCGTGGCGAGAGAGGGAATTGTGGAGCTTTTGTTCCTTTCTTCTTTCCGGTTTTCAAAATGTATTTTTATTTTCTTTTATTTATTTGGGGAAAGTCCTTTTCAGCAGTTGTTGCTCACCTCGGCAGCTGAGCCGCTTTTCCCAGCCCCGGCCGAGTCGCTGCTCTCTGCATTCCTCTACCCTATGCCTCGTTAATTCCCGAGTCACCAGGATTTTTATTATTATTATTATTATTATTATTATTATTATTATTATTATTATTATTATTATTATTATTATTATTTTAATATATTATAATATTATTTTATTATTATCATTATTAATATTATCATTATCATTATTATTATTATATTTTTTCCATTGATTTGTTCATTCCAAACGGCCAGAACGGTCGAACAGCCGCGGCCGCGGGCGAAGGGACCCTCCGACACTCCAAGCATCTCCGTCCGTCCCATTTTATATTATGATTCGGTTATTATTTATATTTGGGGAATTCAGCCGGCTGTTCCTGCAAACCTCCAGTGAGTTTCGAAATGCAGAGAACATCGTTTGGAAAGGAAATTAAAAAAAATTAAAATTCCTTTTCTGTTCCCCCTCTCTTGGCAAATTCACAGCTACCGACGACCGAGGAGATGAAGCGTTTTCCCCGCAGAAATCCTCACTCCAGACCCGAGAGCCTTTGGCATCACTTCCCCACCCGCCAGCAAGGACGGCGGCTTCGCCCACCAGCTTAGGCAAAAAAAACCCAAAAAACCCCCCAAAAAACCCCAAACCGGATTATTATTTTCCCCCCTCTTTATCCCGAAGTAGCAATTAAAGAAAGTGCGGACCTTTGCCTTGCCCTGGGACAGACCTTCATTTTTTGGATGCCGCTTTACTTTCTCTGATACTGAACTTTAAAGAGAAGGGGTTGGAGCAAAGCGAGAGAGAAATTCATCCCATTTTTTTCGAAATTCCCTCGGCATTGCTGGCTCCTCCAGTGGAAGACATGCAGCCTCTGCCTCCAGCCCAGGAGTTTTGTGCCCGTCTCATCTCACATTTATTTTTCCAGCGCCAGGCGCTGCCACCGGGCAGGAAAAGGGGCGTTAGTGCCGCAAAACAGGTGCTTTAAACTTATTTTTGAAGAGAGTTTCTGCTGGAAGGCAAATCCCGGGCTGCGGCGGCGGGGGCGGTGAATCTCAGATGATCCAGGAGGATTTTCGCCTCGGAAAACCGGGATTTTCGGCGGTGGGTGTCCCGGGGGAGGCAGGCGGGCAGGGACCCGGCGAACCCCGCGCTCTTTGCGGGGACCGGGAAGGAGAAGCCCCCGCGTCCCCCGCCCACCCCCGCACGGAGCCGCGCAGCCCTCGCACCCTTTAGAAAACGCAAAAAACTCTTCAGAAAACCCAAGGCAAACCCCGTAATTGCATCAAGAAAGGTCTGGCTTGCATCGCACAAGGCGGGGAGTGTCCCCAGCCTGTGCAGGCCCTCCGGGTTTTATTTCGGTGAGTCTTTGCCGTAGCCTCTTGCCAAGGTGAGACCCAGGAAAAGGTCACACATCCTGGGGGGGCTGATTCAGCAGGAGCACCCCGAAAACTGCTCAGAAACCCCTGGGGTGTGCATAAAACCTCTGTGTGGGTGCCCCATCCATGTGTACCCACCTCGTGTGTGCCCTGTCTGTGTGTGCCCAATCTGTGTGTGCCCAATCTGTGTGTGCCCAATATCTGTGTGTGCCCAATATCTGTGTGTGCCCAATCTGTGTGTGCCCAATCTGTGTGTGTCCAATCTGTGTGTGTCCAATCTGTGTGTGCCCAATCTGTGTGTGTCCAATCTGTGTGTGCCCAATCTGTGTGTGCCCTATCTGTGTGTGCCCTATCTGTGTGTTCCCAATATCTGTGTGTGCCCAATCTGTGTGTGCCCAATCTGTGTGTGCCCAATCTGTGTGTGCCCTATCTGTGTGTTCCCAATCTGTGTGTGCCCAATATCTGTGTGTGCCCAATATCTGTGTGTGCCCAATCTGTGTGTGCCCAATCTGTGTGTGCCCAATCTGTGTGTGTCCAATCTGTGTGTGCCCAATATCTGTGTGTGCCCAATATGTGTGTGTCCAATCTGTGTGTGTCCAATATCTGTGTGTGCCCAATCTGTGTGTGCCCAATCTGTGTGTGCCCTGTCTGTGTGTGCCCTATCTGTGTGTGCCCAATATCTGTGTGTGCCCTGTCTGTGTGTGCCCAATATCTGTGTGTGCCCAATATCTGTGTGTGTCCAATCTGTGTGTGTCCAATCTGTGTGTGCCCAATATCTGTGTGTGCCCAATATGTGTGTGTCCAATCTGTGTGTGTCCAATCTGTGTGTGCCCAATATCTGTGTGTGCCCAATCTGTGTGTGCCCAATCTGTGTGTGTCCAATCTGTGTGTGCCCAATCTGTGTGTGCCCAATCTGTGTGTGCCCTATCTGTGTGTGCCCAATATGTGTGTGCCCAATCTGTGTGTCCAACCTGTGTGTGTCCAATCTGTGTGTGTCCTATCTGTGTGTGCCCAATCTGTGTGTGCCCAATCTGTGTGTCCAACCTGTGTGTGTCCAATCTGTGTGTGTCCTATCTGTGTGTGCCCAATCTGTGTGTGCCCTGTCTGTGTGTGCCCAATCTGTGTGTGCCCAATCTGTGTGTGCCCTATCTGTGTGTGCCCAATCTGTGTGTGCCCAATATCTGTGTGTGTCCAATCTGTGTGTGCCCAATATCTGTGTGTGCCCAATCTGTGTGTGCCCAATATCTGTGTGTGCCCAATCTGTGTGTGTCCTGTCTGTGTGTGCCCAATCTGTGTGTGCCCAATCTGTGTGTGCCCAATCTGTGTGCACCTTATCTGTGCATGCAGGATGTGGGTACCACACGAGTGGCACACAGAGATTGCAGACAGGGCAGGAGTACAGTGGGATTTCCATCCAGCTGAACACGGGCACACTCCAATTCCATCCACCCATGCAGCTCCCAACTCCCTCCTCGGAGGGCACCTGCAGGGACATACTCTCCTTCCCCCTGTGTGTGTGGAGAGGCAAAATACCTACTGCCAAACACCCTGCCTGCAGCCCTTCCCTGCTTGGGGAGAAGCAATGGGTGCTCCCTGTGCTCACTGCTGGGTGCTGGACACCAGCGAGCACCTCCAAGGCTGTGAGAGGTGCAGGAACCCTGCAGGGCTCCAGCTGGGAGCAGCCCACAGCTTCCCTGCTGGGATTTTTAGGAGAAATTCCCTCCTTTTTTCCCTGCCAGGTCAGAGAGGCTCCATGTGGGACGTTTGGACTCTAAGAAATGCCATATACGGGTCAAAGAGGAAATTTGGCTTTTTGAGTATTTGCTCTGATGTGTCCCCAAATTTGTGGTACTTCAGATGAGCTCTGTGTGTTATTTTCTATAAACCACGTCCATACAAGCACTGCTGCCTCTGGAAATGTGTGTGGCTGCCACCATGGGACCTTGAAATGCAGGTTTTCATCTGAGATTCTCCCAGCAGTCCCAATCACCTCAAAATTTGGGATACAGATACCGGAGCAGGCTCATAGATTTGGGTAAGAAGGGTCTGAAGCTGGGTGATTTCTAAATAAATGCCTTTCTCCGAGTGCAAACTCCCACCCCGTGGATGGCACTTTCCTGCATTCACTGGGCACTTTTGCCACGCGGTGCCATCGCTTCATTGTCCCCCAGACAAAGAAAATGGCAACAAAAAAAAGCTGCATTTTGAAGCAAGCAGGTGCACACTGAAGCAACAGCATCAGAGAAGCTCCAGAGCTGTCCCCAGGCCTGCGGGGCTGTGCCAGCCTTGTACAGGCAGCCTCCACCCTGGGCACCTGTACCCTTTGCTCCAGCCTCAACTGACCCCCACAGTGAGACAAATTCTTCTCCCCTGAGCCCACCTGGGTCCAGAAAGCCTCTTGCCTTCCTCCTGCCTCTTCTCCAGCAAGTGTTTCCTACCTCAGGTAGAGATTTTTACAGTTCAGGAGAATTTAATAGTTCATCCCAAAGACCAAACAACAGCTCGATGTCTTCAAAGGCACCCATGTAACCTGGTGTCTTCAGAGGGGAAGGGGACTGGAGGCTGAAAACAAGCAAATTCATTTTTATCAGACCATCTCAGCCTGTGAAATGATGTTGTCCTCAGTTTCAGCTCATCTCCAAACCAATAGCAAAAAAAAACAAACCCAAAAAATCCTGGAAAAAACCCCAAACACAAAACCTAAACCAAAATACCAAAATTCCCTCTTGTGAGAAGAAGGGAGTTGCATTTTGTGTTGGTAAAATTTGGTGAAGTGTGCCCCTGGCACCTACCCTGGCTCACTCAGCTGCCCAGAGCCCTCAGTCCAGCAGGTGCCTTTTCTTCTGCCTCAACGAGCTTTGATCTGGACAGCTCTTTTGGAGAATGGCTGTTGTGAGGGATGCCTGGCACGAACACGGCCTGATTGCAGCCCAGCTCGTTACAAAAATGTTCCCTAGGTATTGAAGGGGATAACAAGGATATTTAAACATTCCCAGCGTGCACCTTTAAGCAGCAGAAAATAAGCAAAATTGCTATCATTTAATTCAGTATTGCTCCTTTTGAACTCCCACTGGCTCTGCCTGCAATTGTTCCCTTCTCTGGAGCTCAGAGCCGAGTCTGGATTACAGGGGCGATGGGGCTGCAGGTCCAGAGGGCAGGGAGGGCTGAGCAGCAGCTTCCCCACATGGCTAAAGGCTGACAGGACTGGTTTCCATTCGGGTTTTGAAAGATTTCCCTCAATAGCCCAGAGCAGGGTGCAGGTTTGGGGCCCACAGCCTCAGTTTGTAATTACTCTTGTATTTTGTGTGCGCCAGGGAGAGGGTGGAGCAGCGTTTCTTTTTTGTCTGCATCTCTGAGGAAGCTTTTTCCAAAGAGAGAGCAAAAAAATCCACAGCTGGTGTTGGTGGATGAGACACTCAGCTATGCTCTGGTAGGGGGAAAAAAAGGCAAAGTCTAATTTTAGATGTTCTGAACTGCTTACAACATGCATCCCTCCAAGGGCCTGGCATGGGCACCGGTGGTTATTTCCACCCCAGCAGAAGGAGAGGACAGGGAGCTGGGATCTGCCGTGCCCTGCACTGGGCTCTCCTTGGATGATCCCGAGGGATCTGCCCTGAGCAGGCCCATTCCTCAATATTTACAGAGAACAGGCAGAGGAAGAGACAGGGATTCTCTTATCTGAGGCAACTTGCTGACATTTTGGCTCAGCCCCTCCTGGCCAGAACCTGTTTGGGAATGTCTCTGTCCCCAAAAAATCAGCTTTGGGAGCCCCACTGATGACAACTCAAGTCAGGCTCTGACAGCCCATTGTTTAACAAGGAGCTCATTATTTCCCAGTTTTTTTGCCCTCAAGACCTTTGTCACCCCTTCCACACTTCCCCCAAGGACCCCATTCCTCTGCCAGCCCTGTGTGCCAACAGAGCCACATCCCCCCCTCCCACACCCACCTCCCTCCCAGACTTTTCCTGCCAACCCTGGGCAATTTGGACCCAGACCCAAACAATTCCTCATTTTCCCATTTAACCCCAAATGGGCTGATCTGAAGCAGCACATGAGTACAGGAGAAGCTTTCAGGGGAGCGAAGCCCCTGCATTCCTCCCCCCCAAAATGGGAATGTGCCACAGACAGGACAAAGCGGCTCAAAGGGCTCGTCAGGCTGCAGACCCCTGCCCGAGCCAAGCCTCAGGGGAGGGTGAGGGTCTCAGCTTACCCGGCCTCTCATAAAAGTCTCCTCCATTCTAGCAAATAACCTTTATGTCCAGGGACTTGCAAAGTTTGCTTTCTCCCTCCAGGGTTAGTCACAGCAGGAGCGACAGAGAAAGCAACCGCTTGTAGGAGGTTCCTCTGCATAATAACCTCAGAGGAGTTTAGGTCTAAAGACTAAAAGGCTCTATTTACTTTCACTGACAAGGAACAATCTAAGCAGATGTCCTTTGATGGGATTAGTTATTAATCCTTGAATCATGGGTAAATGGGAAAATGATCCATTATTTTCTGCAAAATCCTTCACTACTTTAGATTTCAAGGATGGGGTGGAGGATTGTTAGCAGAAAGGTCTCGACCTGTCTGTTTTGGCCGTTTTAAAATGTATTTTTACAGTTTGTGCCGTGGAGCGTGACTCTGAAGTAAAATTAAAAAAAAAATCAAGAAAAAAGGGTTTGATTCCACTGACAGCTGAGAACAATGTGCCAAGTCAGACACTCGGCAATGATGGGCCCAGGCATTCCTTGGATAAATAGTAAGAGGTGGTAATAATGATAATAATAATAATAATAATAATAACAATAATAATAATAATAATAATAATAATAATAATAATAAAGAATGCTCCCCCCTAAAAACATATTCTGCAAACAGCTTTGGCAGCTCTGCCTAAATGTTTAGATCCTCCCAATGTCTCTCTGTCCCATCAGTGACAAACAGCAATGGAGCCCCCCCAGGCAGGTGTGGTTCATTGTCAGCTTGGGCATCCCATACATTGTGTGTGTAGTGGGTGCAATGCTTGGGATGAGGGATTGCTGGTGAGACACACCAGGTTGGCTCAGGGGACCCATTTCCCCTGGGTGTAAATCCAAGCAGATGATTTCTGGGGCAGGGGCAGGTGCAGCCAACATGAGCATCATCCCATGGGCTGGGTGGGAGACACTGCCCTGCACCAAGGGGCTGGAGGACACCCTGGTGGAGCTCCCAGCCATGGGTCACCCCAGCCCTTTGTCCCCTGTGGACACACCAATGGGAGAGCAGAACCAGGAGCCAGAGTTCCTGGTAATTCATCCATCCCTCGGCGCTGTGGCCACAGCTCAACGAACTGGAGTGAATATTAACAGTCCTGAGACAGCCTCTCACCCCAACTCTGCCTCCGAGTCTCCCATGTAGGGAAAGCAGGAATAGGCTCCCAATGAATAATTTACTCTGCTTTCTTTTGATTTGCGTTGTGATTGTGCACAGCAGTGCAGGCTCCGAGGGGGAAACATATTCTGATTAAAGATTTATACTGGGCCTATAATTTTGTTGTTGTTGCTTAAATCTACTTCAAAGTGTGAGTAGGGCGGGTGTAAAACAAACACTCCAGAGAAGCCAGGAGCTTTTGGACCATCTCAGGGCACGAGTGTGGGGGTGCACAAATGAGTCCAAAGCCTGTGGTTTCATGGATATAAACTTTGCACTGGCTCTCTGGAAAGGTGCTGTGCCCCCTCCTCGTATCAAATCCAGACAGCCAGGGACTGAAATGCCCTCTGTTCCCTCACAATACTGACTCCAGGTTCTTTCTCCTGAGCTGAGAGCACATCTCAAAAAATGAGAAATGACATGAACTTGGGTTTTATTCTTTTACTATGATTTTTCTGTCCTTTCACTATTCTTTCACCACACAAAAATAGTGTCTGGCAGCAGGGAGTGATTAGGAAGCTGGAAGAGGGTCATCCCACATATAGGGAGGAACCAAATTTCAGCAGAGCAGAGGATTTTCTCCTTCCTTCCCTCCTCTTCCTCTGGCTGCCAAGTCCCAAGTGCACAGACTCACTTCCCAGTGCAGCCAGAGAGCACCTCCAGCAGAGAGGGAGCCACAGGACAAGCAGGATCATCCACCATTCCATCAAGTGCCTTTTGACAAACCCTTGGTGTTGCCATCCCCATTTCTGGCTGGCCAGGGAAGAGTGAGAGCTTTGAGGGCTAGTGGAGCTCCCAGCTTGGTCCTGGGACAAAGCAGATTGCATGAAATGGGGTTTTGTAATAAAAAAATTATCTGTGGGATGTTTTGGGGCTGGCTGGTGGCATTCAGCTGACCAAAGACATCAATATAAGGCCCTGCAAGGAGAAACCCCTCAGAGATGGGTGGCTCTGATCCCACTCTTCAAACCGTCTTCCCAGGATGGGAAAACTCATTTCTGGAAGCACTGGGAAGCCTGTGGATGCTCCAAATCCTCAAAGGGAAAGACAGGTCCTTGCCTCACCTACATGGGTTGGAAACCTTTCAGGCTGCCCCACAGACCTGGCTGCTGTCATTGGCTCAGTCAGCAAAGAGTCAGAGAATCATGGAATGGTTTGGGTTGGGAGGGACCATAAAACTCATCTTTTCCCATCCCTCTTCCATGGGCAGGGACACCTTCCACTAACCCAGGTTGCTCCAAGCCCCGTCCAACCTGATCTTGGACACTTCCAGGGATGTGGCAGCCACAGCTTCTCTGGGCAACCTGTGCCAGGGCCTCACCACCCTCACAAACAAGAATTTCTTCCCCATATCCCACCTAACTCTGCCCACTTACAGTGGAAAGCCATTCTCCCTTGTCCTGTCACTCCAGGCCCTTGTCCAAAGTCCTTTTCCAGCTCTCCTGGAGCCTCTTTAGACACTGGAAGGAGCTCCAAGGTCTCCCTGGAGCCATCTCTCCTCCAAGTGAACACCCCGAGATCTTCCAGCCTGTCTCCAGACCAGAGGGGCTCCAGCCCTGGGACCATCTCCATGGCCTCCTCTGGACTCACTGCAGCAGCTCCACATTTTTCCTGTGCTGGGGGCCCCGGGGCTGAAGGCAGCACTTCAGAGTGCTCTCACCTGAGTGGAGCAGAGAGGCAGAACCCCCCATCAAGTGCTGCCCATCCTGTGGGAAGAGCCCATGGCAGCTCTGACATTCTGTGCTGCCAGTGCCCGTGACCGGGTCATGCCAAGGCTCACCCCTATGGTTTTACCTATTTCCAAGGAATTCACACCAGCCTGAGAAACATCCCAGCCATGCAGGACATGGGGCAGTGGAACACAGAAACAGCCCAATGACAGTATGCCAGGTAAGTGTGACCTGAGGACCTGCCTTAGAATCATAGAATCGACTGGGTTGGAAAAGATCTCTGAGGTCATCAAGTCCAACCCTTGGTCCAACTCCAGTCCCTTTACCAGATCATGGCACTCAGTGCCACGGCCAAGCTCAGCTGAAAAACCTCCAGGGATGGGGAATCCACCCTCTCTCTGGGCAGCCCATTCCAATCCCTGAGCACTCTCTCTGCAAAGAATTTTTTTCTGATCTCCAGCTTCAATTTCCCCTGGCAGAGCTTGAGCCCATCGTGCCCCCTTGTCCTATTGCTGAGTGCCTGGGAGAAGAGACCAACCCCTACCTGGCCAGAACTTCCCTTCAGGCAGTTCCAGACAGTGCTGAGGTCACCTCTGAGCCTCCTCTTCTCCAGGCTGAACACCCCCAGCTCCCTCAGCCTCTCCCCACAGCACTTGTGCTCCAGTCCCTTCTCCAGCCTCGTTGCTCTTCTCTGGCCCTGCTCCAGCCCCTCAATCTCTTGCCTGAGCTGAGGGGCCCAGAACTGAACACAACACTCAAGGTGTGGCCTCCCCAAGGCAGAGTCCAGGGGAAGGGTCACTGCCCTGGGCCTGCTGGCCATGCTAGTTTTGATCCAGACCAGGATCCCATTGACCTTCTTGGCCACCTGGGCACACTGTTGGCTCATGCTGAGCTTCCCATCAATTAGTACCCCCTGGTCCCTTTCTGCCTGGCTGCTCTTCAGCCACTCTGTGCCTTTGGCTTTGGGTCCCCATCACACACACTGGTTGGTACCTCTGGATTCGGGATACACCCAAGGATGGCAGTGTACAGTCCAAAAGACCCTCCTCTGAATCCCCGGGGTGTCCCAAAGCCACACACCCCTCGCACCCGGATTTCCAGCCTGCCTGGCCGTGGTGATTGATTGACAGCTGTCAATCAGCGCCCCGCAGCGCTGCGCTCTGCCGCCACCTGGCGGCCGAAAGGAGAAACGCGCCGGTGCGGGGAGACCCTCCCAAACCCACCCCCTGCCCCCCCAAATCGGCCGGGCGGTGCCATCGGGAACAGCGAGGCCGTGCGAGCATTAATGGGAAAAAGGGTCCAGGGCAGAGCCCTCGGGGGGTGGGGAAGGGGATCTTTTGTCTCCCACCCCTCAGCCAGTTTTGGGGTGAAAAGGTGATTTTTGCTGGGAGGCAGGTCGTGGTCTGGTTTAGTTGAAACCATAGAATCGTGGAATTGTTACAGTTGGAAAAGGCCTCTGAGATCTCCGAGTCCGACTGTTCAATCAGCACTGTCAAGGCCACCAATTAAACATGTCCCCAGGTACCACATTCACATGTCTCTTCAATCCCTCCAGGGATGGTGACTGCATCACTGCCCTGGGCAGCCTGTGCCAGTGCCCAGCTACCCTTTCCATGACGAAATTCTCCCTGATAGGCAACCTAAACCTTCTCTGATGCAACCTGAGGCCATTTCCTCTTCTGTGTCCCTTGCTCCCTGCAAGCAGAGCTCAACCCCTACTCAGCTCCAACCTCCTGTCAGGGAGTTGTAGAAAGTGAGAAGGTTCCCCCTGAGCCTCCTTTTCTCCAGGCTGAGCCCCCTCAGCTCCCTCAGCCTTTCCTTGTGCTCCAGACCTTTCTCCAGCTCCATTGCCCTTCTCTGGACACTCTCCAGCCCCTCAATGTCTTTCTTGTTGTGAAGGGCCCAAAACTGACCCCAGGTTCCAGGAGCTGGGTGCTGCTGCCCTTCCTGCAGGTATCAGCCACACAGCATCCCTGGGTGTATCCCAAATCCAGAGGTACCCAACCAGGGTGTGTGATGGGGACACCAAACCAAAGGCAGGTCCCCAGGAGGTCACACTTACCTGACATCCTGGCTGGAAGCCCCACAGAAATCCAGCTTTGTGTGGAGGGAGGCCCTCTTCTAAAGTCAAGCCCCCTCCAGGAAAAGCTTTGGGTAGGAAAGGCAGTGCCTGACCTTTAAGGACACTGAGAGGGTCTGTGGGAGCCACAGCACGGTGTGTCTTGTGGTGTCCTCCCAGCCCAAGGACGTGGGGTCTGCAGGGAGGCAGCAGAAACTGGGTGGTGAGAACCACCATCTCCACTGAGAGTACTCCAGGGGACCCAAAAGCATCCCAAGGAATCTGAGAGCATCTCAGAGCTGCTGAGAGTACCCCAGGACAGCCACCACCCTGCCTGAGGGTGCCCTGCAGGGAGAGGACTATCCACCGAGCCAGGGGGGTCTTTGTCCTCAGTCTGGCTGAATTCCTTGTAGACATGAGACAGGAACAGACTGGGAACACCTAAGCAGGACAGCAGGGTAACCCCCTGCTCCTGCATCCCTGGGGATGCTCCAGGTGTGTCCCTCTGCTGTTCATCTGGGTGACCTCAGGCCTACATGCCCAGAGGGAGCAGGGACAGCAGCGTTACCTGCAGCCACCAAGACCAGATGACAATGGAACATTCCCACCTCACCAGGGTCTCTGGAAGGAGCTGGTGCCCAGAGTGACAATCTGCTGCACCCTGCCATGGGGAGGGCAGGAAAGAAAGAGCCAGAAGCACAGAAAATTATCAGAAACGTGTATTTTTTTTCTTTTTAATAGTAAACCTCTTTACAACAAATATAGTGAAAGAGTTTCCAAACAAAACTCATAAGAATTTCTCATGGTAATTATTATTATTATTATTATCGTCATTTTTTATATATTTTTTCTTATTGTGGAATATACAATAACGCATCACCATACAGCACAAAAAAGGAATATTGAAAAAACAAAACAGACGTCTCAACCACGTGCTGCAGTCCCTGGGAAGGAGCCACTGATTGTCAAGGGAGCAGGGACAGAAGGGGATGGGGACAGGGGGCGAGAGCGTCCCCAGGGCGCGGGAGGTTCTCAGTCAGGCCAGACCCCGAGGGTGCAAATACTCCAAAGAAAGATGGAATTAGTCAAAAATCACGGTTAAAACGTTACAAGCTCTCAGCATAAATCCTCCCTCCCCTCCCACTGCTGCTTCTGGGCTTCTGCTGCATCGCCCCCCAAGAGCTGGACACAGGGAAAGGGACACCCTGGTCCCCCTGGAGAGCTGGACAGAGGGAAGGGGACACCACGGTCCCCACGCAGAATCCCTTGACTCTCTCTCTCTCTCTCTCTCTCTCACACACACACACACACACACACACATGGGTGGAGGAGCATCAGGAAAAAAAAGAGGTTAAAAATATATATATATTATAGATACACAGTTTATATTTTTTTTTCTTTTTTCTTTTTTTAAATTGCTTCTCAAAACAATAAATAAAACTCCTCGGGGGAAGTGCACGTCCTGTTTTGTTTCTACCTGTGCAGCACCCTGGGGGGAGGATGCAGAGCTGCCTGTGCTGTTACAGACGGGCTGAGTGGGGAGATCCAACGAACCATCACACAGAGAAGCTGAGGGGGGGCGGGATTTATGTTTTTTTTTTTTCTTTTAGTGCATCATTTAGAGGGTCTATTCTATTTTACAAAGGTTGTTGCAGACACCCCAGAGTTTGCTAACACCTACCTGCTTTACTGAGCTACAGGGAGCCAGGGGCGTGAAGGGGATGGGGGAGACCCGACCCACAGGCCATGGGGGACACAAAGGGGGAGCAGCAGAACAGCCGTGATGGTCCCCAGCTCTTCAGTGTCCTATTTGACTGCAAACTGCTCAGAAACAGCCATGGGGAGGAGGGGAGTGGTGGCCTGAGCTGGGCTGCTTCATCCCTTGGCTTTGCAGGAGATGCTGGGAGCCCACAGGGACATCCCAGCATCATCCCATGACAGAGTGTTTCCCTGGGAAAAGGATGTTCCGTAAGGCTCTGCAGTGGGTTCATGCCCAGAGAGTGAGGATCTGGGCCAGTCTCCGCATCTTGGTGGCACCAGCAGGAAAATCCCACTCAGCAAACCCAGCTGAAGAAATCCCTCATTTGGGGGTGGGATGCAGGGGAAGAACAGCCCACCACGGCCCACCAAAGCCTCTCCCCGCAGGACTGGACTGGGGATGTTCTAAAATCCCCAATTCCAGGAAAACCACCTCAGCCTGCTCAGACATGATCCCGGCACAGCCTGAGCCACACCACCCTCTTCTGGCTTAAGGAAAGCACATTCCAAACAGGCATCGCTCCAGAGAACGGAGCTCGGGAGGAGGAAACTGGAAAATAACGTGGTTTTCCACTCGCTAGGGAGGAGAGGGGAGTTAGAACGAGCCCATCCACTCCCCCAAGGTCCCCAGTTCCTGCCGGGAGTGTGGCAGAGAGCCCGAGCATCCCTCTGCACCCAAAACCTCCTGATTTCCAAGGCTCATTTAAATACACTCCTGGGTGTTTCTGACCTTTCCGGACCCACGGGGGACACGCCAGCGTGTTGGGAACCCTGTGGAAAAGCATTCATGTGTGTGAAGCCATTGCCAAGTGGCTGCTCCCAGCTGGGAGCCCGGCAGGGTCCAAGTCTGGGACATGGAAACTTGGGGAGCAGGGAGGGACAGGGAGGGTGGGTGCATTGGGAGAGCCAAGAAGGTTAAACAAGAAATCGCTGTACAACTCGGCCATGTCCAAAGTCAGTATTATTACAATATACTCTGACAAAAATATAATCTCATTTCATATCAATACAACAAAAAAAACCCCAAACCAGTTTTCTGTACTGTTACCATCGCTAACAGATTGAAACTCACTATTTACAGTTACAGTAGCCAGGTAAATACTACAGGTGAGAGACCAGAGAAAGGAGGGGCAGAGGGATAGAGGGAAGATAAAATCTCTGGAGGAAAGGGAAAAATAAAGGGGTAAAGGCCCTCTTACATCCCGAGCATGGCTTCTGGCATCAGACAGGCAAGGGTGATGGATGGAGGTAGTGAAAACATAACACTTTGTTTATGGGTCTGGTTGGGGTTTTTTGTGGAAAAGAAAGGAGGGGAAAAAGAAAAGAACGACGGGAAAAAAGAGGAAAGAACAGAAAAAGGGAAGAAAGAGAAGTGAAGCAAGATGGGAAGGTGAATAAAAGAATGAACATGGGAAAGGGAAACAAGAGCAAACCTTCAGCTGAAGCCCACAGTTATGGACTAGCCCACAGCCCCGGGAGAGTTGGATGGGGACAAATTTTTGCCACTTTCGGTGGTGAAAATCCCCAAATTGTGCCCTCAGCCAGAGGGATGGGAGAGCAAGGCAGGATGTGGCAGCAGGGATGGCACGGCTGGGAAGATCCTTCCCCATCCAATGGATGCTCATCCCAGCAACACAGAGGGACCCCAGAAGTGACAAGGAGACCCTGGGAGTGTGGAGGGGATCCCAGAGTGCTCCTGTCTGAGCTCTGGGCTGGCAGCAGCAGTTTGCAGCCTTTTCCCAGAGCTGGTGACAAACTTCCCAATTCCCATGTTGGGAGGAATCTCCCAAATGAGGAACATAAGAGGAGAAAAAAGTGCAGGAGGTGAAATTTCCAACAAGGTGGGTTTTTTGTAAATTTGCTTTTTCCCTGGTTTGCTGAGATTATTCTGGGGAGGAAGAGGGAAGTGAAAACAGGGGGAAGGAACTCTTTCTCCTCACCCCACTTTCCTCCAGGCCCACGGGTGGCCTGTTGCCACCAGCTCTGGATTTAACACTTCCATCACCCTCCAACACCAACACTGGCAGCAGCCCCAAACATACAACAGGAACAAACCCCTTCAATGAGGGTCTCTCCACCACAACCTCAATGCCCACGGGGGCTCAGGGTGCCCCTTGCACAACTACAACCCACTGCTGGACCCCCCAGCACCAACATCCTCATCCAAACATCCAACACAGCATTTCACCATCCCTCAAAACCACCCCAGTTAGCAGGGGGTCACCCTGTTCTCTCACACCCAACCCTGGTGCCAGCTGATCATCTCTGCAGCCTCCCAAAGCAGGCGAGACCATCCTCATCAATCCATCACCATCCTCACCACACCCCACCAAGCCCTTCCTAGGATTTGGGGTTTCAGATACCATTTTGGGTCTGCTCCATATCCAAATCTCCTCCTGGAGTGGGCAGACAACTTCCCACCCCATCCCGCTCCTCTGGCTGCTGGCAGCAGCATCACCTGAGCCAGACCCTCTGCCCTCCTTCCATCCTCCTCCTCCTCCTCTCTGCACCAAATCCTGGCCATCCTGGCACATGCCAGCAGCAGAGTCCTTGCCTGTTCTGTGCTCCCAGCACATGGACCCTCCCCTTACTCTGCACCTGCCCCCAGCAATGCTGCTCCCCTGGCATCACCCCACGAGGGACACTGTGGTCCTGGACAGCCCTGCCCCTCCACTGATGGCGCAAACACCCCAAAAACCATCCCTGGGAAAGACCAGCCTTCCCAGGACGGGGGTCACAGCCCCCCAACACCGGCACCGCATCCACCAG
This sequence comes from Pithys albifrons albifrons, assembly GCF_047495875.1. NCBI lineage: Eukaryota > Metazoa > Chordata > Aves > Passeriformes > Thamnophilidae > Pithys > Pithys albifrons. Next base: position 1,309,464 of record NC_092487.1, read on the forward strand.
CACCCCAAATCTGCCGCCCTGGTGCTGGGCACCCCTGGCACCCCAGAGCAGGCACAGGAGGGGGCAGTGCCCGTGTCCCACCCCGGCTTACCTGTGGCCGCGGTGTCGGCCCGGGCGGAACAGGCTGGAGGATCCACAGAGAGTTCAGAAGGTAAAGATCAGAAACAGACTTTGGTAAGTAACCACACGTTTAGAAAGGAATATATCAGTTTGGAAACATCTCAGTGCATACTTCTTATATGAAAATATACACAATTGTATTTCATTCTCCAAAAAAGGAACAATTAAAAACAAAAGCAAACTAGCCCAAACACAATATATTAGCTGTTTTTTTGTTGGTTTTTTTCTTTTTTTCTTGTTGTTGTCATCCTTTAAAATCTTTAACGCTACACTTTGTTCAGGTTACACTTTTTTTGTCTTTTTTTTTTTTTGTAAATGTTTTTTTTTTCTTCATGCATTTTACACCTTTATAGCCTTTGAGAATAAATAAGCTCCATTTTGCTTCCACATCTCTAAAAACTGCAGCATTTTAACTATTGTCATTTAAATCGTGCAATTTTTTTTTGCAACACCCCTTTTTAAAAAATGGAAAATATATATATTTTAAAACTAAACCCTATACAACGCAAAAATTCCAAATTAAAAAAAAATTATACACAATTGTAACTGTCAACAGTACAGATGAGCACAAGAAATAAAATTAGATCAGAAACATATTTATAGAAGCACAAAGGAGGGTGTTGGTTTCTTAGATTGTCATTCTTCTCGTTGTCTTTTGAAAATTAGGAGGAGTTTACCAGATACTACAGTCTGGGGGGAAATAAAGGATAATGACCCGGACAAAAAAAATAGAATATAATAATAAAATAACCCCAAGCCCCCAACAAAATGAAGACCCCGACAAACAGCCCCCAAACCCCTTTCACCACAACGTGAAGCCGTGTCTGACCCGGGGCATCCCCACCTTCCCACGAGCTGTACTTGCCCGTGGCACCAGCACAGGGGATCGTCGCGTGCCGCTGCCGCGCTGCTGCCGATCCGTCCGGCACAGCACCGAACCGCCGGCGCCTTCCCCGCCAGGCAGATCTAAACCTGCATCTACGTAACCCAGAGCGTTTGTGTCTTGGATTTTGTGTTTTCCAGGCTCTCAGCTTCCAGGCAGAAAAGTGTGAACTTGGGAGTCAGGGCATGAAGTTCATGAGCAAAACTGTTTTTTGGGTTTTGTCCCCCGCTCGGGGTTGCTCTGCACCGACGGTGTCGAGTGCCGGGGGGGTCTCCGCCGTCTCCTCCCTGCTGGGGTCTCTGGAGTAAGTTGTCCTGCCAGGCCCTCCCACTGCGCCACTCCCAGTGGGCCAGACCCCGGGTAGTTGGGTTGAGTTTCTTTTTGTGAAGGAAAAAAAAAAGAAATACAAAACCAGAGCGATGAGACATCGTTATCCCGCCTAATTTCCAAAGCAAGGCCGTGCAAAGAGCTCAGGTGCGCGTCCGGTACATCCGGCATCACCAGGTCAGGGGGTCAGCGTGGGCAAGGAGGACCACGGTCCGCAGCAGCTCTCCCACTTCCCAATGGACAAACGGAGATGGAGGGAGGGAGATCCACTTCTGCCGCCGATGTCACACCAGCATTCTGGAGGTGAGATCCGAGCATGTCCCTGGCACACGGTGGTACCCACTGGGTTTGGCTTGGGGAGGGGAGACGGGGAGTTTAACTGCACAAAGCCTGCCAGGAGCCCTCCCTGGCACCATGGGCCTCCCTTCATCTGCCCAAGGCCCTCCAGAGCACAGGAACAGGAGAGGGAGTTCCAAACTTATCATTGAAAAAGAATAAAACCATCATTTGCAAAAGCCTTTGTGGCAGCAATTTGGTATTGTAAGATTTTGACAGGGGAATTTTATTCCACATGTCACTCCATGACTCATTCCACAGGCAGGGGATGTTGGTGAGACGCCAGTACCAGGAACCCTCACCACTGCCAAGCATCTCCCACCCTGCTCTCTCCACCAGGTCTCCATACCCGAACCAATGAACCACCAGGAGAGGAGGGAAGGTCAGGGCAGGCATCAGCTCAGGAGGGATGTGTGGGCAACACCCCTGAAAGGAATTTTGGCCAGTGGCTCCTTTGCTGCCAGGCCCAACTGGGCAGGATGAAGTCCCTTTTTCCTTCTTTGGCCATCATTTCTCATGATAAGAATTTTCACCGAATTCTTGGAGGATTTTCTCTCCTCCTCCAACCAGTCCCTTTAGTTTGCTCATTTCCCAATAATCCTCAACTTTTTTTGTCTTGTTTTTCCAAATTAGAAACGTTGGGACAAATGCTTGGTTGGGAAAAGTTTATAAAAACTCATTCATTCTCTTCTGGTTTGCTCTCATGCCAGGACATTTTTATGCCATCTGCCTCATTCCAGTGCTGAGCTGGCTGCTGACATCCGGCAGAGGGATCCAGGAGAAGGATAAATCCCACTGTGACTCTGCTCCTCTCCCTTTGCTCTGGTTTGGGAGGAGCTGACCCCAAAGCAGCTCCCGGCTCCTCTGCAGTCCCCCAAGCCTGGCCAGGCTCCAACTGCCAAAGGAGATGGCAAAGATGGCATTCCAGGCAGGTTTTGTGCCAGTTTGGGACCGTGAGCCCAGGGGTGAGTCTGGCCGGGGTGTCCCTGCACAGGGTGACAAGGCTGGGAGGGGCAGAGGGGACCAACATTCCAGAGGAGAGCGCCTGCAGGGAAAAAGCCCATCCCTAACACCTACACAGGTTGGGAACAGACCCTTCTGCTCCATATCCTCCAGCCCTGAGCTGGGTGCTGCATTTTGGGGTGGGGGCACCGACACCCATCCCTGGGAAACTTGCTGGAGCAAGTGGCAACATGAGGAAATTTCTTCTTTTTCCTTTCTCCTTCCACTAAATCACTGTGTCAAGACTCACCCTCACCTTTCTGAGGCCTAGAAACCTTCAGGCAAAATCCTAAAGGTTCATTATTTCAGTTGCAACCTTCAATAAAAAAATAATTTCTTCCCATTTTCTTGATTTAAAGCTTTGGCCCATGTGGGATGGGAATCCATTTTAAAAATGCTTTTATGGATGTTGCTTGGTAAATCCCACAATTTTCTTGGAAAAGCAGCACTAATGGACCCTCCCTCTGCACATCCACTTCACCCAGGCAAGGGCAAGGCTTTCTTGGGAAAGAGGAACTCCAGTGTTCCAGAGACCCTGGTCAGAAATGGTGGAGACTCCTGCTCTGCCAGGAAGGATGAAAGGATCCTGTCTGCATCCACTTGTCATGCAAACCAGATTAAGCCTTAAAAATCTGCCTCTTACTCCGGGGATGCAGCTTTCCAGCATCCAGGAGGCCCAAGCAGGCTGTGGATGCAGCTGCACCCCGTTTCATACCAAAGCCAGGCTCTCCTTGAACCTCTCAGCCTCCCTGTCCAGCTGGTTCAGGAAAACTGGTGTAGGAAAAGCGTTTTTGAGGAAAACTGGTGTCTGCCAAACCCTTCAAGCTTTTGGAGAGCTGATCATGTCTGAACTGCCTCTTCCTGCACAGGGACCCAGGAGTGAGTGCCTGGGCAGGGGTGAAGGTGCATTTTGGGGGTGCCCTGTCTGTCCCCAGACCCTGTCCTGCTGCAGGCGCTCTGCCCAAGGGATACGGTCCCACTTCCCAGGGGGGTCTCTCCGGCCAGTGGGCACCACCTGCCCGGCCCACCCGCCCGCGGGGGAGCATCCCCAGAGGCTGCTGTTTTTGGCGAGGACACAGATGTTCCACTCCAGTGCCCCGTTCCCACACACGCGGCTGTTCCCGAGCCTGCGGCCGCGGCCAAGGAGAGCCGTATGTACTGCGTGCGTCGCCTGCTGCGCTAGAATGAATGCCTACAAAATCCTAAAGCTATTTCTCAGGCAGTTTATGATAACTTCCCCCCACCCCAGCCCATCCCCATCACCCGTTTCACCCCCCCCCGCCCCTCCCGCCCCCTCCCCACGGCCCCACCGGAGCCGGCGGCGCTCCCAGGGACAGCAGGGCCCCGTTATGTGACCCAGGTATCCAACCGCATGCGCTTTACGGAGGGGCTCTCCCCCTCGGGCTCGCTGGTGGGTCGCAGGAGCCCCAGGGAGGAGCCGAAATCGGGGCGGGCGGGGTCGTCCCGCTCGCTGCTGCCCTCGTAGGAGCTGGTGTTGCTGCTGAGGCTGTCGACGGGCGAGCGGCCGGTGGGCTCGTGCCGGGGCTGGTGGGGGAAGGTGCTGAGCGGGGTGGCAGTGTTCCTCTCCCGGTTGGGCGAGACGGGCTCCGACTTGATGCTGATGTTGGGGTTGGTGTTGACAGTCAAAGTGGTGGTGTGGGACAAGTGACTCCCTTGTCTGGGCGTCCGGAAGGCAGAGGAAGAGGTTGGGAGAGGAGGAGGAGGAGGAGGAGGAGGAGAAGGAGGAGAGCAGAAGGGGAAGGAGGGGGCGTAACAGATGAAAAAATAGATAATGGGAAATCTCTCATTATTAGCTTTTTGGCAGCCTTTTACCCTCCAATCCACAGAATCCAGAACCTGCACATCTCACAGCCAAGTGAACACAGGATTATGAACCTGGATTAGATTATTAATCTGGATTCATAATTAGAATTATGAATCATTATGACTCCAGAATACATGAACTGTGCACTGACCAGGATGCATCACTGCCAGCCTGGGATTAGATCCACAGAACCCTGTGAGCAGCACCCATCCTTCCCCAGCACCCTGTGATCCAGCCCCGATCCCACCCACCATCCTGAAGCAGCAGGAGAGGGACAGGCTGTGACATCCCTGTCCCATGGATGTCCCTATGGCTCTGCCCCAGCATTCCCATGGGCTGCACAGACTTGGTGGAGGGCTTTGCTCCGAACTGAGAAACTTCTCAACCTCTTTACTACAACCCAAAATTTCACCCAGACTTTCCATATTGGTGCAGGAGGTCTGGGTGGCTGCTGGGGAAGCTGCTGCCCTGCCGTGGCTGGAAAATGTGCTCCAAGCAGTGAGGAAATTCACTGAACTCTCTGTACAACAGCCTAGTCTAGTCCATCCACCCCTCCCTCCTTCTGTCTATCCATCCATTTCTCCATCCATTCACCTGGCACTTCATGCTGCAGATACCAGAGTTTATGACTCAGTGACTGGGGCAAAGTCACTGATGCCCCCTCTTCAATTCTTGCCTGTTTTTGTCCCACACCCTCAGTGTGATCACAGGCTAGTTGCTTAAATCTTTATTTTTGCCAAGTACCTTGGTGTGTGGATGCTTTATTTCAGACTAAAAGAAAATCCCCTTCAGAAAACCTCCTCCAATATGCAAGTTTTGTGTTTTCTTCCCTGGAGAAAAGCAATCCATTTGCAATACTAAAAGCCACCTTCTTCCTACACCAGCAGGGCAGAATTCCAGACACTTCATCCTGCAACTTCTGTCTCATCTAACACTGCCTCTGGCTGGATCTCATGCCCCCCAGGTGAGAGCAGGGAGCAATCCTGCTGTGGACAGGTAGCAGGACACAGCTCTTGGAGCATCCTCAAGTGTGCTGTCACCCTGATCACAGCTGGTGACTCTGGGTCACTCCTACCAAGGCAGGGACAGGACACCCCAAACTTCCCAAGCTGTCTGGGGTGGCTCCTTCTGCAGCTGCTTCTACCCCCAGAAACACAGCGTGGACCACTGAGGCCCAGCAGTGGGAGGCCAGAGAACCCATGGAGGGTTCTGCAGGTTTGGCACCTTGGAGGAATTCCCCATTTCACTCTTTGTTCTTACAGCCTCGGGCGAGCAGCCCTGGAACCCGTTTCACTTACATTAAGTTTCCTAGTGACACAGGGACCAGGTGCTGCTGCTGCGGCTGCTGCTGCGGCTGCTGCTGTTGTTGCTGCTGTTGTTGCTGTTGCTGTTGCTGCTGCTGCTGCTGTTGCTGTTGTTGCTGCTGCTGCTGCTGCTGTTGCTGCTGTTGCTGCTGCTGCCAGGCAGAGATGTTGCCAAGGGACAGCCCTCCAGGTGAGCTGAATGCTGGCAGCGAGGACAGCTCAGCGCTCGTCAGCTGATAATCTGGAAGAGAAGGAGCCCTTCAGTCATTTCAATGTCAAACCTGCTCCCACAGTGCCCTGAGCACTGCGAGAAGATGGAGACCTGCAAGAGACACAAATACACATATGGAATATCAGCTCATGCTGCGAGTGCCACAGGGATGCTGGCTAGGGGACAGAGCTCTTGGTTGGAATCACAGAATCACAGTTAGGTTGGAAAAGACCTCTGAGATCATCAAGTCCAGTCTATGGCCAAACACCACGTCAACTAGACCATGGCACTATGTGCCATGCAAGGCACCTTTAAAGGACATCTAGTCCAACTTGCAGGGACACCTTCCACTATCCCAGGTTGCTCCAAACCCCATCCAACCTTGCTAGGGATGGGGCAGCCACAGCTTCTCTTGTCAACCTATGCCAGTGCCTCAGCACCCTCAACATAAACAATTTCCTCCTTATATCCGGTTCTCTTCTGGCCTCAAAGCTAGCAGGACCCTCCACATCCCAAATGTCACCACTGTCCCCCAGGCACAGCAGTGGCAGGGGCAGCCCCGTGGTACAGCTGTGTCCAGCTTCCCCCAGGAAGGACCACAGGTGTGTGAGACACCCCCAGAGCCACCCTCCAGCTGCGTGTACAAAGACACACATTTCTTACCCTCCTGACAGCTGGTGAGACCCACCCATATCTGAAGCATCATTGCCTGTGCCTGGGGCATCCCCACCTCTACCTTAGGCACCTTAACCTGTACTTGGGGCACCTTCACCCATACCGGGGCATCCCCACCTGTGCCTCGCACACCTTCATCTGAGGTATCTTCGTCTGTGCCTGGGGCATTCCCCATGTGTACCTGGGGCACCCCCACCTGTACCTGGCGCATCCCCACCTGTGCCCGGGGCACCTTCACCCATACCTGACATCCCCACACATGTGGTGTCCCGCGTGACAGCAGGGGGCGCTCCCCACCCACCGTGGGGACACGCAGCTGTCACCGCGTCCCCCGCCACGGGCACCCCACATCCCGGTACCATCCCACGCTTGCAGGACGATGCCCTTCCTATACAGGACCTCGGGAACATACTAAATGGGGAGCTGCTCATACCAGGGAGGAATTTTACAAAGGGTGGGAATGACGAGGGGGAAAAGCAGGGGCAAAGTGCTGCTCCTCCCCGAGATGGTCAAACCTTGGTTGACCACGTCATCGCCTGACAAAGACAGCACCGATCCGCAGAGCTGATGGAACCCTCCCCGTGCCTCTCCCTCTCCCTTTCTCTCTGTAATTTTGGGTGTCTCGTGGTTTCAGCAGTCCCCACCCCAGCAGTGCACACAGAGGTGGCTGTGCTGGTGCTGAACTGCTGCCAACGCCGCCGGCAGGTCCCCGGCACACCCCACCCGATGTCCCAGAACGTGGTTCCCTGCCCCACTCTGTCCTTCACCCCCCACACCGGCCCTTCTGGTTTGGGAGCTCCAGACACCCACTGGTTACAGTGGCCGCCCCTGCAGCCCCACCAGGGCTGGAGCTGGAGCCTGTCCGGATCACAGAGCTGGGAATGGTTGGGTTTGACTGTATTCAGCTGCAAGGGCATATAACTCTGGCCAGGGAGCAGCTTGGCACAACTGCACCAGCCTGAAATCCAGACAATTCCCACCCAATTAACAGGTAAGTCCTGGAAAGAACAAGTGGAAATGCTCCAGGTTGAGAGTTTGCTCAGGGTATCTGCACCCCACAGTGACCTACAAGATGATCACCTTGGCAGCATCACAGGAACATGGAATTACATAGGCTAGAAAAGCCACCCAAGACCATCGAGTACAACCATTCCCCCAGCACTGCCAAGGCCACCACTAAACTCATGTCCCCAGGTGCCACATCCACACATCTATTAAATCCCTTCACAGATGGTGACACTGCCTCTGCTCTGGGCAGCCTGTTCCAATGCCTGACCACCTCTACCACGATGAAATTTTCCTGAATATCCAACCTAAACCTCCCTCGACATAACTTGAGGCCATTTCCTCTTGTCCTGTCACTTGTTACCTGGGGGAAGAGCCCAACATCCACATGTCTCCATCATCCTGACAGGGAGTTGTAGAGAGTGAGAAGAGGCCCCTTTTCTCCAGGCTGAGCCTCCCCAGCTCCCTCAGCCATTCCTTGTGTTCAAGATGGTTCACAAATCGAGGCAATTCTCACCCAGTTAACAGCACAGCCCTGGCAGAACAAGTGGCAACACTCCAGGCTTGGAGTTTGTACCCTATAGTGATGCCCCACACACTCCTCCCACCACAAACCCCTTGGCACTGTTGGCGTTCAGGCAGGAACAAGGCTCTGCCCGTGGTCAACTGTGAGAGAAAATAACTACACAGAGCCGGAATTCAGCCCCCTCTGCCCTGAGCAGCAGCACAGGGCTCAATTAAAACCTATTTGAGGACTCTGGCTGTGCCCAGCCTGGCTGGTGAACCACAGGGCCAACTCCAGCTGCCACGCAGGGACAGGAGCCCTGTCACGCACAACCAGCATCTTCACGGCTACACCTACTAATTAGGAGAGGGAGTTCCCAACATGCCTGTTCAGGGTTCTTCCAGACAAGCAGCTTTTTACATTTTTTCAGACTTTCCTCTGAGCCAGAGCAAGCTACACAGAGAACCAGCAAGTCTTCAGAGTTTTCAGGGAGGTCTGACAGGTGCCAGATGAACAATCCCTTTGCTTGGGCAACTGCACTGTCACCATTGCCTCGGGCTGGCTTGAAACCCACCAGGCTGAATCAGATGTGCCTACAAGCAGGCTGGTTTGCATTCTTCCCAAACTTTTGGGGGCCTATGCTCACTGTCATTAAGCCCCTATTACAACATCCCCCTGAGCTTTTGAGAGCCTGGGGATGGGTGTAGCTGTAATTAGCATCCACTTGCACAGTACAATGGGCTACAGCAGGACAGGACCAACCCCCACAGCCCTTCTGGCTACAACAGTGAGCTCTCAGCATTTATATAATGACTTCCCTCTTGAGTTTAATCCTGTGGAATCCTTGGACTCAACCGTGTCTTGCAGCAGCAAGTTCCACGAGCAAGAACGCAGCTGCTCGGAGGGCACGGGCACATCCCTGCAGCAGCACATTTCCTCTCCTGTTAACTCACCCAGTGGAGAGCTCTAACCTGGCCGCTGCTCTCACCTGTGTTGTAGGCTGTGGGCATGGCAGAGAAGGGCAGTCCCTGTGTCAGCAAACTTGGAGTCGCCACGGAAACAACTGGTGTGGTCAGAGAGTGAGTTGCTTGGGAGACACCCAACCGCTGTGTGTTCTGCTGTGGGAACAAATGGGGAGGGAGTTAAAACACAGATGGCTGCACTCTGTCATCTTTATGGGCTGTGGCCCCCTCAAGACCCACTGGGCATGCACTGGGGCTGAACACAGAGAGTGTGGGACAAGCAGGACTGATCCTCTGGCCATTCCATATTGCAACAAGCAAAGTGGAAACCGCACCAGATGCTGACACTCTGGACCTTGTGACACTCATCTGCAGGTCACTTCGCCCTGGGACCCCTTCCTGCCCAGGACTGGGCCTCATCCACCAGGACCAGTCATGTCCCTGCATGGGTGGTAGGGCAACATCAGCAGGATGCCTCAGACTGTTCCTCACTGTTTTCCAGAGGTTGTGTGTGAAGTTTGAAGGAGCGACAAAGAGACCACCGGGATCGTCTGGGGCAATGCAGAGCCAACACATGCTCTTCCCTGCATCTCCAGTGGCCAAGAACAAGCCCCTGCCTCAAGGGAAGCTTGGGATGCTGAGCATCAGCCTCAGGATTTTGAAGGGACTCTGGTATTCCTAAATTTGAAGTCCAGTGCTCAGCAACCTGCCAGCTCAGTGCCCTCACAAGGTTTTGGTGACTCAGGCATTAGCAGGTCCACTGTGGAAAAATTCTGCCCTTGGACCAGTGCACGACAGACTCCCACCGTGGTTTTCCATGCAGTTATGTGGGTGGATCTACAGGTCAGATTCAGCCCTGTTTACAAGGCAGATAATCTGGGCTGTCTCTGCTGATCTGATTTAAATCAGACTCAAGAGGCTTGACTCTAATCCGAAGCACCCCAGCACACGTCATCCTGTGAAGACTGGGGCAGTGCCCAGCTTAAATCATGCCTGGCACGAGGCTGGCTGTGCCCCCAGCACACAGCGAGGAGCCTTTCTCCAGCACCGAGGGCTCCCAGAGCCTTGGAGGGCTGGGCATTGACCATGTAATGCTTCATGGCCATGAGGACTCTCCTGGGATAAGGCTGGAGGCTCCAACACTGCCCTGGCCACCTGCAGAGGGTGACAGCACCTGGCTGTGCTGGATTTGCATGCCCTGCGCCCACACACTGCCCAGCCTGCAGGTCCCTCCTGCCGCCCAGGGAAGACGATTACCAGGGCTCTAATTGCTAAAGCCCTGGGCTCTAGGAGTGGGTTTTCCTGGCATGCATCCTGCTGGCAGCCACCCTCAGCCGTGCCCACTCCCATGGGTTAAGGACATGGCAGAAATGCCTTCAGAGAGGGCAGGACCCAGCCTCGTCCCTCTCTTGCCTCTACTAGACCCCAAGCCACCCCAGCGGGATGCCTTTTAGAGCCCCAACCCCTCTGCCCCTTGCTCTGGAGCTCTGCAGCTTTCCCAGGAGAGCAGAGGCACAGGGATGAGTGCAGCCAGGCTGGAGGGCTGGGCTGGTGGGACACAGGCTGGGCCAGGTGTACCAGCCCTGGGAATCCCTGTTATACTCTGGGGTGAATGCAGGGATGTCATCCTGATTTTCACCCCAAATCATGCAGGAAACAGTGTGCAAGCAGCTCCCCACCCCGTGCCACTCACACTCCATGCCCACACATGGTGCTGCCATTCTGGCTGGCACCAAACCATGCACATGCTCCCAGGGAGCCCATGGTGTGTTGCTATGGGCTCTACATGGATCCTGTTCCCCCTGGAATGTTAGGAGTGTGGAGAAAAATGGGGAGACGCCTGTCTGCCCCCTCTAAAGGAGCAGAGCATGCTCAGAGCCCAAAGCTGCAGCAGCAGGGCCAGAGATGGCACAGCTGGGGCTGCAGGCAGAGGCTCCAGGCAGAGTGGCAGGACTCAGCAGAGGGGCCACTGACTCATCCTGCTGCCACCTGGAAAGAGGTGGGAGCTGCCATTTGGAGGGAGGATCTGGTGTGTAGGTTGAGCAACATGGAGGGAGAAAATCTGGGGAGAAGGTTAACAGGGGGGCATCTGAACTGGGCAGGAAAGGGATTGGCAGGGACAAGGCTCCACATTCCCCTTCCTTATCCAGCCGTGCCCATGTCCCTCTCCTCCACTGCCCACATTTTGTCACCCTCCATCTCCCCACTACCACCTCAGCTGGGGAGAGGATGTTCTTCACTCCAGGCAAAATCCCGCCGGGTTAGCTCAGACCAACAATTAAAGCTGTTAATGCCATCCTGGTGGATTTTTGCCTAAAGCTGCTCCAGTGCAGAGCCAGGGAACGCCTTGGGCAGTGGGAACAGGGATGAGCAGATGGGGAGGTGGCAAGTGACTGCTCTCCCTCTGCACATAGGAAAACCAAGGCAGGGAGGTGCTGGGAGGGGGCAAGCAGGAAGGGTTTGGGGCCACAAAGAACAGCAGAATCCACGTCTGCCAAAGCCCTGGCCCATCCTTGCCCTGGCCAAGAGTGTCTCCTTGCAGGCTGCCAGAAGGATTGGCTTACTCCTGTGTTTTGGAGAGCTTTTCTCTGGCTGTGAGCTGCATCCTGCAGCAGCTCTCGCCCTTCCCTCGCTGTGCTGACCTGTCGCCCATCTGCCCTGCACCAGAATAGCAACAGAGCAGAGTGAATCATTGCCACAAACAAGGTGGCATTCACTTTGCTGGCAGGAAGAGGGAAAAAAAGCCATAAAAATAACACGGAAAACTGCCCCGTGCACAAGGGAGGTTTAGGGAGTGCACCAGCCAGCCAGTGGATTTACACAGGCTTTAAATAATATCCTTAATATGGGAAGAGCCTGATTTACTCCCTGTCTCTCATGTGCTGACAATGGGCCAGGTCTTCCCGTGCTGTAACTGTGGTGGCTCCAGCAAAGCCCACGGGGCAGGCCCAGGCCAGTGGAGGTGCCCAGCCTGGCTACACAGCCCTCAGAGGGACCCTGGCTGACCTCCCTGGGGGGACCAGCACAGATCTTCTGGCCTTGGTGGAGAAACAGGCACTTTACAGCTCATGTCAGCTCCTCCTTTTCCATAGGGAACCAGATGTTCCTAAAAGTGATTTCCTGAGTTAGAACTGGATATATGCTGGTGCCCACACCCCATTGCTTTCCCAACAGAGGGCAAAAGAGCCAATGGCCACCTCTCTGCATGCTCCACACCTCTGCCAAGCCAGGGCAGGCTGCGGGGACCAGGGGGACAAGTGGCGCACGTCCCACCCCACTGCCATGCACACTCAGAGGGAACTCACCAGAGCCAGGTGGTCCTCGGTCTGCCCGCAAGAGAACAGGGAGAGAACCGAGAGGCACCGTTAACTTGAGCGCCCCGTGCCCGCCTCACCCCGCGCTCGCAGGTACCGCACCCTCGCCTCCACGGGGCATTGAGGAGTGAGAGCGGTGCCCAGCACAGGGTTTGCACCATCCAGCGTGGTGCAGACAGGAATCCAAGCCTTCCTCCTCAGATCTTCCCACCAGCATGGCCCCAGCCAGCTCCCTCTACTACTGCACGGAACAGGTGCTGCACAGCCTGTGCTCCAGCACCAAGTCCCTCTGTGGCCTGTCCACTAGCAGGGGATCCTGTCCCACCCCACCTGGTGTCCCAATGAACCCACAGGCACTCACCAGGTGGTGCATCAGCCCCTTCCCGCTCTGCGAGGTGATCACACGCAGGTCTGGCTTGCGGCTGTTGGCAGCGAGCTGCGTCCCATGTGAGGGCGGTGGCGGGGACTTGGCTGGGATGATCTTGCCCAGGCTGCTGCCATTGGACACAGGAAGGAGACCCGGAGAGGCTCGGGCACTCACATAGCCATTTCCTGCACAAAAATGGGTGACACAGAGGAAGGAGGTAAATACGTGGTGATGGTGAATGCACAGCAGTGAAAGGACTGCAATGGTGAGTGCATGGCAGTGAATGGGTACAGACTGAAAGAGGGGACACTTAGGCTGGATATTATAATGAAATTATTCATTATGAAGGTGGTGAGATACTGGAACTGCTTCCTCAGGAAAGTTGTGGATGCCCAAAGACCAGACAAGGCCTTGAGTGACCTGTTCTAGTGGGAGATGTCCCTGCCTATGGTAGGGGGATTGGAATTAGATGATCTTTAAGGTCCCTTCCAACCCAAATCATTCCATGATTTTTTGATTCTACGAATGCATGGCAGTGGGGAATGCATGGTGACAGGGAATACATGGCAGTGGTGAATGCATGGTGGGAAATCCATGGTGATGGTGAATGCATAGCTGTGGATAAGCATGTGCACGGCAGGCAGTGTCACAGTGGGGCTCCACAGATGCTCCTCCCTTGGAGAGCAGCACCTCATTCCCCCAGGCTCCCCAAAACACTCCCACATTCAGGCAGGCTCACCCTGCATGCTGAGGACAGGGCAGGCAGTGGCCCTGAGCCTCCAGCACCCAGGGCAGCTCCTCAACCTGCAGGAACTTCCCCTTGTTCCTGGAGTAACACCCAGTACATCTCAGAGACCTGATCAGAGGCTCTTTACATGCTCTGGCCAGGCACTGTGGCCATGGTACATTCATTTCTAAGGTCTCTTTATGGTACTGGAGAAGCAAAAAGGGGCTGTGGTTCTGTGAGGACTCATTTCACTGCTCCCAGTGTCCCTTTGAAGATCTGAGGTTCCTTCCTCCTCCTCCTGCTGCCCCACATAAGGATTTTATGTGCAAAGAAGGGGGAAAAAAAGAAGAAAGGAAAGGAAGAAAAAAAATTAAAAAGGAAAAGATTTGATGAACATCAGGAAAGGAATAAATTGGATCAGATTACTGTTCTGATGAGGGTTGTTTTTTTTTCCTGAATAGGCCCCAAAGATAGAAAGGCGTTCAGCAATCACCAGGATTCAGCCCTCATATTCATTGCACGTTAGACCAGGAAAAATAGGTCGCTGATTGCATTATTAATCACAGCTACCATTGCGCTGCATCTGCATTTCAGCAGGCGGCTGTGGCAGTGACGCCGCGGCGTGCGGGGGCCGAGTGCCAGCCGCTGCCTCTCCAGAGCTGTGCCAGGGCTGGACGCAGCAGGGATGGGGTGAACCAGGCACAGGGGACAGCTGAGCTCCCTGGGAGCCGTGGGTCTGATCCCACTGATGCCACCAGGGCCAGCAGGTGCTGCCCCACCAAGTGCCTGGCAGCTGCCATCAGGGTTGCTTGTGGTGGACAGGCTGCTACAGGCTGGTAACTCCATTGTCCATGTCCCTGATGGAGGGAGGGGACCAGCTTTCCTGTCCTCAGCAAGGTGTCCTCCAGTCTCATAGAATCATAGAACCGACTGGGTTGGTAAAGACCTCCGAGATCATCAAGTCCAACCCTTGCTCCAGCACCAGTCCCTTTACCAGATCATGGCACTCAGTGCCACGGCCAATCTCAGCTGAAAAACCTCCAGGGATGGGGAATCCACTCCCTCTCTGGGCAGCCCATTCCAATCCCTGAGCACTCTCTCTGCAAAGATTTTTTTTCTGATCTCCAATTTCAATTTCCCCTGGCAGAGCTTGAGCCCATTGTGTCCCCTTGTCCTATTGCTGAGTGCCTGGGAGAAGAGACCAATTCCCACCTGGCTAGAACTTCCCTTCAGGTAGTTCTAGACAGTGATGAGGTCTCCCCTGAGCCTCCTCTTCTCCAGACTAAACCACCATGAGCAGCCACACATGAGGCCTGTGCCTGGGGCATCAGGTCCCGGTACCTCCATGCACCATGAGCTGGCAGCATCCCATTCATAAAGCCACTGGCTTTCAGATTTATTAAAAACAAAGGTGCAGAAATTCCCTAGGTGACCTTCACTACCCACAGTGCCACTGGCCATGGATAAGCCTAAAGAAATGTGAAATCCCTTGATATTCTCCTTCCCAAGCTGGCACTGACATGGGTGCACACGTAGTGATCCCTGTTTGAGGCATGCCACACTATCGTGTGCATCACTTGGGGTGTAGATCAGGGTGGCCCCTGTGCTGGAGGGGAGCTGGTTTGGGTTCCAGTGCTGCCACTCACCCCCAAAGTTGGGTGGCCTTGAGCACTGCCATCACCGTGTCCACCCAGCCTGGATCCAGCCATTCTGGTGGGCCAGAGAGAGAAGGGCTGCACTCCTGCCAGGATTTCCCAGTAAAGGGCACCCCACCAAAAAATAAAATGGGTCTAGAAGTGAAGCATTCTGGGCTGCCTCTGCATCACCCCAGTGTGCATTTGAGAAGAGTCAGGGACAACCAGGGTTCAGCATCCCCTCCCCAGGGCAGGCGGGGTGGGCTGGGTGCTGCATCCCGAGGGCGGCACACGCTGTGGTGCATGGGCAGGACGCAGGGATACAGCCGGGGTACTGCTGGGATACAGCCAGCATAGAGCTGGGGTACAGCTGGGATACAGCCAGCACAGAGCTGGGGTACAGCCGGGGTACAGCTGGGATACAGCCAGCACAGAGCTGGGGTACAGCCGGGGTACAGCTGGGATACAGCCAGCATAGAGCTGGGGTACTGCTGGGATACAGCCAGCATAGAGCTGGGGTACAGCCGGGGTACCACTGGGATACAGCCAGCACAGAGCTGGGGTACAGCCGGGGTACAGCTGGGATATAGCCAGCATAGAGCTGGGGTACAGCCGGGGTACAGCTGGGATACAGCCAGCACAGAGCTGGGGTACAGCCTGGATACAGCTGGGATACAGCCAGCATAGGGCTGGGGTACAGTCTGGATACAGCTGGGATACAGCCAGCATAGGGCTGGGGTACAGCCTGGATACAGCTGGGATACAGCCAGCATAGGGCTGGGGTACAGCCTGGATACAGCTGGGATACAGCCAGCATAGGGCTGGGGTACAGCCTGGATACAGCTGGGATACAGCCAGCATAGGGCTGGGGTACAGCCTGGATACAGCTGGGATACAGTCAGCATAGAGCTGGGGTACAGCCGGGGTACAGCTGGGATACAGCCAGCACAGAGCTGGGATGCAGATGGGGTACAGCTGGGGTACAGCCAGCATAGAGCCGGGGTACAGCCTGGATACAGACGGGATACAGCCTGGATACAGCCGGGATACAGCTGGGGTACAGTCGCGGTACAGCCGGCATAAGAGCCGGGATACAGTTGGGATACAGCTGGTGTAGAGCTGGGGTACAGCCGGGATACAGCTGGCATAGAGCTGGGATACAGCTGGGGTACAGCCAGCATAGAGCCAGGGTACAGCTTGGATACAGCTGGGGTACAGGCGGGATACAGGCGGCATAGAGCCTGGAAACAGCCGGCACAGAGCGTGGAAACAGCCGGGATACAGCCGCCATAGAGCCGGGATACAGCCAGGCCTGGATATAGCCGAGATACAGCCAGGATACAGCCGGCATAGCGCCGGGATACAGCCGGGATACAGCCGGCATCGCTGCAGGATCCGGCCAGAGGCACCCGCAGCTGATGACTCAGAGGCAGCAGGTGATCACTCAGTGCTGCAGAGACTGCAAGGGAGGAGGAGGAGGAGGAGGAGGAGGAGAAGGAAGAGATGTCCCAGGTATCTGAAAACCGAAAGCGCAGCGCCAGAGCCAGAGCCGGAGCCAGAGCCACGCTCCGCTCCTTGCGGCCGCGCCGGGAGCCCCGGAGAGGGGTCCGGGGACAGCGGGAGGTCCGGGGCTGGCCCCGGCCGGGCTGTCCCTGCTCCTCACGCCCGTTTCCTGCAGTGGCAGCAGGAACGCGGGGAATGCTCCGGTGACGTCAATGCTGACATTCAGGGGCCATGCCAAGCTCGGCACTGCCACGGCTGCTCCCGACAGCTGACGTGGGGGCGGCTGGGGGGGAGAGGGGCCGCCGAGGTGCCTCGGCACGACGGCCCCTTCCCTCTGTCCTCGAGGAGCAGCAAAGCTCCGTGCTGGGCACTGCGAGGCCCTGGGGAGGTGCAGCCCCACAAACCGCCCTGGCAGGGTTTGCTCTGGAGGCACAGCTGGGAAGAAATCACAGAATCATAAAATCATAGAATGGATTGGGTTGGAAAAGACCTCCGAGATCATCAAGTCCAACTCTTGGTCCAACTCCAGTCCCTTTACCAGATCATGGCACTCAGTGCCACGGCCAAGCTCAGCTGAAAAACCTCCAGGGATGGGGAATCCACCCCCTCTCTGGGCAGGCCCTTCCAATGCCTGAGCACTCTCTCTGCAAAGAATTTCTTCCTGATCTCCAACTTCAATTTCCCCTGGCAGAGCTTGAGCCCATCGTGCCCCCTTGTCCTATTGCTGAGTGCCTGGGAGAAGAGACCAACCCCCACCTGGCCAGAACTTCCCTTCAGGCAGTTCCAGACAGTGCTGAGGTCACCTCTGAGCCTCCTCTTCTCCAGGCTAAACACCCCCAGCTCCCTCAGCCTCTCCCCACAGCACTTGTGCTCCAGTCCCTTCTCCAGCCTCTTCTCTGGACCTGCTCCAGCTCCTCAATATCTTTCCTGAACTGAGGGGCCCAGAACTGAACACAACACTCAAGGTGGCACTGTCACGGCTGCTGCCCAGCACAAGGAATAGACTATTCCCAGGAGTGGCTGTGGTGCAGGGCACAAGGATGGGCAGCCACAGCGCTGCTGATCCACAGCTGGAACAGCCCCATCCACACAACCGGTGGGACCTGGCTCTGGTTTGGTTTTAATTGGGGCAATGTGGAATTTCACACTCCTCCTCTGTCAGCCGCAGCCCCACTGCAGAAACACCTGAAGGGGGTGAGGAGCCAGGCTGCTGGAGCAAAGCTGCCTGTGCCCTGGGTCGGACAGCACCCACCGTGCCAAGCCCAGCACTGCAGCCCGTGGCAGCCTCCCAGCAGGACCCGGCACCATCACTGGTTTTCTGGGCTGTGGCCACACCAGCGCCAGCCCGACGTCCTCAGCCCGCCGGCGACACACCCAGATGTGGGGATGGAGATGTTGTTAGTGCATTTTACAGCTGGGGAGCTGAGCCACAAGGCCTGAGCCTTGTTAGCACTGAGGCTCTCGCAGTGGAAAGGGATCTTAATGAGCTTTTTTCCTTGCAGTAAAGTGGTTTTATAAGGCCCAAGCATGAGGAGGAACTGGGTGTTAATTCATCACCCAAGATTGGGGGGAACTGGGTGCAGGACAAGGAGCTAAACCCAGTGCTGCCTAAATCCTGGTCCTTGGGGGTCACTTCCCTGTTCTTCAGCTCTCCCAGAGACCTAGGGGAGATGGACATGCCTCAGTCTCTGAGATCTTGACTGCAACCAGCACTGCACAAAAAGGCACTGGCCTGAAGCTCCACATGCCAACACCTCCCACTGACAATAGCAGCAAAATTTTCCCCAGGACTTCCCTATGGACTGGTGATGCTGAACAGTAAAGCAAAATCCTATGGGACACGTGGGGAAACCAATGGCAGGAGTGGCACACAGAACCCTGGGCACAGGGCTGAAAGGTTCCTCACTTACCCACAGGGCTCGGGCAGGCTCCATTTGTGTTGTTCAGGTCTCCCCCAAGCATTGCCCCTGCAAAGCAACCAGAAACACACGGTCACTGTCCCTGCAGAAACAGGGAGAGCATCCCTACTTTTTGGGGGCAGAAAGTGGGGGAGGAGCACAAAGGAGGAAAGCAGAGAAATGTAAGTAAGGGTTGCATTCCTAGGGAGAAAGTCCTGGGCAAAATGAGCAGCATTCCTGGTGATCAGGTTGGGAAACATTATCCAGGCAGATCCGTTTCCTTTGGGAAAGAGCCAGGCACACAGGAGCCTGCTCCAAAGGAGGCAGTTTGGAAAACACTGTGGCTATTTTGTTCCAAGCTCCCCTTTGGGGGACACAGGGCTGGTGCTGCCGGGGAAGAGAGCCCCAGCAGCACGACGTGAAACACTATCCCCCCTGTAATGTTCACGCCGAATGGAAACCATTCCTGTGCTGCCAGGACTCTGCTATGATCCGGCCTCCCACGGTCCCAACGCTTGGAAAGTGCCGCCACTCCCCACCAGGCCGGGAAAAACCAGACCAGAGGCCTTTTCATTCCCAAAAATCTGAACATTTGGCCTTGCCTGCAAGATCTGACTTCTTTCTGCCATCTTAGGGAGTTATTTCTTCAAGCCACCTATTCCCCAGCTGGGGCTGCCTGGCCACGCCGCAGGCGGCGATTGCGGCCAAGAGCCGGCGCGGAGGCTCTGAGGCTGCAACCACAGTCATCCCGGAGCCCTGGGCTGGGGAACGAGGAGCCTCCGATCCCAAACCCCACCTCTAACCACCACCCAGCCCTTCTCAACCCAGATGGGGGAACCTGAGACAGAAACCTTTATTCAGCCCATGGCTCTCGGCTTCAGGCTTGCAAGTGAGCCCCTGACAGCAGGAGAAGGGCGGGAGGGCTGAGCCATTGCCTTGCAGGGTAGCACAGTTGCTCCCCACATGGGAGCAGGACTGGACAGTGGCCCCTGAAACTGTACAGCTTGAGAAAGGGCAAAGTGACCCACAAAATGTGGCAGACGTGACACTACAGCACGTTCCCTTTAATAGACAGGGATGTAAAGCCAGATGTCCTGGTGCCTCCAAATTCCTGCAGGAGGGACCCCACCAGGGTTTTGGGACTGTGCCCTGCTGTGGGACTCCACTTGCATCCCAGCCCCCGGTGCCCATGCTGCTGAAGCAGGATCACTCCCTTGGGTGAGTGATGCCAACCCTACTGACAGCCCTGTACACCCCCTTGTCTGCCCTCCTCCCACCCCCGAGCCCATGGCACTCACCAGTGCCAAGGCACCCACCCAGCGCTTGCTGCATGTTTGCTTTGGAAACAACAGGCCCGGCTCCAGTGCAGTGCTAAAAAAAAAATCTAAGAAAAAAAGAGTTTTTCTAACATGCAAGGCCCTGGCTCCTATAAACAGGATTTCTTCCATGTCCCAGGCAGTGAGCGAATGAGACACAGATGGCTGGACTTGGAACACCTCTGCGCTCACAACCACAAAATGCTCCCCCTCAAATGAGCAGCGAGCGAGCTGGAAATGCCGAGCCCCCAGCGGGGTCTGCTTTACCACGGAGCCTCTTCTGTTCTCCTCCGAGGGGCCTGCGAGAGGGCAGGAGAACCCTGCAGCCAGAGTGGTGGCTGCCTGTGCCACAGGAGGGTCCTGCTGCCCTGCCTGGAGTGAAATGCTGCTCTATGGGACATGTCGTGGAACACAATGACCCTTGTCTGGGGTCTGGGGCCTCATCCTGATACCTGAGCACTCCAAGGCACCTCAGAGGCCCCCTGCAGGGAGAGCAGTGAGCAAACCAGCTGTCCCCAAATCACTGCTGCTGCTGCATTCCAGCCAGGCAATTCCCCATGCTCGCCCTGACCCACCACACAACCTGCTTCTGGAGGCATGCCCTGTCCCAGCCCTTCTCCCCAAATCCAACCCCTCTGCAGAGCCCACCCTCCATCCAGACGGTCACAGGCACCAGCTCTGCCATTTGCAGCCCGTGCAACTTTTACAGACCATCTGTGACACCCAAAATAGCAGGCAGGGGCTTTTCTGCAAGCTATTATTATTTATGATCACACTGCAGGAGAGCCGGGCTGTGGTCACACGTCGTCCCTGTCTCCACCCCACCACTGCAGGGGACACTGGTGACAACTCCTCTCCCCCACCCCACCTTACACCACCCATTGCCAGTCCCCACTGGAAATGACAGCTCCTCCAATCTGTCAGCAGAGCCACATGAGTAATCACTGGCGACCAACTGCAACCAGCCCGGCCCGACTCAGAACAGCCCTTTTTAGGCAGCAGTCCCATGTCACCAGAGTGCCACCAGCAAGCGGACGCGGGCAGCCACCCCCAAGGCTGGGAACAGCTCTGGGTGACTCATCTTGCGCTGTCCAACCTTGAAACAGATCCCTGCACAGATCCAGCTCTGAAAGAGACTTGGGTAAGGCAGGGGGTTGCCCTCAGTTTGGGACCAAGGCATAAACTGGAGGCATCGACCTCTGGCAGGAGGACAGCAGCACACATCCAGGAGCAACAACCCTTCCAGGCTGCTCCTGCTACCCATGGATGCTGGGACACAGTCCCCTGGGCAGGGGATGGAGGCAGCAGGGGTGACTCCTGCTACCTGGGGAGCCCCACGCTCGGTGCTGCATGGCCAGCCAGGCTCTGGGCAGAGAGGATGTGGAGGTGAGGGTGTGAAGGGTGATGGCGTGGCTCACCTGCACTGGCTGGCCGCTGTGGCAGCCCTGGGGACACTGTGTTCCTCTGCAGTGCTGGCTGCTGTGGAGACAGGAGCCGAGGGTCTGTCAGCGAGGAGGTCACCAGGGACTGGGTCACCAGAGAGCTGCCTGGGTTGCTGAACTGCAGCGTGTTTTGGTTGGTCACCGGCACCGTCACGGGCATGGCGAAGTTCGGAGCGGGCACTGCGGACTGAACAGAGAGCAGGGGGTAAAGGGCAGCCAGGGCCAAGTTCCTGCAGCACAGCAGCAGCAACACCCCCTGCTGATTAAGGGGGGACAGTTAGGGCCCCCAAACCTCCATCTCACTGCTGGCATGCACTGCTGTGCTTGAATCCACACTGGCCCTTCAGGGGAATGCACCAGAGCCCAGACTTCACTGGGGAACACCAGGAAGAGCAACGGGCTGTCCCCTTGGACACACCAGAACTCTGCAACCAGCTGTTTTGGACTCATTTACTCTCAGTGTGTTCAGGGCAGCCACAGAGGAGAGGCTGAGCACACCCCAGAGTGTGAAGGTGAGCAGCACATCCATGGCCTGCCCTCACCAGCACTAGGAGTGGCCAAGCTCAGCAATATCCTTCACCCCAAGCAGCCAGCAGGATTTTAGGAGGCTGTTCCTCAGCCAGTGGGGTGGGAAGAGCCCTCTAAGGATCCCAGGTTGGGCTGACACTGCTGCTGGTGGCTGAGCACCTGGGAAAGACTCGTTCTGCTCTGCACAGCCCCTGGGTCACACTGGGATCCATCCTGGCTCCTCTGGGAGCTGCTGGGAAGGAGGAGCTGACCCCAGGAAAGCGAGAGCATTGCTAAAAGCCCTATCCTTGGCCACAGGTCGAGGACCAGGTTCACCTACCAGTGTCCCCGTGGGAGCCAGACCCGCTGCGATTATCCTGGCTGTCTGTCTTATGTCACTGATTTGCTCTTCGTTAACAGGAGTCGGCACCTGCTTAGAGGCTTTAGCAGGGGCTTTGCTAAAGTCCCACTTTAATTTGCCCAGGGACACAGAAGCAGAGTAGCCTAGGTCTGGATGGGACCATGGCAGGGCCAGACCCAGTACCCCAGAGGTTGCACTGGTGAGGGCAGAGGGAGTTGAGAATCTCCCCACTGCAACTGGGGGATGCTGTCCTGTGGCCCCTTCCCCTCCAGAAATCTGCTCCTGGATGGATGCTGCTCCTTGGAGGCAGAGGGGAGGATGGCAGGAAGGAGTGGGACGCTGCTCACCCACTCCTCGCTGCCAGCAACCCTCCCCACCTGCCTCCCAAGGGCATCCTGTCCTTCAGAGATACCCCGGGGCTGCAGCCAAGCTGCGAGGACGGCAGCTCTGAGCCTGCGCTGCAGCACCACTCTGTTCACAGAGGCAGGGCTCAGCAATTCCCGCACTGCTGGGGAGAGCTTGAGCTCCCTCTGCTCAGCCCCACGACCTCATCCTGCATGGCAGCAGAACTAGAGGAGGAGGAGGAGGGTTTCTTGGGTATTGCATGAACACCAGAGCAGCGTTGTGTAACAAACCAAGTGCCAACACATCTGTGCACGTGCACGTCCCCAGGGAGGGGGAGAGGAAGAGCTAAACCCCCTCTGCATCACAGCATGAGCCACACCATGACAGAACCAAGAGGTGGATACACTGGCCGGAGAGCCGAGCTTCGCCTTAATCCAGCTCTCTCATTGCACCTGCAGACAAGCATCAGGCTGATGCTGTCCTGACGTGCAGCAACACACACGCAGGTCACCAGACCCCCTGCCCCAAGGAGGACACAACTAGGGACAGTGGTTTGCACATCGGTCCAAAATCTGGGGCACAAGATGCACACATCAGCCAAACTACAGGATTTCTGCTCTCGTTAGAAGCAAGGACAAACAACAGAGGCAGAAGCCCCGCCAAGGCCTCTCGTTAGCGGACACGGCTGTCATTAAGCTGCCCCGGCCACCCCACCACGTTAGTTCTGGTCACACACAAAACCAACCCAGCAGTTAAAATGGAAAAGCGTCTTCTTCAACCACACACGCTCCACCTGCACCGCTCGGCCCCTCGCTGCCAGGGAGGTTTAGTGGGGGAGCCAGATGCTACGCCCTGACTAGGAGCCACCCAGCACCTGAATGCCACCAGCCATAAGGACTTTGAAGCGTGGACTGTCCCTTTGGATTGGCATGTCTGGATGATGGAGCCTGCTGGGAGCCCTCCCTTTGCAGCAGACACATAGTGATGCTCAGCAGCCCCTGCTTCCTGAAGGGAAAGCTCAGGTGGCTTTTGGGCCTGTTCTGTGCCAGTGGCAGGGCTTGTGCCAGGTGCTAGGGAGGTGCATGTCCAGCTGAGGTTGTGTCCCCACACGACACAAGCACTGGTAGGGTGGACATCTGCTCTCCACTAGTGAGACCAGGGAGGATGAGGTAGATCCGAGCCTCACCAGAGCTAATCCTGCCCTGAACCCACCACTGGGGCTGGGCTCGCTGTCACAGCAGAGCTGCAAGTGACCATCACGTCCTGCATCCCACTCTCCTCCACCTCCCCTGCCCTCTCGTGTCTCAGGGCAGTTGCCCCATGCCCTCCACCCCAAGATGCAGGGGATGGAGATGCAGATTTTGGGGTCCCTGCAACGCTCCTGGAGCAACACAGTGCTGAGTCAGCAACATAAAACGCAGGGATTTCACAAGACCTACTTCCCAAGAAAATACAGAATTTTAACCTGTGGGGGTTTGCAATGCACAGGAGGGCAGATTATTTTGCATGGGGATATGCATGTCATTTTTGCTGTGCTGCATCCACCCCTGGAAAATGATCCTCCCTCCTGCTCCCACAGCATTAATTATGCCTGCAGCGACTCAGGGTTAATCCCCCCGAAAAGCCGTTGCCTGCATTGATAGTCTCTGCTCCCTTGAACTAACAACTAATTTGAAACATGTCCCCCTCCTCCTCCTGTCTCCTGACACAAATCCCTTTCAGCACTGTCCTGATGCCACCCTGGTGCCGGTGACAGCTCCAGGATCACAGGCTAAAACCTCCCTGGACTTCTGCCACGGCCACCAGCTGCCCCGAGGGCTTGGTGGATTTGGGGGGAATTACTGTGAAATAGCACAAACTGGGCCGAGCTCTGAAGGGATGTGAGGGGTTGGCCCCCACCACCAGCTCACATGGACATTGGGATCTTACCCCAAATAAAAATCTTTCTTTGGGGAGAAAAGAGCGTGAAAAAGGAGGCCCTAATTCAGTATTTGCCGCAGAGGAGGCAAGAACAGCAATATCCTCCTACACTGCTCAGCCAGAGCTAGGAAAGTTCAGGAATGCTGGAGCTAATGGGAACCGTTTTCCTAAGGGTGGGAAACAGGAGGGACCCTCAAGGCCCCTCATACACCTCACCCATCAGATCCGGGTGCATTCCGGGCTATGGGGGCTGCGGGCATCGGCTCCCAAGGCATGGCATGGCCCCGAAGCAAAGCCATGCAAAATCCATCCCCCCGTCACCTGGAGGCACCGGGGAGGGGATCAGGGGCTGCAGGCCACCAGCTACTCACTGCGAGCCGGTAACTCTGCATCATTTTATCAAACTCCTCATCAATCTTTTTATATTTCTCTTCCGTCTGCGGGGTCAGTGCAAACACTTCATCCCCTTCTGGGCTCTCGCACTCCCTGTGCTTCTTGTTCAGCGCCTGTTACGTGTGGGGGACACGGGGGGGTGTTGGGGAGGGAGCAGGGGATGAGGTTGGGAGGAAGTCAAACAGAAGAGAAACAAAACAGAAAAGAACATATAATGAAGGTTTTCCAGCCACAGGCAGGTACTTACACCGTATCGCTTGAACAGGATATCCAGATCCTCGCTGCCTTTGCGGTATTTATCCTCCATCAAAGGGCTCTGGTCTATGGAGTCGTCACCATCAGGCTCGGGGCTGTCACAGCCGTTAAAACCTTTCTTTCTTAATGTCTGAAAACACAACCGTGACAGTCTGAGATCCAGGAGTGGGGATGGGGAACATGGGCAGGTCCCCCCAGGGACATCCACCAGCCCGGATGAACCAGGACTTGCCCCTGTACAAATCAACACCATCGCCCCAAGATGCTGTTGACCTCAACAGGGTCAAAAAGTTCAGGATATGGACCCTGAGTTTTGATGACGTGTTGTCTCTAATTTAGGAGTTACAGCATGGGGAGGGATGAAGAGAAACTTCCTTGCTTTCAAAGGCTCTGTTTATGCCAGAGCTGAATTTGGCCCCACACCAGCTCAGACACATTCGTCACCTTCAAGTACCACAACATCATGAAAGGGAAATAGACCTTAATACTCTCTGCTCTCCTACAAAACCCAGGGAAAATCTGCTGATAAACAGAAAAATAAACCCCAAAATAATAAGCAAGGAGTAGCTCATCCCTGACAAAACCAGATGGGTGGCATTTCCAAACACAAAGGTGCCACAGGAAGAGCATTGCAGGACAGGGCATGTGGCACAGTGACAGCTGCAAGCTCTGCTGGGGGTGGCACAGGGGGCTGATGGTGACAACACTGGGCAGCAAACCCCACGCCAAGACTGGATGCACAAGCAAGAAAGGTCCTGGGTACTGCTGCATTGAGGTACATGAGGTGACATGTCCTCTTTAGGAGGAGTCTGGTGACCGCCTGTCCGGGCCACGCACAGGGGACAGTGACACCCCAAAGTCTCTCATTCGTGCTCAGCAGCCAATTGAGATCCACATTTAATCACTCAGGCGTTATGGCAGAACCAGCACTTGCCAACTTGGTTTTTTTTAGAAGTCAAAGCTACAGAATTTCCTGGAAGTCTTGGTCCCTTTTCATGCCAAATTCAGCAGGGGGGTGGGGGGGAAAGCCTTGACAATTCTCTGTCTTCCTAAACAGCAATAAACATCTCCATTCTGAAGCCAATGCCAACATGTATTCAGGAGTGGTTCTTCAATTACCTGTGAGCTCTGGGAAACACAGGGCTTGGAGGGGAAGTTTTGCTGGAGCGAATGAAAACCAGGATGTCTCCAGAAGGGCTGGGAATGCTGCAGCCAGGATTTACTCGGCACTGGTCCGCACGGTGCCACACGATTCCACTCTTCCCACAGGTCTGGCTCAGTGGATGCTTGTGCCAGGTGGCCACAGCCAAGCAATGGGCACCACACCCACCCCCAGACTGTTCCCCACCCAGCTGAAGCTTTTCACAGTATTTTCCATTAAAATTCCTCCTTCCCAGGCGCCATTTTCACTCTTGTTATGGGATTCAGTCGCAGAGAGGGAACATCCTCATCCAGGTCCAGCTCCAGCAGGGAAGGACCAGGCTCGCTCCTGACACTGTGTGGCATTACCAGTAATTCCTGCTACCTAATAATTATTAACTAATTACCTAATAATAATGACCCTGGATAATTCTTATACCTAATAATAATATTCCTAATAATTCCTGGTACCCCCAATTCCCCTGTTGTCTCTCTATAAAGAAAGACAGTGGGAATCAGAGTCACTACCATGAGCAGGCGATTCCCAGGGCTTGTTCTGCAGGTTCCTGAGGATTTTTCCCTATTATTTTTCTATTTTTGTACGTGTCCTTGTTTGTTCTCAGAATGGCCCAAAAGAGGAAGAGGTGCTGCTGGTGGGGAAGGAAAAGCTTTGCCTTTTATATTTCAAAACTGTTCTTTGTGGATTTTTTCCCAAAACCTTTTGTTTCACCGGTGCAGCTGAAAGACGGAAACTTGAGCTTTTCTCCAAGAAAAGTTTTTTCCTTTTTTTTTTTCCAGAGGCAAAATGGAAAACGTTGTTCCATGAGCAGCAGAAGGCATGAAGCTGCATTTCCTTTGAGGGCTCAAGGGACTCTCCAGTATCTAACAGGGGGCTGTGCCCATCTTGTCATGATCCCCTTCGCAGGGACAGGAACTGGACCTCTCATCTCTGCCCTCCCATCCCTGACAGGGAGTCGGGAAGGCAATCCCTCACATCCCTGGAAGCTCCTCTTCTCTAGAAACAGCTGCTGGCAGGTTCAGGAGCTGCAGGCACAGATGAGCCACCACCATGCCCTGGGACCCTCAAAGGAGGGAACCTCCCAACAGAATTTTCACAAGGTTTCAGCCGAGCAACAACACCCTTCTCCTTTCTAAAACCTGCAGCAGTGACACAGGCTGGGAGGTTTAGGCAGCTCCCAGTGCCCTCGGCTCTGTCCCACACGAGCCACCCAAACCAAGCACGGGGACGAGTGAGGGGCTGCTGCCACCACCTTCAGTATTTTGCCATTTCTAAGTCCACATGAAATCAACCCAGAGTGGTTCCCTCAGCAAGTCTGTCAAGGAAAGCAGTGGAATGGGGTGGACATGGGTCTGCTCACCCAGACCCTGAAACAGCTCCCAGCATCATCCTTCACCTTTCCCAAGGTCTTTCTCTGTGGGTCTAATACATTTAGTGCCCAACACTAAGTAGTAGTGCCTTGGTCTCCTCGCTCTTCCCAGCCATCAACTTCTTAAATCAGTTGTACCCTCATCGTCTGTGAGAACCACAGTTCCCTGCCAGGGTGGGTCTGGAGCATCACGAGCTGTGAGGGGGCTGCTGCAGTGCTGCCATCCCGGCTCCCACAGGAAACTCAGTGGAACTCCCAGGAAGCACCAAGGTGGTTGCCCATGGGGAAAAAAATCTTTCCTGGGCACCACAGTAACAGTATGAGCTGGGATTGGAACCTGTGAGCGGGGAGTGTAACCCTTGAGGTGAGACTGTAACCTGTGAGTTGGCACTGTGACCCCTGAGCTGGAACTGTAACCCAGGAGTTGGGACTGTAACTCATGAGCTGGGACTGTAACTCATGAGTTGGGACTGTAACCCAGGAGTTGGGACTGTAACCCAGGAGTTGGGATTGTAACCCAGGAGCTGGGATTGTAACCCAGGAGTTGGGACTGTAACTCATGAGCTGGAACTGTAACCCAGGAGTTGGGACTGTAATCCATGAGTTGGGACTGTAATCCATGAGTTGGGACTGTAACCCAGGAGTTGGGACTGTAATCCATGAGTTGGGACTGTAATCCATGAGTTGGGACTGTAACCCAGGAGTTGGGACTGTAACCCAAGAGCTGGGACTGTAACCCAGGAGTTGGGATTGTAACTCATGAGCTGGGACTGTAACTCATGAGTTGGGACTGTAACCCAGGAGTTGGGACTGTAACTCATGAGTTGGGACTGTAACCCAGGAGTTGGGACTGTAACTCATGAGCTGGGACTGTAACTCATGAGTTGGGACTGTAACCCAGGAGTTGGGACTGTAATCCATGAGTTGGGACTATAACCCATGAGCTGTAACCTGTGAACTGAGACTGTGACCCAAGCTGGGATTGTAACCCTGCTGTAACCCTGGCCACAGTGAGGGGCTGCCAGAGCTGCAGGGAAGGGGATGGGGACAAGCCAAGGACGGGGCTGATCTGCAGCGCGGTGGGACGGGAAGCACCGGCGGCAGTGAGTGAGTGACCAGGGCCTGAGTCACAGTAGGACACGAGTTAGAGCAGCACAGCTCACAGCAATCTGCTGCTCAGCAAGAGGTTTGGGACAACAAAATGCCATTTCCAGCCATACAGGCATTGGCTGCTGGTTCTTTCATTTTTTGACAAAAAAATGTGTCCCACATTTGTAGCTTTTTAACAAGATGATGTAAAAGGAAAATAATCCTACTTGAGCAGGAATGAAACCTAAATATTCCTGTTTTGGGGATCTCAGCAAGGTCTTTCAGAAAAGGGTTTTCCTTCTCATTCCTTCTCATTCTCTTTGCCAGGGTAAACACAGAAGACACAAAGAGGTTTTCAGGAAACCTTTCTGTCGCTGGGCTGCAGCCAGTGGAAAACAACTACTTTTCATATACAAGAGATGTAAAAGCAATTCTTTTCCAGCAGAAAACTTTCAGAGGAGAAAACCAGGGTGAGAACTTCCCATGGCAAAAACCCACCTAGCTCATTATCTGCCCCTCTTGCTGCCACCCCCAGGACCCCCCATTGTACCAGGATCCACTGCATGTCCCTCTTTTCCAGGAAATACTCTCACTCCCATGATTCCAGCTCACACAGGAGCACATTTCCAACCTGAAGAGGGTGAGAGAGCAGCAGGAAATGCAGAACATGTGAAAGGAAACGATGCCTGACCAGGATGTGGTTGACTTCCCTTTGAGGAGGGAAACTCAACCGCCCTTGGCTTTGGGGAAGTCTGGATGAGGATGAGAATGAGGATGAAAACACACCACTGGCAGCTGCCTCTGCACTTTGCCACCTCCCCAGCATCCTCCAAAATGCCTGATTTTACACATCCTGGTGAATGACAACCCCAGAAAGGAGAACTACAGGAAAATCAGCCCCCTTTCCCAGAACATTCAACCAAGGAAAGGACAGAAATGGCTGTGTGGCTTTAACTGGCTGCAGAGCATCCCTGTGCCTGCTGAGCTCTGCTCTGTCCAAGTCCCTTATCAGAAACTGGCACGTCAGCCGGGCTGCGAGGAAACGAGAAGCGACAGCGAGGAGCAAAGCCGGCATGATCCCAGGCCGGGCGCGCACGTGGCACCCAGCGTGCCTGTCTGGGGGCTCAGCTGTCCCCCCCTGATTAAGGAAACCCCCCTCTCTGCATTAGAGAGATTTTCTCAGACTTAAAAGCTCACAATGGCCAGGACTTTGCCGGGCATGGAGAAGCCGCAGGGGCTGCGTGGCTGAATCTCACTTGCAACAGCCACTGCCAAGCCTGGGAAGGGCTGAAATATGGGGATGCCCCCACAGGGGATGGTCCCCTAAAGGCAATCAGGAGGTGTGGAACCCTCTCTTGAACTGGGGCTGTGTGTGCTCATCCCAGAGCAGCTCTGCCTCCCACTAAACATCCAGGGGAATAAACCCCTCCAGGGCATTCCTGTGCAGCATGGGATAGGGTGCCTCTGGTGCCCCCCATAGAGATGCCCCTCCCCAAGACCAAAAATCAGGAGATCTCATGTTTACTGTTGTTTTAAAACATAATTTGGACAGAGCAACTCGTCCTGTGTTGTGGTACCAGCGTCCAACCTCCCGAGCCACTGCCCACTTCCCCTTCACAAGAAAAACAAAATTAAGAGGCTTCTGCCTTGATTTCCCCAGGGCTCAGCTGCTCCTCATCCTTCTCAAAATGCTGCCACAGCCACTCAGAGCTGCATCCCTGGGCAGTAAGGGGTTGCAGACATCACAGGGAAGGTGGGCCCACGCAGGAGCCCCTGGGAATTCACTTAAAATTGTATTTGGTGACAAATTCCCAGCCTGGACCTTCACAGTCTCTAAATGCTTGATATGGGAAGCTTCCAGAATGTGAAGATACTTTCTGGGAGTCAAGTTCAACCGGGAGCCACCAAGTACCATGAGATAAACTGGGTTTGTGTGCAGTGGGGACACAGCTGGGCTGGTGGGACCTGACCTGGGCAAAGGGAAATGGAAATCAGCGTCAGGAGCAGGAACGGTCTCCTGGGGGGGTGGACCTGGGAGAGAAACCAGTAAAAGTCTTAAAGCAGCCCTAACCCTGTTCCAAGACAAGACAAGGATGAGGAGGGAAGCCTGAGCTGCCTCCAGACCTGCCTGCACCCCAGTGGGTTTCACTCTGCAAGAGCTCTGCCAGCAAGTTGTGCTGAGCCCAGCCTGTTTGGGCTCTTTTTCTTGCCATCCATCAATATCCTTCCGCTCCCGATGTTCCCCTCCTCGGCTTTGGATGCAGATCCAGCTTTTCATGTGGTGCAAACACAGTGTTTCTTTGGGTGCCAAGGACTGTGTGTAACTTGTCGGCTTGGGAGTGTTTGCATCTTGGACCATACGGGAACAGAGAATGCTGCCCAAAATGTTTACGGTATTTTTAGGCCAAGACAAATCTGTTCGGCGCTGCGAGCGCCGCAGTCTGAGCATCCCGGAGAGGCTGCGCTGGCGAGCGTGGCAGGGAAACATGCCTGCAAAACCCCAGCATTTCCACAGTGAAGGGGCATTACCTGGATCAGATGGGTCAAAAAGGACATTTCTAAACCATTTCTGAGGCCCTACACAAACGTGTGCTGGCAGAAGAGTCTCCAAACCCCAGCAAGGGAAGGCAGATGCTTGGCCATGGCAGATAACCGGGTGAAAACCTCAAGTCCAAACCTCTCAAAAAGACACATTTCACAGAGGATAAAAAAGAAAAAGAAAGCAAGACTTAGGGGACAGGTTGGGTTTTTTCACTTCTCCTTCATGAAACCAAAGCCTGAGCATGCTGGCCAAGGGATTCGAAGGCAAAAGTGGCTCAGCCCAAATCCTCCAGCACGTGGGGCTGTGCCACTCCACCAATGGTGGCTCTGCAGGTGTTAATTGATGCCGTAATGCCACTAATTACCCAGCCAAGCCCTTTGTTTGCCTGCATTTGCCCAGATTTAATAGCAGCTGCCCCACACTGATGACCCCACAGCTCCATCTCTGCGGGTGCTGCCAATGGCAAGGATGTGACTGACGGCTGAGGCACTGCTGGCACCTTTGTGTGAGCCAAACACCGTGTGCTCAGGCCCAGTGATGCCCTGTCAGCAGCAGGGACAAGGACAAAGCAGTGGACAGGGCCAGCACAGAGGCATCAACAGCACATGGTGGTTGCACATCTCCTGCAATGCCAGAAGGACAGAGGCCTTGGCGTGAGCACAGTCCGGACATGGTGCTGGTGGCAGTGGAGGGGGTGAGTCAGACTGGTTGGGTTATTCCTTGAGACCCAGAAAATATAGATGGACAAGCCTTGAGCAACCCCACCCACCTGGGAGCTTGGCCATGCTTTGAGCAGGGGATGGATCAGAGACACCCAAAGTCCATCCCACCTGTACTCCTCTGTGATTCAGCTGCTCACGCCTCCCACAACACCAGTGTTCCTGTCTGAACATCCAGCTGGGGCAATGTCACCAGCTACACCAGGCTCCCCATTGTAGCAACCCTGTGAGCTGCGTCCAAACACAGCCTGTGGTTTGTGTGGAACACAGCACAGTCCCACAAAGCAAACCTGCACCTCAGTTTCAAAGCAATAGGTCAACACATCACTCGAGACAGCTTCAATTCCACCAGCCAGAACAGAGTACTTTTGTAGGCTGAACCAAAACGATGCAGAATCCATCTGGCACTGAGTATGGAAGGTCTGCTCGCTCCATCCCCACCCTGCACTGACCTCCTGCACCCGATGTGGTGCCAGACCCAGCCCTGGCTCCACCACAATGGCAAAGCAGGGGAGTGGATGGGTGGCCTCACCTCGATGATGTCCGCGTTGGTCCGGCTCTCGTGGGGCTCGTTGTACTCGGTGTACTTGAGCAGCACCTTGTCCATGTCGGTGCTGGCATATTGGAACAGCTTGTTGGAGTGGTTGAAGATGATGAGGGCGATCTCACAGTCACAGAGGACACTCAGCTCATAGGCTTTCTTCATCAAACCGAACTTGCGCTTGGTGAAGGTCACCTGAAAGCAGGAACAGCCATGGTGAGAAGCTCTGTCCATGCTGCCGTGGACCTGACACCTCTCAGAGAAAACTAAAATGACCACTGGATGAAGAGCAAAATGAGGGAATATTATGTTTCAGTTTCCCCAACTGGACCAAACCCCAAGCTCTCTTCACTCGCTTCCCTCTTCCAACTGGTTCATATCCCTGCCTATTTTGGGATCCTCCAAAAGCAGACACTTCACAAGCACAAAGATGATTATCAGCATTGGAAACCACATATTGCCAAATCAAGAGAAAATAAATTTCAGCAAAATCCCCAGCAGAGCTGCCATCTGTCCGGGGGCTGTGGGTTCTCAGCGGTTTTTAAGTCTAATATTCAAACGATGGAGATCTCATCCTTGCTCGCCGCAGCAGCACTGTGAGCACCCAACCTTAGGGGCTGCAGAGCAGGGGGCTCAGCCTCCTGAGGCTGCCATGGGGTGCCCACCCCACCCCTGACTCACTGTCCTGCTCACCAGCCCCTGCTTCTCTTGGGAGGCTGTGTTTCCCCAAGGGCACCCCGAGCCCCCCACGCTCACCCAGCTGTCACCTCACTGTTGCTGTCCCCGTAACCCTGTTGGGGAATTTTTCTGCATTGCCTGCCTATGAGGGGTCCCCTGTCCCCCACCCTGCCCTGCTGTGAGCTGGAACCAGAGCTGTTGGGTAACGAGGCAGCTTCTGCAGAACTCATCCTGGTGAGCTGGCTGTGGGCTGGGACCAGAGCTGGGTGCTGGCTTCCAACACCCACTCCAGCTGCTGGGCAGACATTGGGCTGCAATTCCCAGCCCACACTCAGCTCTCACTGCCACGCTCCTAACAGGACCCAGCTGGTGGGGAGAGAGCTGGTTTGGGGCTCCCAGTCTTGGCTGCAGCACAGACAGCTGCTGAGGGTCCCTCAGCCCCTGGGATGCCTGGCACGCTGCCAGGGAAGGCATGATGCTTGGCCAATGCCCTCTCAGGAAATAAAAAGCAGAACAAGACAATAAAAGGCAAGAGGTCACAGCTTTGCTCTAAGCATCACTCTGGGGGTGAAGCAGTCACCCGGTAAAGGGCTGGAGTTGAGCTGAGATGCCCCTGGGTGCCGAGAGCTGCTCCTTCATCACACAGGAGGGCTCAACCCCACTTTGGACCTCTACCACAGCATCAATTTTGCATCTGAGCAGCTTTAATTTGCAGAGCTGAGGGAGGAGAGTAAAGGAGGCAGCTGCCTTTGCTCAACACAAGTCAGTGGCGTCACAACCACAGTGCAAAGAGCTCAACATGGAGCTTCCCAGCCCACGCCAGCAATGAGGAGCAGTGCCACCACAGTGCTGCCAGCAGCACCAGCACATCCCCCCCCAGGGCCCCACACCCCTTGAGATGGAGCCAAGACCCCACATGTGGTGAGAGGGCAGAGCAGGAGCAGCTCTGGGTGCTCTCGGCACAGGGAGCTGCTGCCCCTCCTCACCATCTCCCAGGGATGATTAAGCAGTAACGAGATTCAGCTCTAATCGCCTCATCCCCTGGAAAGTGCACGGCTGGCACCCAGCACCGCTGTGCCCTCCATGTCTGCCCACTCTCTCCGCAGCCAGGCTGTGAGCGCTGGAGCTCACGTTGCCAACGCTGCCCCAGCCCTGGCACGCTCTGACGCAAATTCAATCACTTGAGGGCCAGCTCTGGTGTCATCAGCAATTTTGCCTCAGTGGCATCCTGGGCCTCTTGGCCACCCAAAATCTCTGCTGCCCCGTGCTGGACTTGGCTGCTTCTAAGACTGAGAGGTGGCCGTGCCACACAGCAATCATGGCCACACTGTATGCCCTGAGGCGGGACCCAGCTGTGGTTCTGCTCCTCCATGGCAGGACAGGCGCTGAAACCCACCGAGACCTCCCCAGCACTGTGTCAGCAGTGTCTCTGGTGCCACATCCCTGCCAGAGACCAGACACTCCACCACAGCTCCAGCGGGAACATGGCCTGGCAGGACCTGCCCTGCTGTCCCTGCCAGGACGGCCCCACAGCTCTGACTCATCCTCCAAGCAGCCCGAGGAGCCCCTCATAGGAAAAACACACGGTGTCTTTGCCAAGGCAGAGGGAACAGCCGAGGGTGGTTGTTTCTGCAGCTGCCAGTGTTGGGGTTATCTCACCAAAACACACCTTGCCAGGCACCACAAACCCTCTCAGCCACTGAGATCAGAGGCAGCAGGGTGAGGATGAGGTGTGTGAACAAAGGGGCAGCTCTTGACCAAGACCAGGAACAAGCTTGGTTTGGGTTTTGCCCTTGAGCAGCAAAAGAGAGTGTGGGGTCATCTGCCCCAAAACAACCAGCAACCTGGGCAGAGCCAAGCAGAACCCAAAGCACCAAATTACCACTCCACAGATGAGGGGATATTCCCTCTGTAGGCAGGGACAAGGCAGAGGGGCAACCCTCTATCTCAGCACCCCTGCTTCTTGCAGCGAAAAGCAAAGATTTACCATTTAGCCACCACACCACACAAAAGCATCACCTAACACTGCCTTGGGCATCCACCTGTGACCAGGGACAGAAACCCCAAACCTACCCCTGACGCTGTGCACGAGCCTGATCTAGAAGAATTAACCTTGTAAGTCTAAGAGGGTAATCAAATCTCATGCTTCAGGGCATAAGCCGATCACCAAAGGGGTCAGGAAGGAATTACTGCCCCACACTAGCAGGGGATTTTTGCCCTTCCCCTGATGCAAACCATATTGGCGGTTGCCAGAGTCAGCAGCCTGGCCCTGAAGGACTGATGGCCTGATCTGTTGTGGCAAATCCTCTCCAGTAATTCCTCTAATGACATTAGTGACTCTTACTTGCTCTCGTCCCCTGGTTTTGGCTGTTGCTGTAGTTCACAGAATCACAGACTGGTTTGGGTTGGAAGGGATCTAAAAACTCATCTTGTCTCATCCCCCTCCCATGAGCAGAGACACCTTCCACTGGACCAGACTGGTCCAAGACCTGTCCAACCTGACCTTCAACACTTCCAGAAAAGGAGCACCACAGCCTCACTGGGCAACTTCTGCCAGGGCTTTATCACCCTCACACAGAAGAATTTCCTCCTAATATCTCACCTAAATCTCCCCCTTTTCAGTTTAAAACCATACCCCCTCTGTTCGGTCCCTCCAGACCCTTGTCCCAAGTCCCTCTTCAGGTCTCCTGGAGCCCCTTTAGGCACCGGAAGGTCTCCACAAAACCTTCTCTTCTCCAGGCTGAACACCCCCAGCTGTCTCAGCCTGTCTCCAGAGCAGAGGTGCTCCAGCCCTCGGAGCATCTTCATGGCCTCCTCTGGACCCGCTCCAGCAACTCCATGTCCAGCAGGAGCCTCCATCTGAGTTTGTGGTCTGTGTCCCTATGGAAGGCAGAACATGGGACATGAGCAGAGTGGGACTCGCTGATGATGTCAGCTTGGTGTGAGATGCATGGGAAGAGCTTCACCTCACAACAAAGGCTCTGGAGAGCCCCTGCTAAGCCTTAACTCTCCGCAAGGTTCCTGATGCCTCAGAAACCCCAAATCACAGTCAGAGGTGAAATCCTCAGCAGCATGAGCAGAACCGCAGGCATCGAGAGCAGCTCTGCCTCCACCTCCTTGCACAGCCATTCTCCAGCACATCCCTGCCCTACTCCCATTCCCCACCCTCCCTCTCTCAATGGCGCAGGTGCTGTGGGAGCCACCCGGGCATGCCAGGGATGGTGCACGGAGCTGCCAGCCCTACATTTCCAGCAGCAGCCGCGCGGCAGGGAGCCCCATCCATAATTCATCAGCGCCAGGCTGCTCTGCTCCCAGGGTGTGGCACAGGAGAGCCCAGCGTGCCCCCTGCACCGAGCTGGAGCAGGGGGGCTGCTGTGGAGGCAGGGCTGGGCTGAGGATGCTCCCAAACTCTGGGTTTGAGCCAGCTTAGCCACCAGCCCGCAGCCTCGGCGGGCACGCACACACCGACACTTCCTCCTGCTGATCCGCAAGAGCAGGAGAGGGAGGGCAGTGAGAAGGAAGAGGTGGCTACAAGGAGAACTCACTGTAGCCTTTTGGTACTTAAAGAGGTTTATAAAATAGATGGAGAGCGACTTTTTACATGGGCAAATAGTGATGGGACAAGGGTTTTGAAATTAAAAAGGAGAGATTTAGGTGGGATATTAAGAAAGAAGTCCTTCCATGTGAGGGTGGGCAGGCCCTGGCACAGGTTGCCCAGAGAAACTGTGGCTTCTCCTGGAAGTGTCCAAGGCCAGGTTGGACAGGGCTTTGAGCAACCTCATCTAGTGGACAGTGCCCCTGCCTACTGGCAGGGGGGTGGGAAGAAATGGGTTTTAAGGTCACTTCCAACCCAAACCATTCCATTATTCCATGAGATGAAGCAAGATGGGACACTTCCAACTCCAGGGAGCAGATTCTGGCATTGCTCAAGTACAGTGTGGAACAGGAGGGTTTTCACCCCCTTTGCAGCTCCCGCTGTGGTGGGATGGAGCAGATCAGCAACCCACTGCCTGGAGCAGCCCTCCATCACAAAATGTCCCATTTTCCTGGTGTGTCCTTGTTTCCCAAAGAAAGGGAGCAGCAAAAGTAACTGATTGCAAAGCTGCACTGATGACCAATTAAACAGCTGCAGCTTTGCTGACACCCAACTTGAACAAGGCTGGAGTTTTGGGAAGCAAAGTGAGATAAGCCTTGCTGGGATGGGGAGCAATGATCCCACACTGGGTTTTGGAAGAACCAGCCCAGCCAGGGCTGCAGCTGCTGCCAGGGGAAAACCAGTGTCCCCCAGCCCAGGATGCTGAGCTTTGAGGAGAACACCTGACATGGGAGACAAGATAAACCCACAGCACGTGGCTGTGCAGAGCAAGTCCTGCTGCCAAATCCCACCGGGTATGGCAAGACCCCCATAAACAGTCCCACCACCCTGACTAATGCCTCCAGTAGGGAAGTGCCTCTTTCCTTTCCCAAAGGCTTATCCAGCAGGGCCAGGCTGTGCCACCCCTGCCAGCAATACCAAATATTTTCTGTTTGTTTAACTTCCAATGGGGCTCCAGTTGCTGCTGATCCCTCGCTCCCCTCTGCAGCGCTGCCCCATAAAATACAGCTTGACTCCTTTAATAACCCCTAAGGCCCTGTTTCCTCCTCATTATGGACATAAACCACCCCAGGAGCAACTGGGACATCACCAAAACCCTTTTGATGCTCATCCCAGCCCCCATCACCAAATGACACCATAATGAGGAAAACCTGCCTTTTCCTATTGTTTTGCTGCAGAGCAATAAACTGGTTCATCCAATTCTGTTCTTTGCCCCTCTTTAAGCATTAGGAATATATCCACACACGTTTGTTCTGGGTTTTTTTTCTGTTTTTATGCAATAAAAGCATCAGGAAAGAAGCGTGGCAGGCCACACTGGGGTGTGGTGGTTGCTGGACTAAGGGGAGAGGTTTGGATCTGCTGAGCCAAACTCCAGGAGCACAGGAAGCAAAGGGACCTGCCTGGAAGTCTTGTGGTTATGGGGAATACATTGATGCAGTCATCCCAGAGCAAACCTGGGCCAGCAAACAGCTGCTGCTCTACTGCTCCAGCCCAAGGAACACGGAAATTTGGGGAAAACCTGTTGGTTCTTTTCCCCTCTGAGATACACAAATGCATTTCTACACACATGCCCATGTGTGTGTGTGTGTCTCAGGCTTGGCTTCAACACAGCCCAAGGAAAAAAACCCTGGAGCTATGTAAGTTTTCAATTGAAAAAAAAAAAAGGAATAATTTGGGTTGTTTGCGTTCAGCAAAATGGATACTTGTTGTGGCTGTTTTTTATTGGAAAAACCACACGGAAAATGTCAACTGAAATATATTTTCTGCAAGACAAAAAAAAAAATAAAGAGAACCAAGTGGAGAAGATACTTTCTTCTGGAAAAGCACTTAGATGGAAATGGCGTGAGGAGCTCCAAGGCGAGAAGCAACGCCTGGGTGGGGGCTGTGGGGCAGTGGGGCTGCTTGCCTGGTGCTGGATCCGCCTGGATTTGGCCCTGGTTCTGAGTCTCACCCATCTGCTTGTTTTATGGGTTGGGAAAAAACCAACACCCGCGGCCCAAAATGGGTCATTTTGAAACAGAACCCTTAAAACCCCCAATGGGAGAGGAGAAGGGGCAAGAAATGAGCGGGGAGGGGCAGCACCAACCTGCCGATTGCGCTCGTCCGTGATCCGCTGGATCTGGATCTTTTTTCTCCCCATCTTCTCCGGAAATCCTCACCGCACCCGGGATGACTTCGGCTCAGGGGAGGGGAGAAGTAACTCGCTTTAGAACACTTTCATTAAAGAGTGTGGGGGGATTTTTCTCGGGTGGAAAACAAACCCAAAAAAGCCAAAACAAAAAAAAAAAAAGAGAGTTTTGGGTGGCTCCGTGCTCAGTTCATGGTACCCT
The DNA here is from genome assembly GCF_047495875.1 of Pithys albifrons albifrons. Classification (NCBI taxonomy): domain Eukaryota; kingdom Metazoa; phylum Chordata; class Aves; order Passeriformes; family Thamnophilidae; genus Pithys; species Pithys albifrons. Next base: position 1,348,623 of record NC_092487.1, read on the forward strand.
CGTGCGTGGCCGGATCCAGTGGGGCTGAGCTGTCAGCAGCTGCTCAGAAACCTGCACAAGGAGAGAAACAAGGGTGAGACAGTCTGTTCCCAAATCCCATACAGGACCCAGCACCCTCCCACCACCAGTGTGGATCCCACCCCCCATGCCAGGGGGGTCTCGGGTCCTTCCTCTCGCCTGGCTCTGGGGCCAGAAAGGCTGCAGAGGGATTTATCCCCCCTGGTGTCAAAGAACCCCAAGGATGCAGCCCAAGACTGCCTGAACCACAGGACACGTGTGGGCCAGGCATGGCGACGCTCAGGGGGAGGAGGAGACGGCAGCAACGTGCCCATGAATCATTATTCCTCCCTGACACTCCAGACTTTTTTTTTCTCTTAATAAAGTCATAAGTAGTCGAGTGGCTGGTGATTAGCTTGGGCAATTTAAATCCGTCTCCAATTTCTGCACTAATCTTCAGTTTGGAATTTTAAAATGTCTTTATTTGATTACTTAAAAAAACCTTATAACCAGGCACAGAAACCTAATTCTTATGAGGAAGGAGGACTCTGAAGGCAGCTGAGACAGCCGAGCCTTCCATGGAGCTCAGCCACAGCCAGACACTGGATTTTTCCACTGATCTGGGGGGGTGTGGATCGAACTGGGAGTATCTTGTGCCCTAAGCTCTCCCAAAGGGGTGAGTGCCACAGGTCCCAGGGGACCCACATGGCTCCTTCCACAGCCTCAATCCGGGACCCCACAGTGAATCACAGGCAAAGGCTCAGCCTCCCTGGGCACCCACATCCCCCAGTGCCTGAGGCAGTTTCCAGATCTATCAGGGAACCTTCTGACACAGCCCCCCAGCTCCATTTCACCCCATTTCTCAGTGTGTGCTGCAGTGCAGTGAGGGGGACAAAGAGGGAACTTCAGCCAGTTCCACAGGTATGTTTTTCTCCTGGCTCTCTCTCTGAGTGGCTGGATAACAGCAAGTGATAACGTTGCATTTAAGAGGAGGTGCCCTGTGCCAAGAGTCAGGCAGAGGGAAAAGCCAGTCCCAAAATAGCTTCCTATCTGCCTCAACTTGGCAGTCCCCAGCCCTTGGTCTTGTTAAAAAAAAGCATTAAAAAAAAAGTTTTTTCTTCTGTCCCCTCATCCCAAGTCCACTACAGCAGCTGTAGCCAACCTGACCAAGCTCCTCCTGCTCCTCTGCCACCCTAGAGCAGTCTCAGAGACCTTGGCCCCGTCCTTTGCCTCCTCATCAGTCCATGCTCCAACAACAAACAAGCTCTGATGGTCTCCCTCACACGCTTGTTTTGGAGGTCACTGAGTCATGTCAGTCACTTGACCTTTTTGGGGGCAAAATTATTCATTGTGCATCATATTCTGTGGTTTCAGTGCAAGCTTGAGGAGCCCAAAGGAGAATGGGGAGACTTTTCCCTCCTTGCAAATCCACCATTTGCCCTCCCGGGAGGTTGAGAAACAGGGAGCACAGGACGGAGACTGGAGAGACAAAAGGCAGCAAAACCTGCTTTTTCCCTTTGTAAATCCCACCAGGAATACTCTCTGCGAGGACAGACCATACAGGGATGACATTTGCTTCTAGGATCATTATTTCCCAAAACTGATGCATATTTCCCTCTCAGCAGCGAATGGGAGGGCTGTGAGGAGCACTGTCACCATGGACAACACTCTGCCAGTGGCAGGGGGATGTCCTTCAGCTGCTGCTCCCTGTTCCTCTGTGGGCAGCCTCAAAAAGTCAGGTGCCAGAGTACTGCCAGTGCCAGACCATTGTTGATTCCAGAGCATCACCAGTTCCAGAGCACCACTGGTCCCACAGCATTGGCACTTCCAGAGCACCACTGCTCTGGATGGCACCAATGAGCAGGGGGTGCAGGTTCTGGGCTGCCACAAAATTATTCCCCAAAGGTTGGTGATACAGGAAGAGCTAAAAGGAAGATGAGCATTTTTCTTTCATCCACCTGGAGTGTCTGCTCAGTATTTCCCTCTCAGTGAGGCCACACGGCACAGACTCCACAGCCCAAGGCTCAGGGCCGAGGTGAGGACTTTGCATGCACAGAGAAACTTTGCAGAGGAGGAACCTTCCACCAGGTTTGCTTTGCTGCTTTTCCCTTTGGAGTTGCCATTTCTTTAAACTGTCTGAAAAATATTCACCTTCAGCATCTTCAAAACCACCAGCAGCAACACAAAGTAGCAACAGCTCTGCATCCGGACCCAGGGCAAGATGCTAATTCTTTCCGTGTGCTGCAGCTCTTGGACAGAGAAACCCTCTGAAAGACGGCGGATTTACTGTCCAAACCAGAGAGGAACTCTCCAGAAGCAACAATAAACACTGGAGAACAACGGGCAGTAAATTTAAACTGAGTGAAAGGAAACATATTTTAACACAATTTCGTTGTGGGACTTGTTCACAGGATGCTATTGCAGCCAAAAGCTCCACAGTGCTCAGAAGGAGTTGGGATGTTTGTAGGGTTGAGAAGATCCCAGTGCTGCTCATGCCTGCCCTGACCTCTGCACGAGCCGGCGTTTCTTGCATGGGAGTGGCAGGATTCAAACCACATTCTCCTCCCTGGGCCACAAATAACCCCCAAGTGTTTCAAGTCAAAACCCCTTTTCCAACCACCAAAAGAGATTCCTCCTGCTGCTCTGAATTACAACTCCTGCATCCTCAGCTGGATGAGAACCACTGTCCCAGCCTCGGGGTTTGCTCGTGCCACTGGGCAAAACTCTCCTTTGGATAAAGGCGACTTAACAGTTTTTCGCTCATCATCACAGGGAGAAAAGGAGCTGCCATGGGATGCTCTTGATCCCTCTCCCCTGCACAGGAAGGAAAACACCCCATTACAAGGGCAAACACCAGATGGGACAAAGAGGAAGGATGAAGAAGAGCATGGCATGTTTGCTGCCCTCCAAATGCACCCAACAGAGGGGATTTCAAACTCCTCCCTTTTCTCTTCATAATTCTGGTGTTGGAGTTGGGGATTTTGGGGTGAGTTTATTTGTTTTTAGGTTGGGTTTTTTCCCCATCGTATTTTTAAACCCAGGTATTTTCATGTTTCCTGCACAGGTGGCTGTTTCAGAAAGTCCAACCACAGACTTGAGTTTCTGATCAGCACCTGGAAGCACAAAAAACCTGGAGAGCCGCCTTTGTCCCTCCAGGCCAGCACTGCCACTGCAGGCTCAGCCCCAACCCAAGAGCACCCCCTCTGCCCCTGGAGCTCCCTCTCCTTCATCACCAAACCACTCTGGTCCCTGATTGCCCAGCCTGAGGCATCAGGATTCCCCAAGATCCTCCTCCATGATCAAGTGCAATTTAAGCACCTGAACACGTATATGGCCAAGCCCCCAGAGTGCAGGGCTGTTACAAGGAGTTGAGCTTCTAAATAACTTTTAACTTTTGGGTTCTCAGGTGGTTTTATTCAGTACAATAACCCCAGTCATCAAAACACCTTCTCTTCCTTCTCAGACAGCAGCTCCTTTCTCCTGAGCCTGGTTTTCCAAGGAAACCGCTAAGCATCCCAACGAGGAGGGTCCAAGGGCATCGAAGGGGACCACAAAAAAATCACGGGCACTTCACCGGCAAAAAGCCACCCTGTCCCTCTTCTGCTCAGGGGAATCTCGGCAAGGATCAGGGAATTCAGCATCGCCCCGGGGGAGGCAGCGAGAAACGCTGGGAGAGAGGGAGCCGCCAGCTCCGCATCTCCCTCTCCCGCCCCGCGCCCCCCCGCGCTCGAACAAGTGTGACTATCACAGCAATTAGCACACATGCCAATTAACTCCGAGCAGGTGCTGGTTAACTCTGTGCTGAGTAATTCATCCCCGGCTCACAGTAAATTGCTCCAAATTGGAGAGACGGGAGAGGGAGCGGAGTTAGCATTTTGCAAATGGGGGAAGAAAGAAAAAGCAAAGAGGAACCTCAGCTGGGAGATGTTTTTACAAAACAAGGCATTTGGGGGGCTGGATACCCAGCTCCAAGAGCTGGGGACACAGAAGAGCTGGTAACTCTTCCAAGTCTCTATTTCTGGATTTTTTTAACTTACTGTACATATTTCTGATCTATTCTACCTACTTCAAAGTGGTTTCACCCTGGCTTTGCACAACCAGTGGGGTGCTCTGCACCGCTCTGTAATCTGTCACTTTTTCATTCCTCCTGAACAGCCCCACGTTTCTCTCGGCGTGAGCAGGGACAGAGTCTCACATCCACTTTCTACGGCCATTTGCTATTTTTAATATACTTTTATTGCATCCCTTTTTAGTTGCTCCTTACTAAAGTTAGCACGACACACCAACCCTCTCCAGGGCGAAGGAATTCAGCTGCCCTTCCTTAACACCCACCTTGCAAAGCCGTGTGCTCTCAGCACAATGTCAGCTGAGATAAACCAAACCTTGGCCACGCAGCTGCAGGGGGAACATCAAAAAGACGAATCCAAAAGCTTTAGGAAGATAAATAAAGGCAAATAAACGCATCCTTTCCAAAAACGTATTTTTCTTGGGAGCTCGTTGTTTTTCCCGGTGTGTGGCACCACATTCCCCAATCCACTTGTGCCTGTGCAGGAACACCCAGCAGAGGCAGAGACACGAGTGACAGCAAAATTGAGGTGGGTTCAACATGGCACTGGTTCAAGGGATGTTTCCCCCACCTCCATCCCCAAACCAGGGCTGGTGCCATGGGGACGTCCTTGGCTGTGAGGAAATCTGCAAAGCCACTTCAAAGGACAGTTAGAGGCTGGGAAAAGAAAGGATGAAAAAGGGAAAAGAAGAAAAAACGCTGCCCTGTGAAGAGGCAGCTCATCTGATGGAGGAGGTGAATGGGAGGATCTTTGATCATGGCACAGAAAGTCCCAGTTCGGAGGGAGAAATGCAGGTGACAGGCAGAGCACAGCCCAACCCAGCACCTGCTCTGCCCAGGCCCCCAATGGTCTCACCATGAGATCAACCCACCCTCTGCCCAGGATTTGCAGGAATTCTCCCAAAGATGGGTTTGTTATTACTTGGTTCCACCAAGACAAGGGGCTGGCTGAGAGTAACAGGTCTGAATGCAGGGGCAGGGTCCTCCCCACCAAGCACCCACCCCCAAGAAACAAGGCACCCAACAGGACTGAATTCACTGACCCCAGCCCAGTGGGACCAACACATTTTGGGGGGCCTCAGGGTTTATTCACATACAGAAATTACTGCAATAACACATCCCTGTCTTGCAGCATCCTCGTGGGAGGAGGGTCATCGCAAGAGAGCTTTGGCACACAAGCAGTGGGCACATGGGGTACAAGGTGCAGGGTGTTACAGAACTGTAGAATGCTTTGGCTGGGACAGGACCTTAAAGCTCATCTCATCCCACTCCCCTGTCATGGACAGGGACACCTTCCACTAGACCAAATTGCTCCAAGTCCTGTCTAACCTGGCCTTGAACAGTTCCAGGGATGGGAAAGTCACAACTTCTCTGGGCAACCTATTCCAGGGCCTCACCACACTCACAAACAAGAATTTCTTCCCAATATCCCATCTAACCCTGTTCTCTGGCAGTGGGAAGCCATTTCCTCTTCTCCTGTCACTCCAGGCCCTTGTCCAAAGTCCCTCTCCAGCTCTCCTGGAGCCCCTTTAGGCACTGGAAGGTCTCCCTGTACTCTTCTCTTCTCCAGGCTGAACAACCCCAGCTCACCATAGCAGAGGGGCTCCAGCCCTCAGAGGCTCCTCCATGAATCCTCTGGATTCACTCCAGCAGCTCCACATTCCTTTTGTGCTGGAGAGCTGGAGGCAGCACTGCAGTGGGGTCTCCCCAGAGCAGAGGTGCAGAATCTGCTCCTCATCTGCTGCCCACTCTGTGGGGATGAGCCCAGCACAGCACTGGCTTTCTGTGCTGCTGGTGCACGTGGCCAGGTCATGTCCAGCCTTTTGTTCACCAACAACCCACCCTGTCCATCCACTGACAGTCCAAGAGCCCACATTGGGAAAAGCTGCTGTGCTGCAAACCAGCCCACAAGCTCGGCCTGCCACGGAAGTGGTTTCCATCCACCACACCAAGTCCTTCACCGCCCTGTGCTTGGGCGTGGGAGAAAGGGCCGAGCAGAGGGAGGCAGCGACGATGCTCTCGAGGTGTCAGTGATACCTTGGAGGTGGTGAGTGCAGCCCCCCTGCCCTGCTGCATCGCTCCCCACCACAAACCTGCAGCACAGTCTGGCCACACTGCCCCAGCAGCCCCCAGCACACCTCTGACTCTCCACCCACTGCAAAGAGCCATAAAAGCAACTGCAAATAAAGCAGCAACCGCAGCCAAAGTCTCCGAGCTACGACTGAGTCCTGCACTGGCACAGACCAATAGAGTCACTTCCCCATCCACAACCAGGGTGGGATCCCTTCCTTTAAGAACAAGGATTTAGCTCAAGTCACCTCTTGAACTTGCCTGTTTAACTGCAGTTCTTGCCTTCCTGTTTCCTTTCTTGCTGCCTTTTGTGAGTTAATTGTTGTTTTTTTAACCATCCTCTGTGATGACACCAAGGACTCTCAGCTTCCTTCTTGGTGGTTTCTGGATCTGCAGGACCAACTTCCTTCTCCTCTGCAGAGAGGGAAAAGTGCTCTTCCCTAAAATACAGTGACTGTACTCATGTTAATGTTGGATTTCCTCTCCAGCAAAGGCACCAGCACGGTGCCAGCCATCACCCCAGGGACAGACCCGAGCCAGCTTTGCTGCAGGACAGGGGGGCAGTGCTGGCAGAAGCAGCTCCGGCACCCCGGAGGGATGTGGCACCCCGGAGGGATGTGGCACTTGGCAGAAATGCAGTACCCACACGGCGAGTCCTTGGCAGGCCAGCAGGCAGCAGCCAGCGCATCTCCAGCCCCGCTGCACACACCGTGAGGGACTTCAACTTGCCAGCTTAGCATTGTTTAGCACCTCTTTATCTACAAACCGAGATCAAAACCGCACAAACACGCTCAAGTCTCCTCCAAAGCTTCTATTCTGGTTTCAGGATGATGCTATCTGGGTTCCTGTGTCGAGCCTCCAGATGCAGGCAGGGGGAGGGGAGAGGAAGGCGGCCGAAACATGGCCTCAGAGCACACCTCCCGCTTGGAAATGCAGCTGTTTGACCCTCCCAGGGGCCAAATCCCACTCGCCTGGCAGGTGCCAACCCAGTGCCAGGCTGCCATCCATCCCACGCACCTGATGCCCATGGCAGGGCCCCGATTTCCCTGAGCTGGGCACCAAACCAGCACTCAACTCCTCCTGCCTGTACAGGATCGGTCCCGCCGGCTGCAGGTACAAACCTTGGGAGCTGAGGGGAGTAGGAGAGAGGCAGCATTCAGTCAGGCCTCCAAGGAATTCGAAAAAGACACATATATTCCTGACCCAGATTCAGGCGCTCTCTGGAGAGAAGCAGATGCCAACTGCACAACCAGCTCTGCTGAGCTGTAACAAAACCTCGCGCGGTGCCAAGCCCGGCAGAGCACGGGGAGAAGCACAGCCCTGATGTGGTGCTGGAGAGCCAGAGTGTGCTGCACAAGGGCAGGTGAAAGAAAGGATTTAGGGGCAATTATTAAACCAGGTTGATCTTCTCTTCACCTGCAGCACTGTGGACCCAGGCAACACTCACAAACAAGGCTGTCAGCACAAGGACTGGAGGCAGCACCCAAACCAGGCACCCTGGTCCCCTGCACCCCAAATCCCCCACTTTTATCCCTGAATCCCCCACTTTTATCCCACACCACAGGGATGCCATCATATCCACCACACCAGGAGCACATCCCAGGATGGGGACATGTTCTGCAGAGTCTGGGTGACAGCAGGGACAGCCGGTGACCTTCTCTGCACTGCCAGCATGGCCAGAGACAGCAGAGGCTGGAGGGGACATGGGAAATAGAGGCTGGGCAGGAGCCTTGGGCAAGGTCACTGGCAAACCCAAAGTCCTGCTTGGCTGAAAGTCAACCTGAGAACCACTGTCACCCCATGCCAAGGACAGGACACAGCCTCCAGGAGGAAAAATTCCACAGGACCAGGACAAGCAGGGACTTGCAGCCCCTCATGCCACGTGGCTTCCCAGGGTGGCAGCTGGTCCTCTCTCCTGGAGGGAGATGCCGTAGGGAGGGACTGGCAGGGACGAGCTGCTGCATAGCTTGGCATTGAAATGGAGGGCTGAGACAGCCCCTTGCTAAAGTGACCTTCAAAGCACCCCGGGAACAGCAACCAAAGGCTGATGCAGCTGCCAGAAAAGCCCCATGACCTTGAGCAGTGACCTTGGCAGTGGCATACTCACAGCAGAAGTCATCCACCACCCTGAACCTGGCTCTGATCTCCAAGGTGGCTCAGTGGCTTCCCTGGGTGTGCACACCCAGGCTGGGGCACCCTGATGTGGTCCCATCATCCTCTTTCTTGTCTGGGACCAACCACTTCCACAGGGCAGTCCTGTCACCTCCATCCCCATCCCCATCCACGCTCCATCCTCATCCACACTCCATCCCCATCCATGCTCCATCCCAATCCACCCTCATCACCACCCACCCTTCCACTTTCCATTTCCATCCACTCTCCATCCCCATCCACCTTCACTTCACTCCCACCCACCCTCATTTCCCACCCATCCTCTGTGCCCATCACACCCCTTTTCATCCCAAACCACCCTCCATCCCCACAGTGGAGCAACCAGACCTCCCAAAAGCCATTCCCTTTCCCCCATGTTCTCTATCCATAATCAGCTCCAGAGCTGAAGACCAGGGATAATTTTCCCCTCTGCACTAAGTAGGGTTTTCTAAATGATGGGAAGCGAGAGCCCATTATCCGGCTCCGTCGCCCACCCCCACGGCTCCCTGCAGGGCATGAAATAACCACCTGCCAGCTCCCCGGAGCCCCGCGCCGTGGCAATGAGATCGCAGCTTCCCCTGTCACTATTGTCAGAGCAAAATTTAGATACCTGGTAATGAGGAGGTTTAATATGACAGATGAGAGGTTGACTCATTAAAAAGAAGAGCGAGAAGGAGAGGGAGCTGAATTTGGGGTTGGATCCTGTGCTCGTAAATCCGGAGGCTGTCACAGACATCCCCGCACCAGTGGGGAGCAGGAGCAGCTCTTCACCTCAACCCAGCCCCACAGAGGGGACTTAGCAGGTGCTGAGACCATGGAGAGGAAAGGGGAGGCATGAAGAAGGTATATGTGGCTAGAGATTTTGGGGGCACCCAGTTCTGCTCTTCAGGGAGTTGCCTTCCCCTCTGGGGTAGGGAGGTTTGAGCCCAGGAAAAGCCTCAGTGCCCAATGGCATCAACGTGTCACACTTTGAGGGTTCTCCTCTCTCAGTGAACAGTATGGCAAGATGCAAACCTCGGGGGTGGGGGCAGCCAAGGCTCCCCACATTCCCAACATCATTCCCCACCCTCTCCGAGGCACCCCCATCTTCCAGGGTGCACCCGCCCCCCAGTGCAGCCCAGCAAGGACCCTGCTGCCAGCACTCTCACTATGGCCACTGTCACCACTATGGTCACCAAGGATGTCCACGACTTTTGAGTCCCAAAACACAACACTGCAAAGGGGGACAACCACTGACTTCAGCTCCCACATGGGGGGCAGGATCCCACCACTGGGACCCAGTGGGGCTCCCAGGGGCAGCTCAGCAGCATCAGGGCAAAACCCTGCCTGCAGGGAATTTAGGGACTCTCCATGAAGGGCATGGGATTTCCCCCAGTAGCAGAGGGGACAACTCTCCCATGGTGGGTTTTACCCAGGGGAAATTCCATGAGACCTGACTGTAGGTCCGGGCCATCCACAAGAGCCCTGGAAATCCACGGCAGCTCCGTGGGACATGGCAGAGAGTGAAAATGTCCCAGGGGAAATACTGCTCCTCCCTCCCCTGTCAATGTCACAGGGATCAGGGATGTGTCCTATGCAGCCAGCCTGGAGCATCCTGCTGTCACCTTCCCTTTGCCCAAGAGCAAGTGTGGCAGAAATCATGGAATCCTAGAATGGTTTGGGTGGGAAGGGAAGTTAAAACTCATCTAGTTTTAACTTCCCTGCCATGGGCAGTGACACCTTCCACTAGACCAGATTGCTTCAAGGCTCATCCAATCTGGCCTTGAACACTTCCAGGTATAGGGCAGCCACATTTTCTCTGAGCAACCTGTGCCAGAGCCTCACCACCCTCACAGCTTAGAATAATATCCCATGTAACCCACCCTCTGGCAGTGGGAAGCCATTCCCCTTGTCCTGTCACTCTGGGCCTTTATCCAAAGTCCCTCTCCAACTCTCTTGGAGCTCCTTTAGGCTTTGGAAGGGGTTTTAAGGTCTCCCTGGACTCTTTCCTTCTCCAGGTTGAGCTGCCCCAGCTCTCTCAGCCTGCCTTCATCTCCATTCCCGTCCCACACCCAGGGGAATCCCATCCCCACCTAGAGAGGGACTCCCCCAAAGCAGCTTTGCAGACCTCCAGCACCAAAGCCCAGTGCAAGGTCAGTCTGGGAGCCAAAGCTGCTGAGAGGCCAAAGGTCCCCCATTGCCACCCTCAAACACAATCCTCCCTCCCAGTGCACAACCTCTGCAGCACTGCTCCCAAAGGCTCAGCCCTTTCCCAAGGGCCACCAAGATCTTCCAAACCAGCCTCTCAAAACCACTTCTTTATTGGTTTTTCACCCCCAAGCACTGGTGAGTAACAGCTGTGATGCCCAAAATCATGGGGCTGCTGATTTTATTTGCATCTACCAACTGCTGACTGCATCCATGCCCAAGGCAACTGCCACTTCTGCTGGGTCCAAAGACATGGAGGGAACAGAGAAGCAGATATTGCTCCTGCATTGCCCCATTCCAGGCTCTCCATCAGGGTTTACACGTCCTGAGCTCCTGGGAAGGAAGCACCAGGTTCCTCAGGAGCTGCAGGATCCATAACCCATCTAGGGTGTGGAGCAGCTGGTGAAGAAGCCAGGAGCTTCCCATTGCTGGGAAGGAGATGGTGGTCACCAGCTCCACTTGACCATAAGAAGGATAAGAAGCAAAAGAGCTTAATTTGTTACTGATACAGCAATGCTGATTACTGGAATGCTGATTACTGGGAGGGTGATGCTGCAGCAGAGCTCACCAGAGTCCCTTGGAGTGATAGATGGGCGAGATCTGGCCAACATCACCAGGAATGGGCAGAACCAGGCTCCTGCCTCCATCCCAGTGCTCAGACTCAATCATCACAGCTCCAACATGAACCTGGCACTTATAAGCCTGGAAACAAACCCACAAAAATTGTCATCCTGGCCATCTGCTTTTCTCAGAGCTGAACATGCCCATCCATCTTTACACTTTCACAAAACCCACTTTGGTCTGTAGTCACAGGATCACACTCGGAGTGCACTGACATCCAACAGCTGGGAGCTCACCACCAGACAGAGGTATTTCACTGAATAAAGGAAACAAAGGGCAAACCCAATGCTAGTTATTTCAGACTGTAACAGTATCACAACCAGAGATCAAGGTCCTGGGCATGAAGAGCCTTCACTTGGCCCCAAGATCTACAGCCCAAGCAGGAGGAGGAGCCACCAATGCCCATTGGGAGGCACAAACCACAGTCTGACTGCCATCAAACCCAGACTGAACTCACTCTAAGCAAAAGGGAAGAATCAGGACAAGAAGCCACATGGTAAAAACTTCCTCTTTTCCTGCACTGCCTTGAAAACACGGCGTCTCCAACCCAGCACACAAATAACATCAGCCACAACCAGTGCTCCAGGGATCCTGAACCAGAGCCCAGGCACTGGAGCAACCCGGGGTGCCCAGAACTGTGGCAGCCAAAGGCAGGGTGGGCACAAACCACATCAGGGTTCCTTGTCCCCAGCACGAATCTTGGCTGCTGGGACTGGGGGATGCCCACTGTGCCCGAAGGCTTTGCTGTCAGCCGGGACAGGATCTGGCCTCGCTCCCGGCTCAGCCACAGCTTGCACCCACATGCATCCCGAGCCGCATTCCAGCAAGCTGGAGGGGTGAGGATCCAGCCCCAGCTCATCAGGCAGCCGAAATCCATCGGGACAGCTGGCTCTCAGCTGTTGCTGCTCACTCACAGGACGCACATTCTAGTCCCAGGCGCACAAATCCTGTTCCCCGGCTCCCCGGCACCGGTCGGGCCACCACAGTGAGGCCACAACGTCTGCCAGTCCCGTGGCCATCAGTGTCAGCCACAGACAGACCTGCTGTGTGATGGTTCCCACTAGAGAGACACAGATTCATCCAGAGCCCATCCCAGCACACATCCTCAAGGAACAGTAGAAAAAAGTATTAAAAGGGGATTTTTTAATCCCAAATCCTGTGTTTCAGAAAGGATGATTTAGGATTAAGCTGAGCCCTTCCCCGTGGTGGCATCAAAAGCTACACGCCAGAGGGGGTGAGTTTGACCAGCCCTGGGCTTTGGAGGTGCAGCTGCTGCCCACGTGCCCCTCAAGGACATCCCAGGACATATTTGGGAGAGCGATGGGGACGCCCAGCCACTGTCAGAAATGCCAAAATTTGACACCTTCCAGAAGCACCCATGTCTGGCACACTCCACAATCCCACTCTGGAGCACCACCGACATATGGGTACAGCTGAGGCCAAGGGCTTGGTCATGGGTCCCAGTTGGATGATGAGGGATGGCAGCAAAGCCACTGAGATGCTCCTGCATCTGCAGAAGAGATGCATCCTGAGGGCAGAGCCATCATGAGTGCAGGACTGTCACAAACAAACACCGGTCATGATTCCTCTTGGAAAAGTGTAAGTATCAGGAAAAAAACCAAGGCAGTTTCTTGTGCATACATGAAAAAGCAGGGAGAAAAAAAGTGAGGCATGAGTTTGCAGGTAGAAATAAAAATATTTCAGTCAAAATTTTTGCTGAAGGGTGGAAATGTAAAATTGGGTCAATAGTTGCCCTAATGGGTTGTTTGTCCATAAGAGGAGGAGGAGAAGGAAAGGGCTCTGCAGCCACCATTGCCCAGGGCAGTATTGTGGGCAGCCACTTGGTTGCAAAAGAAGAAACCCAGGATCATGTAGTAGCTCCCACAACAATGGGGACCACCCTGTGACAAGTTCCCCCAAGTCAAGCAGAGGGCAGAACCCACCTCATCTACCCCTTGTGGTGGGTAAAGGGTCATTTTTAACCCAAAGTGCACAATTTGTCCTCCAGCTCTGGTTGTGTTCAAGCCATCCATGAGCACTGGAGCCAGGGCAGTGCACGTGTGGGAAGGGGAACACTTACCCCTCCCTTTTGGGAGGGAAACACTAAAAGCACTTCTGAAGAATGCTGACCCCCTTCATATGGGCTCCACACCTCCATTTTCACAGCCATGGATATGCAGATTATCAGTATTATTAGCCCTCACCCCAAAGCAGCAACAGCACAAAAGCCCTGGAAAAAATCAAATGGAAAAAGGCTTTTTCTAGGATAAGCCAAGCCCAGTACTGGTCCCAGCCCACCATCCCATTCATCCCCACCACATCCACCCTGGCCAGGCTGGGCTCTAGAGCAAACTAAGCACTTAGGAAACAGTCAAGGGAGGAGAAGGAACTGGAGGGAAAGCCCCAGCGTGACACCCCTGCCGTCGCCTGATGTCCAGTGAGTGGTACCCGGCTCACCTCCGGTGTGGCCAGCGTGGCCGTCCCCGCTGCCCCCGGCATCCAACCCTGGCCAGAAAGATCCAGCACTGAGCGGGAGGGTGAGAAAAGCCCCCAATACCATCCTCAGAGGAACCACGGTAAATAACCTCCGAGTAACACGGCAGCTGCTCCCCACTCGCCTTCCTGTTTGCTTTCGCAGATCCGGGCTGGGACATCCACTTCCAAGTGCCGGCCCCGTCCCGGCGCTGCAGAGCTGGGGCCGTGCCACCCTCCACCCGCACAGTGCCAGTCCCCGCATCGCCCCTGCCACAGGGGACCGTGCGCGCGACCTTCCCCAAGGGATTTATCCCCCGGGACAGGCACCGATCCTGCGTCCGAGCCCACGCCTGCTGCCTTTTCCTTCCTTGTCTGTTTGTTTTGATTTTAAGAGGAGGAAATCCCGGCTCACGCACTGCCCTTCGGTGAGCGCTGTGCCCGCTCTCCGTGCCTCAGTTTCCCCCTCTCTCCACCGGGGGAGCCTCCCCATCACCCAGCCCCTCTCTCCCTCCCTGCCCACGCAGCCCTCGATAAAAAGCAACGGGTCCTGATTTACGGGCACTTGTGTGCTTTACCACGAACACAAAGGAGAGGGAAAAACAAGAGGCAAACTCACAGCGAGGATCTGTGTCAGAAGCAACAAGGGGGTCCGGGGCAACCCCCCCGGCAGAGCAGCGGCGACCGCGGAGGCTGACAATAGATAAGGGTCTAAATTCGGCCCTGGGCTCTGCCCCAGGCTCTGAAAGGCGATCGGGGTGGGGGTGAGCCGGGCTGTTTATTTGGCTCCGAACTCCGCATCGACACTGCAGCGTCACTCGTGTTTAAAAAAGGAAGGAACGAAAAGAAGGGAGGGGGAGAATAAAAAATAAATAAAGAAATAAAAAGGGAGAAAAGTGCACTCACACGTTCAACAATAACAACAAAATAAAAAAAATCAAGAGAAAAGGAGCCGAGGGGTGGGGTGGGGGGGAATAAAAGGAAACCCAGTTGGGCTGGCGAGGTTTAAAGCGACGCCTGCTTTAAAAAAAGAAGTTGCTAATTTTAACTCTCCAGTGGAAAGAGTGAGAGGTACTTACAGGAGACAGAGTGGCTGCGTCCTTCTCCACGGCTGCTGCGCGCTGGCGGCCGGCAGGAAGCTCACGGGATGGGATGGGATGGAGCTCCGTGCCCGAGCCACCGTCACCGTCACCGCGGCCACTGCCCAGCCCCCGAGTCCCCTCCAAACCCCGGCCGGGGCGCACCGGGGCGCACGGCGGCCGCTGAAGGGCAGAGGCAGATGCGGAGGCAGGAGAGGGTGGTGAAGCGTGTAGGGGGAAGGGAACAGCCAGAGCCTGCCAAAAACAGCGCCCTGGGCTCGCTTCCTCCACCACCCCAAACCGGGGGACACGGCGGGACGGGGACATGGGGACGGTCGCCACAGGACCCCCGGGGAGGATGAGCCAGCTGCTGGGTCAGATGACATTTCTGCACGGACATTTCTGACCAAGTTGGCTTTTCCCCAAGGGAAAAGGGCTTTGAAGACTTTTTTTTTCCCCTGCCAGTGGCAAAATAGCGGATGAGCTCAGAACCCAAAGCGCAGGGCAGAGCCGTGACCAGGAAAGGCCGCCCAGCTCCGCGGGGACTGGAAAGGTGACCTCCAGCAGCACAGCCACGTTTCAGCTGCCACAAGGGCAGCGGGAACCCACAGCTTTACCAAATCCAAGATCCCACATCCCAAAGGGGCAAGAAGTGGGGGCTTTGCTTTTGGTGTGCCCACCAGTTGGCTTTTACAAGCTCTCCCTGGAGACTGGGAAGACCCCACCAGATGCAAAGACCGAGGTGCCAGGCGAGGCGGCACACTCACACCTTGAGCATGGCGGGAGCCTGGAAACTGCAAGCTCCAGTCTCCACCAGCACTAAACCTTCAGGAGAACACAGGCAAGGCCTCAGACGGCGGAAGAGCAGACCCAGTGACCCAAGGGCTCTTCCCAAGAAGCTGGAAATCAGCCTTGGGCTGCAAAATCTCATCAGGAGAGAAGCAGGCTGGTACAGACCCTGGGGCACGTGCATGCGGGGACAGACACGTGATTTACCGAGCGCGGCTGCAGTGAGACGATGCGACCGTCTTCAGGACATGAAAGAGTCGATTCAATTAAGGTCACAGGCCCTAGAAGAGTCTTCTGCCACAGAACGAGGCTTTCCTGGTGTGCCTCAAAAAGGGCTGGCCTCAGAAAGACAAAATGCCTATTGATCACGGGCAGCGATGCTGCACGTCCAGGATGCGAGGACGTGGCTTCGTTGGGATGGAATCGGCCGGTGCCGGCTGTCGCACGCTTCCGAGGCTGAGTCGATACTGCTCCTCTAATTGCTCAGCTCCTGTCGCTCGCAGAGTGAAGGGAACGAGTCTCAAAGCAGTCCCTGGAGATGCTTTTCGAAATCCTCCTCCCCAAGCACACCACTTGCTGCACTGCTCCTCAGAACGAGCAGTTCTGCAGTGGCAGAAATCACTAAACTGCTCCTCCCCTGCTCAAAACTGTGCCGGGGCTTTGTGGGAGGACACTGCCGACCCCAGAAACAAGAATTTGTGTAACACTAAAAAATAAGGAGCCATTGTCACTGGTCAGGATGGAGCCAGTGGAGCTGAGCATCCTGTCTCCAGCAGCAAACCATGCTGTGGGGGAGAACGCAGCTACAGCGAGATCCTGCCACCGCCCACCAACATCCGGGCTGGGGACAGAACGTGCACAGTGCACCAGGACACGTACTTGGGACACAAGGGGAGTCCTGCCCTCACACACACTCCACAGCAGACAGGCCCATCACTCCAGTGCTTTGTGTGGTTATTCACTGCACTAAAACACGTACCCCTTGGCTGGTATTTATTTGTGCCCAGAGCCAGCAGACCAGAGATGGTCCTGTACCAGCCCCTGGAACACTCCCACAACACCCCGCTCAGCTGAGCTGCTGCAGGACAGACCCAGCCAAGCCCTCCAGCGTTGCTCTCCTGTGACACACCACAGCCCATCACTGGCACCCACCAAGCACCACTGAGACACAGCGGGGCCCTTCTGCCGTGCTCACCCCAACCCAGCCTGGGGAGCTGCTCTTGGCTTCTATCAGCAGATGAAGCCCTTGGTGCTGACCTTGCAGAGGAAGCAGCAATGCTGTTCCCATCTCCCAGCACCAGGCCTCCACATAAATTACCTGCCCTTTCTCCGGCACTAAAAAGCCATCACAACCCCACAGAACTGCTCACTAAGCAGCAGCGACAGAGCTCCCTCCATTCAGGAGCTGGGGGCAGATTATTTTTAAAAATCTTTCCTTTTATTGATTTCACTCTCAGGTACAGAAGATGCATTACATGAAACTGTAGATCCCTCATAAACCAGGCCCATGGTGGTGTCTGCACCACAACCTCACTGCAGACACGGGAGATACAAACATTTACTGTAAGAGCAATAAACAGGCCAAGAAGGTTGAGAAGGGAAAAAAACCTGGACATGACACCCTCTCCCAGGGGCACCTTATTTCAGAGGAATGCAAGTGACAAAGTAACTGCCAGCTTACCCACAAGTCTCCTCCACACAGGGAGAAATCAGGGCAGGAAAACCCTCCTTTGCACTGATACACTGGGGGGGTGTTGCAAAAAACCCAGAGAACCCCAGATCACTGCTGTGGCCACAGCAGAGCTGTGCAAGGCAGGGAAGAGAAGAGGAAGACGGGCACTGGAGAACTGTTGGTTGCCTCCCTGCCCTGCTCTGGGAGCTCTGTTGCCCCATCCCCTCACTGGGACCCTCAGGTGTGGCAGCATGTGAGGGGTGCACAGCTGGGCAGGATGTTCCCTGTGCCCTTCCAGCACCAGGACCTGCTGTTTCTCCAGCCACCAGAGCAGGGCTGCAGGGTCCAGTTGGCACCACTGTGGGATTCTGAGTCCCTGAGCTGCATCCAGCTGGGGTGACTTCTGTGGGCACCCCTTGCTTGCCCCCAGCCTGGAGACACATGGCCCCTGTCATGCAAAGCCAAAGGGGAAGGCAGGAACCTGAGGTTGGGATTTTCCCCGTACCTGCTACACAGCCTCCTGCATCTTCTACTCCTGCCAGCGATGAGCTGCAGCCAGCGCTCCTCAATCCAACTGCAAAGACAAAGCAAGCAGCCATCAGTCTGAGGGATGGGGGCAAGGACAGGGCTCCCCACACACTCCATCCATCTGGCATGGCTGGACAGAGGGGACAGCGAGGGGCTTCCAGTCCCCCCCGCTGAAGTCCTGGCTTAGGGGACAGGGGACGCAGGGTCCCCTCCTGCACTGCTCTGAACCTGATCATTGCTGCAAGGTGGGGTGGGACCTGGTGGCGAGCCTGCAAGGAACCAGAGCCCTGAGGCTGTGCAATGTGGAGAGCATCCCAGTGTCCAAGGTGGGGACCACGAAAGAAAACGGGGAGGAGGAGTGAGGGAGACATGTATAAGGAGACCAGGGGGAAAGAAACTAAAGAGTTCAGGAATGAAACAAATGGTAAATCAAAAGTTATCATTAATGAGGATCACTAATTAATGCCCAGGCCGGCAGCAGGGCCAGCAGCGAGTCACTCAAGGTTTTAGGTGAACTTCATGATTTCTGTGAAGACCCTCACACACACCCTGCAGGAAAAAGCACCAACCCATGTGCTTGGACACTTCTGGAGAGTGAGCACATCCCAAGTGCTTGGCATGAGGAGAAACCACCATGGCCCAGAAGGAAATGTGGCTGCTGAACTCATCCCACTCACCACTGGGAGATGGGAGGCAACCCACAGGGCAAGACCCAGCAACTTCAGCCACTCTTGTGCTGGTCACTCATCTACCAGTGGCCATGACCATCTGGCGTAGGACAGCACCTGCCCTGTGCAGAACCCATCCCCAGGGCACGCTCCTGCATGAGGAGCGTTGCTGGCCAAAAGGGAAACTGAGGCACAGAGGCCCAAACAGCCGCTCTCTGAACGCACCGTGAGCTCCTGAGCTGCAGCCTCACCTCCAGTGCCTGCAACAGAGCGAGGAATTGTGCTCAGCTTTCCGGCGTCCTCGTCCTCTGCTCCAACCACAAAACCAGCCTTCCTCCCCCGGCTGCCTCTCCTCCCACAGCCAGCTCATTTCCTGACATTACAAAATTCAGCCTGAACAAAGCTGGAGCGAGGAGCGTGTGGCTCCGGCCGGGGCTGCACCTTTGTCTGGCTCCCAAGGAGCCAAGCAGAGGGGACATCCCTAAACAGCTTTCCAGCCTCAAACATCATGCCACATCAACTGGGGTCCTGTGGATGTACCAGTTGCAGGATTTCTCTCATCAGGGCAGACAGATGAGTCTGTCTCCACCATCTCCACAATGGGGGAGCAGTGGGCACAAAGATGTAGGGCTCCAGCTACTGCCCCACTTGCACCCATTAATGCCCAGACCAACCTGTTGCCCTCTCAGAAGCACCCCTTTATCTCCTTGAATAAAACAGAGTATTCTACAGAATGACTGACCACAAAGGCACCCGCAAAAGAAGCTCCACCTTGCGAGTGCCACCCTCCCAGCCAGGATGAGGGAAGGTGGTTTATTGCAAAAGGTCCCTTGACAGGCTCTTGAACCCTCTCTAAGCGTCCAAGCCACTCTCGCTGGTCTCAACACCTCAGTGCCTTGCAGGGCCACATAGGGACCAGGGCTGGGCTGGGTGGAGGATGTGGCTGAAGTCTGGCCTGGGCTGGCTCTGCTCCACACAGCTGAACCCCCGGTGCCTCAGGCAGCTTGGGGGCCAGCCCTGCCAGCTCTCTGGGATGCAAGCTGAGCAAGACCTCATTTATCTGTGCATAGAGTTGTTCCCCTCAGTGGGGGATGCTACCAGACAAGCCTTGGGTGTCCTTTTCCATGGGCTCCAGGATCCCACATAGTGCCACGGGAGAGCTGGTACAGCCACACAGTGACTGCTCACACAGACCCTCACACCGACAGAACTGCCTGTGGCTGGCTGTTGGCACCAGCCACATCCCCAGCTCCCAGAGCCCACCACCCCTCAGGACAACAACTGCCGGACAACATCCAACTCCATGAAGCCCTTGGCTGTGCCACAGTCCTCAGGTCAAGACAACCACTGGCAGTGCCTTTGCTCACCCCTCTGGCAGCCCAGCTCCCCCTTTGCCAGGACGAGGCGAAGTGAGAAACCCCAGGGGGACCAAGATCACTCTCGGGGTGTTTGGCCCACAGGTGTGACAGTGCAGGGTCACTCCCCAGTGTCACCCCAGACAGGGATAAATGGTGCCTGTGGGGTGACAGTCTGGAGCCCTCAGTGCACAGAGACACCAGCTCAAGTGCTCGACTCTCTCCAGCCCTGTGACTCCAGAGCTGCTTCACACCCTGACCAAGCTGCAGAAGCCACTGCTCTTTGGACCCAGTGGGACATCCAGCACCAGTAAACCCCAGTGAACCCCCAGTTCCCATTCTGAAGCATTTTGAGCTGATGCAAAGGAGCAAAGCCCCACTTGCCAGCACTGCCACCTCCCTGTGTCAATCCATGTACATCCTGGGCCCCGGTGGATGACCATCCTGGCACTGCTCCCAGAAACTCTGGATTCTGGAGTATTTTGAAAGGTCACTGTCTGACCCACTGTGGCTGAAGGTGACTGGCCCCCAGTGAGGGGCTGGGGCTGGGCCACCAGCAGCCCCCAGGGCCCCCACAGATTCCACAGCACCACACATCTGCCTTTGAAGTTTTCTTGTTATAAACAAAGAAATGCTGCCCAGGAAAGGGGAAAAGTATCGTATTTTCAAAATGTTCTGTTATTTTATAAGCTATGGGGAAAAAATCACGTAGGGGACAAATTGTGGCGGCAAAAGCAAGTGAATTCCCCTTTCTGAGTGAAAAAAGGAGGGGAGGAAAAGGGGGAAAGAGGAGAGAACCTTTATGTCCAGCTTTGGGGCAGAAATGCTGAGCAGGCAATAACATTGTTCCTGTTTGACAACCAAAGCTTCAGTTTCACCAAGTGACAAACCAAAACTCCTCAGGGCAGGAGGATGGGGGGGACCTCCTGGGACCCCCATTTTTAACTGGTGCAGTTGGGCTGGCACAACCTGCCTTGCAAAGGCAGCGGATGCTGGAAGATGCTCCAACCTGCCCAGAAGGATCCCAGAGGATGTGCAAGGATGGCTTCTGGAAACTTCCCTGGATATCTGCTCAGCTGATGCTCAGCAGCCCCTGTGCCACAGCCGGTCTTTGCTAATACCCCCAAACATATGGATAAACCCATATATATATAAGGACCTCAAATATACATATTCCCATATATATTTAAATAAGCCCCCAAAAATACCCATTCCCACAGACATTAACCCCCCGTCAAATAAACATATTCCCATATATATAACCTCCCCAAATATATATTTATTCTCATATATATAAACCCCCAAATACATACAACCCCTGCCTACATTATATACATGTAATACCCCCAAATAAACAACCTATGGCCTCTGCCACGGGGACTTCAGAGCACACGGCAGGAAAGCCAAGGGGAAATGGGTTGGCAGCAAAACCAGTTCCAGAGCCAAAGGGGCCAAGAGGGAGGCGCAGATTGCGGAGGGGAAGAGCAGCAACCGCAATCTCTCCTTCCTCTTTTTTCATGTTTCCTCTAGCAACGGGCTCAGGGCTGCAAATGTTTGGATGCAAAACCCGAACTTCCCCACCCCGTGCTCCCAACCCAGCTCGCCACTCCTCTGCCTGGAGTCCATGGATGCCCACTCCAAACCAAGGAGAACCCAGACCCCCAGTTCCCAGGGCTGTGCTGAGTCAGTCTTGGGGGGGTCCCAGCAACAGCAAGGAGCAGGCAAAATAAGAGGAAAAAAAAAAAGAACTTTCTCCCTTTTTCTCCAATTTTCTCCAGCCCATGAAACTAAAGCACCTCAGCCATAGCCCAGCCTTTGGTTTGAACCCACCACTGGGAATATCCCTAGGGCTTAATTAGACCTGATGAGTCTTTTACAGCTGGGTTTGCTCTGGCTTGACACCAAGAGATGGGAAGGGACAAACTGGGAGAGATCCCACTCCGGGCAGGAGTGCTGGGCAGCACAACAGGCTGGTGGTTAAATGCAGCAAGGAACTGACACTCCATCATGCAGAGCTGCACCTGAGTCACAGCAGGATCACACAGGGGGCTGTGGAAAGGGGAACAGGAGGGCAGTGTGTCAAGCCAGGAGGGAGAAACCCACCTCCAATGGCACAGGATGCTCAGCTGTCCAACGCGACACCACAGGGGTGAGCGATGGCCCAAGAGTGATGGCACAATCCAGCTGGGCTGAGGGCACATTCACACCACGCAGAGTGTGACCACCAGCACTGGAGCTCCTCCGAAGCTGCACAGGGATGGGGTGAAGGTGCCCCCAGCTCTAGGCAGGGTGGGAATCGTGGCAGGGCATTTCCCTGCTCCTCCAGGTCACCTTGCACAGGCTTAGTGTCACAAAGGGTCCCAGCACAGGCGCCTTGCCCCTGGATTTGGGCAGGACCAGGGCAGCCACTCACCCCTCCCTGCTGAGCTGCGCTCCAGGGAAGGTCACAGGGGCTGAGTGTGGCACAGCTGTCGCCGCAGGTGTTGCGACAGCGGCCGCTGGCCCTGCCAGGACCTGGGGGACATGAGGGGGTGTCGGGGGGGCGGGTGCAGCCGTTGGAGCCACCGAGTTTCGCTCTCGCCAGCTGAGTTCCCCCTTGGGCAGTGGAGATGCAGAACTGAAACCTCCAGCTGTATGGACGCGGGGGCGGCTGGAGGCACAGCAGGACGGGGGACTGGCACAGCTTTTGGAGCACAGCCACGCACTGTCACACCAGTGGCCAGGGGGTGCCGAGGGGACATGGTGGAGCACATGACGAGACACAGACAGGGGTCTCCTCTGCCTCACAGCACCCACCGTGCTTCTGCCCTCTCTCCACAGCTGGGCCACCCATCTCTTTGCACCCAGTGAATCTGGTGTGAGCAGAAATATGCCAGGGCATGCAGGTGCCCACACCTGGGCAGACTCCAGCTGGCATGTCCCCACTCCACAAGCCCGTTCAGGGCCTGACAGCGCTGGCAGGACGTCCCTGCACACTGGGCAAGTGCTGATCAGCACCATCACAAGTGCCTGCACAGGGTGGTCTCCCCGCCAGCTGCACCACCTGAGCCTTCCAGCGCAGGGAAGCTGAGGCACAGAGAGTGGACAAGCATCCCCAGCCCAAACCCCAAATATGTGCCCCTGAGCAAGCCCTTTGCCTCCCTCCTTGTCCCATTCTGCTCACCTACCAGCACCAGGAAGACCCCAAAACTAACCCCAAAACACCCAGAGACATTGCAGGGACTTCCATGAGAGCACAGGGATGCCAAGATGTGGGTGTCCCGTACCCCAAGTACTCAGTGCTTGCCCTTGCCCTGGTGACAGTGACAATGCTTCAGGCCACATTGCCACCTGCTGGCACCAGCTCCAGGATCTGAGGGCACCATCACCTTTCCCAGTGGAAGCAGTGACCTTGTGCTGGGCACCAGGTCTGGGTGGAGGTCCAGGTCTGGGTCCAACTGGCTGCAGACACACTCGATTGGAGCAGCTTTCCTGAACTAATTTTATCCAACTTCATAGCAGCCTGAACAATGCATGTGCAAACCCATCCTGGAGGTGCCAAGAGAGGCTGTGGGTATCCCCACCATGGCTCAAACCCCCCATTACTCGCCAGGGCATCATGTGAAAGGCACCAGGGATGCAGGAGACCTCTCAGCAGCAGCGACAACCACTCTGGACTTGTAATTCCAGCTCCTCTGCATTTCCAAGGCAGAAGTACAGCAGAAACAGCACCATCAGCTGTTCTGCCCCCCAGACTCTCTCCAAGCCCTTCTGAGACCCCACTAACCCCTCCTGTCCTCTGCTGCCAATCCCACGAGGCCACAGATCCGATTCTCTGTCATCTCTCAGGCCAAGCTCTCCCTTCTGTCACACAGGTGGATGGATCCTCTGTCACTGCTCTAGAGCCACTTCACATCAATGTAAATACCCTACATGAGGCATGGGGGGATGCAAATCCCACCTGCACAAATGCACACAAATGTACACAAGCAATTCATCACCAACGCTCTGCAACTGCTGGCCAAAAATCAACACTGAGTTTGGTTCTTCAACACACACATCAAGAGCCACCAGTGCCCCTGGAGGGAGGCATGTCCAGAGGAGCCCTGGCAGGAGCAGCAGGAGCAAGGACCAGGCAGAGGATCCTGGAAGGGACCCCATCCATGACCCCATTCCAGTGTGCCATGCATGCATCGGCACCAGCCTGGCCACCACCGTGACCTCATGCCAGGCAGGGCTCATGTCTTTGCAGCACAGACATGGATTCACGTGAAGGGTTCAAGGAAGGCATGAGGAGTTGCTGTGTGTGTGCCCAGCATGGGTGAGGCACACGGAGTCCCAGCAAGTGGGTGCCAGCTCCCCTCACCTCCTCTTTGGGAAAGACCCCTCCTTGGGCAGCTGCCCAAGGACCCCAAGGGAGTTCACCCATGTGGATGCAGCTCTTGTCCTCTCCCAGAATGCAGGAACCTGACCAGTCTGGGTGTCCCCACACCCACTGGCATCAAGGCCGGCTCAGCCCCAGCCTCGTCTCTGGCTCAGCAAGGCAGGTCCAAACTCCAGGGCCACTGGGTGAGGTGTGGCACTGAAACCAGGCAGGAGGGAGGAGGGAAGACAATTGTCACCATTAAGAGCAAAGCCCAGACCCCTCACGGCCGCGCTCTGCTGTCACCTGAGTCAGCACCTACCGGCCCCAGGGACGTTCCTCATTGCCAGAGAAACCCCAGGCAGCTCAGGTTGCCACCGGCCACCGGGCACAGCCTCTCCCCATGGAAACCAAACAAACACCATCACCCACGTCCCAGACCTCCAGCCCATCCATCTCCCTGCTCTGACAGATGGTGGCAGGTCCTAAGTCACCTCTGGGCCGTGACTGGGTGACATGCTGAGGTGGCAGAGAGCTTTCCCAGGGTGGACTTCCAGCCAACCCTCCAAAACGCCATGCCAACACCATTGCACAGGCAGAGGGAGGAGGTGGGCACTCACAAGGAACCAGGATAAGGCACACATCCACCTGCCCCTCATTGCTGTCCCCCATCCTAGTAATGGTGACAGATCCCAGCCCAGATCCAGGTCCTTGTTGGAGGCTGAGAGCTTTTTTTAAACCTACTTGTAAGGCGACTTGCAAACAAGAAAGAAAAGGTTTCTCCTTGTGCAGAGGGGAAGTGGCTCCGTGGTCAAATGCTGGCGCCTTGGAGACTCACACTTAATTCTGGGTTGTGCTACAGCCCTTCTGATGTGTCCTGAGCAGGGCTGGCCATGGCAAGGGTTGCTGTTCCCTGCCAGGCCCCAGTACACTTCAACAACCTCTCCTGGCCTCGCTCCAGCACCCAGTCTACCAGTGCCACCCACTGACACCAGCACCCACCAGACAAACCCCTGAGAGGGGCTGGAAAACCACCTGGCACAGGTGTGACCTGGGCCAGAGCCAGGGCTGCTCAGCCTGGGAGGCAACAAGGGGTTCATTCCCCAACCACTGTGCAAACCCCAACCCCTCACAAAACTCTTTGGGTCCAGCAGCCAACCACGGCTCCTCACCAGCTGCAAAGCTGGGGATGCACCCAGAAAAGACAGAGTCACATCCTGATGGAGTGAGACTCTGCCACCCAGCCAGTTCCAAAAACCCAGCAGGAGAAAACTCCAAGCCAGAGGCTACAATCATCCTCGGGGTTACCTGAATCTCCAGGTTCAAGCCCCAGATCCCGTCGTATCCTCCATGAATCACTGTGGGGACGGCACCTACACCCCAAACTTCAGACCCACTACTTTTTTTTTTCAAAGAAAAAGAAGAAAAAGATTAAAATATTTCTCCCTGGTGAGGTGCAGAGAAACACTTGCACATTCGGTGCCGTCGTCAGCAACTCCTACACCACCCCCCACGTACGCCACTGTGAGGGGGGAGTAGAAGGGCTTTATAGGCACCTACAGAGAAAAAAAGATGATTTCTATGTAATGTGGTTAATCAGTCAACTGAGCAGCACGAATCCATAGGAAACTGCCCTGTGATCCCCAAGCAACTCAGTCTCCTGTGGGGCAATGAAAGCTCCGTGGTCAGCACAAGCATCACCTCCCCCTAAAGCATCTACACCAAAGACCCTTGCAAAAAACCCAAATCCCAAATGCAGTTCCCAGTTTGAACACACTGGCACCAGCAAATGCAAAAAACCCCCCCCGTGTTTATCAAGTCTTGCAATCACCAGAAAAACTCTTGGTGCTGCCAAAGGGGAGCTGGCAGTGGCCACACAGACCTCGACATCCTTGGTGCTTCTTCCCCTGAAAATCCCGCAGTTTTGTCAGCCAGAGCAAAAATCAGAGTGCTCAGATGTAAAAGGGCAGGAAGGGAAGAGAAGCAGCTTGCTGGCCCAGGAGCCAATTACAACAAACGGAAAGTGTTTTGCTTTTTAATCTCATGATTTTTTTAGCTAATCTCTCCTTTGGAAAGGGCTGATGGGCTCAGCAGTGGGATGCTGCTGGGGGGATACAGCCCGTGCAGAGTCCCGGCTGGGATGGCAACTCGAGCCCTTGCTCTCCATTCCTGTCCTTTTTGGGCGGATTTATCCTGGCTTTTTCTCAGAATGGCTGTACAGCGGCAGAGAAACAATAGAGAGCTTTGGGAAACTTCTGAACAGGGGATTTTGCTGGGTTTTTGCCTATATTTTCTGAAGAGTGGAGTTTTCTCCTTTCAAAATACTCTTTTCACTTTGAGTTTTGCACAGGAGGATTCAGAGGCAGGAAAACCCACCCCAGCCCCCACAGCTACCATGGGCTTTGTCCCTTCTTGGGAAAAAAGCCAGATCCTATTTATCATATGCCCAGAGGTCATGGAATCACAAAATTACAGAATCATTTCAGTTGGAAAAGATCTTTCAGGTTACCAAGATGATGCTTATCCTTCTGCAAAGGGAGTCTTGCTCCCAGGAAATTTGTAAAAATGGTAAGTTTTATAAGTGGAAAGAACCACAAACACCCAAGAATGGATATCCTTCTCCAGACTGGGGCAAGACCTCAACAGGATCCAGAAGAGGAAAACCAGACATGACAGTCCAGAAGAAGACAGGGGTCTCCTCACCCCCCACCACTGGGGCAGTGTCCGGCAGCACAGCAGAGTCAGGAGCTGGTTGGAACCTCTTTGCCAACCCAGAGACAGACTCATCCATTCCCCCAAGCACGTGGAGAGCCAGAGCAGGGAGGAGGCCATCAGATGCCATCCCCAGAGCCCATAAATTACAGCAGGGAACAGAGTTGCATTTGCCCTATTTCTTATCTGCTTGGAAATTGCACCGCTTTCCCAGCTGCAAAGGCAGCTCTGTTCCCAAGAATTTCAGCAAAGCCATGACCTCTTTCCAGGATCGTACAGTATATGGTGGCGGGGAGCCAAGGCTAATTATAGGCACAGGAAAAGGGGAGAGAGGCGTTTGGAAAAGCTCTACCTTCCCAGCAGCAGGGAGTGGGGTGGCATGGCCCTGGGCAAGCCCACAGCAGAGCACCCAAAGGGCTGTGAAACCCAGGGAAGGAGAGCAAAGGCCAGAGACACAGTGCTCCTGGACATCACTATCCCCCTTTCCTGGAAGGATAAAAACCAGCATAACTCTCAGCTCACAACACTCTCCAATTCCTACGTGCTCTGGAGTAGAAGGAAAGACCCTCATGGGGAGTGGGACCACAGGTGCCCCAGCACAGGTCAAGCACCACCACAGCATTGCCCTGGTTGCAGGAATACACGTGGCAAGAACCAGGGTGGCTCAGTCCTACACTGGGAATCTGAGTTTGGGTTGCCTGTGAAGACCCCACATCGTGTGGCTGAGTGATGCCACAAGTCTCTCACCATGACCTCATGCCCCAGCACTGCCCAAAAGCTCAACTTGCAGAGATGCTCCCCAACCTGGAGGCAAATAAATGTGCATTAATTCAAACGCCAGCCAAGACTCTTGGGCAAAACCACGTGCAGGCTTAGAGCTGAGTTCATGGTCACTTGCTGGGCAATGTCACGGGAGCCACCTCCCTCTCCCGACCCTCTGTAGAAGTGGACAAGGACATGGAGACACACGTGCCCACGAGACCTTCCAGCAGGCAGGAAGCCGGCCAGGAAAGCACAAAACAGGCAGTAACTCATTTAGCCACCAGGCTCCTCTTCAGAGCCAGGTTTCTGCACAAAACAAAACCCAGAGAAGGTAAAAATCCCACCTATTATTTTCTTGAGGGAGGAAAAAGAAAAGCCAGGAACCCTCTTGTTTGCCACAATGGTTTTCATTTTCCACCAAACCAAACTGAGTCTCGACTCTGGCTGCTGGCGGATCCCCTCCCTGCCTGCTCGCTGCCTGTGTGCCTGCGCATGTGGGAATGTGTGGGTGTGTGGGTTTTGTTTTGCTTTCTGCACCCGCTCTGCAGACCATCTCCTGCTCTCACAGATCGCAGCCTGAGAGGCTCAGCCCTGCTCCACTATCGAGCGGGGTGGACTTCCCATCTCTCCAGCTTTAGCCTCATGGGAATTTTCTCTCCTCCCCCAAAAAACTTCCAGAAATATGGTGTGCAGGTATCCCAGCTGGGTGCTGCAGAGCTGTTGCCATTGCCAGGCACCCTGAGAAGGTCCCTGTGTGGAGGGGAGGGTGTCAAAGCTGGGTGCTGCAGAGAGGGAGCGTGGCTGTGCCAGGCTGGGACAGGGGAGCAGGCGGCTCAGAGCAGGGAACCAGCTCAGCCTCCCAGCAGGAAATCAGACACTCACTAAGGGAAGGAATTTGCCCATGCACGCTGGGCCCAAATGATGCCCTTTTTTAAGGCTCCTGTGGCAGCGGGAAGGAGGTTCAGTGCGCACTGAGCCCATCTGGCTCCTGGCAAGCCCCTCGGGGTCACCTCCCACCAGCTCCCCAGATAACCCCAGCTAAAACCTCACCTTTAGCACCCGGCCCTGCTCCAGTGGGGGCTTCCAGAAATGCTTCCAAGGCCAACCAAGCCTTGGTGCAAACCAAAACCAGCACCTTTCACATGACAACCCCATCCCCAGCTCTCACACCCCAGATGGGCACGTCCAGGGATGGAGGGGAAGATGAACAGAAATGGCGTCCACACAGCCCACACCAAAGACCCTGGGACTGCCAGCGCTCGGTGCCTGCCCAGCACCCACTCCTCTGCAGCAGTGGGGCTGAAGGGCAGGATCCATCCCCACAGGCAGAGCCCACTTTGCCCAGCACTGCCAGCACGTCCCAGCAGAGCACGTGGCCTCGGCAGGGCCGACACAGCCCCTTCCCACCCGGCTCCGTGGGCGCCGCCGCGCACGGCTCAGCCCTAACGGGATAACAAGCTCACAATGAGATCCTAATGAAGGATTAGCGAAATACAGTTTAAAGAGATTAAGGCTGGGTGCAGCACTGAAACTTTCTTATTTATTTAATTTTTTTCCTAAGAGCCAGCAGAGGTGAGACCCGGATTGCAGCCAGCTCGGATGGCGCTGGCATTTGCCACCAGCTCCAGCATCCAGTGGGATGGTTTTTCCATCGCATTCGTGCAAAGAGGGGCCGGGGCTGCAAAGAGGGTGGAAGAACTCACAAAAAATGGCTCGTGGCGCCTGCAAGCCCTGCCCGAGGCGCTTCACAGCAAGCCAGAGGCTTCCTTCATCTCTCCCCTCCCACACCAGTCCCTTCCCATCTGCATCCCAGCTGCGCGCGATGCTCTCAGTCCTGTTCATAATGACTGTTGATGTTATCCGCCGGAGCCTTCCAAGGAGCCCCAGGGAAGCAGGTACTCAACTCTCATTCAGGGAAAGTTATTAATAGTAATTTCTTGGCTCTACACAAACAGAGCAAGAAGTCAGCCCTGGCCTCGGAGAGCTCGGCATGACTGCCAGCCCCACGCGCTCTGAAAGGTCAGGAGTCTGGTTCGCCCCCAAATCAAACGAGAATGTTTAAAATAGAAAGCAACACATCTGGGGTTGCTTTTTGGGTTGCTTTGGCCACTCGTATTTTTTTCTGCAACCACCAATACCACAAATTTTCTCCTCCCAAGAAAGGGCAACGTGACTGTCACCCCATCATGGGAATCCAGGAGTGGGAATTTGCTAAACCAAGACTGGTAATACTCAGGGGGTAAGGGGTGAGCAAGGCTGGTGCCGGGGCATGGGCTCATCCCACGGGCAGTGGGGCAACTGCTCAAAGCCCACCTCTCATTTCAACCAAGTCCTCAAAAGCCACATGCCGAGAGGGAGGTGGGGAGCTGAGAAACATCCTTGTTGAGAGACTACAAAACAAATCAAATGAAGATGTTTGGAGCAGATCCAGATGTTTATTAGTGACGCACATGGAGGTATAAATAATTATCCGGTAGGAATTTTGTTCACAGGCAACTCTCCCTTATCTAATCAGATCTCAGCGCGACACGGCCCCAGCCTCCCCCCCCTTAAAAAGTCTTGAGAAAACCAGATGCAAAATAAAAAACCTCACTAGGGGCACCAATTTAATCCCATTAATCACTGGACACTGGGAGTAGAGCTGCCAGCACTCAGATCTCATACAGGCACAGCTTGAGGGAAGAATTTTTCCCCCAGTGGGAGCACTGACAGAGGGTCAGATCCTGAGTGAAGGGGCAGAGCAGAGCCAGGAGCTGAACCCTCAAACCCTGGCATAGGTAAAGTGGCATATGTGGGGACAGGAGCCACCATGCCAACAGCTGGGCCCCTCCACATCAGCATAAGGAGCTTGCCAGGCTTTCGCCTGTAAGAAACCAACTGCCTAAAATATGTTGACCAACAAACCCCTCCCTTGTCCGGCTGTGTGGTACTGACCAGCCACTCCAGTGCCTGGACACTGCAATTACCTAAAAATAAATGGACCACAAACCTCAAGAGGCCAAATGACTGAGTGAGATGAGGATGGCAGGGAAGGTGCCCCAGCAGCACCGAGCCCAACAAGCCAGAGGGATGGGCAGCTACAAACAGCTGCCACAACACTGCCAGGAAGCCCAAACCGAAGGGTTCACATGCAACCAAAAAACAGGCAGAAAAAAGGCTTTAACATCTCAAAAATCCCACCTGAGCTGATTTTTCCTGGCCCTTAGCATCACCTAACCCGTGGGAGGTGCCAGCTCACAGAGCCCACCACCACCCCCCCGCCAGCAGCTCTTGCCCCACCAACCCCCCCAGCAGCATCTCCAATGGTTTTCCAAAAATTCAACCAACCCAACCCACCGTAGGCGAGGCCGCAGAGGGTTTCACAGAGGCCGGAGAGGAGCAGTGTTGGAAACTCTCTGTAGGAAATTGGATGCTCGGATCCAGCTCCTTGTCCCTACTGGTGGGAAAGTCTATAAATCTCTAATAAAGTAAAAAAAATCCCCTCCTATTTTATCCCTTCTCTCTCCCACCGCCCCCCCCCCCCTCCACTCCAAAGGATTGCGAAACCAAGAGGGCAGCCGGGGCTTGGATCTGCAGCATTTCTGAGTTCCTACGGAGTCTGGGCTCCCTGCCACCAGCAACAGCGGCTCTGGGGGTGTGGAAAAAGGGAGGAAAAAAAATAAAAAGAAGAAGAGGAGAAAAAAATTACATTAAAAAAAAAGTCCTGTTTATTTGGGGGGAAGGGGGAGAAAACTTGCTCTGCACAAAGAGGGGTGGAAGGGGACCAAGGCTCTGGTAATCCTGCAGGCACCACACACTTGGGAATCAAGACTTTCGGTTAAAATGCCTGGATTTTGGGTGGGAATACTGAGACTTCAGAGGATGTTCCTTCCCAGGGTGTACACGGGTGATGAGTGATCTCATACAGAGGGAAGGCAGAAGCTCTTGGGGCAGCTGGACACCCCCAGGCACCCATGGGTGCCAGCAGCAGCTCTGCCCTGCCCTGACGCGGCCCCGGGCGCTGTGAGGGGAATTACTGAAGACAGGCTGGAAGAAAAGCCTGCTCCAGCCATGACCCAGATTCCCCTCCAGCCTGATCCCTCACTGAAGTCATAATCCTTGGAGGGCTTCTGGCCCTTTTTTTTTTTTTAAATACATCCCTGCACGTTGCCATGGTGACGAGGGGGATGCTATAATTTCAGCATTATAGACTTCAGCGTGAGAACAGGAGGGAGAAGGTGGTGGAAAGACGGACGAGCTGCACTGGTAATGCATTTAGGGAAAAAGAATTTAGAAAAAGGAAGAACCAAGGCAGCATCTTGGCTTGGGCAGCAGAGGCTGGAGAAGCAGGGCTGTGTTGCAGCTGGAGGGATGCAGGGAATCAAGGCATCATGGAATGCTTTGGGTTGGAAGGGACCATAAAGCCCATCTTGCTCCACCTCCCTGCCATGGACAGAAGCATCTTCCACTGTCCAAGTTGCTTCAAGACCCATACAACACTTGAATACTTTCAAGGATGGGACAGCCACAGCTTCTCTGGGCAACCTATGCCAGAGCCTCACCACCCTCACAGTCAAGAATTTCTTTCCAATATCCCATCCAACCCTGCTCTTTGGCAGTGGGATGCCATTCCCTCTTGTCCCGTCACTCTGGATCCTTGTCCGAAGTCCCTTTCCAGCTCTCTTGGAACCCCTTGAGGCACCGGAAAAGGGCTCTAAGTTCTCCCTGGAGTTTTCTTTTCCCTGGAATGGGGATTTGCTCCTGTCCCTGGGCCAGAGTACCCTCTTTGGGGCATTATTTGGGCAGCAGCTTCCCCAGGCATGGATGCTCCAGACTCTGCAGGGCTTTGGGGGATGCAGCTGCCACCCTGCCAAGACAAAGCAACAAGTCCTAAATCTTTAGCAGACCTTGAGGAACCCGAGGCAGCCCCAAGCAGGAACATTATTTTGGAGTGGCTTTAGCCCTGCCTACCAAGCTCAGCACCCAGCCAGTGCCGAAACCAATCTACTTTGCAAAGAAGCAGCTCCAAAAGAGCCACCCTTACCTCTTCACCTTTTCTTCCCACCACCATTCCTTTCTGCCCTGCTCTGCCCACGGGAGGTATCGGTGGCATTCCAGCAGCAGCAGGATGTGGGAGACCCTGAGTTCCTTTCCAGCTCCCAATCGGAATAAAACCCACCACTGCCTTGTCTTTTTGCAAGGCCATGAGATACCTCTGGGTGGTCTCAGAGTCACACTATCGTGGTTCAGCCCCAGAGAGCCCGTGGGCTGATGTAAATGAGTTTTCGGGCTGGTAGGTGACCTGTGACCCCACAGGAGGGATGAACTGGGAACCTGAGGGTTTCAGACCCCCACAAATCCCAGGGGCCTCAAGCTCTCTTGCAGCACAGAAATAGCAAAATTGCATGAGTAGAAGCTAAAACAGCTTTAGCCACATTTCCATCCCCTCACACCCCTTCTCGCCCCATCGCTGGGCACTGAACCGGCACCCGCTGTGACGAAAAATTTCCGAAAGACACACAAATAAAAATAAGATCATACACAAAACACCCCTGCCCAAACCCAGCCCAACGGCCTGTGACACCCATCATGAGGGAGACAGGCTGCCAGGGGCTCATGGGGTCCCAAAGGAAGCCAGAGAGCCCCAGGGGACACCAGGCTCACACCACGCTCGCCCACATGTGAGCAGGGAGGTGAAAAAAACCCTCCAGCCCAATGCACAGCACCCAGTACAGTGCCCAGCACTGACCTGTCTGAGCAGCCTGCACCCCTCAGCCTCTCTCTGAGAAAGACCCCAATGGCAAGACCTGGTGGCCAGCATTGGGGAGCATGGGGACATCACCATTGGTCCTGAACAGCTCAGTGGGGATCCTCAAAGGGCAGGGTGATGTTGGGACAAAAGGCTCCCCTGAGCTCTAAACGCCTAGAAAAATCCACAGCACAACATTGCAAAAGTGGGAAAACCAGGCACGGGGCAGTGGGTGCCGAGGACCCCCCACCAGGGCTTGCAATGCTCCTCACTGCAAAAACATCTTATATAACCCCAGGGGGAAAAACAGTGGGACCGTTTTGTTTCCATGCCCAAAGGGGAGCCAAACCCTCAAACTGCCACCTTCAGCATCCGACCTTTCAGCCCTTGGGCCATCAGGGCACTTTCAGCAGAGCCCCAAGCTCCAGATTTAGCCTCAAAGGTATTTATCTCTGAGAAGCTAAAACCAAAGCTGCATTTGCATAACAAAAAGACCCCGATCCTCGGTGGGGACAGGGCATGCAAAGCAGCCTCCCTCGCCAAGCAAAAACGCTGAAGGTCACCTGAGCAGATGCTGAGCTCACCATGGCTGGTCCTCTCCACTAGAAAGGACAAGGCAAGAACATCTTCCCGACCTTCCCACTTCCACCTTGCCCAGTTGGAACAGCCCTCTCTGGTGCAAAGGCAGGAGTGAAATCCTGCTCTCTAAAATACACACTCACATCTGGCCCTAAAGCTCCAAGACTTGAGGACAACTACCAGGTTTTTTACAAACTCTCTCAATTTGTTAGGAGAGCCGGGCTCACCATTTCCTCTCCTGGGTGCCAGTGAACAGAGCGAGGGCAGGCAGCTTCGTCCCCTCGGGAGCAGTGTCTGCAGGGGAGCAGAGAGGTGGGGAATCCAGTCCTTGGCCTTTCCCCAGCAGCACTCCCTTGGAGGAAGGAGAGGGTGGCCTGAATTGGGCTCCCAACAGCTGGGGACCCCAGGAACTCACCCTGCCGGGACCCCTCCCATGGAGCAGGCGGGAGCCACAGCAGCTCCGTGCTCAGCCGTCTGACACTCCAGGTCAGTGCCCACTGTCCGTGCCGTGCCCACGGCTCAACCCAGCACCTGTGTCACTGTTTTGGGACAAAGTCCCTTCGGGAACCGGCGCCACCCAACTCGTCTCGTCCTTATCTTGCACCGGCGCACACCGCTGGGGCACACACTGACCAAACCACCTCCTGCCCCACCATCCTCACAGCTCGCTCAAAGCTCAACCACTCCAAAAACCCAGGGGGTCACACCGAACCCCAAAAAGCACTGCTGTGCCACAGGCCACCCCAAGAGCCAGATGTTCACCTCTCCCCCCGACAAGGAAACGCCAGCTCTGGGGAGAGGATTGATGGAGGAGCAAGAAGCAGCCACCAGCTGCCACGGGAAGAGCCTTGGCTGCCTTTGCCACCAGCATCCTGCTCCAACCATTTGTTCTGCTTCTATTTTAGAAGCGCTGGGGCTCAGCTCTCCACGGCTCCCAGGCTCCCTCCCAGCCTCCCTCCCAGGCTCCCTCCCAGGCTCCCTCCCAGCCTCCCCACTGCCAAGCGAGGCGACAGATTTCTGCAAAGAGGTAGCGCCGGCTCCGCTCCCCATCTTGGCAGCGGCTTCCGCGCGGGGCCGGGGATATTTTTGAAAGAGCGAGCCGGGAGGTGCTAAGTTTTCCCGGCAGCTCGTTGCCGGCGCGTGGGAAGGACGGCCGTGCCGAGTCAGGGAAGGTTGAGGATGGATCCGTGATTGATCCTTGTGCTTAAAACCCTGGAGATGTGGCATCGAGTCCTCCCAAGTCGCGCCAAGTGAGACGTCCATCAGCACGTGGAGCTCTCTGGGAAAGCATCACCCAAGAACCGAGGCTGGAGATGAGGCCTGACTCCAGCTGCATCCCAACCCACAGCCCTCAGCCCTTCCTTGGAGGCCTCACACTGGTCCATGGTCTTGGAGGAAAGCCTGGCATGCACACACTGTCCATGTGATCCCAAGTGCTGCTCCTCACTGGAATACCAGATGGAAACCTGTCCTAAGCCCATGTCCAAGCAAGCCCTGCCCAACCCTTCCACCCCATCCCAGTTACTGACATAAATTTGCTGCTATCACAGGGCTTTATTAAGGACAGACACATATCCAGGGAACATGTAGTTTATTCCCTGGGATAAACCCGAGCGCTGGAACGAAATGATCTTGAAGGTCCTTCCAACCCAAACCATTTCATGAGTCTGTGATAACTGTGCCTGAAGGCACCTCCTCGCCTCTGCCATGACCTCTCTGGTGGGGCCAGCACCAAAGGAGATGCTCGGTGACACACACAAATGCTTTGCTTTCCCTCATGGTTTTTCCAGTGAGTTCTGATCTGGCCCAAGTGCCACATTCCAGGCTCCATGTTCAACAGCAGAGCCAGAGCCAGAGTTCCTTGCAGTGGAATTTTAAAGGGCAAAAGCTCCCCAACAGTGCCTGGTAGGGAGAAGGTGCTGGTGGCAGAGCCAGGCTCCAGCAATGCAAGGCTTTTAACAAGGTCTGGGGTCTTCAGTCACACCAACCTGCCACTCATTGCCCAGCTGAGTGGCACCAAGGGCCCATCCCAGAAGAGGTGTCACATTTGCCACAGGACACCACACCCCAGGGATGGACACCATTCCCAACCGCTGGCATTCAGACAAGACAGGCTGTTCCTCCCAAGGCTTGCACTCATGACAGTGGGAAGCCTGTGGGCACCAGCTCCACAGGGTCATTTATCACGATATTTAGACAACGCACGACAGCTCAGCCCCCACCTATGGTTACACAAACACATGGCCCCTCTCTGCCTCCAGACTGCCCAAGATTGATGAAAAACACACATTTCTTGGCAGTTCCCAGCTTGTAGAAGGTCCTCTCCCACAGATGCCACCACGGACCAGGAGCACCTGTGCCTGGAGCCTGATCCCAGCCATTCCCTGCCCCAGCCCTGCATCACACTGGTTTATCTCCTGCTCCCGGCACTGACCAACACAGCCCAGGGGCAGGACGGTCTCAGTGACTGCCCTTCCAGAGAAAAAAAAGGCTGGTCGGTCAAAATAATTCATCCACATTCTTTATTTTAATTTTTTTCTTCCCTGCAAGTGGAAACTCCTGCCCCGGCACTGTGTCTCAAGGTTACTGTTTGGGGTGGGGGAGGATTTCAGGTTTTACAACTGAAAAATTCCAGACAGAAGTCCAGAAACGTTGCCAGTTTTTCACTAAACTGAAGTTCTTCATCCAATTTATTTAACTTTTTTTTCTTACACTTGATGCAGCAGGTTTTAAGCAAACTCCGATTTTTTCAGTCCCCCACATTTTTTCAGCTTTGATAGAAAATTCTCACTGACACCTTGAACATTTTTGATTCTCAATTTCTTTTCTCAGGAAAATCAAACCAATCTGACCCCACATATTTTCCCCATCTGCATGACATGGGATGTGTTCCTGAATATAGTGCCTAGTAATTTTTCCCTGAAGTATTCCAATAATTGGAAAGGAAAACATTTAAAGCAAAAACTGCATCTTCAAAATAAGAAAAAAAAAAAGATGCTTTCCAAAAGGATTGAAGAAAGTCACTTTGTTCCAAAAGGCACTTCCATTTAAAACGGAAGATGAAAACTTTCAAACAGGGCTATTTATAAGCACTGCTTATATCCATCAACAGCACCTTCCACCCAAAGCTCCACCTCATCCTCTGGAGCAGGTACCCTGTGCCAACAGCCCCAGCACCTCCAGGGCTGCAGGACCCACAGCACAGTGAGGCTGATAATCTCCCCTACTGCAAAAGGAGGAGGAGGAGGAGGAACCCTACCATGAATTCTATGACTATTCCTTGGCAACCACCTGGGGTGGGCTCAGGTTGGGGTCCCGGCCCTGCAGGCAGGTGCTGCCTCCCAAATCTTGTTACTAATCTTTGGGGCTAGGAGAAAAAAAAGAATTCAGGAGCCATGGATTCGCCCTGCCTCAAAGAAGGCTGATGCAGCAGCAGTGCTGCAGTGGGAGGTCACCCTTCCCCACAGCCCACAGCCCCCCACCCGTGCCCCAAGCCCCCCGGCTGGGGGGCGACTGAGGCACCTCCTCCTGGAAGCGGCTTTGGGTTTGTGCCGGACACTTGCTGGAAACTGTTTGAAGCTCTGGAAAGAGAAACGATTCCTCCTCCTTCTCTTCCTCCCTGCCCAGAAATAGGTCACTTAATTACCCCCTTTCCAACCCCAAGCACCACTGACTCAGGACAGGAGGTGGGAGCACTTCCACCCCACACCAGCTCGTGCCCGGCAGCAGCCAAAGCCACCGTGCATGGCTTTGACCTTGAGCTGCTGTGCCAGCAGGACCTGGGCGTCAGGGCACAGCCAGCACAGATGGCAGGGCCTCAGCTCCCCTCCTCTGGATTCCAATTAGCACTGATCAATTAAAGCAAGGATGGTTGGGGCTGTGGGTGCTGCTGACCCCCTCCACGCGCAGCCATGGGCATGGCCATGCACCACCTCCAGGAAAACCAACAGCTAATTGCATGTTGGGAAATCATACATGTCCTGCTCATCACAGAGCAGAACGTGCAGCCCCAGCACGGTCTGGTCCGGCTGCTTCAGGATGGGACACCACGGTGGCTCCTGGGTGGTGGCCGGAGCCTGACACATCCTGGCACTGGCATCATCCTGCCCTTCCAGCTTGGCCTCACCACATGCACCAAGACACTGCCTGGTACCACTCCTGCCAATCCAGGCTTCACTTTTGGCAGCAAGGGAGCTGTGGCACTGCATGCCCACTCCCCCAGTCACTGGAGTGGCACAAAGCTGTTTAAAGTCCCACACAGCCCCCAAAATTGTGAACAGGTCCTGGCAGCTGCTTTGGCATCCCAGCACTCAACCACAACTGGGACATGTCACGGTGACCAGGTGCCTTCAGATGACAAGGAAGATGGTGGTGAGCAGCCCCACCACCATCACATGCCACCTCATCTCATCACCCCCTTTCATACAGAGCTCACCTACAGCTCAGGAAAGCAGCCAGGGAATTGGCTGCATCCCCCCAGCCTCAGCCTCAGCCTGACCCACACAAAAACAGGCCGAGTTTCCCTAAAAAACTCTCCCCGTGCAGCTCAGTGGTCCTGCCCGGCCATCTTTTTAGCCCCCATATAAAATAAAGCAAACATAAAGCCCAATCCCCCAAAATAAATTGCTCCAAATTGATTTGCCACGTCTTTAACAAACCCTTGCTCCACGTGGGCACTTTTTTTAGGATTTTTTTAAAGGATGCAGGATCTTCTCTGTTTTGTAAGCAGTGGGGAGCTATAGCAGGGAGACACCAAGAGTGAGGGGAAAGCAAAAATTAAAGAACCACGGGCAAAGCAAAGTGGAGTGTGAGATGCAAAGCGACAGATCCGGGGAGGCAGAGCTGCTGGCAGGCAGACGGCGAGATCCATCTTGAAAGCAAAAGCAAACTGCTGCTCACACAGGCAGAGGGAAAAACCTAGAGGTCTTCAGCACTGCCTAAGCTCTGATCAAAGTGATTAACAAATTTCAGCCTTTTATTGAAAGCTTGTCCAATTAGAGGAGAAAAGGCAAGGAAAAAAACAAAACCAAATGCCTGAGAGGTGCATCAGGTGGTGAAGTCACAGACACTGCTGGAGGAAGGCGGGGGGTGATGCACCCCAGTCCTGGGAGCACAAGGAGGGAGAGCAAGACTGGGGTCACCCAGTGCCCACCCTGTGGCATCAGCATGGCCGTGGGTTTCTGTGCCTCCCCTGCCTTCCTCCTCCTCCTCTGACTTGCTTTCTGCTCACCGCATCGGGCTCAGCAGCAGAGCCAAACCTTCCTGGGGGCAGGACTGTCATCTGCAATAGAGTCACCTCTGAACTCGGGACGGCTCAGCCTCCAGGAACTGCGAAAATAGTGATGAAAATAAGAAAGAGTCCCTGGCCTGAGGAGTCTGCCCTCCGAACAGATGGGACGGCGGCAGGGTGAGGCAGGGGGATATTTTTAGCCCTGGTTGCAGATGGGGAAGTCCAGCAAGGCATCAACATGGCATGGTCATGGCAGCCCCATCACTGCCCATGCAGCTCACCGTGGTCTGGGCCATCCCCGTGTGCACTCCTAGGTATTAACAGGATTTAAATGGGATGTTGCCTGCTCACTTCCCAAGCCTCAGGCACCACCCGCCAGGACAGCTCACAGCACCGTGGCTCTGCATGGCAGCTCACCAGCACTGGGCTGTTGGGGGCACCTGGTGAGGCAGCAGTGGTCCACAGAAGTGGAGTTGATGCCAGTGACATACATCCCACCCCTCTGTCCCCTCTGTACCCAAAACAGCCATGGCCCTGCAATCCATCACACAGGAGGGACACCACACAGCACCCAGTGGTGGATCCCTCCCAGCACGCTCCAAGCAATGCCAACCTGACGCTGGGGAGCACTCTGGATTGGAAAGAAGAGGGAAAAGCATTTTCTGCCCCTCACCACAGATGCTTTTATAGACTTAAATGATTCACCCAGGGTCCCAGTGAAAGAGCCCATAGCTAAGCCCTCCACACCTGGTCCAAGCTCTCCTGGTCCTTCAGGATGAGCCAGGCAGCATCTCCCCCCATCCTCACGTCCATTCTTTCTCCATGAACCAGGGCCTGCAACAGCACTGACACCTCCCTGGCAGGCAGCTGCCGGCACCGGCTCCCGGCACACGCCAGCCCCGCAGCAGCTGGGTCCCACTCCCGTACTTTTCGTCCGACACTTTCGGCTTTGTTCTCCCTCGCACAAAGCCGCCGTGAGGCTGCCCTGGCAGCACGGAGGGACCTTGAAGTGGATGTGGTTTATGACCATATTTAGGCTCCTTTACGTTGCCAGAGTCTCAGTAAAGGGCTGCAGCGTTAAATGAGACTCAGACCCCACTTGTTTCACTTGGCAGCCTGGGAAAAATCCACCCCGGGTGACTCCAGCACCGTCCATGCCTCCGCCCTGCCCGCTCAGGGACAGCACAAAATAGCAACAGCCCTTTCCAGCTCCACAGTTGCACTTCCCAAGCAGGGCCAAGGCCCCCACAGCAGTGAGGAGGGGGGAATTAAATCCATTAACCACCATCCCGCTCCGAGAGCAACACCAAAGCATGGGGAAGCAAAGGGATATGCCCAAGGTCACCGGCTGACAAGGTCAGCACTTCCCAAGGTTCCCAGAACCCCAGGCAGGATGGAGCACACACAGGGATGTGACCAGTCTGCATGAGGAGCCCCCAAGCCACTTTGTGCCCAGGGGAGAGCTGAGGCAGGAGTGGAAGCACTGAGTCACCTGACACAGGAGCCGATGACCCTTCAACACCAGCACGTTAAATCCCTGCCGTGGCAGAGGCACCGAAACCTGAGCAGCGGCCCCACTGCTGCAGGGACAGCGGCCACCTGCTCCGAGCCAGCACAAGTGTGGATGCCTCAGCCTGGCAAAGCCACGACAACTGCAGGGGCTGAAGGACAAGGTGGTGGGGGAGGAAAGTAGAAGCCATGAGGCCCATCCAGAGGTCTGTGACCTTCAGCAGCCCATGACAGCAATCCTGAGGGCAGGGCAGGCAGCTCACTTTGAGTTCCCAAGGGACACAGGCACCCCCAGCACGCCCAGGCCGGGGCCACCAGCATTGAATCAGGTCAGGGAAGGAAAGGACATAGCCAAAATACCCCTCACCTACACCCAAAACCTGCAGCCTCACCTGGTGAGCATCCCCGTTGCACCGAGGTCGGCACAGCCCTGTCCCTGTCAGCAGCAAGGACTCAGGCTGGCTGTCCTGGGACAGTGCGTTGAGAACACCCACCTTGGTGGAGCAACGCCAGCCCAAAAATCTACACGTGGCCACAGGCGCTCCAGGAGAAAGGGCTTTGGAGGGGTAAGATCAGGCCTTCCCTGGGAGGGGGACAGACAGAGGTCTTGAGCCAAAGTGCCAGGGGAATGTGCACCAGTGTCTGTGTCTGCCCAGACCCCTCAGCAGGGGAGAGTCACCAGCCAAAAGCTCATGGAAGCTCCGCCAGCCAGGGAGGATGAAACGTGGGGGGTTCAGCCCAGATGGTGGCCGTGCAGAGCTGGGGGGATGCCATGGGGCTCCCGGGGTGCAGAGAGAAGAGCTCTGCGTGCTGTGCAGGCACACAGGAGTGTCTCACTGACCGTGTGCTGCCCTCGTGCACAGGGGGGGAAAAGGAAATAAATAAAAAAATAAAATTCAATGACAAAGCCAAAGGAGTTTGGGAGCTGCAGGGAAGGGATAAGCAGCGGGCAAACAGGCATCACGGATGCTGAACACCGCAGATGTTGGACGCCCTGTCACTGCATCCCTGCCCCGGCATCGCTGGCCCCTCGCACCACCGATCCAAGGGAGCATCCCATGCCCCGGCGGCAGCGCTGGGGCTCGGCCCCCACCACGGCATCCCGCTCGGAACGGAGCCGCGGCTCGGAGGCCCCCCGGACAAACAATCCCAGCTGTCGGCTCCGGAGCCGGCGCACGGCCAAGGCAGTTACGCTCCGGGTCTCAGTTTATCGCCGGCTCTCCCAAAATCTGCTCTTGCCAATCAAACCGCAGCCCACACAGCACCTCGAGCCTCACCGGCGGGTCCCCCCGCAGCCCCCTGTGCCATCCCCGCATGGTAGCGCAGCCCCCAGCCCCGAAAGCCGCCGGGCCCTGATTCTCCCCGGGTCCTGCCAGGCCGCGGTGGCCGCGGTGTCGCGGGTGGGTTCGTGATCTGTCACCGCGGGGGTTCCACGGGGACGCACCCACTGCCCCGGAGCAGGGCGGGCACCTCCAGCGCTGCCCCCACCCCATCGGCAGCACCCAGCGGGGCCATCCCGGTGCGTCGCACCCGGCAACCGCATCCCCCCGTGTCCCGCATCCCCCCATATCCCGCACCAACCCCGCGCTCTGCTCCCCCCCACGCCCCGCGTCCCGCACCCCCCTCACCTGTCCCTGCAGCGCCCCGGCCGAGCCGCCACCTCTTCCCCTTCCTCCCGCTCCCTCCTTCACCTCTGCACCATTTTGGTGACGGTTTGTTTTGAAGCGGCGGGGGGAGGAGGCAGGAGGGGCGCGGGGGGAGGATGTGCCGCCGCCGCCGCCGCCGCCGCGCCCGCCCCCGCCCAGCCCCGCCGGCCCGGGGCGGCTCCGAGGGGTCGCTCGGGGGGTCCCTCCGCCGCCCCCCGCCCCGGGCACCGGCAGAGCCGAGCGGGGTTCGCGCCCCCGGGGCAGCGCGGGGGAAGCGGCTCTCGGAAGTAGCGCCAGAATCGCGAAACGCTTAAAAAAATCCAAAAATAATTTAAAAGAACAATTAAAAAAACAAAAACAAAACAATAAAAATAAAAACAGTGAGGAAGCGCGAGAGCGGGAGGGACCCACCTGAGCGCGGCGCGGACCGGCCGCTGCCGGGGCTGCGGCGGAGCCGGCGGGGAGCGACCATGGCCGGGCCCGGCCCAGCGTCAGGGGCGGCGGCGGCGGCGCGGGCGGCCAATGGGGGCGGCGGGGGGGGCGAGCCGGGCCGGGGGCACCGGGAGGGGACCGGGGGCACAGGGGGGGGATCGGGGCTGGGGGGCTGAGCCGGGGCCGGGGGCACCGGGAGAGGACCGGGGGCACCGGGGGGGGGATCGGGGCTGAGGGGCTGAGCCGGGGCCGGGGGCACCGGGAGAGGACCGGGGGCACCGGGGGGGGACCGGGGCTGGGGGGACTGAGCCGGCGCCGGGGGCACCGGGAGAGGACCGGGGGCACCGGGGGGGGACCGGGGCTGGGGGGACTGAGCCGGCGCCGGGGGCACCGGGAGAGGACCGGGGCTGGGGAGAGCGAGTGGAGCCGGGGGGGAGCGAGCGGGGCCGGGGGCACCGGGAGGGGACCGGGGGCACAGAGGGGGGAGATCGGAGCTGGGGGACTGAGCCGGGGCCGGGGGGAGCGAGAGGGGCCGGGGGCACTGGGAGGGGACCGAGGACCCGGGACTAAGCCTGCACTGGGGGCACCGGGAGGGGACCAGGGCTGCGGGGGCTGAGCCTGGACATCCTCTCTCCCACCAACAGGGTCTGGTGCCCCCCCCCTCCCCCGCCGTGCCGCTGGTCCCCCCCGTGTTGGTGTCCCTTCCGTGTCGGTGCCCTCCCCATGTCGCTGGTCCCCCCCGTGTCGCTGGTCCCCCTC
Source organism: Pithys albifrons albifrons (assembly GCF_047495875.1). Taxonomy (NCBI): domain Eukaryota; kingdom Metazoa; phylum Chordata; class Aves; order Passeriformes; family Thamnophilidae; genus Pithys; species Pithys albifrons. Next base: position 1,391,977 of record NC_092487.1, read on the forward strand.
GTGTTGGTGTCCCCCCATATGGCTGGTCCCCCCCCATGTCGATGTCACCCCGTGCTGGTGCCTTCCCCGTGTCGCTGTCCCCCCCGTATCACTGGTCCCCCCCAGCAGCAGGGTGGGCAGGGGGTGCAGCCCATCCCCCCGGGGGTGATGGGAGACGGGGGTTTCTGCCCCAGCTTCCATAGGGTGTCAGGCTCCAAAGAGTGTGTCTCTGGGGTCCAGGTGTCCTGAAAACCACAGTGAGGACATTTGCTGCCCATGGAGGTCCCAGTTCTGCTGCCAGGACACTGGACCTGGTGCTGGGAGGCAGCAGAAGGTGCAGTGTCCAGCACAAGCACAGACCCCTCATGGGTGTGACAGTGCCCGCAGTGCCCCGACACAGCCCAGGGGCTGTTCCTGCCTCCAGCATCCCGACTCCAAGGGACTCCTGGGGCTCCCAGCCCTACCCTGGCCCTGCCTGCAGTGCCACAACCTCAGCCAAGCACCCCGGGTGGGCTCCATGTGCTCCTTGGTGGCAGGGCCGCAGCTCCTGGGCCCTGCTCCAAGCCAGGGCAAAGCCAGGACACCACATTCCCATCTCCTCCAGTAGCTCCCACCTGGATAAATTGCTCTGCGCTACCCACAAGAAATGCACCAGGTCAAACAGCAACTCCCACATTCACGCCAGGACAGTTGGGGGCTGTGGATTGGGGCAGGACTCTGGTTTTTAGGGCGTGGGGGACCCGGTGCTGTCCCTGTCTTGCTGTGCATCCACAGGCTCAGGACACTGCTGGTGGTGGGCACCAGCACCCTGGGCGTGTGGACAGAGCCGATGGCTGGTGGGCTGTGGACCTCCCGCCTGCACCCCAGGTCTGCAACGGAGGGCACAGTGGGGGCTTGTGTTCCCACCAGATGAGCTCTCCCAGCACCAGGAATGCTGGAGGAATGCCGTATGGCACAGCTGGGGCTCAGCATGGGGCACAGGCTTTCCTTTCCCAGGGACGCATGTGGCATGGCAGGCCTGGGCTGGCTCCCATGCGCCACATAAAGAAGCAAAAATAAAAATCAGGCTGGTGTGGGACTGCTCCCAGTGGAAAAAACTTGTGCCAGGGGTCAGAGCCTCCACAGGAGATGTTTCACAGGTCCCCATACCAGCAGCAAAGAGCCAGCACAAGTCCAGTGGAACTCCAGTGCCCCATAAGACAGGGATACACCAAGTGATGACTCTGTCACATACAATGCACTGTCCCAGCACAAGGGGGACTGAAGGCCAGACACAAGGATGTCTAAGTCCTTTTGGGTCACATCCAGCTGGAGCACTGGGAATGCAGGCACTCCCAGTGTCTTTGGAGCACAAAACCAGCCATATGGGAGTTGCTGGGGATGGTGGCAGAATCACTGCATTCTCACCCAGACGATGCCCGCAGCCATTAATGCAGCATCACATGGTCCCCCCGTGCCAGCCCCCATGGCACAAAGCACTTCACAAGCCCAAAACACCCTATTCCTTCCCCAAAGGCCTGGGGTGACATGGGATGGGTCTGGGGTGTGCTCCCATCGGGACTCTTTGTCACAGCTGGCTCTGCCCTGAGCCCCATCCCAGGCCGGGAGAGCAGGAAGAGGTTCCCCGATGCCAGTGACTCAGCTGAGGGGGTTGTTTTGCAACACCATGGGTGTGGGAGGCTCGTGCATGGAAAGTAGGCAGCAAATTATCCAAATTACTGAAGGTGTGTGGTGAGCACAGGGCCCAGGGAGGCTGGTGGGCAGGGAGCAGGCCGGGGGGTGACAGACCTGCAGCCTGAGCTGGGGAGGTGGTCCCGCTCCAGGGCTCTCAGCAGGACAGCAGGTGCTGAGAGCCAGGATGGTGACTCTGGGATGGGCTTCCTCAGGATCTGGTGCCTCTGCACCTTTCTTACATTGATCTGGGGCAAACAAAACAAAAGCACAAATAGGGCAAGAGGTAAAGATGGTCTCAATGGAGAGGCCGGATCCGACCAAGCATCACTGGTGTCATGGGCATCTCAGCCACAACCACCCCTCTGACTCAGTGACACAGTTTCCTGCTGGCTCCTTCCCCCATCCCAATACATATTTCTGGTGGACTTTTCAGTGTGTTTGGCTTTTTGGGGCTGTTTGTTGTCAGTTAGTTATTTTATTATATTTATTGTTAGAAATAGGGTTATTTTTAGCACACTGTTGGTTTAGATAGAGATGGGATTAGTCATCTCACCAAGAGCTGTTTGCAGTCTCTCCTCAAGGATTCTCTGGGGTTTGTTTTCCAATCAACTGAGATCATGCATCCAAAGAAATAAAAAATAAAAATAGTCAGGATAATGCACAGCAGCCACACTCTGGTGCCTCTCTGTGAGTTACAGGATGGAAACAAGGGAAGGATCCAACCCAGGATATTTATGAGACAAAGACAAGAACATTACTATGAACCTCAAAGTATTTTGGAAAGTCAGTTTGAGCTGGTTTTTTTTTTTTGGTCTCTTGGGAACTGAATGCTGAGTAACTCCCTTCCCACACCAGGCTGCTGCTCTATACAGCTGGTGTGCAGCATCTTGACAGTGGAAACTGCTTTCCCTTGCCCTATGCCAGCGGGAAGAAGGCAGGACTCCTGGGTCTTCCAAGATATGCAGCCACCTACACACTCAGGCTATTAAAACAAAACCATAAAAGACACCCAAAAACCTAAAGTGAGAAAACATTTGTTCCTTTCCCGCACCGAGCACAGGGAGAGGAGTGGAGTGGGGGTTGGAGGCCAAGCCAAGAGCCTGAGAGCAGCATCCTGTGCATGGAGCAGCATCTCCACCCTCCTTGCCACGACATTCTGTCTCTCCCTGCTGCCATTCCTCCTTTTGAGCCAAGCAGGAGCAGAGCTCCCATGCCAGTTTTGGGGAGACCAGTTTGGCTCTTAAAAGACTGGAGTTGGATGCAGGGAGGAATCAAAGTTCATGGCTCATCTCATCACTTGCTGGCGAGGAGATGCCACTGCCAGCTCATCCCCGTCTGTGCCCATGCCCTTGGGATGCAGAGCTGAAACTGAGGGAAAGGGGTGGGGGTCCTGTCAGCCCCACATCAGCTGGACCCTGGCCTGGGGTGATGCCCTTGGTGGTCACACAGCCTGTCTTTGGGGATGGGGAGAGCAGCAGAGCTGTGCAGACAGGTAACACTCACAGGGTCAATCCCAGTTCTCCAGCCCCGAGCTGAGGGACAGCCCCGAGCTGAGGGACAGCCCCGCTGACCCTCAGAGCCCCTGCCAGCCCCGTCCCTGCGGCTGCCGTGCCCCCCGTGCCCGTGCGGGGGTGACGTGGCCAGGGCACAGCTCAGCACACCCGCTGCACGCCCGACCCGCAGGAGGACAAGGGTGGCACACGTGTGAGGATGAGGCGGGGGGGAGCGCGGGCGGGGAGGAAGCATCGCCTTCACGTGGCCCCCCCGGCAGCCCCCGCTCCCACCCTGGCTCGGGAGGAGGATTATTTGCCCTCGCAGCTGGCGGAGGCCCCAGAATGCCCGGGGCGGGGCGGGGGGGGACATTGCACAGGGCGAAGCTGCCGGCGCTGTGCCCGGGGGGCTCTGCCAGGCTGGGTGCGGGGTCCCTGCTGCCCGGCCGCGCACCCCCGCCGGCCCCCCGCTCCTGCCAGCGCTGCCTTCCTCCCTGCCCCCCTTCCTCTCCAAGTCTAAATTCTCCCACAGCGTCCATTGACGTCCTGCCTGCGTCACCGTCTCCAGCACAACCAGACAGCACGTGGGAGAGGCAGGTTAAAGCGGCAGGGCCCTGGGAGGGCTCCAGCTGCGCCCCCCACCAGCGGGGCCGCCAGGCAGGGCTGCCCCTCTGCCCCTCTGCCCCCCACCCAAATGGCACGCGGGTGCTGGTGCTGCTGGGGGTGTTTCCCACCTCGCCCCCGGGGGGAGGCAGCGCAGGTTCGGGGAGATGAGGGTTTTTTCTCTCTAGTCGCAAGGCTTGCACGGGAGCATGAACACATTTTGCTTCCAGGTCCATGTCTGCATCCTCCTCTCCTCCCTCCCATGCTCCAAACCCACCCTAAATGGGGACCAGAAGCTCTGGCAGCCAGGGAAGGCAGCTTGCATTAGATGTGCGAGCTCCCCGACCCCACTCCCAAAGCCAGAGCCAGACTCCTGGGGCCTTTTCCCGGCTGCCGGGCCCCCAGCCAGTCCCTGTGCCTTTACATCTGGGCTTTGCCTCTGCCCGAATTACGGTGCAGCTCGGCTGGGCCCTGGGGCTGGGAACAGGGTTTGCACGCAGGGGAAGTACCGGAGCTCTGCCAGGACATGGGATGCAGTGGGTTGAGTTTCACGAGGGCTCAGGTGTGGGGTGCAGTGAGGTTTGTAAGAGCTCAGGTACCTTTCATGAAGCCCACTCATCATTTCTGCTCCAGGATATTGTCTCACAGCTGTAGCACTGCAGGTCATCACCTTCCCCGTGACTCAGGGTGTCAGCGTGGGCAGGGGAGCACCCCCGCCCCAAAGCACAGCCCTGATTCCTCACTGTGACCACACTGCAACCTGGGGGGCTATTTTTGTCCCTTCCCTTCTCTTTATTGTGCCAGAGCCATGTGCTGCTGGAGAAGGCTGTGGTGTTTGCTTTGTGATTACTTCCTTCCCGCCCATAACCTTTTGCCTTAAAATGGGATTCGCCCTGATCGTGGACCCAAGGCCAGGAAGTCTGGGCAGTGTGCCACGAGCACTGGCACCACAAGGCTCTTGGGGGACAGAGATTCCTGGCTCTGACCCTGACTCTGATGCAAAGCTGAGTGCAAACATGATGCCCTTCAGCTCCCCAGGGCACAAAATGCAGCCCTGAACCTCCTCCCCTGGAGCATCCCCAGCCCCTGCAGCACCGGCACTGCTGCGCTTGCAGCCAGCCTGTGGAATGCTCGGCTTCCATAGGCAGAGAGATGGAACCATCATGGTGAGCCCTCAAACAGGAGCCACCACAAGAGATGGGGGAAAAAATCAAAAAAACTCAAGTTGCAGATGGCAACCACCCTCAGTGGGGGCCACCCCTCATGGGGGACAGGCAGGAACAGCCCTGCACAAGTGTCTCCAAGGCGAGCACCTCACTCACTGTGGAGATGGAACATTTTCATCCTCCCTGATGCCCTATTTGGATGGAGGACTGAGGCAATGGGAGGTTGATCCTGCCCTGAGCTGAGCTACCACAGCTTCGAAACTTAGACCAGCCTGGAGATCACCTGATAAATTATGGGGGGTTGAGGGAGGACCCCACTGCTGTTCCAAAGCATCAGCGTAACCTTGACCTGGCCCAGGCTGCCTCCACCCCTCTGTAGCACGGACACTGAGGGACCTGCTCACCACAGCTTGTGCTCTGTGGGGTAACCGCCGTAGCCAAGCCCTGGTGGGAAATGTCCAGAAGAGAAGGATTGGGGCTGTTGGGGGATGAGAAGCTCAATGTGGCCTGGAAACACATGCTGACATCCCAGGCAACAAATGCTCTCCTGTGCTCATCCTCACAGCATGGACAATAGGTGAGGGGTGAATTCTGCCCCTTTGCTCTGCTCTGGTGAGACCCCACCTGCAGTCCTGCCTCCAACTTTGGGGTACCCAGCATAGGAAGGATGTGGAGCTGCTGGAGCAAATCCAAAGGATGAGATATTGGGAAGAAATTCTTCCCTGTGAGGGTGGTGAGGCACTGGCAGGGGTTGCCCAGAGAAGCTGTGGCTGCTCCAGCCCTGGAAGTGTCCAAGTCCAGGTTGGACAGGGCTTGGGGCAACCTGGTCTGGTCAAAGGTGTCCCTGCCCATGGCAGGGACGAGATGAGTTTTAAGGTGTCTTCCAACCCAAACCAGTCTGTAATTCTGTGATTCTGCAGGCAGCAAACCCAGCTGGGGTTTAGTTCAGCCCAAGTTGTTGGCAGCTTTGCTGGTCTGTGCTGGAAGTTTCCAGCTGGGATAGCAGCAGTGCCTGGGGCAGAGCAGGCACAGCAGACCCTCCCCCATCTGCTGCTGGGGGTTTATCAGCCAGGGAGGCTCTTTTAGCGCCTCTGAGGGTTAAGCCCAGCATGAAGCTTATCAGCTAATGGAGACTGGGAACACTTTGGAGCACCTTGCAATTTCACATTAACCTGATCTCTCCTTTTTTCTTCCCAAAGAGAAAACTGCAGCTCTGCTCTCGCTGTTCTGGTGCAGGTGGTGGCTGCGGCAGCCGGTGGGTAGAGCTCCAGCAGCACCCCAAGCAAGTGCATCTCCTCTGTGTGTAGGAGGAACTGCTGACTGGGAGCAGCCCAATTTCCAGGAACTCCCAAAAGTTACAAGCCTTCACGTCCTGCTGAATCAGTGCGAGATGCAGAGCAGCTCCACACTCTGCAGCTCGGAGAAAGCAAATATCTGGGTTTCTATAGCCAGAATCTCAGTGCTGAACACGAGCATCTCCATCCCCTCCTCCTCGAAACACTGTCTGCAATTCCTGCACGCACACCTGGCCCTAATGAAAGGGCCCAGTGCCTCCCCATCGCCCAGCCAGTTAAACCTGCATGAACTGAGCCCAATGCACACAAAAAGCCTCTCCTGGGTGAGGTCCTTATCACCCATGAGTCAAGGCAGCCTTGCTGCTGTGGGTCTGACCCAACCTTGGCTTGGATGGGAGGTGCCCGGGGCTCCACACCACCCGTCCAGCCGTGTGCCGCCCCGCTCTGCACCACAAAGGGAGGCTGCATCTCTCCTGGCTGCAGCACTGGGGAGCGTGACCCTCCGTGAGGCTGCGGCCAGGTTGCCCTCGCTGTTGCTCACTTGATCCCGTCTCCTCCCCGCCTAATCCGTGCTCCCCTCCCGGTATCCTCTGCTCCACTTTAATGCCAAACGTTGGCCGGCAGCCACTCGGCTCCGAGGACGCCTTTTTTCCTGGTTATGCAACCCATGGCTGAGCTGTTTGCCTTTCATTGTGAGGAGTTTTGGGAGGCTGGGCCAGGTACCCTGTCTGGGGAGCGGGCAGGTCCTGGGATGCCCCAAAAGGGGCAGCACCCCTTTTCCCCTCCCTGCTGTGTCCCTGAGGCTGCTATCCATTCCTAATCCATTCCCCTTCTCCTCTTTCCAGGCATCCCCCAGGGTTCAGCCCTGCTCCCTGTCCATGTGGGCTCCTCTATGCTGCAAGAAGAGCTTGCTGCAATCTCATGGCATGCCTGTTGCAGCATCTCAGAGAGCCATGCCACATCATCCCAGCAAACCCTACCATGGCATCCCAACTAACCTTGGTGCAGCATCCTGGCTGACCCTGGCACAGTATCCCAGCTTACCCTGCCATGGCATCCTGGCTAACCCTGGCACAACATCCCAGCAACTCCTGACGTAAGATCCTGGCTATCCCTGTTGGTTCCCAGTCAGGATCATCACTGACTCTCCATGTGGTGGTGGCAGCCCTGTCTCACACCACAGTGCCCTGGCATGCTGACACTGAGTCCTGTTTGCTGCTCCACACAGATCAGAGCAGCAGGAGCACCTTACGACCAAGGACCATGGGACACAGCCACGAATCCCAGCTGAGCCTCCCCAGCCCAGAGCCTCCCCTCTCCTCTCCTGCAAGCAGAGGCTCCAGCAGCCCCTTACAGACAATGGGTTTATCTGCTCCACCTTAGCCCTTCTTCCACACTAGGAGCTTTGGAGATAAGTGAGAGCTCAGGAGAGCAGGGATTTACAGTTCCAGCTGCCGTGCCTGGGAATGCTGTTCCTGAGCTCACATACAAGGCGGCTTCTGCACCGTGGGCTGGGTGGTCGACTGTGCCACCAGCTTGTTTTGGGTAGATCTGGGGTGCCCACTGCCCATAATAGAGGAGATGCCTCCAACTCACAATCGGGTGCCCAAACATGTGCCTTCCTTGCTGCAGCCTGAGACCCCCAGCTGAGGCTGCCATGACCTTCCAAAACCCACCATGGCATAAGAAGATGCCAAAGAGCCTCTTCCAGGGAACAAAACATTCACAAATGAGGCTTCCTTGAAAGGCATCCCAGCCACCTGCCACTAGACCCTTGCTCCTGACACCCAGCAGCCTCCCTGCACCCAGCCAGAGTCCATCGAGGCGTTGGGGGGAAGGTTGGGACACTGAGGACATTTTGTTCCCTGCTCTCCCCGTAAATTATCCTGCCACATATAGTAGATCTTGGTGCTATTTTTAGGCTTTCCTTGTTTAATTATTGAGAAAGATTTTGAAGGATCTCTTGAAGGCGAGGAGATGAGCACCCAGGGTGCTCACTAGTTTTCCCTTCCCAAAGCACAGGGCAGAGAGCAGGGCCCAGAGAGCAGGGCCAATGGCAGATGCCATCTGCCCTTTGCCACATGAATCCTCCAACAGCAGCTCCAGCCTGCACTGCATTTGCCTGCAGGGATGGCCACAGGGATGGAGGGAGCGGGGTTGGGCTCTGGAACTGGTGGGTGAGCTGTAACCACCTTGTGCACATGGAGTGAGCAGCTCAGGGGCTGAAACAAGGGGCAAACCCCATCACAAGAACAGCTCTAGGCTGGTACAAAGCACTTTGTTGGAGCTGGGAAATGCTGGGTCCAGCAAAAACCAGTGCAGTCCAAGTGCTGTCTTCCACCAGGAACAGATGTGGCCCAGAATTCACCATTTTTAGTTTTAACCAAAATGGCCACTTTTCTTGCCAAAAAGTGACTTTATTCTCAGCTCACCAAGTGGAATTGCAATGGCAGGAGATTGTCTTGTAAACTGCTTGCTTTCATGTTTCCAGTTACAAAAAGGCAGAGAATGACCTTTATTTGAGATTAAAGGGGTTTGGTCAACCTGAAGTCCACTGAGATTTCAGCAAAATGGCACATAATAAAGTACAAGGCAAATCCTCAACTGGTGTGCACTGCTCAGACTTCATCAGCTTCGGCTTTCCAACACCTCTTCATACCTGCCAGCAACCAGACCTAGGACTTCAAGGGAAACATTTATTTGCCCCAGGTGCTGGGCTCAGACAGATGGAATTGACTTCCACCAGCTGAGGATATCCAGGGCATCTGTGATGTGCCCAGGTTTCCTAAGGACTATAGGTGTATATAGTCATGTATTTGATCTGTTCATCCTCCCCCTCTCAACCATATTCAGTACAAAGTAAAGATATTAATTTAATGATGCAGATTCTGAGGTGCTACAGGTTGCATGAAAATAATTATCCTTCATGAGAGCCCCCATACTGACCTCGGGGAAGGGTGGTGGGATAATCCCAGCTCCATCCCAGACATCAGCAATGCTGCAGTGGGAATGCCCCAAGGGAAGGATCTTTGGTCTGAACCCCCCCCCCAGCCACCTCTGACATCCCCCCCCCCGCCTGTGTCCAGTGCCAGGTCATCCCTGGGGAGGTCACTGAGTGATGTCACTTTGCCAGGATGCTCCAAGAGTGGTCTGAAGGAGTTGCTGCGCTCAAGGATGGTGGGATGAAGCTGGGCCTGGGTTGGGGACCTCCTGGCAAAGCTGAGCTGCTCCAGCAGCACAGGTGGGGGGACGAGTTGTCAGCTGCTGCTCCTTAACACCCTGACAAGCTTATAACTATTTCATTTGTTACACTGTGAACCTTTTTAAATTAATGAACATAAGGTTGTCATGGTTGCTGTGGCGACGACACGTTGCTGGGGCAACGGCAGCGATGCAGAGCCTGTGGAGTGTAATCAGGGGTCAGGCTGACGATGGAGTGGGATGAGTGGGGGCTGCAGGAAGGGGTGACCAGCCCCAGTGCTCCCATCAGCCCACGGCCCCCACACCTCTCCCCGACCCCCAAACCAGCACCAACAGATGGGAAAACCACCACTGCCGTGCTCCCCTGACCCAGGGACTGACACTGCCTCAACACCTGGATGTCTGCATGGCCCAAGGGTGAGTGTGCCCCCTGCAAGCCTGACCCACTAACGGGGAAGATGCACAACTCACCCTATCCCACGGTCTCACCCCTTCCCCTCTCCAATCTTCCTGTCCCCTCTGGGCCTGTCCAGGTCTCCAGTCCCTCATACCACCAGAGGTTCCATCTAGACCAAAGGTGGCTGAGGCAGAAAAGACATGGCTGTGGGGCAAAACCACAGCTCCAGGTCCTCTCCCAAAGGGACACAAGGATGCCGAGGTGGTTTTCAGGTGGTTTAGGAACAGCCTCCTTGTTCTTCCCACCAGGATGGCTCTTCCCACTGCTGCCCCCCTGCTCCAGCATCTCCCCACCCTGGCAGTTCCACACCTGTGTGTAATGCAGAGGTTTTGCAGGCATAAAACTCTCTGAAATGCATTTATTTCCCTCACTCCAGCAACACGTTAGAAAAGAGAGGAGGGAGGGGGCAACAGAATGGCTCTGCAGAGAAACCCCCCAAAACCTGAGCAGGAAAATGCCTTTGAAAGGCCTCCCAGCACAGAGGCCTCGAGCTCCTCTTCCTAAATCCAAGTAAAAGGACAGATAGTACAAGGGGAAACGTCTTTAAATTAAAGAAGTTTATTTAGACTTGATATAAGGAAGAAGCTTTTTACAATGAGGGTGGTGAGGCCCTGGCACAGGTTGCCAAGAGAAGCTGTGGCTGCCCCATCCCTGCAAGTGTCCAGGGCCAGGTTGGACAAGGCTTGAAGCAACCTGGTCTAGTGGAAGATGTCCCTGCACACGGCAAGGGTGTGGAATGAGATGAGCTTTAAAGGGCCTTCCTGCCAGCACCAAACCATTCCATGATTCCACAATTCCATGACCTCCAGTCCCTCTCTCTCCCCAGGAAGCAGATCAGCAGCCCCAAGCACAAGGTGCTGCAGAGATGCCTCGTGCATGTGGCATTCTATCCAGGGAGCTCACATAGTGGAGACCCAGCGGGGAGGGTGGTGGGTCAGGGGGCGACCCTGGGAAGGCACAGACCTGCTGGGTGTGGAAGGAGGCTCTGCACCCCCTTGGAATGAGGCAGAGCGATGGGGTGAAGCCTGGGATGAAGGGAGTGGGGCACAGGATGGGAACTGTCCCCTCCCCAGTGCAGGGCGCGGTGGCCTCTCTGCTCAGGGCGACGCAGCTGACATGTCCTCGAGACCAAAACCTGAGGGTGTGAGCAGGAGAAAAATGGGGTGGGGAAGGCAAGTTTAGAGGCTGGGGATTTGTGTGGCTCCTGGAAAGGGAGGTCTGGGCTCATCCCAGAGCCATAAGCATGCAGGAGGGTAGCTCTGTCCCTCGCTGGTGCCTCTGAGGTCCCCACGGCATCCTGGGGCTGCAGGTGGGCTTTTCACTGGCCCTTTCAAGGTACATCTGACCCAGACACCTGTCAACAGGAAAATGGGGGACTGGTATGGACCACAAACACCAACTCCCTTTCCAGCCCTGACAGATGCACAAGGTAATGCAAAATATATATATTTTAATACATATACTACTACTTGTTTAATACAAAACTCCTACTGCAGTGGTTCTTAATATTCTATATAGTATATTTTAATATACTACAAATATTTTTATATATACAAGACTTTACATACATTTATTTTTATATATGCTAAAAACATCCCCAAATCCAGCTCAAACTCATTTTCTTTTGAAGGCAACTTGGTGCTGGGCTACTGGCAGGAGGAATGACCTGTGAGGTGAGCACTAACATTCCACCCCGTGGGGCCCATGAGGACGCTGCGTCCCCCAGCCCAACTCTTTGTGCTGAGCTTTCATCAGCACACGTGAACGGGGCTGTACTGCAGCTCTGCCAGCTCTGCCGCCTGTCAGGGAAATGTCTAAATATTTCTATTTTCCCCAAATACATTTTTTATCAGAATTGGAAAGGGGGGGGGAAAAATTTAAAAACCTATGACAACACTGAAATCCACATGAGGGCTCAAACAAAAGCAGTGTGTGAGCATTGGGAGGAGGACACACCCGTGGGGCCCCAAGGGATGATCCCCACACCTCTGGGGCTTTGCTTGGCTGTAGCGATCCATAAAGCCCTGTTTCCATCCTGTCAAAGGGAGGTGAAGCACGTGGAGTCCCAAGGGGACAATTTACTGTGCTATCTCCCGAGGATATCCACACCAGCCAGGGAAGAGGGACCGGAGTGGAGCCTGGCTCTGCTGGTGTCCCAGATAACACTGTCACCCCACAGAAACCAGGCTTGTCCCAGCAAGCTCAGCAGAGGCCAAGGGGTGAAGGAGATATGTCAGAGCCACCCTCCCGCTGGGAAAAGCAGGACTGTGATGCCCAAGAGGGATGAGTGTCCATGAGACCTTCCCTGGCTGGCCCGGGCACTGCTCTCTGTCACTCACCAGCAGCCACTGGGAGCTGTGGCAAAACCTCACACGTGCAAAACTGGGAGGAAAAATAGTAAATTAAAAATGAAATTAATAATTTTTAAAAAAATTAAAATCAGAAACTTTTCCATGACCTGCACCTGTGCTTGGATTAACCTGGGGTTTGTTCCCTCATCACCCTCAGTCACTGCTCACAAGGTCCCTCACTCCCTCTCCAGCCACCCACCACCAACACTGCTGCCTGTCCTGGGGGACCTGCCAAGTCCCTGCCAGAGTCCCTGCCCGAGTTTGGCAAGACACTGCTTCCCTCTCCAAGAAGGTCATTTCCAGAGGCTAAACTATGACCCGGCAGCCAAACCACAGCTTCCCCTTCCCGCAGCACCAGAGTCAGCATCATGTGCCTCAGAGATGCTGCTCCCTCCCTCCGCTGCCTTTTGTATGTGCAAGGATTGAAGGAAAGAAAAAGGCAAGGAAGGGAAAAGGAGCTTGACCTCACGGAACCCTGCGACTTCAAGCCATGGCCAGCCTCAGAGAGGAAAGGACCAGCAAAATCTGCTCCAGCAGCCGTCAGGGCTAATTAAAGAGCAAGTGCAGCCATTCTCAAAGGATTCAGCAATCTCCAGCTGCAGCTGCCGCTGACCTGCGGCACAACCTTGGGCTGCAGCCAACCATTGTCACCTCTTTCCTGGTGGCTCAGCACCCCAAAACCCAGGTAAAGCTCACTGCTGTGGACATCCCATTTGCCCCACCGCCTGCCCATTCCCACTGGCTCAGCCGGAGACCATGAGGTGCCAAGGGGCACATCCCAGGATCTGCCTGCCCTGTGCTCATCCCCAAATTCGCTCCCACCCTGCAGGTTCTTCTGTCCTAAAGTCAAAGTCACTCATGCAGAAAGAACCTGATGCCTCTCAACATCGCTGGGCACGAGGGACTAATCCCATTTTACAGATTAAGGAAGCATCCTGGCACGTGATGGCTTGGAAATAGTGCCTGGCTCCCTTCCCTGCTCCAATCCACAGTCTTCCCAACTTCCAGCACCCTCGTTTTATGGTGTTAGCCCCAACCCCAGGATTTCAGTCCTGCCATTCCCCAGGGGCAGGACTCAGTTTCCCAGTCCTAGGGACAACCTGCCACCTCACTCCCCGCTCCCTCTGTCCCAGCACCGGGCACACACTGCACACCCACCTCTGCTCCCTAATCCCTCTAATCCTCATTTCTGCCTCTGTGTTGGAAAGCTCATATCAAGGTCCCTTGTCCAACTCAGGGGCAGAGATAACTCACTATCTCCCACCCCAATCTCTTCCATAGTCTATTTTCTTCCTGCCTAGAGTTGATTTCCCTCACCTAATTGCCCGGAAAGCTCTTTTCCCTTCCTCTAATCAGTCTGGAGCAGACTTTCTCTAGATAATTATGCCGAGACCTGATCACCCTTCTCATCTCCATCTCTCCAACACTCCCATTTCTTTACTAAACTCATCTGCCAGAACTGCATTCCTTGGTCTAATTATTTCAAGGCTCCGTTGAGTTACTTAATTGCTTGTTCATCTTGCACCCCTATCTGGAAGCTCCCAGAGCTTCTGGGACAGGGTGCAGGGCTGAGTTGTCCTGGTATAATCACCTTCCCAGTGGATAAACTTGCTCCAGGTGTGCGATGGTGTGAGCCCAGAGCAAAACCTCCTTGAAAGAAGGAAATTCCCTGAAATTCACTGGTACAGGTTGCCCAGAGAAGCTGTGGCTGCCCCATCCCTGAAAGAGTTCAAGGCCAGGTTGGACAGGGCTTGGAGCAAACTGGTCTAGTGGAAGGTGTACCTGCCCAGGGCAGGGGGGTTGGAACTGGATGATCTCTAAGGTCCCTTAAAACCCAAATCATTTCATGATCCCATGATTCTATGAAATGCAAAACATTTTGCTTCTCTGGGGTGGAGGAGAAGCCACCTGGAGATGCTCTGCTGCAGCCCCTGATGAGCTGTGTGGGGCTCACACCAGCCACAGACAACAATAAACACAACTGTAGGCCAGGTGTGAATTCACCTGTCATAAGGCCAAATTGAAACAGCCCACCAATCTCAGCCCAGTGCCACAAGTGCCCACAGCCCTTGGAGGTTCCAGCCAAGACCATTTTCCCTCCTTCCATCCCTTTGCTGCAGCTCCACCAGCCCCACACTCAGACCTGGAGGGGTTGGTTTGACTGGCCCCTACTCTCATTATCACCCAGCCTCCTCCTCTTTCCCAGGCTAATTGATCCACTGTTTTGTTTTCTTATCAAATTGCTCTCACCCTCTGATGCTCCTTTAATCAATGTTTGGCCCTATCAGTTCCTCAGACCGCCAGGAGACCTCTGCTTGCAGCCACCTCTGTGTCTAATCGCTTAGGGACTTTACCTAATTGGTGTAAAACCTGATTTCTTTCTCTAATCGCTCCGAGGCCCTGATTCACTTATCTAATCACTCCAAAGCCCAGGCCTTGCACACCTCTCTCTGGAGCTCTGGCGTATCCTTCTCCTCCATAGGTTTCCCTGCCCCCCGCAGGTGGCCAGTCTCTCTTGACTCCCTAATCCCTCAGCAGCTTGATCTCTTTAACTAATCCAGCCAAGATTCGGCACCCTGGCTGGCTGCTCCCCTAACCCAGTGCCAGGAGGAGTAACCCCCCCACGGAGCCACTTTCCCATCTTCCACCCCCCCCACAAAGCGCAGACCTGCCACAGAAAGGCTTTGCCTGCTGCTCCTCTCCAAAGGTCCCTTGGGAAGGTGATGTATGTTCCCAGCACCCAGTCCCCTCAGCCACCCCAGTGACAAAGGCGTAGCCCCCCAAGTGTCCACCCCCACCACAGGAATCTCCCCTCTCTGCCAGGACGGGGTGCACCGGCTCAACCAGTTCCCCCTCTGCTGCACCCACTGGGCTGGGCACAGGGAGGGGACAGTGATGGGACAAGGGGAATGTTAGCCCACAGTCTGGCTCCTCACAGCGAGGGGGGCTTGGATGCTGCTCCTGTGCCATCCGGCAGCGCCGTCCCCTGTACCGAAGAGCCCCGGTGCCCCGGATGGAGCAGCTCATCCAAGGCCTTTCTTTCCTCCCAGTGAGTCACGTCCGCTGATTCAAGCAAAAGAAGTTGATGGGGGAAAACATTCCACAAGCGCCAGCCTGGAAGGATCCCAAGGCTGAGGACAGGATGGCAGGAGTAGAGCAGGGTTTTATCTGTTTTCCCCTGAAGTTTCACAGGAAAGTGAGTGCTATTCTAGGGTGGCTCACAGATGCTGCTCATCAAGTCCCAGAGCACACTGCCAGTGGGTCAGCAGTGCCCCAGCCCTGCTCCCTCCTCCAGCAGGCCCTAATGCTCTCCCCTCAAAGACAGGGCAGACCCCA
Source organism: Pithys albifrons albifrons (assembly GCF_047495875.1). NCBI lineage: Eukaryota > Metazoa > Chordata > Aves > Passeriformes > Thamnophilidae > Pithys > Pithys albifrons. Next base: position 1,407,529 of record NC_092487.1, read on the forward strand.
GATGCTCCCCGACCTTCTGCCCATTGCTCCAGTCCCCTCCAGACAACAATTTCAGCCCCAGAGCTCATTCTTTCCCCTGGAGCATCCATGCTGAGCAAAAGCTTCCCCTTCCACAGCTGGCAGGGCCACGGGCCCCAACCCACGCTGGCTCAGCAGCACAAGGTCACTCCTGCCTCGGCAGCAGCCACATAGAGTGACTCACACTGGCTTCAGCTTCTGCTTAGCCCTGCATGGGGAAGTTTTTGGGGTGGAAAGTGCTGCCCTCCCATCCTGGGATGTGGATTCAAGTCCCAGTCTAACCTATTATTGCTTCAGTTTTCCTTTGCTCTCAAGACCTGGGCTTGGGCTGAAGCTGCATCCAGAGATGATGTGATGGAAACCATGTGCCAAGGAGGGGATGGAGATACCAGAGCTGGAAGCAAAGAAATGGGAATTGGGTTTCATCTGGTAGCCACAGAGCTGGGGCCTGATCCTTGCTCTCTCCTTTTGGAAGAGGGAATAGGGCAGCAAATCTCTGCACTTTGAGATTTTTCAGACCCTCATCAGAGCAATGTGGTGTTTCCCCTCACCCCAGACAGCTCCAGGTGCCACCAAAGCCCCCCCCGCTGCAAGGGTGGGAGGATGGAGTGGGAGGCAGGCGGACACCCAGCCCCTTCCTGGGTCCCTGCCCTCTGCACAGGGCTGGGAGCACGTTCCCAGAACCCAGCAGTGGGAATTTGGTGTGTTTATTTGCAATCCAGCGCTGACCCCAGGACTGGGAGGAGAATGAGTCAGCTTCCAGCTCAGGGCAGGATTCCTCATCAGGCCTCTCCTTTCAGTTAAAAAAGCACCATTTGGAGATGCGAAGATTAAATAATTTCATTAAATTGGCACTTCTGACCAGCAACAGGCTGAAGCCTTTCCATACCAGCACTTCTCATGCAAAGTGGGATGAGAAGCAGCAGAGCCCCCAGACCATCAGTTTGCAGAAATAACTAAATATCCAAGTTCTGGGATATGCAGGCTCTGGGCAGAGGGTGCCCACATCCTCGAGGAGTTCAGTTCTCCTTCTGCAGCCCCCAAAGAGTTAACATGCATCTCTGGAGCTGCACAGAATGTTCCTGGCTCCCAGGGGCAGAGCCTTCACCCATCCCCTGACTGCTCTGCCCTGGGGATGCCGCGGGGCACACAGACTCCTGCTCTGACGGATGTCAGCTCACACAGCTCCTGGGCTGCAGGAGGGAGCAGGAAGCTCTGGGAGCATCACCATCCTCCCTGAGCTGCTCTTGGCCTCGTCCCCTCCTTGGCCAGCCTCCTCTGCCCTGGTCCCCCCAGTCCCACACTGCCCCTCAAGATCCTGGCTCCATCCCCCACTGCCACACAGGCAGCAGCCCTTGCCCAGCAAAGCAGGAGACGGAACTATAGGAGACAGAAAGCAGCATGAACCTGCCTGCATTAGGCCATGGTTTGGTGCTCCAGGACCAGAGGAATGGCTCCTGTCCTGGACAGACAGAGGTGCCTCCACACCTGGCATTGCCTGAGCTCTCACAGCCCCTCTGGCAGGTGCTGCATGGCAGCAGTTGCTTCTCCATGGCAGGACATGGCTGTTCACTCCCTTTCCTCTGGACAAGAAGGAAGGGGCTAAACCCAGATACTCGCAGGCTCCCGGGGAACAGCAGGGGTGGCTGCTGTCCCCATGGGCAGGCAGAATTCATGGGACCCTTCAGTCACTCTTCCTTCGCTGCTCTCTGAGCCAGGTCCCTCTCGGAAGGTCCATGCAGTGCGAACAAAGTGCCCACCCCGGGCGCACCCAGGAGGGCAGCAGCTGAGCCAGGCACAAACGTGCCCTCATGGATCCCCTGCCTGAAGCCCCCCATGCCCATCGGGGGCTGCCCCCGGGCCGGCAGCTCGGCCCTGTGGAGCGGAACAGCACAACGCTGGTACCCGCCATGCTACAGCCTGGCGTATCTTCCCGGCGTTGCCAAAGCAACCGCAGAAACACAACAAACAGCAACAACACACAGCAGACAGTCGGCAAACATTCCCCTCTTATTTTCTCCCCAGATCGGTTTGTGCTTTTTCCCCTCTCCCACGAGGAAGCTGCTGCCATCGGAAGGGAACAACAATATTATTCTTAAGCGCACGAAGCCTGCGCCATCCCAGCGGGGGCCGCGGTGCAAAAGCCCCCGGCGCTGCCGGGAAGCGGCTGCCCCCGGGGAGGAGCCGCGGGGAGCCCCGGCTGCGACATGGCCAGGTCCGAGCCGCTCACCTGCCTCCTCGGTGCTGCCGGCGAGCTCGTCGTGCTGAGCGAGCGGGGCTCTGCCGAAGCCAGGCTGGCCAAGCAGGTGAATCCCTCCCTCCTCCTGGGCAGCGCGGCGCTCCCACAGACTGTGCCAAGATGTGCTGACCGGTACGGCACAGCCTCTGCCCAGCGCGTTTGGCGGGGGTACAGCGCTCAGCACCCTTGTGCACAGGGCAGGGAGCACCTGAGCATCCTCGGGGCTTGGAGCGGGGGCAGGCAGAGCATGTGGGCACGGACAGGTGTGCCGGTGGAGAGTACCCAGGTGCGGGGACACCCCGGGGCTCGCCGAGGCAGCGCCGAGCCCGCCGCCCTGGCACTGAGGGGGATCAGCGGGTGCGGTGCGGGGCGCGGGCTTTCAAAACGGGATTAGCATCGCTGCGGCACGTGACGCCGGGACAGCGGCTCTGCGGGAGCGCTGCCTTCCAGCCGGCACCGCCACCCTGCTCTGTCACCCTGCTCCAGCACCCAGCACCAGCACCCAGCACCCAGTACCCTGCTCCAGCAGCCAGCACCAGCACCCAGCACCCTGCTCCAGCAGCCAGGACCCAGCACCCAGGACCCTGCTCCAACAGCCAGCACCCAACAGCCTGCCCCAGCGCCCAGCACCATCACCCAGTACCCTTCTCCATCACCCAGCACCCAACAGCCTCCACCAGCACCTAGTACCCTGCTCCAACACCCTGCTCCATCACCCAGCACCATCACCCAGCAGCCAGTACCCTGCTCCATCACCCAGGACCCAGCACCCTGCTCCATCACCCAGCACCCAACAGCCTCCACCAGCACCCAGTACCCTGCTCCATCACCCAGCACCATCACCCATCAGCCAGTACCCTGCTCCATCACCCAGGACCCAGCACCCTGCTCCATCACCCAGCACCCAACAGCCTGCACCAGCACCCAGTGCCTTGCTCCATCGCCCAGGACCCAGCACCCTGCTCCAGCACCCAGCACCAGTGCCCAGCACCCAGCACCCAACAGCCTGCACCAGCACCCATCACCCAACAGCCTGCTCCATCACCCAGCACCATCACCCAGCACCCTGCTCCAACACCCAGCACCAGCACCCAGTACCATGCTCCATCACCCAACACCCACCACCCAGCACCCTGCTCCAGCACCCAGCACCATCACCCAGCACCCAGTACCCTACACCATCACCCAGCCTCAGCCCCACCAGGCCAAGCAGCTTATCAGCACAGGGATCAGCACAGCAGCTTTCCAAGCCCAGTTTAACAACTTTTCATCCCTCTTGGGTGTGGGTTCCCACGAGCAGGCTGGAGTGGACAGAGGATGCTCCCAGGACAGTGAGCTCCCAGCTGTGAACCTCCCAACACTCCTCCATCCTATCCAGCTCTCTCTCCCCAAACCTGGGAAACCCCAGCAGCCCCTCTCTCACCCCAGACCAGGGCAGCAGTCCCAGTGTGGGATCTGGTGACACATTTCCTCGTGGATTACACCTGACAGCTGCCTCCAGTCTCCTTAATTCCTACAGATGTAGGGTGCCACAGGGTTTATACTCAATTCAGCTGGGTGAGATGTGAAATACAGAACACATATCCAGTATCCAGGTGCCATTTTTCTCTCCCTCTCACACACACATCTATACACGTGCACATACTTACACACATAGTTTTGTTAACCCCACCTCATGCCTTTTTTCCTCTTTTTTTTCCCCCAAAGTCCACACATCTGGTAGCTCATTTATGCTCCTAGAGGCAACTAGAGGCAACTAGGGCAGTGAGAAGGGGGCAGAGGAGGGCTGGTGTTGTACAGCACCTGGGGATGACACCTTTGGCAGTACCAGCTGGCACAGCCAGTGGCACCAGGAATGCTGGATCACAGCTGGGTGTGGGGGCAGCGAGGGGACTCACTGCAAGCACAATGATTCCTTGTCCATGCAGGGAATGCTCATGGGCCAGGCACTGGATGGTGTGTGGGTGCCAGGCACTGGACAGGACCCACAGGAGCTGAACAAAGTGAAACAGCACTTGCCTGTACCTAAAGATTGACAGGACAATAGGGAATGGCTTCACACTAACAAGAGGGCAGGGAGGAAATTGGGAGGAAATTTTCCCTGTGAGAGTGGGGAGGCCCTGACAGAGGTTCCCCAGAGAAGCTGTGGCTGCCCCATCCCTGGAAGTGTTCAAGGCCAGGCTGGACAGGGCTTGGAGCAATCTGGTCTAGTGGAAGGTGTCCCTGCACAGAGGTTGGAATAGGATGAGCTCTAAGGTGCCTTCCAATTCAAACCATTGTAGGATTCTGTGATACAAAATACAAGCTTCAGGGGCAGCCCAAGTCTCTCCCTTTCTCCCCATTCCCAAATAACACCTCTCAGGATGGTTTTAGGACTGACTTTCCTCCCAGGCCCCTTTTGCAGTCCCAGCCTGGGCAGGCTCCACACAGCTCCCAGTGAGCCCAGTGCCCTGGGAAAAGCCACCAGGGCAGAGGAGAGGCCAAGGGTCGTGCTGTGAGAATGAGTCCCCATCACTTGCAAGCCTCAGTCTCGCTTTGTCCCACACTGGGGTGTGCTGCGATCGCTGTGATGGATCCCTCCCTCCAGCCAGGTCCACACCCCGTGTTTGCAGCACAGTCCCCTCAGGACCCTGCTGGTGCCCGCAGTGCTGTCGGGTGCTCCAAGCACCCAGGGCTGGTGCCCGGGTGGCCGCAGCCATGTGCTTATCCCCAGCTTGCAATGACATCTAGTGGAGCCACCTCGGGAGGAGCTCAGCGAGCCAGTGCCAGGCCTGCCCCAGCACTCCCAGAGCTGAATTCTCCCCCGCAACCTCCTCTCCAAAACGTGTGGGCAGGAGGCAAGAGCCAATACCCCGTTTCTGAGTCATGGTTGGCCACGGCACAGCTTCCCAGGAGCCAAAAAAAATCACCTTTTCCACAGCAACACCGAGTCCCCTCCAGCCCATGCTGCGACTGTGCTTAACAAAGAGCTCAGGATTATTATTATGTGGAGTCTTTACCTCAAGCTTCCCTCCATCCCCAAAACATCCCAAATAAATGGTTTCAAGGTGCCAAATGCTGCTGCTGCAAATCCAGCAACAGCTGTGGGAGGTGGCTGGTGGCAACAGACCACACCAAGCCACAGCCACAGATGTGCTGGATTCTCCTCTGAAGGCAAGGAAGGTAAAATATAAACAAATATAGTAACCAGCATTAAAAAAAATCCAACATGGTAATGGGAACGTGCAGCAGCAACACCCCCAGATCATCTCCCTGCAGATGGTGCAGCACCCACAGCAGTCAACAGGTTCAGTGCAGCCCAAACCTATTTTAAAACTGGAAGTCCTGCAGCTTGATACCACTTCATTCCTGTAGAGATATAATAATAATCTTTAGATGTAATCATAGTATTTATTTAAGAATTAAGTGTGTCTGAAAGTGGCCTAAATTCCCCATCCAATAGCTGAGTTGGTGCCTCAGCACCACTGTGAGAGCCACTCCCAGGGTAATGCTGGTCAGTGGCTGGTGCCCATGGCCAGAAGCCAAGGGGGCACCTTCCTTCAGACACTGTCATGAGTCTGAAAGACCCTGAGAAGCAAGGGGAGAGGCAGGTGAGGGCCACGGGGAAATGATGATCCTGAGCAATTCTGCATTTTCTGATACAACTTTATTTAGGGTAAACAAGCAGAGGCAGCACAGACACAATCCAGCAGGGACAGGGACAGGGCTAGCACCGTTGCCAGTTTTTGTGACAGAAGAGAAAGGAAAAAAAACACATTAAAACCTCACAAACAAACATCACTTTCCAAAGACAGGACAGAGCCTGAGATGAGGTACCGTTGAGCAGCCTCAAGGTGCCAAGGCAGTTACTGGAGCAGTGAAGGAGACTCCAATTATGATTCCCACCAAAACCTTCCTTTATGGAGCAGGTTTGGAACTTATTGCTCCCGTGCCTGAAGGAAACAGGACTGGGAGGAGGTTGGGACCACCAATGCCTCCCTTCCCATCCTGACATGGAGAAGAAGGGGCTCACATGGAGACAAAGTGCTTTAAAGGCATCCATGGCCAAACTCGGTCATTATCTGCATTTGAAAACTGATTAAACACCAGAGGATATCAAGAGGGAACAGACACATCACCATCTCAGCTGAGACAGTGCCATGGGATTGCTCCACATCCAGTGCCAGGCATTGATGTGGTCCAGAGAGATGTCCTTGCTCCAGTGCCCTGAGGCATCTGTGGAACAGCAGTGGCTGAGTCACCCTTCTTTGTATCTGCTCCCAGCCTGGCTAGAGAGCAATAAAATTCCTCTTTGAAAATCAACATTCTCCTATGGCACCTCAATTTGTAGGGAACAGCCACAGGTGTCTTCACAAGCAGTTATTGCCTCTATGTTCTGCCTCTCTCTCTACCCCCCCATATAAAGACTGACTTTGACAGTTCCCCAGCCTTAGTGTGAGGAAGAAATATATATATATATTAAAATACCTTTATTACATCGCTAAAAACCTGTGTAGTGTCGATAAATCCATAGTGTCCTTGAGCAGCAGGCTGTTGGCAACACAGGAACTAAACAGCCAAAATACCCACATAAAAAATAGATTTTAAAAGCAACACACACTGCAAAAGCTTTGGCAGCCACATCCTCCTGCAGGGAGGTTGGGTACTGGCTCAGTACCAAGCTCAGGGTGCCCAGGGCTAGGGCTGAGCCCTGTGCTCCCCACATGGGCACTGCCAGCTGCAGGTGCTCACACACACTGTGTCCAGGCAGGAAAGATCCATGGCCAGCAGCAACTTCCCTACCCCAGGATCACCAACCCTAAGGTGTCTTTGGCATGTTTTCATCGGTCCCCCAACCTTGTTATTTCTTGAAGAATTTCTTGTTGAGCAGGAAAATGAGCAGGTTGACATTGACCTTGGCCTTATCAAACATCTTCATGACTGCTACGCCCTCATACTGCAGCTGCAGCAGATCCTGTGGGAGAAGTGACTGTCACTGCCACCAGCCCTGCACCCAGCCAGGGCAGGGGCTGGCCCTGCTCAGCACCAGGCACGGCTCCTGGGAAGGAAGTTCAGCTCAGAGCTGGGGTTGCAGTGGGAGATGCATGACGAGGCTGCCCCAGCTCAGGGCAGGGCTCCCCATGGGCTCCGAGTGTCCCCAAAACCTGCAGGCAGGGGGACAGCACCCACCTCCTGCACCCCCTGGCTGCCCTGACCTTGCTGGGCACCAGTAACCCCAGGACAGGCTCCCCACCTGGTAGTGCAGCTGGAAGTGCTCCATGTCAATGCCCATGAATTTGGCTTTCACTTGGAACTTGCCCGATTCCTCACAGGGAATGATGTCGAAAATTACATTCTTGAACCTGAGGGGACAGAGCCACTTGCTACCAAAATGAGCCTCATGGCTTTAACATGACCAAGGAGCAGGTTACCCACCCAGCACACCCCCTCAGCACAGCAGCTGGACCAACAGCCCACATCCCAACTCTCCCACATTCTCCTACATGAAACAACTCGCCCAGTCCCTGGGGTACCATGTGAACTTTCCTCATGGGTTATTTTCCTCTACCTGCCCAAGCTTTCATGCAATATTCTGAGTCAGAAGGGATACACAGGGGTCATCAAGTCCAAATCCTGGCCCTGCACAGGACAACCCCCCAAGCAACAGCTCCTCTCACAGAGCCAGGGCTACGTACTGGCTGGGTGGCAGGTCCTGGATCTCCAGCAGCACTCCCTTCTCCAACAGCCGGGCTGCCGTGTAGTGCAGCGATGGCAGCTTCTTGCTCTTCCCACTGACCCTGAAAGAGAAGGAACCACGTGCTAAGAGCTCATCTCCAGCCACCTGTGACCCTTTGGACCCCCAGCATCTCCAGAAGTCACAACAACCAGAGAGAAATGAAAGGAAATAATGGCTTTTTTAAAAAGTACTGATTTTTGGTAGGGAACTGTACTTGTTCCTGGCTGCCAGGTTGTCGAGGCAGGTCTTGATGTACTGGTTGTAATAATCAATTTGCTCCTCATAAAACAGGGTCTTGGCATCAAGGCCTTGCAAGGTCTGCCTCAGCTTCTGGAGCTCTGCATGACGGTGTTGCCGGTGGCGCCGCTGGTTCCGGATGTCCTGGAGGAAACAAAGCCGGGCGAGAAAGCTTTACCAGAGCACCAGAGCAGGATCTCAGCGGGGCTTAGAGGTGACCCCTGACTCGGTGTCCCCCCAGCACACCTTGGCCAGCTCATCAATGAGCTCTTGGTACTGGTGGGCAGAGTCCACCAGCCCCAGGCTCTCCAAGCGCCGCAGGTTGCGGATGATCTTGCGCTTCTTCTCCTCCATGGAGAGCTGCCCGTTGGCAGCCAGGGAGCGGTGCCGCTTCAGCTGGGTGGGTGTCTGGGCATCCTGCAGCGCTCTCCTGTGCACCAGGCGGTCATGGGCAGCTTCCTAGGGAGGGGACACAGCTGAAATGGGGCATGAGGAGATGGAGCAACCAAAGCCCTGGATGCAGTTTGATATGGGTCTCTCCTGGTCCACAACACGTGTTTTCTCTGAAAAATAGAGCTCTTGCTGGAGCACAAGAGCAGCAGCCAAGGCTCCAAGAGGAGCAGGGCAGCTTTTTACTGAGGACTTTGCCATTTCCCCCTCAAAGTTTTTTAGCTCATCCCCAGCAGCAGCCTCACTCAACCCACCTCATACTCCGAGGCTGGTGTCCAGAGGATTTCTGGGAGAGAATCTCCTGTCTGGCACTGGATCACATCCACCAGCATCTGCTTGGTGCTAGAGACCAGAGATGTCAGACATCCACTCCAGACAACCACCCTCCTCACAATATTTAGTTGCCTCCCAAGGGTTTCTGGCCTCTCTAGAGTATCCCAGCCCCCAGGACAATCCTGACACCTGCAGAGCCCATCCTCACCTCAGCAGCAGGCTCCTTGTGTCACTCTCCTCACTGCTGGCCACTGGCACCAGTTTGCCAGTGAGGGTGAGGGAGATCTCTGTTCTGCTGAGCTGGGAGAGCACCTGCTCAGCACTGTTGTCTGCCAGGCTGGCAACACTTTCCCCTACAAGGGCAGAGAGAGCCCTGCTAGCTGTGCTGGGCTCCAGAGGGCCAGTTTCCTGTGCCCAAAGCAATCCAGCTCGAGCTTCATGCAAGGAAAGTATCCCAGTGTTCACCCTCCTCCTGCCAGAGTGGGTGGTGGGTCACAGTTTGACCTACCAACCAAGGACTGGACTGTAGGAACCTCATCAAGATCCTCCAGGAGCTCATGCAGAGGGTCTCCATGGTGCGGTGCGATGGAGTCCTGGTGCTCGAGCAGGAGCTGGAGAATGCAAGGGATGAGTCAGTGGCAAAGGGGGATGCAAAGGAAGAGAGAGTGAGGGCAAGTTGGGAACAATGCAACACCCTTTGCACCCAAGAGGGGATGGAGAAGATATGAGGTTTGGGGAAGGACAAACAGTAACAAACCTACAGAATCTGGGTTATTTCCTTACTAAAAAAAGAAAAGAGGGTCAGGAGAGGAGCTGTGCTGGAGTTGGGACACAGAAGAGTGTGAGGAAATGCAACAAAAAAGCCCAGGAGGTGGGAGCAGAGGAAACAGAGCTCACTTGCTGTGAGCTTTATGTCCTTACCTTGTGTGTGTTGATGAGCTCCCCCACAGTGATGTAGATGACTGGTTTCACCACTGCCACCATCTCTGAGTACTCATCCACATTAAACCTCTCTTCTGGTTCAGGGACACAGCAGGCAGCAGAGATGAACCTCCTGCAGAGAAGGACCCCTTCAGTCAGCCCCAAAACGCTGCCACTGGCTCACAGCCTCCTTCCCATCGTGATGCTGTCGTGCTGCCCACCTGAACTTGTCGTGGGTGTCCTCCAGGTACTGGTTGACCCCGCAGAGATGCGCGTTCTCCCCGTCGAAGGCCTTGCGGGCGGCCGCGTGCTGCAGCACCTTGGCGATGGAGCCCAGGCTGCGGCGCTGGTCGGGGTGCAGCGTCGCCCCGGCCGAGATGTCCACGATGTCGAAGCCATCGGGGGCCACCACCGCCGGGTTCATGAAGCGGTAGTAGAGCAGGTGCCCCACAATCTAAGGCAGGGGACAGGCTGGGTGTTGGGGAGCAGGCGAGCTGGAGTCCAAGGTGGTAGTTCAGCAGGGAAGGGTGTTGCACCCTTTGCTGCCTGTGGCACCCTTGAGAAAAGCCCACCCTTGGCATTTCCTTAGTGGCTCACAGAAAATACTGACTTGGAGGCATTCTTAAGAGGACTTGACTTTCTGTGGAGGGATACTGGCCCTTCATATGCAGACACAGTTGAACCCCACAAAAGAGCACAGACCTCCCCCAGTCCTGGGGTACCTTATCAATCTCCTCTGCTGGGGCCTTGGGGAATTTCTCAGTCAAGGATGTCCTCAGGATTTTGGCCATGTAGCGCATCCCATAGCTGAGAAGAGGCCAGGGAGAGGTCTGTCAGCATGCAGGGCCACTCTGCCCCAGCCTACTACCCACCATTCCAGATGCAGGAAACCCCCAGCCCTGGGGTGATGGAGGAGCTCACAGGAAGTCCTGGCAGCTGGAGCATCCCTCAGCTCCCTCCTCTACCCTGCTGCCAGCCCAGGCACTGCTGGAGGAAGCCTTCCTCCTCCAAGATGACCACAGCTCAGATTCTCCCTGGCAGGCACTTCAACACCAGCAGTAAAATACTCACATGGAGCAGCACGAAGAGCCAGCCCATGATGCGCTGCTGCTATTTGGGTTTCCGCTTGCTGACAGTGCAGTGACCCAGCCTTGCTGCACTGAAGGGGCCAAGAAGCCCTTGGTTATCCAGCCTCCTTACTAAGGCCTTGCTGGAGTCACCTTTGAGCCAGCAGTGCTGCCAGGGCATGCACATAAACAATCAGGATACGTACGGGATCTTGTTGACAGAAGAGGTGATGGCAGAGACAAACTTGTCTGTCATTGCCAGGAGGTTGCGGATAGAAATATCCAACCGTCTTTGGACCTCGGGGTGGCTGAGGGCCTGCTCAGGGCTGACCTCATACGGGAGCTTGCTGTGAAGGGAAGATCCCCATCACCATCCCAGCACCCATCACTCTGCAGTCAGGCCAAGCATCCTTGCCCAGGGCCTGACCTTCTCTGCCCACTCTGTGACTCAGTCTGGTTGATCCACGCCTTGTAGATGTCCACAGGGCTGGTGCGGATGCTGAAGGTCTTGTCCTGCAGGACTTCCTGCACTGGGCCACTGAGGATCTGCCGCAGGGCATTCTGCCCACGCGTGTTGCGGTAGAAGCTGACCACCAACCGGATCACCGTGGCATTCCCCGTCAGGATATCATGGACATGGTCCACCTTGGACCTGGAGAGAGAGACAGGGTGGATGGATGAGGGGATGGACCAGTGTGTGTGTTCTCCAAGCAGGAGGGAGAAGCCAGAAGAGATTACTCCATCCAAGAGGATGCCCTTGGTTCAGGTTTTCCCCAGGCCTGTCCCCAAACCAGGACACCCATGGACACCCACCTGACCTCCTCCTGCATTGCCACTTTGAAGAGCTGGAGCAGCAGATAAGCCTCCCGTGGGTTGGACGCATAGTTGTAAAGCGTGAAGATTACTGACTCCATGAATTTGGTGGACTTGTTCTGGGGCATCTGGAAGATCAGCCTGGCCAAGTACACCGGCTGTGTCTGCAGGCACAAGGAACACCAAGCTAACTCAAGTGTTGTGGAGTGGGGCCCTGCACTGCTGCTCCAGCTATGGAAGACACAGCAGAGCCCCACCAGCCCCACCTGCAGCAGGTAGAAGAGGTGCTGGTAGGCCTCCAGCTTCTGCCGCTTCTCCTTGCTGAGGGACTTGAGCCCCTTCTGCTTGTCTATGGACATCATCTCCGAGAGCTGCTCCTTGTTCTTCTTGGTCAGCTTCTTGCAGTGGGAGACCACCTCCTGCAGCCACGTGGGCAGGGAGAGAAGTGCTGGGGACTGCCATAGGCTCTGGCATTCCAACCAGCCTCTGGGGAGAGCCTGAGGCATCCCAGTGCTCCTCAAGCCCTCTCTAACCCCTCCAACTGCTTGAAAAGTGAAGCAGAGATAAGTCCAAGCTGCAGTTCAGCAGAGGACAGGACCAGTGGGCTCAGGCTCTGTGGCAGGACCACACGAGATGTCCAAGGTCCTCCCCCTGCTCCACACCCCACCTGCAGCGTGATCCTGTTCTTGACCAGCAGCCCAATCTTGATGTCCATGAGATCCAGGTCGCTCTCCAGCTGCCGGCTGGCGCGGATCCTCTTCACCACCTCCTCCTGCAGCCGCAGGACCTCCGACTCCTCCCAGAAGTCGCGCTGGCTCTGCTCCAGCAAGTGGATGAAGCGCCGGACGATGCCCAGTGGTGGGCTCCTGGCATGGACTACGGCAAGCCACAGTGACACCATGAATGCTTGCAGAGGACAGAGCAGCCACCCACAGCGCAGACCCTTGGATGCCCAGACACCTCATCATTCTCCCCCAAAAAAGCATCTTCTTGCAGTACTGGGACATGGGCCAGGACATGGCCATGCTGCACAACAGCCCCCAGGAAGCTTCTGGAGGCATAGAGGGAGCCCCAGAGCTGATGCCCAGAAAACACCAAGGCTCTGTCACTCCTGTCTTGCCATGTGAGGTCACTGGTGGCCAGCCTGCCACCGTCTCCCCACCATGCAAGGCCAGCAAGGGAGGAGGCAGAGTCCCCTTCCCAATTAGCCATCACACTTCAGAGCAGCAATGAGCAGACACTTACCCAGCATCCTGTAATCCCCACGGGCCTTGTTCGCTCGCACAAAAGCCTGGATTTTAATTACAGCTTTAATCTGCCAAGACAAACAAGGGGGTGGGGGATGTTTCCCCATAGCATCTCTGACACATGTGGGGAGTTGAGGAGAGCTGGACAGGCGTTTGGCTGCCTGCTCCCACTGCTGGGAATGTGCCAAGGCCCAGGATGAGGGTCTCCACAACCCAGGAGGGATTTCAGGATTCCACCCGCCTCAGCTGTCATTCCCTTGTGTGCTCAGTATATTTCAGAAGCTGCAGCAACTCCAGAGGTGCAACTTCACTTCCTGCAGCCAATACCTCCCTTTCCCCCCACATTTCCTTCCTTTCTAATGGGCATCTGGAATTCCTTGGTTTTTGATGGAACTGGAGTGGTTTTTTTCTCCTCACGCTTTACAGAGCCTGATAGGGTGGCTTCCAGACCCTCCAGGCACATTTTCCTTCCCATCTGTCCCCCTTGCCCAGGATGCAGCAGTTCTCCCTCCAGCGGCACCATTAGCACTCGAGGGAGGAGATCCAGCCATGAGCTGTGGATCATTCCCCTCCATCCCCCATCAACACGCTCCCAGAAGCTGTTTCACTCCCATCCCATCACTCACGTTCTGCCTGAAGTAACGCAGCCTCTCCTGGTACTTCTTCCGAGCCTGCCACATCCTCACACCTGCCTGGATCTGGAAGAGACATTCAGTCACATTCTGGAAGGCCTCACTTAGCCAAAGCAAGTGGGTGGAGGGAGAAATCTGTGAGGGTTTCCAGAGGTTTAGATTGGATACTAGGGAAAATTTCTTCATGGTAAGAGCAGTCAAGCCCTGGCATAGGCTGTCTAGGGCAGTGGTAAATTCACCACCTCTGTAGGAATTTAACAGATGTGTGGCACTTGGGGACATGGGTTAGTGGTGTCCGTGGCAGTGCTGGTGGAATGGTTGAACCCAATAATCTTAAAGAGCTTTTCCAACCTCAACAAGTCCATGATTCTATTCAATAATTCTTGCAAGATGTTCTCCCTTATCCCCTCACATGCTGCCCTGGCCCAGCTGCTGTATCCCTCTGGGCTACTCTGCATTGAGCAGGGGGCAGATGCCATTCTTGCATCTGAGCAAGAGGGTGGCAATGCCTAACATGAAAACAAAGGCTGAAGGAAGAGTCTTCCCAACCTTGACTGCAGCTTCTTCATTGGCTCGAAGGTAGTGCAGCCTCTCCAGGTAAGCTCTGCGCTGCTTGTACCCCCTCCAACAAGCCTGGGCACAAGAGAAGACACCAGCTAGAGAGACCTGCCTGAGGTCTCTGACTCCCAGTTGGTTTTTCAGGGAGCACACAAGGAAAGAGGATAATGCAGCATGGAAAAAGAGGAAACCAGCACCCAAAGCAGCTGCTGTGAGAGAACCAAGCCCCACACCACCCTCTGCAGCACCTCAGCGGGTCCCGGCAGTGGAATGGCAGAGCAGCCAGAGGATGCTGCCAGCAGCTGCCCATGTTTGTGTCCCCATGCCCAGAGCTGGGATGGATGCTGGCTGTGTCACCTGGATCCTGGTGGCCGCCGGCTGCTGCTCCCGCAGGACGTGCCGTCGTGCCGCGAACTCCCGGCGAACAAGGAAGCCCCGGAGCCGAGCCTGCAGCCTCACCACGAAGGCAGCATTGGACACCCACAGGCGCTCCCGGTCATGCGCCGCGGTCACTCGGGTGACGACCGACTGTGGGGACACAAGGAACCAGCTCAGCCCCAGAGGTGCCACCGATGCCCACCCAGCCCCATCCTGCCCATACCTGGATCTCCTCCCTGCTCAGGTGTGTGGTGTTGAGGCTGCCATCACATGGGCACTGCCAGCTGCCCTCGAAGGTCTTCAAACTCAGGTAGTACTCGGCACCGTCTGGCAGCCTGTGCCGGATCCAGTGCGGCTTCTCACTCCCTGCACGGTGGGACAGACGGGAGCTGCTGGGTGGTGCTGTTCCCCTCGGGCAGTGGTGCACCCCAGGCTCCCAGGGTGGGAAGACGGTTTTGCAGCCCCCAGGGTTTTACCTGCTGGTCTCTTGGTGGCCATCAGAGCTGCCAGCTGCTCCTGGTAGGTGCCGGCGCAGGCGCTCACCACACCACACAGGGCCACGTCAGGGTTGCACAGCACTCGCAGTGTCTGCGCTGCCTTCCCTTCCTTGATGGCTTGGTTGATGGCAGCAGTGCCCAGAGCCACTGAGGGAGCAGAAGGTGCTCATGTCAGCTCCTTCTCATCCTCTGACTCCTGCAACAGCACCCCAGCCCATGGGGGCTCAGCACCCAGAGCCTACTTTGGGAGAGCACTCACTCCTTCTGGCTGCCACCGAGTCCTGGTTGGCCTGGCAGACCCCTTCCTGGATCTCTTCCCACCAAAGCACAGCTCCATCATCCCCCGTGGCCTGCAAGGCAGAGAAGATGGGCATGGGGGCAGATGGAGTCTAGAGAGCTGGGCACCCCCCTCTTGAGCACCTTCTGCTTTGCAGGGTGCTGCACTGCTGGGGTGGGGGGGTACTTCACAACCTGGAGGGATGCCATGCTACAAAGGTGGGGTATCCCACATCCAGGGGGGAATGCCATGCAGCCAGTGGGGTACCCCATATCCAGGGGAGGATGCCATGCAGCCAGTGGGGTACTCCACATCCAGGGGGGAATACCATGCTGCCACACAGGTACTCCACAGCTGATGACCCCCACCCTACCTGGGCTTTCTGCCTCCGTGCCCGGGACAGGACGTCGTGGTAGCGCTGGGCGGTCGGGAGGGTGATGTCGGGCAGGGCCAGCAGCAGCAACGCCGCCAGAGTCTTCTCAGGGTCCCCCTGCAGCAGCGCCTCGTTGACCAGCCGGACTGCGTGGACTCCTGCGTGGGAGGGAAGGAACACGCTGTTCAGCCCCCACAGTGCTCCAGACACACCCAAGGGAGTCACGGCCCAGGGTGGTGCAAGGTTCTCTGGTGTTTCATTGGGTCTGGAATCCCAGTGCAACCTCCCTCCCGGGATGTCATGTCTGCAGACCCCGTGTGGGCAGGACTCACTGTCATTTTCATCCTGCACTGATGAATTGGTGCTGTTTACACTGTCCTGAATGTCATTCCAGCTAAGGAATTCAGCTCCTGTTTCTCTAGATTGGTCTTTCAGCTGCTGCAAGTCCTCAAAGTACCTGCAGGAGAGACAGAGGGCAATGGCTCAGTGCATTCCAAGAAGGGTTCAGGGCATTCCGAGCAGGATGGCAGCTGTCAGAGCCAGCTGCCTGGCTCTTCAGAGAGGAAAGGCAAGACACAGTGCAGGGAAGCTGCTGGAACAAACCCACAAAAAGCCCAGGCCCCCTGGCCATCCCCTTCCACAGGATTTCTCCACACTGACCCCAAACACAGCCCATCTCCTCACCGCTGTGCATTTTCATCCTCAACTCCCGAGAGGCCCAGGGCAGGGCTGACCAGGCTGCTCCAAAGCCCATCAGGGTCCCTGGCATCCAGAGCTTGGTTGACCAGTGCCACAGCTGAGAGCATCTCCACAGCCACGAACAGCTCCTCCTGTGCCAGCTCACCCTGCACAGAGCAGGCAGAGTCACTTATCCCTCATAACCCCATTCTCCAGCCCCAGCACCCCTGGGTGCAGGGGAAGCACCAATTCCCTCATCACCTGTCCCTGGGGATCTCTCACCCGTGGGTGCTGGTGCTGCAGCAGGGCCAGCTGGCTTTGGTACAAGGGGGCAGCGAGGGGGTGCACGTCGGGCAGCTGCGCCGCAGGGTCCATCAGCGCTTCCAAGGTTTCCGCCGGCATCCCTCGGCGGATGGCAGCGTTGATCCGGCTCACAGCCAGCAGCACTGAGGGGCAGAGCAGGGGAGCTGGCACAAGGGGTCTGCAGGAGGTGGCTGTGCCTTGTCTCCCTTTGGCCAGGCTGCCAGCAGAGCCACCAGCTCCCGGGGATTCACAGCACAGCACCACAAGCACTGTGTCCCCACAGGCACTCACTGGCTCTCTCCTCCTCGCCCCTCCTGTTCGCTGTGAGGATCCCTGCCTGCACCTCCTCCTGCTCCAGCAGCTCCAGGTAGCCCAGGTCCTGCAGTGGGCAGAGAGGGGTGTTGGGTCCGCACGTCATCCTGCTCACACTGATGGAGGAGTTGTGCTCAGACCCCTGGCAGAAAGCTGCCAAATCACAGAGCGACCCCTGCCCAGGGGACCCCTTGTCTTCCAGACCATGGGGGAGCACCCCCAGCACAGGTACCCCACTCCACAGGCTCTGCCAGCCCCTACCAGTGCCTTCTGCTCCCGGTCAGTGCTGAGCTGCTCCAAGTAGAGCTGGAGGTTGTCACGCTGGAAGCAGCGCAGGGCCAGGACAGGGTCCTGCAGAGCCCGGTGCAGCGCCAGTGCATCCTGTCTCTGCAGGGCATCATCCACCTCCTCCAGAGCCCCATGCACTGCAAGAGGCCAGTTCATCCCAGAGCTGAGCAGGTCAATCATCCCACAGCACCAGGGAGCAAAGGTGGCTATGGCTGAAGCTTCCATACCCATTATTTTGATTTCACCTTGGAAATGCACACCCAGCCCTAATCCCTGATGGGTCTGCGCCTGGCCTGAGGATATCACTCCTTCTTGCTATATCCATCACTCTTCTCATGCTCTGGGGTACTATGGTCCCACCATAAGCTCTAGAGAGCCCCCCAGAGGGAAGCCCCAGCTTTGCTCACCATTCACTTTGTTGATATTCCCTTGGATTTCAGCCTGGGTCAGACACCGGTCGTAGACATCCTCTCCCTCAGGGATCACCTGCAGGTACTGGAGAGGGATGCCCCACCCTGAGCTTTTTGCCCAAGCTCACCCCACAGCACACACCAGGGCCCTCTGCAGACACCTGGGCTCATTTCCCAACCCCAAGCCCTGGGGGTCAACCAGGCCCACAAAGAGGAATCATTTCCCCCATGTTCTGCTCAGTACAAGAGCTCCCAGGCTCTGTTTCACCCAGCAATCACTGTATGGATCTGAGGCCAAGGGACCCCACCAGCCCATAAGCAAAGGGTCTGCTCCTCTCCCAGCATCCCCAGAGCTCCTCGTGCCCTCCTCACCCTGTTCCTGGCATTGCTGCCCTTCTCCAGCTTCGCCTGGTGCAGCACCTCCTGGTAGGCGCCCGCCAGCTCCTCACGCAGGTGCAGCAGCATCGCGTTGGGGTTACGGAGGGTCTCCATTGTCTGGGCCACCACCCCCCGATCCACCGCCTCGTTGATCGCCAGCACCGCGGCGTGGACTGGCAAGGCAGGAAGGAGGCAGGTGAGATGGGACACCGAGCGGGGAGATGGACCATCCACTGTATCCTTGCATGCAGTGGGACAAGAGCCACTCCATGCAAGATGGTGGGAACCGCCCCTGCTCGGAGAGTGACCTACAGTCCCCAGCACCCAGAAAGTCTCAGTGTCTCACAGCAAGCCCGGGTAATGCAGAGGCCCAGGTGCTCCATGTGCTGTATCCATCTGGGGGGATACAGCAGCTGGGCCAGGGCAGCGTGTGAGGGGATAAGGGAGAACATCTTGCAAAAATTATTGAATAGAATCATGGACTTGATGAGGTTGGAAAAGGGCTGTGCCAGCCCTTGCAGCCATGTGTGGGGCTGAAGGAGAGCAACCAGGTGCCTCCACTGCATCCCAGAGCACCATCACCTCCCAGGTCACCACCTTCCCGTTTGCTGGCCCCAGGTTTGGTATTCAGGGGCTGAGCCCAGATCCTGCTACAGGCTGATGTCCAGCCCTGCACCTCGCTAGTCACCCATCACCTGCTGCTTCATCCACTGAGAGCTCGTTGGCCAAAATGCCACCAATCTTGCTGAAGGCAGGCAGCTGCAGCCCGTACTTCTCCAGCTCCCGCTTCATGTTGTTGATCTCCTCCTCTGGAGCAGAGCACAGCACAGAGGCAGCACTGGAGTGGGGCAGCCAGCAGAGCCCCTGCTCCCCTCCCAAACCAGAGGGGTGCAGAAAATCCCCACAGTGGGGTGAGCATCCCTGAGGTAGCTTTGTCAAAGCTCACCCAAGGTTTTCACTCTCCACATCCCTCCTTGCCACAGGATCCCAGATCATCAGTTGCAAACCCCCCTCACCAGCCCCCAGCCCAGGCCTCCCCCAACAGCAGCATACCTGTGAAATTCACTTTCCCATACAAGTCCTGAATCTGAGGAGCCAGCCCCAGCTTGAAGAGGTACAAGCTGAAAGACAGACCCACGCCATGACGTCACCTGCTTCTCCCTCCTGATGCTTCTGTGGCAGCTCAGGCTGGAGGGTGAGGTCACCAAAGGGCTCGTGAGCACAACCATGAGCAGTGGCAGCCAGGCCAGGGCACCCACCTGAGTGCATGGATGCAGTAGACCACCCGGGGCATGTTCTTCTTGTCATAGATGTCAGTGGTCTCCGGGTAGAAGATCTGCCAGCAAGACAAGAGACACCTCATGAGGAGATGGCCTTGAGACAGTCCTTCATCAGGATAGTGTCCAAGGGTGAGGGGCAGAGACAAAGCCCCCCTGCCACACCATTACTGCCCACACAGCGCTGGTGGCCTGCAGCCCCTCCAGTGCTGCCACAGGGCAAAGGCCTTGGCCGGGGAGAGCAGAGAGGGGACGTTACCGAGGGAAGCCCCACATGGCTCATGGCATCACGCCAGTAGTTGATGTTATCCGTGTGCCGAAAGTGAAGCCCAGCTGCCTGGAAGAGAGAAGCTGGGGTCAGGCTGAACTTCACCTTTCGCCATCCCTGGGGTCCCCCACCAAACCCACACAGCCAGGGCAGGAGGTTAAATTCAGTGACCCTGCTGGGCAGCACAGTTCAAGGACCCCACTGCAGCCGTTCACTACAAAATTGTCCCTCAGTGATGCTGTCAGCAAATCCCTCCTTGCTCTGCACTCACCAGCAATGGGGAGGTTTGGGGGGACACCCTAAGGAGCCCTGGTTTGGGGGTACACCCTAAGGAGCCCTGGTTTGGGGGTACACCCTAAGGAGCCCTGGTTTGGGGTACACCCTAAGGAACACACCCCTGGTGTCACAGCCTTACCTTGTACCTCATCTGCTCACAATCATAGATCTTCTTCAGTGGGACCACAGTGGGGGCAAAGCAGTGGCCCAGCTTGGCCAGGAGGACCCCGTTGCGCAGGGTCTCCTCCAGCTCTGTGGGGGGAGGAAGCCCCTCACCCAGGCAGGCCTCCATCCATCTGGCAGGGCAGAAATAGGGCACATCACAGACCCCCAGCACCCCATCAGGCAGGAAAAGCACCCAAAGGAGACCCTCCCAACTCCCTCCCTGTAAATCCTCCCTGAGAGGAATTTGGCCTGCAGCCTTTTGCCACCAGGTGGTTCTCAGTTTGGGTGCTTGGCTGAGAGTGACCCCCCCAAAACCACCCCCAACCCATCTTTGAGGGACACAGAGCCCCAGGGTCTGGGCAGAATTCTGCTGCATTATAACCATCCCCATCCCCTCCCTTTCACACCCCTTTTCCCCCCAAATCTGAGCTCGAGGAGCTCCCCAGATGCAGCCCCACCGCTTGGCTTCCTCCAGGTGACACAGGTACTGGTAGGCAACATTCTGCCTCCTCTGCTCGTCCATCTCAGCCGCGGTCAGGCGCTCACCTGGGCAGTGATGGGGGTCCCCGTCAGAGCCCTCTGCTCGGGAGGGCTTTTGGAAGCCCACATGGGCACCCAAACCAAGATTTTGGAAAGGGAGACAGGCTTTGGGTACAGCAGCCTCCCGCAGCCACGCGGGGGAGGCACCAGCATGACGGTGACATCAGCCAGGCCCTTCTGGCAGTTGGAGAAAAGTTTCCAACTTCCCTTTTTCCCAAATAACGGCCACAACTGGCGCCCAGAGCTGGAACCAGGGAGGGCGGGGCCCAGAGGTAGCACTCAGGGGGACACAACTGCAGATTTGGGATCCTTTGGCACTGCTGGTGCTGGAGGCACCCATGGCTGCCGGGGGCACTCGGCTGAGCCCACCAATCCACTCCTCAAAACATGTCCCCCTTTTTGTCGCCAGGTGTCTGGGGTCCTACTACTACTGCCCCTTCTGTCCCCACACCCTCAGTCCCCACAACCTCAGTCCCCACACCCTCAGACCTCTGCATGCCCAGACCTGCCTGTACCCCCAGACCCTCCTGCATCCTTCCAGACCTGCCTGTCCCCACACATCCTCCTGCACCCCCAGACACACCTGCCCCCACATCCTCCTGTTCCCCTTGATCCCCCTGCACCCCCAGACCTGCTTGTCCCCACACATCCTCCTGCACCCCCAGACATATCTGTCCCCACATCCCCCTGGTCGCCCTGATCCCCCTGCACCCCCAGACTTGCCTGTCCCCCCAGACCCTCCTGCACCCCCAGACCTGCCTGTTCCCCTGATCCCCCTGAGCCTCCAGACCTACCTGTTCCCTTGATTCCCCTGCACCCTCAGACCTACCTGTTCCCCCTGCACCCTCAGACCCACCTGTTCCGTTGATCCCCCTGCACCCCCAGACCCACCTGTTCCGTTGATCCCCCTGCACCCCCACACCTACCTGTTCCCCGTGATCCCCCTGCACCCCCAGATCTACCTGTTCCAATGATCCCCCTGCACCCCCAAATCTACCTGTACCCCCTGCACCCCCTGCACCTCCAGACTCACCTGTTCCCCCGATCCCTCTGCACCCCCAGACCTACCTGTTTCCCGTGATCCCCCTGCACCCCCAGACTTGCCTGTCCCCCCAGACCCTCCTGCACCCCCAGACCTGCCTGTGCCCCCATCCCGCCGCACTCCCCGTTCCCCCCCGCCCCGGCAGTCCCCCCGTTGCCGGTGCCGGTCACTCACAGCGCCCCGGCCCCGCTCCCTCCATGGCCGCGGTGGCAGCGGAGGCTCCACCCGCGGTTTGAATCTCCCGCCGCCCACGTGGCTCAGCGCGGGGGCCGCCGGGCGCTGCAGTCCGACCCCGGGCACCGGGACCGGGCATCGGGCACCGACACCGGGCACAGGCACCGAGCACAGGCACTGAGAGACCGGGCACCGGGACCGGGCACCGGACATCAGGCACCGGGACCGGGCACCGACACCGGGCATCGGGCACCGACACCGGACACCCGACACCGGACACCGACACCGGGCACAGGCACCGGCACCGGGCACCGGGCACCCACACGGGCACCGGGACCGGGCACCGAGACCGAGCACAGGCACCGACACCGGGCATCTGGCACCGGGCGTCGGGCACCAACACCGGGCACGGGCACCGGGTATCGAGCAGCGACACTGGGCACCGACACCGGGCACCGATATCGGGCACCGGGCACTGACACCGGGCACGGGCACTGGGCTTCGAGCACCAACACTGGGCACCGGGCATCGACACCGGGCACAGGCAACGGGCATCGAGCACCGACACCGGGCACAGGCACCGGGACCGGGCACTGGGCATCGGCCACCGACACCGGGCACTGACACCGGGCACAGGCACCAGGCATCGGGACTGGGCACCAGGCATCGGGACTGGGCACCGGGCACAGGCACTGGGACCGGGCACAGGCACCGGGCACGGGAACTGGGCATCGGAACCGGACACAGGCACCGGGCACCAGGCACCGGCCACCCGGACCGGGGGCCAGGCACAGGTACCGGGCACCAGCTCCGAACACCTGGCACCGGGACCGGGCACAGGCACCGGGCACCGGGCGGGGGTAGCTCCGGGTGAGTGGGGTGACACACAATAGGGAGCGAGGGCCCCCCCAGTGGTCCAGGGGATGGTGCACAGTGGAGTGCGTGGAGACCCCCGAAAGAAGGGGAGAGCCATGTGTGTTGGGGGTGGCACACACCGGGTGGCAGGGGAAGTCCTGAGGTGAGGGAGGGTGGCAGCACTGCCGAGGGGCGGGGCAGAACCCCACGGTTTGGGGGGTGACACATGGCAAGGAGGTTGGTACACACCAGGGATGGCACACACCGGGGGATGGCACACACAGGGGAGTGGTGGGGTGGCATACAGCAGAGTATGGCACACACCAGGGTATGGCACACACCGGGAGATTGGGGAGATGGCACACAGTGGAGGGACCCCGTGGGTGTGGGGGGTGGCACCCACCAGGGAGCAAGGGGAGCCCCGGGTTGCAGGGGTAGCCCATGAGTGCAGGGGGTGGCACACGCCGGGGTGGGGGGGATTCCATGGGTGGAGGGGTGGCACACACTGGGGTGAGGGGGGAACCTGTGGGTGAAACACATCCTCCAGGTCCTCCAATCAGGGGCCGCTGGGAGCCCCCAGCATGGGCTGTGCCCAGGGGCCAGGGATGTGCCAGGCCCAGGATGTGCCAGCCAGCCCCAGGGGTCCCTGTGCCCTCACTGCTCTGCACCTGTCCATCAACCTGCTCCAAAGCACAAACCTGCCCTGCCATGAACCAAGCCCCCAGCACCTACCATGAGCTGCCAAGGCAGCGAGGGGCCAGTTGTGCCGTCCATGGCGTGGTTGGGTAGTCCATGGTGCAGGAGTCCTGTCCATGGCACGGTGGTGCCGCCCAACACACAGCTGTGCCCTCCATCGTGCAGTTGTACGATCCATCTGTCCTGGTTTCGGCTGGGACGGAGCTGAAATCTTTGCAGCAGCTGGTTCAGTGCTGTGCTTTGGATTCAGAATGAGAATAATGCTGATAACACTGATGGTTTTGTTTTTGCTAAGTTGTGTTTGCCTTAAGTCAAGGACCTTTTGTTTTTTGTGCCTCATGATCTGCCAGTGAGAAGGTTCAGGAAAGATACTGGGAGGGAGCACAGCCCCTACAGGTGACTGAAACTGGCCAAAGGGATATTCCACACCACAGACCGTCATGCCCAGTATGTGAACCGGGGGGGTTACCCAGGAGGGGCTGATCTGGGTTTCAGAAGGGGGTCTGGCATCAGTCAGCAGATGGTGAGCAATTGTATTGTGCATCACTTGGGGTTTTTTCTTTCCCTTTTTATTATCATTATTGTATTTTACGTTGTTTTCAATTATTAAACTGTTCTTATCTCAACCTACAAGTTTCATGTTTGATTCTCCTCTCCATTCCATGGGTTGGGGGGAAAAGAGAGGGACTGAGTGAGTGGCTGTGTGGTACTTAATTTCCATCTGGACTTAAACCATGACACCGTCACACATCTGTGCCATCCATTGCACAGTTGTGCCGCCTGGTTGTGCCATCCGTCCATCACAGGTCTCACACTCACACCGGTGCTGCTGCACGGAGTTGCCATGGCACTGCACACCACGCTGGTGACAGGGATGAAACCAGAGCCAGCGGAGCCATTGTGGGATGTGTTTCCCCATGAGCAGGCCTCGCTTTGTCCCAGCCTGTGCCAGCTCCTGCTGCGCTCCTGCCGCTCAGAACCTGCTTGAGGTGACTTTCCAGGAAGCCCAGGTGGAGAGGCCCCTTGGACACCCTCCATCCTCCCCTTCAGAGAGACGAGGCTGCAGTGGTGGGGATGCCCTGCCCCTCCCCTCCCCACCCTCAGCACCCTTCGCACCTGAAGAGCAAACAGTAAGTGTGTGCAACCAGTTATTCTGCCTCCCTAAAAGGTGCCCCGGGAACTTCCCACCCTGGGCTGCAGCACCTCCCCTCCTCCTCCAGTGACCTCTCTCATCTTTAGTGGCCACCAAGGTTTGCAGGGTCCTCCGTGGAAAGGCCTTTTTCCTCCTTGAAATTTTAGCAGCAAAGAAACTACAAGACTTCCTCAATTTTTCTTAAATAATATAAAATAACAGTGCTCATTTGAAGTGATCCCTGGCAGAATCATGCCAACTCAGCTGCCCAAGCGTCTGCCTCTCTTGCAGGCAGGTCACTGCCCCTGCCCATGGCTTCAGAGGAGGCTGCTGACCTGGGAGTGCAGCCCACTGCTCCTGTTGACCCTGTCCTCCCGACCACCACCAGCCCTGCAGCCCCTGCAGCCTCCACAGCCCCCATTGCCCTTGCCAGCTGCAAGAAGAGCCAGAAGAAAAAGAAGGAGAAGGCGGAGGCCAGGGAAGGTGCCCGGGAGGGAGGTGATGAGGCAGCGGGGCGGGCGGCTGCGATCAAGGGGCTCACACGAGCCGGATGCCAGGCTCTGGCACTGGGGACTGGGCAGGAGGCAGTGGGGTGCTTCAGGAAGGCCCTGCTTCTCTCCAGGGACATGGTGAGCCCCCGGCTCCACAGGGCTTGTGCCTTCAACCTGGGGGCTGCCTATGTGGAAACTGGGAAGCCCAAAAAGGCCCTTGAGTTCCTCCTTCAATCCCAGCTCTCAGACAATGAGAGCAGGGAGCACCTGGAGGAGCTTTATTTCAATGCTGGGGCAGCTCAGGAAGGGCTCCAGGACTTTTCTAAGGCTCTGGAGTGTTTTGACAAAGCCACTGGCCACAGTGGCACATCAGAGGCTGGCAGCCAAGCAGGGACCCACATGCAGATGGGCTGCTGCTACCTGGGGATGGGGGAGCTGGCACGAGCTGCACGCTGCTTCCTGGATGCAGCACAGTCCTTCGTGGCAGCGGAGAGCCCCGGGGCGGCGGCGGTGGCTCTGAGCAGGGCCAGTGGCTCCATGCTGCAGAGCCGGCGGTTCCAGGCGGCGGAGATCGCGGGGGTCCTCGCCCAGTGCCGCTCACTCTGTGAGAACATCCCCGACCCGGCCCTGCGAGGTAACGCTGCGCTGCACCCTTTGCTCTCCAGGGTCCTGGGGAGCAGCTCCTGCACCCACTTTTCCTCTCTGCTCCCAGGGAAACTCTACAACGACATCGGCCTTGGCTACTCCCAGCTCCACATCTTCTCCCTGGCTGCTGAGAGCTTTGAGCAGGCACTTGGGCTCTGTGGAGGGGAACTGGAGAGGGACTGGCACCGAGAGGCTGCACTGCTGCAGAACCTGGGTGCTGCCCACAATGCCCTGGGCAGCTTTGGCACAGCGCTGGGCTGGCACCACCGTGCAGCCACACTGCATGGTAAGTCACACCACCATCTCTGGCTCTTGGCTTTGCCAGATGTACCAGCTTGGGATGGAGCCCTGTGTTCCCAATTCCAGGTGCTCTGGGGAACCGGAGGGCACAGGGGCAGTGCTTTGGGAACCTGGCATATGCCTGCAGCCAGCTCAGGAACCACGAGGCTGCCGCAGAGAACTACCTGCATGCCCTGCAAGCTTTCCGGGACTCAGGTAAGGGGAGGCACAAGCAAACTCTGCCCTGGGCAGGTCTGCAGCATCCAGGTGCTGGGTGGACTCAAGCCAGGCAATGCTACTTGCCCATAACCTCAACTGCCCTTTGCTTCCCAGGGGACATGCAGGGGCAGTGGCAAGTGTGTGAGGGGCTGGGCACAGCCTGCTTCCACCTGGGAGACCCCCAGAAAGCCATCAGGCACTACCAGGAGGCCCTGACTTTGCTTTCTCAGTGCCAGGTAAGGCACACTGTGGAACCTCTGGGGCTGGACTCTCCCGTGCATCACAGGTGCCAGCCCCAGCCCTTTGGGGCAGACAGATCATCCATGTGGGCTCTGTCCACCACAGGACACCCCCAGAGGTGCCTGCAAGCGGGTTGTGCACAAGCTCACGGATGCCATCCAGCACCAGCTCTGCCTCAGTGCCCGCCTCTCCCACCAAAGGGGCTGGGTACCCACCTCAGCTTCGGTGAGCATCACCCAGGGCATGGGACACACTGGAGGGCTGGGGACTGGGAACCCCAGTAGGGGTTGGTGGCAAGATGTGCCCACATTTGGTGGGCAGAGGGCCACACGTGAACCCTGGCTGTCCCTGTCCCTCCATCCCAGCAGGAGCTCAGCCAGCTTCGGTTTTGCTCCACACTGCCCCAGGCCATTGGGACACGGCTCCGGGGGAGCGAGGTGTGAGTAGGAAAGCTGCTGTCCTCTCCCTCCTTCCTGTGGGATGAATTCCCAGCACCACTCAGAAAACAAACCTTCCTTCCTTCACTCCAGATCCTTCAGGGGGAAAGCCCAGGCTGGGGACCAGCTGTATGTGCCAGGAGCACGTCCCAGGCATTCAGGTGAGAGGGTGAGAACTAAATGCAGGATTGAGCAATCCAGGGGATTCCTGCCAGAGCTGGGGCTTCAGTACAGTCTGATACTGTGCTCTTGCCTGTTTGTCCTTCCTCCCGGAGGCAGAGGAGTGGCCCTGACTGATGGCCTTGCACTGGAGCCCCACAGCCCACATGGTGTTCTGGGCACCTCTAGGGAGGATGAGGATGGTCTCAGCACAGTTCCAGGGTGTTTGAGTCAGCCCCAGGCTAACAGGTGGGTGAGCGAGGGGGAGTCACCTCAGTACAGCCCCTGGCACCCAAATACCCCTGCAGTAGATGTAGAACAATGAGGGCATCTATCCAGGGACTGCTCTTGGTTAATGGTGAAAATCCAGGGATTTTTCAAGATACATAATTTTGGCGAGTGAGTTTGGGGTACTTCCGAATGGAACCTGGGGAAGGCTTGGTCATGATGTGATAGGGGGGAGTTTGTCATGCAGATGCTCTTCATCACTTCCACATGAGCTTCACTACTCTGCCAGTAACGGGACCCACCCACTGTGTTCGGCCCCAGCGCCCCACACAGGCCCCCGGCCACGTAAGTACGGAACACAACCTGAGCATCAATTCCCTGGTGAGCCCAGGGCTGTGGGTCTCATTCTGTGTTCCACAGGGCATCAGGACCACCAAACCCTCCAGCCAGGGCCTCTGGAGCGGTAGGTGATGCCCCTGAGGAGCAGGCAAGGGAGCACATGGGAGGTTTGGGCTCCAGGGTGTCCTCTGAGGGGAGGGTTCAGGGGTGGAGATCCCCAGCAGGGCTTGGGACACACCTGATCCTTGCAATGGACATGTCACCAAGCAAAGAATCACAGAGTCTGGGGGTTTTTATGCCTTGTAGCCAACATCAAACCCTGTCTTATAAACGGGGCAGCAGATCTGAGGGTGGTTTCCAGCACCGCATTATGAATCTTCTGCCCATTACTGCCTTCCAGTGCCTAAATAGGCTTCAAGAGAGCTAGAGAGGGACTTTGGACAAGGGCCTGGATTGACAGGATATGGGGGAACGGCTTCCGACTGAAAGGGCAGGGTTAGATGGGATACTGGGAAGAAATTCTAAGCTGTGAGAGTGGTGAGGATCTGGCACAGGTTGCTCAGAGCAGCTGCGGCTGCCCCATCCATGCAAGTGTTGAAGGCCAGGCTGGACACAGCTTAGAGCAACCTGGTCTAATGGAAGATGTCCCTGCTCATGACAGGAGGGTGGGATGAAGTGGGATTTAAAGTCCATTCCCACCCAAAGCAGTCTGTGATTCCATAATTCCATTTTGCATCCTGCTGGACACCCCCACAACCCGGGATGCCTCCATGATCTTGCAGCCCTGACGATGACCCCACTGCCGCCACCACCAGCTGCTGGCCCCTCCGAGAACCCCGTAGAGGGACCAGGACGCTGTCCCTTGTCTGCAGCCTCGTGTGACTGGGAGGGCACAGGGGAAATGCCATTTCTCAGGGGGCTGGGCAAGCCCAAGCTGGAGAGGGAGGCCCACTGAGCCAACACGGTTTTGACTCTGCTCTGTTTCTGCCATCCTTTCCATGCCAGGGCCCGGGGGCGGGGGAGGAAGGGACTGGAGGGACCGAGGGGTCCTGGACGGGGTTGGATGGACTGCGGGGTCTCAGGAGGACTGGCAGGGGAGGAGGGCGCTGGATGGACCGCGGGGTCCCGGGGTCACTGGCGGGGCACAAGGGGGCTGGATGGACCGCGGGGTCCTGGACGGGGCTGGATGGACCGCGGGGTTCCAGGGGGACTGGCAGGGGAGGAGGGCGCTGGGTGGACCGCGGGGTACCGGGAGGACTGGCAGGGGATGAAGGGACTGGATGGCCCGCGGGGTCCTGGACGGGGTTGGATGCCCCGCGAGGTCCCGGGGGCACTGTCGAGGGACGAGCGCACTGGATGTCCGGCGGCGTCCCGGCAAAGGATGAACGAGCGGCTCCGCACGGGCTCCGCCCCGGCGTTCGGTGCCGGTCGCTCCGCCCGGGGGAGGCCCCGCGCCTGCTCCGTTCGAGCCGTAGCGAGCCGTGCCGAGCCGTACCGGGCCCTGCCCGCCGCATGCCGAGTCCGCGGGCACTGCTGGGGCTCGGGCTGCTCGTGGCAGCAGCGCGGGCGGGCGGGCGGTGCCGGAGCCGGGGCTGGGGCTGGGACCGGGACCGGGAGCGGTGCCTCCCCCGCCGCGCCATGCACGGCCCCAGCGCGGGGTCCGCCCCGACGGGGCTCCGCTTCCTGGGGTAGGGCCGAGGGGGCGGGCGGGGGGATGGAGGGCACAGTGGGCTTGGGGGGTCTGCTGGGAGCGGGCAGGACACGAGGCAGCAGAGACGGCCGGGCAGGACGTGAGGCTGGGGGGCGGATGTACCGGGGGGAGCGGGACCCTGTGTGTGTCCTCCACGGGGGGATCACAGCACTCCTGGACTGGCCCCAGCCCTGCAGAGCCTGTGTCTGGCTGGGTTTCGCGGTCCCCAGGGGTGCCATCCTTCTCCCTGCAGGCAGGAGGAGGCCCAGGCCATCGACCAGGAGCTCTTCACGGAATACAAGTTCAGCGTGGACCAGCTGATGGAGCTGGCGGGGCTGAGCTGTGCCACCGCCATCGCCAAGGTGGGGGTCCTGGGGGTCCCAGCACTGTGTACTGAGCTGTACCACTGCCATTGCCAAGGTGGGCACCGGGGTTGGCAGGTGGGGATCCTGGGAAGGCTCCCACGAGGAAGGGCAGCCTCCTGTGGGCAGGGCTGTGCCAGTGCCAGAGTGGGGTCCCTGGGGGATCCTGACACCACGGGCTGAGCTGTGCCACTGCCATCAGCAAGGTGGGGGTCCTGACACCACAGGCTGAGCTGTGCCACTGCCATCAGCAAGGTGGGGGTCCTGACACCATAGGCTGAGCTGTGCCACTGCCATCAGCAAGGTGGGGGTCCTGACACCATGGGCTGAGCTGTGCCACTGCCATCAGCAAGGTGGGGGTCCTGACACAATGGGCTGAGCTGTGCCACTGCCATCAGCAAGGTGGGGGTCCTGACACCATGGGCTGAGCTGTGCCACTGCCATCAGCAAGGTGGGGGTCCTGACACCATGGGCTGAGCTGTGCCACTGCCATCAGCAAGGTGGGGGTCCTGACACAATGGGCTGAGCTGCACCACTGCCAAGTTGGCTGCCCAGGAGGCAGGTGAAGGTCCTGGGCCGAGAGCAGTCCAAGCACTGGGCTGAGCTGCACCACCGTCATTGCCAGTGTAGGGGTTCTGGGGGGGTCCCAGCATGGTGTACTGAGCTGTGCCACTGCCAAGGTGGGCACCAGGGAGGCAGGTGGGGAT
Organism: Pithys albifrons albifrons; assembly: GCF_047495875.1. Classification (NCBI taxonomy): domain Eukaryota; kingdom Metazoa; phylum Chordata; class Aves; order Passeriformes; family Thamnophilidae; genus Pithys; species Pithys albifrons. The sequence goes on from NC_092487.1 coordinate 1,437,815, forward strand.
CCTGGGAAGGGTCCTAGGAGGGCTCCCAGTCCCATGGGCAGCGCTGTGCCAGTGTCAAGGTTGGGGTCCTGGGAAGGTTCTGGTCCTATGGTGTGGCCTCACTTCCCGATCATAACTCTGTACCTCCTGCCCCCTGCCAGGCCTACCCACCCAGCTCCTTCACCACGAGCCATCCTGCTGTGCTGGTGGTCTGTGGGCCAGGGAACAACGGCGGCGATGGGCTGGTCTGCGCTCGGCACCTGAAGATGTTTGTGAGTCTCATGCACGTGAGCTGCCCACTCCCCATGAGGCTGCCACTCCCCATGTGTCCCTGTACCCACGGGCTTTGGGGTCCTGTTCCTCTGGCTGATGCTGCTGCAAGAGCAGGATTAGTTCAGGTCCCCTGTGCTCTTGTAGGGCTACCAGCCAACCGTGTATTACCCCAAGCGCCCCAGCAAGCCCCTCTTTGAAGGTCTGACCACCCAATGCGAGAAGATGGACATCCCCTTCCTTCCAGAGTTCCCGACTGAGGTGAGGAACAGCCGCTGGCTTGGGAGCAGGGAGAGCAGTGCCCAGGGCTCCCCTTCACCTGCTGCCATCCTTGCCACAGCCTGCGTTCATCGACGAGGTCTATGGTGTGGTGGTGGATGCGATTTTCGGGTTCAGCTTCAAGGGAGCAGTGCGGGAGCCCTTCGGCAGCATCCTCAGCACCCTCGAGCACATCACAGTGCCCATCGCCAGCATCGACATCCCCTCGGGTGAGTAATGGCCACACCGACTGCAGGAGGGTGCCCAGCCGGGGTGGTCCCGGCTCCAGCCTGGCCATGGGGCTCGTTGCAGGCTGGGACGTGGAGAAGGGGAAGGCAGATGGTCTCCAGCCCGACATGCTCATCTCGCTCACGGCGCCCAAGAAGGCAGCAATGCATTTTGCTGGGCGGTACCACTTCCTTGGGGGCAGGTTTGTGCCCCCTGCGCTCCAGGAGAAATACGGTCTAAACCTGCCAGCCTACCCTGGCACAGACTGTGTCTTGCAGCTCACATAGGGCTGGGGTCAGAAGGGCTGGGCTTGGCTTCAGCACTGCACATCAAGGCCAAATTCTGCCCATGCCTCTGCTAGGAGAGTGCTCAGCACCTCGTGGGCTCCAGCCCAACCCAGCAGGATCAAACCAAAGCAATGAGGGACTGCTGGGGGGGGGCTCTGTTTGGGGTTGTTGCCTAAACCAAGTGATCTGGGATCCTGGGCTCTGCCACTCACAGGACCACTCACTCTTAGGGTAGTCTCACTGCAATAAAAGATTTATTTGTGCCCTTGAAAAAAATACTTCAATACTCTGCAGGGTCTGTCCTTTTGTGTTTCTCTGCAATGAGCCCACAGCAAATGGGTCCTTGCCCCAGGGCATGGGGAGAACTGGTGTCACCCCTGACCAAGGAAGGCTTAGGGGATGAAATAAAGCTTGATGCAGGTCCAGACCAACCCAGCCCAGCCCAGCACCCCCAGGCAGCTGGGCGACAGTGCTGGGCTCCATCCAGGATGAGCCTGGAGCGCCCCTGGACACCCACAAGCACCAGGATCAGGACCTTCACAGCCAGGTGGAACTGGCAGCTGCACAACACAGCAACTATGGCACTTGCTCACTCTGGCTCCCTCTTCCTTTTCTTCTTTTTTCTCTTCTTTCTGGGGCTGTGTCTGAGGTCTGGCCCACTTGTGTCTTCCAGAGGTATGTCTGTCTCAGGAAGCTCTTCTTTGTCCTCCTCCTGCTGCTGCTTTTTCTTCTTCTTCTTCCTCTTTGCAGCCTTCCCCTCCTCTCCTGCCACCTCCTGTTCTGTGCTTGGGTCTGGCTTCTTCCGCCTCTTCCTGACTTTTCCCTCCTCTCCTGCTACCTCCTCTTTTCCACATGGCTCTGTGACCTTCTTCTTCCTCAGGACCTTCTCTTCCTCTCCTGTCAGCTGTTCTTCTCTGCCTGACTGCTGGTTCTTTTTCTTCTTCACAACCTTCTCTTCTTTTCCTGATACCTCCCCCTCTTCTCCATTGGGCTCCTGGCTTTGTGGCACCTCAGGGTTGGTTCTGTCCTTGGACTGTTTCTTTTTCTTCTTCTTCTTGGCCTGGCTCTCTGCCAGGGGGCTGCTCTCCAGGGGCTCCTGCTGCCTCTCTTTGTGCTGGTATGTAGCCAGGAAGGCTCGTTCCTGCTCCTCCAGGCGTGCCAGCTTGGCGCTCATGGTCAGGCCATGACGGGCACCCCTGTAATAACCACAGGCAGTGGGGTCTGGTACCTCCCTGGCAGGGAATGTGCCCCCCAGCCCAGCCCTGGAGCCCCCCCAGCCACTCACTTGTGTGCCGTGCGGCCCCCACACGCCTGCACCAGCTCCTCATCCGTCAGCCTGTGGGACACAGAGGACATGTCACCCCCAGCATCACTGTGGCAGGGGCACAGTCCAGCACAGGGCTCCCCCTGATAGTCCTCATCCCTCCACATCATGGGGATGGGGCTCAGCCTTGCCTCCTGGCCGAAGAGAGGTCCAGCTTCTCCTCCTCCTCGCTGCTCTCAGAGCTGGTGGGCAGCGTCACGGACTCCTCGCCGCAGGCTGTGAGTGTGGCCGCCTGCACAGGGAGACAGAGGGGCTGTGAGAAAGGGGGACAGGGAAAAGGGGGCCCTGGGGGTACAGCAGCAGTGGGCTGGGGGCTGTGCTGGGAGGTGGGTGCAGAGTTCTCCACAGCCTTTGCAGTCACCACCAGCTGCTGCCCAAGCCACATCCCCAGGGTGGTTACCTTCACGAAGCGGCCATAGAGCAGGTCCCTGGTGCTGCTGGCCTTGCGTGGCTTCTTATTGCTGATCCTGCCTCCCTGCTCAGAAAGTGCCTTCACGGAGATGCCATCCTGCAGGGGAGACACAAAGGGCTTGGGAATGATCTGCCCAAGGGGTTCACACATCTGGCAGTACTTCTCTGTCACTGCTCTCTGCTCGCCGAGAGGGGCTGCGGGGACACACAGTGGCAGTACAAGAACAGCCAGAGGGACCCCAACACCCTCCCCTGCCTCCCACCCCATCCCTGCCCGAGCAGGGTGCCTCTCCAGTCCCCCAGCGCTCCCACCTGCCTGGCCTCCACAGCGATGTTGGCAGCTGCCTTGTTGAAGACGTGGTCCCACCAGTGGAAGGTGAAGGGCTCGGCCGCGTCGTGTCCCACCTGTGGGATGCAGAGGAGCCGCCGGAGTGGCCGCGGCCGCCGGCGGGCGAGGGGCCCGGGCCGGGCAGGGGCCTGCACTCACCCCCGCCGTGTCACACTTCACCTTCACCCGGATGGCCTCGGCGATGCCGTCCTGCCGCTTGCCCAGCCCCTGCCCTGCCGACAAAGCCACCCATCACAAATGCTGTCGGGCAGGGCTGTCCCGGGCTGGCGGGACCGCGGGCTGCGGAACTGCGGGGCGAGGGGCTGCGGCCTGGGGGGTGCTGGGGCCTGGGGGGCAGCTGGGGCTGCAGGGGGCTGGGATCTGGAGGGTGCCGGGGCCTGGGGGGCAGCACGGGCCTGGGGGGCAGCACGGGCCTGGGGGGCAGCACGGGCCTGGGGACAGCTGGAGCTGCAGGGGGCTGGAGTCTGGGGGGTGCCGGGGCCTGGGGGGCAGCACGGGCCTGGGGGGTGCTGGGGCCTGGGGACAGCTGGGGCTGCAGGGGGCTGGGATCTGGAGGGTGCTGGGGCCGGGGGGTGCCGGGGCCTGGGGGGTGCTGGGGCTTGGGGGGGTGCCGGGGCCTGGGGGGTGCCGGGGCCTGGGGGGAGCCAGGGCCTGGGGGGCAGCACGGGCCTGGGGGGCAGCACGGGCCTGGGGGGTGCTGGGGCCTGGGGACAGCTGGGGCTGCAGGGGGCTGGGATCTGGGGGGTGCTGGGGCCGGGGGGTGCCGGGGCCTGGGGGGTGCTGGGGCCTGGGGGGAGCCAGGGCCTGGGGGGAGCCGGGGCCTGGGGGGCAGCACGGGCCTGGGGGGCAGCACGGGCCTGGGGGGAGCCGGGGCCTGGGGGGCAGCACGGGCCTGGGGACAGCTGGAGCTGCAGGGGGCTGGGGCCTGGCGGGGCGAGCCGGGCATGGGGGGTGCCAGAGCCTGAGGGGTGCCAGATCTGGGGGGTGCTGTGTCGGGGGGTGCCGGGCCCGGGGGGTGCCGGGGTGGAGGGTGCTGGGTCGGGGGGTGCCGGGGCTGCGAGGATGCTGGGTCGGGGGTCTGAGCGGTGCCGCGCCCGGGAGGTCCCAGCGCTCGCGGGGAGCCCGGGGCGCTCAGGGAGGGTCAGGGGACGGCGGGACAGCCCGGGGAGCGCAGGCCCCACCTCGGCGCCAGCCGTGCCGCCGCAGCTGGGTCTCGGCGAACTGCATCCCGCGGCCCGGCGGCCCCGGCGCGCTCATGGCCGGGGGGTCCCGGAGGATCCGCGGCCGCACACGCGGCCGGGAAGGGAAAGAACTCTGCGCGTGCGTGAGGGGCGGGGCGGGACATGTGCGGGGGTGGGACCGGGATATGGGAACGGGGGGTACCGGAATGGGGGATAGAGGGATATGGGAGTGGCGGATACAGGGAACGGGGGATACAGGAATGGGGGATAGAGGGATATGGGAGTGGCGGGTACCGGAATGGGGGATAGAGGGATATGGGAATGGCGGGTACAGGGAATGGGGATGCAGGAATGGGGGATACAGGGATATGGGAATGGCGGGTACCGGAATGGGGAATACAGGGATATGGGAACGGCGGATACAGGGAACGGGAGATACGGGGATATGGGAACGGGGAATGGGGGATACAGGGATATGGGAACGGGGGGTACCGGAATGGGGGATAGAGGGATATGGGAGTGGCGGGTACCAGAATGGGGGATAGAGGGATATGGGAATGGCGGGTACCGGAATGGGGGATACAGGGATATGGGAACGGCGGATACAGGGAACGGGGGTTGCAGGAATGGGGGATACAGGGATATGGGAACGGGGGATGCGGGAATGGGGGATACAGGGATATGGGAACGGGGGATACAGGGAACGGGAGATACAGGGATATGGGAACGGGGAATGGGGGAATGGGGGATACATGGATATGGGAACGGGGTGTACAGGAGTGGGGGATTCAGGTGTATGGGAATGGCGATATAGGAACGGGTGATAGAGGGATATGGGGACAGGGTGATAAATAGATATTGGGACAGGGAAACGAGGATGCCAGGGTATGGGGGTATGGGAATGGGGATACAGGGATATGGGGAAATAAGAATGGGGATAACACAGAGATGGGAATACAGGAACAGAGGGATACAGGGATATGGGAAGTCAGGAAGAGGGGGATACATGGCTATGGGGATACAGGAATGGGAATACGTGGAGATGGGGATATGGGAACCAGGGGATGCACAGATATGGCAGCACAGGAACTTGGGCATAGGGGAACCTGGGGATACACAGATAAGGGGACATGGGGACACAGATATGGGGATATGGGAATGAGGCACAGATACGGGGACAGAGGGACATGGGGGCACACAGACACACACATGAAAATGTGTGCACGTGTGCCCAGGCACACACCCAAACATGCACTCACTCACACATACATGCACACAGATCCATGTGTGCACAGACATACAGGTGTGCAGGGGGCAATGATGGGGCGTGCTTGGGGTGTGCCAGGTGTGCAGGGTGTGATGATGGGGTGTGCATGGGGTGTGGGGTGTGCCAGGTGTATAGTGGGATGTGCAGTGGGTGTGATGATGGGCTATGCATGGGGTGTGGGGTGTGCCAGGTGTGCAGTGGGTGTGATGATGGAGCGTGCATGGGGTGTGGGATGTGCCAGGTGTGCAGTGGGTGTGATGGTGGGGTATGGGAAGTGACAGGTGTGCAGTGGGGTGTGCAGGGTGTGACAGTGAAGTGTGCTCAGGGTGTGGGGTGTGCCAGGTGTGCAGTGGGTGTGATGGTGGGCCATGCACGGGGTGTGGGGTGTGCCAGGTGTTCAGTGGGGTGTGCAGGGTGTTACGATGGGGTGTGCTTGGGGTGTGGGGTGTGCCAGGTGTGCAGTGGGGTGCACGGGGGGTGACAGCTGCCTGCTGGGGTGTGTGTCCATACACAGCAAAGGCACCCACTCCATACTTTTTCTGCTGGAGCTCTGGCACGTGACAGCAGCGTTGAGGGATCAGGGGACATCCCCCCTCCTGCTCCAGCCCCAAGAGCGTCACTCCTGCATCTCCTCATGCTTTGTGTCTCCCCTTCCCCTTCCACTCCCCTCCATGACTAGGGACTTATCTCCAGGGCAACACCAAGGCAGGAACCCATACCAGCCCAGAGCCTGTGGGGCATAAGTTTCACCACTCTCTGCTCTCTCTGCTGGGATAAAAAAGCAGTGATGACTTTTGTGGAGGAGCCATCTCACAGCTGCACCCCAGATGTGGTTCATGGGCAGGGAAACAGAGACAGTGAGGATGGGGATTTTCCCACCAGGACATCCAGGAAGACAGGAGCAGGACAGGAGGGAAGGCCCCAGCACCACAAAATCTGCCAGAAGGTGAACCCCTTCCTGGGGCACTGTGGGGTGCTGGGGAGCTTCTCATCTGTCCACAGCAGAGCCAGGCTGGGGCAAAGCTCAGGCTCAGCCCCATTGCTGGCATGGGGAGGACACTGGGGACAACCACTGTGTCACCCCTTTGTGTCACCCCTGCCAGCACTAGCCAAGGGCTGCAAAGCCCCTTGGGCACCCTGGACCTTTCCCAGTGCACATTGGAAACCCATCGGGCTTCGTGGGTGACACAGCCCCTGGTACACCTGTGGGTGCCAGTTCAGGGGCACCAGCCAAACACAAACCTACACGGGGCCACACAGAGGCCCACCAGACCTGGAGGGAAGGGCAGGTGCCCAAATGCCTCCCCTCTCCCTTCCTCTGTCCCAGGGCAGATCTGGTGAGGGTCTGGACCACCCTTCATCTGTCAGCTCTGGGGCAGTCTGGAAGACTTGTGGTTTTGTTTCCAAAATCAAAGGGAGCAAACAAGAAATCCCAGTCTCAGTCCTGCCCTGAGCACTGACTGCCTTCTTTGGTGGGCAGCACTGGCTCTGACACAGGTAACCCCACAAGTTGGGAACACCCACAGCAAACCCCAGTGAAACTCAGCCAGCACTGGGTGGGCAGTGACAGGGAACCAAAAGGAGGAATTAAAAATAAACCAAGATGGAGCAATGTGCCCAAATGTGCCATGGTTAGGTCATGCTGCAGGCAGTTAGCTGGGCTGGCCATGGCCCAACCAAGCTCTAAATCATGGTTTTCTGCCCCAAAATGCTGGAAAATTGAGCAGAGAGGCCAAGGAGCATCATTTGGTCTTTCCTCACAGCTCCTGTGACTGAGCAAAGGTGCTGCAGCAATTCCACATACATGCACACACATATATATTTTCCATGACCTCTTAACCCTGGAATATTTCCCTACTGACCCTCTCTTGAGTCACTTTGAACTTGCCCCTGCCATGATCAGGTCTGTGGCTGCAGGAAACAGCTCATGTCATGGATCTTAGTAATAAAAAACAGTTTCTTGAAAGAAATGTGAATGTTGGTTTCCTGCAATCTCTCCCTCCTCCACATTTCTGAGGTTTGATTTTGAAGTTGCAACTGTTACACTCGGATATTGTGGGAAAAGGCTGTGGATTCCCTCCATGAAAGGGGGGAGGAATGAAGTGAAAATGTGTCCTTGACAGCAGAAATCTCTCCCAATCAATCAGGCGGATTCACCTCTACCTGCTGCAGAAATTGCTCCTTCCCTTATGTTTTGAGAGAATTAATTCTATTTATTGGAGTGAAACGAGAGGAAACAGTCAGTGGGAACACCTTTGGGCAATTCTTTGGGGAAGGAGAGATATGAGAGTGAGAAAGTGTGGTGGTTCCTTTTGAAATGGGCTTTTGAACAGCACATTATCAGGGATTGGGGAAAGCTTTGGAGGGGATTAAGGTTTCACTAAAAGGCTCCTTCCCACCAGCGTTCAAAGTGCCTTTTTCTTCAGAGCCTGGGAAGGTCAGGCCTGCATCCCTTGGGGGTACCAAGGCCCAGACCCCTCATCCCCTGCAGGTATCAAGGGCCAGACCCCCAATCCCCTGTGGGTACCCATGGCTGGACCAGCTGCATCCATCACATCTCCAAGCTCTCTGATCTCAGCCCCACCGTGTCCCACCCCATGGTCCCATTCTCCTGCCAGCAGCACCAGGGAAGCCACAGGCTCTGCCTAACAACTTTCCTTCCCCATGGGTAGTAGGGAAAAGCCCCCGGGAGCAGCATGGAGTGGACAGCTTTCCCAGACTGCTGGGAAGGGTGGAGATCTGGGAGATGGCATCAGGTGGACACAAGAGGCTGCAGGCTTCTCTGTATCTCTATTTTAGCATCTTGGCTGGTGGGATGACAGCAGGTGAGGAATGGTCCCAGAGTGACACAAGAGCAGATGCTGTGACATGGAGAGACAGGAGAAATGTGTTTTCCTGCTTAAACAAGAGAGAAACGCCAAGGACTGAGTGAACAGTCTGTAAGGACTCATGACCTTTTGGGACTTAAGGGGAACTTGTGATAATGATGGAGAGAGACGTTTTACACAGGCAGATGGTGATGGGGACAATGGGGAATGGTTTTAAACTGGAGGAGGAGAGACTGAGATTAGATGTTAGGAGGGTGAGGATGTGAGAGGGTGGGGAGGGCCTGGTACAGGTTGACCAAAGCAGCTATGGCTGCCCCATCCCTGGAAGCATCCAAGGTCAGGTTGGACGGGGCTTGGAGCTACCTGGGTCTAGTGGAAGGTGTCCCTGCCCATGGCAGGTGGTGGGACTGGATGAGCTGTGAGTTGTCTTCCCACTCAAACCATTCTGTGATTCTCAGACTGCTCTGGACTCTCCTCACTGGTTCACAAACATCTGCCCACAGATGCAGGATCTCTTCACTACATGGATTTATTTCCAGCCAGCTCTGGACTCACTGGATCCCTCCATTCCCCCAAGTCCCTGTTCTGACACAAATCCCCTTGCATGCACACACATTCCTCTCACACACAGGCAGATCCCTCACACCAGATCCCCTCACACACACAGATCCCTTGCACTGGGGTGACTGACACCACTGTCACACCTTGCTGACACTGAGGAGGGTGGAAGGACTGTTTCTGCCCAGCCAGAATCAACAGGGTTGGGACCAATTTTGCTCCTCGGAGGTTCAAACGCACCTTGGGCATTTGCCTCCCTATGACCCCCTGCTCCCTTTGCTCCCTCCCTTCCCTGATTGCCCCATCCATCCTCCCATGAGCACATTCCTTGCAAAAGCTGGCATGTGCAAGCAGAGACCTCAGTGCCAGCAGGGGACATCCAGGAAGTCACAAGGATTGCAAGCCTTTTCAGGAAACTGTTTTGAGCTGCAAAGGGACTGATCAGTGACATTTGGGGAGAGCTCTGACCCCTCCAGCTCCCATCCCCACACAGCTCAGTGCAAACTTCCCACCTCTGAGGAGAGGTTGCACAAAGCAACCCACATGTCTGCACAGACTCTGGAAGAGGTTAAAGCTGCTTTCCAAATCCTCCTCCAAGGGATGGCAGTCTCGTTGGGATGTACACACACAGGAAGGAGCAGTTCCAGCCTGCACACTCGCATGTTTTCTGCACCACCACCTACACTCTCAGCAACACGAGCACCCATCAAGCCCAGCTCCAGCTCAGGAGCCACTGGGTGCAGCAGGTTTTACAGGTATGCAGGAAGCAGCACTGGGATTTCTCCCCTTCTCTTTCACTGCCCAATCCTCCCACACCAGAAGAAACATAAAACTACCAAACAACACTAACTCCCAGCTCACAGCCGTTCCCAGGGTTGTGAATTGCTAATTCTAATTCAAAGGAAGCTTCCAAACTGGCACATTGAGGGCTGGAGTTTGGGAAGCTTCAGCAGCATTCCTGAAGTGTTCAGAGTGTCCTACCACAAGGGAAGGCAGCAGCTGGGCCAGGTGGGGAGGGAGCATGACATCCCTGCTACCTGACTGAGGTGAGCACAAGGGACAGTGTGGATTAATCCCAAGTAACTGGGAACCGGCCCAGCCAAGCCAAGGCAGGCAAGGACGAGACAGGGATCCAGGGAGAGAGATGGTTGTGCGCATTTATTTTCCTTTGATAAAAATGGTGTATGCAAATTACACAGCCATGGAGGCTCCTGGGAAATACCTCCCTGCTGCTCCTGGGAAGTTTCTTGGAGGGTCAGAACATTCAAACACACCAGAATGGCGGGATGGGGTGGAGGATGGATCTAAACTGGGAAGACCATGAACTTCAACATTTTCCAGTGAAGCAAAAAGGTCATTAACTTATTTTCCCATTTCCTTTTTAGTTTTTACACTTGGAGAAATGAGCCCACTGAGCACAGTCAATGGCCTCCAACACCACTGTGCAGAAGCCACATTGCTTGGGCAGAAACACACTTCCTCTGCACAGCACCTTCAGCTCAAGCCCAAGAACAGCACACCTGGTCCCCGCAGACCCTGGGCCCTGTCACACCACCCCAAGAGGATAGAGACCACACTTCAAATGCAGTTTTTGCACCCATTAACCCTTTACCAGGAGATCAGAGGAACCTGTGAGTGAGGGATATGGGCTCCTTTCATGCCAAGGAACATTAAGACAAATGACATCAGAAATTTCCAGGTAAATTCAATTTTTCTTTTGATCCATTTCCAATAAGATGCTGAGAGAAATAACCAATCCCCAAACTTGGCTCAATTTTTTAAATATTTGCCTGAAAGGAGGGCTAGGGGAGGGAATCATGTACAGTTAAAATCAAGCTACGGAAAACACAATCATTCAGGTAAGTAACTAGAAGTATCGCCTCTACCATCTAGAGAGAGAGAGAAGAGTGTCTGAGACAGGGCATATTTAGGAAAAAATACACATCTGAAGTCTCTGTGGCCACGATGAGAACTGGAATCCACATACAAGCCAGTTAAAGAGCATTTCAACATGAAATCTTAACTTAGTAGGAAGGTCAGGGGTTAAGCTGTATCTTTTTGTTTTAAATACATGGACAGCTGTCAGATATGAAAATGATGGCGGGCTTTCCGGAAAGATCCCCTGTGCATGTGTATGGATGCAAGTGCTGACGTCGTGGGGCAGCAGGACAGAGTTTAGGAAGGCTGGGAGCCCAGCAGTCTCTCGATAGCTGCGTTGATGTCCCCACCGGTGGCGATGAGCGCCTGCAGATTGGCCTCACGGTTGATGAAGCCCATGGCATTCAGCTGCTCCAGCTGCTGTTGGAATCGCACTTCGGGGCTCTGCGCCTGCGAGGGAAAGGACACAGATCTCGGAGTCAGAGAGCAGAGGCAGCACCCAACACAGGCAGGGCCGACAGCCACATATGCACAGGGACCCCGAGCTCAGCTTCAGGCTCGTGTGGGCAGGGTCCCCCATGTCCCCCCTAGCCTGTGTCACAGCAGCCACACCAGTCAGTCCTGGCTTGGTACCGATGGCGGCGATAGTAGAATGGAGAGCAGGATCCTCAGCACTCTGAGCTTAAACCTCTGCAAAGGGTTCCACACCCCAGAGAACCAGCCAGACCTCTACAGCAAACCTGGTCTAAAGTACCACAGCCACGAAAGACTATTGGGGACCACATCCCCCGAGCAGAGTGAGATGGAGACTCCCCTGGGGACCTCCCTGCCTGTCCCAGCAGCTGCTTGGCATTACGTACTTGAGAGTTTCCTCCGGCCAGCAGCTGGATCATCTGCTGCATGAGCTGCTGTTGGGGGTTACCACCCCCGGCTGGAGAGGCACTGGCCGGCGTCGAAGCGGAGGGAACAGGGTTCTCCGGGATTGTGCTTCCTCCTGTGGAGGACGGGGGCATTCGGGGCATGCCGAAGGAGCCGAGGCTGCAGAGGAAGGCAGGGCACACTCAGCAACACGCTGGCATTCTGGGCATCCCTCAAAAGCAGGGCAGCAGGGCAGCCAGCAGGCTGAGGTGGACAGGCCCTTGCTGAGATCCTGCTACAGGGCAGCTCTGGAAACTGAACCATCTGCACCCATGTCCTGGTCACATGTGGCACTGGCAGTGAGCAGAACTAATAGAGGCCTGAAGGGAACTGCTGAGATGTGGCGTGTCCCAGTGACAGCAAGCAGAGGGCTGCCCAGCCTGCCCCAGCACACCCACCCGGCCTTGCATCGGTCCATCTCTCTCTAGAGATAAAGTTCTTGGGTTCGGGACACACCAAATACTGCAAACAAAGGATGGGGGAGAGACCAAGTGCATTCCAAACCTTTTCTCCAAAAAGAAAGGGTCAAGGACTTCCCAGTGAAGCACATGCAAGGAGCAAGTGTTAATTAGCCAGGCTCAGAGAGGCATGTAGGCACACACCCACCTGTCCCACAACAGAGCACCCTAAGCAGATGTCCCCAGTGAATTGACAGCCAGTTCTGCCTGCTGGTACCGGGCACAGCAGCTCTGCCTGTATGACCCCACTCTGGAACACTCCGTACCTTGGCACTAGTCCAGGGGCCTCTGTCTGCAGCGTCTGGAGTCCCTGCTGGATCTGGAGCAGGGCCTGCATGGCGCGAGGGTTGGTGAGGATGGACAGGGAGTCCGGGTTCTGCATCTGGGGACCAAGGCAGAAAGACACCATGGTACTGACCAGTGAAGAGCTCGGGCAGTCACAGATCCACCACTGTTACACCTGAACCAGTGCCAAGCTGTGCCTCTCGCCCGCGGCCAGCGCCGACCTGCGCGTTTGGATCCTCCTCTGAGGCTCCACACCGCAGGGCTCATCTGCAGGGTCACTCACAGAGCTCAGATCAGGTTTCCTAAATGAACTGGGTGAATCAGATTAGAAGTGGGGGCACAGGCCTTTGGAATCTAATTTACCTGACAACCAACTGCTCTAGCACAATTAGCCGCATTCATTTTTGTAAACTCAACACAGTAGGAGACTGTCCACACAGCAGTTCCAAGTAGCTTAATGAGCCTAATTTGGAGTCCACCTTTCAATAATTCAGATGAGTTAATTCAGACTGTCTTGTCTAACCAAGCTCTTCTTCTCTGACTCCCCTGTGCAACCCCCTTCCTTTCTCAGCCCAGCCCCCCAAGCCCACATGCTTCCTAGTGTACTTGACCAAGCAGCCAAGATCCTGCCTGTCCCACAGTTGGGGGAGAAGCTCTGGAGCCAGAGGCTGAGGGCAGCACAGGGCCAGCCAGAGGCCTTTACCTGCTGCAAGAAGACAGGGAGCTGAAGGCGGAGCTGTTCTTGAAGCTGTGGATTCCCAGCAAAGAGGGGGACATTTACCATGATCTAGCAAGAGACAGCATATGTAGGTAGGGTCAGAGGGTTGTTAAACCCTATGCATCTAAGCCATGAAGAACAGGTCAGTCATGCCCCTGACTCCCTCCCTGGGCTTTCAACATGCTCCCCTGCTAAGGGACTGAAATGGGACAGCTCAATTCCTGAAAGCAGTATTGAACAGGAGCCACTTGGCCCCAGGCGAAGAGAAGGGCCATTCCCATGTCCCTCTGAAAGCCATCTCTTGTGTTAGGAGTTCTGCTAAGACACAGGGCTCAGAGCTGGGGCTGCCTTAAAGCTGTTGAGCAATACAGCCAAACTGTGTGTATTCACTCCACTCCGGTGTCTGCAGGAGGAACCAGTCCGACCCCAGCAGCAAACTGGTCTCACACTGTGCTCACAGCCTGGCTGGCAACAGCAGATGACTGCAACACTTTTACCTGTGCTGCAAAGTCTGGGTTCTGGGCAAGAGTTTGCATCATGCTCCGCATGTAAGGGGCAGAGATCATGTTCTGCATCAGTTGAGGGTTTTCAGAAATCTGCTGCAGGAGTCCTTGCATCTCAGGGCTGTTGAACATGCCTGGAAGGGGAAGGGAAGACAAAGGAAAACCCCTGATGAGCCTGAGAACTGCTATAATGCCCAAAATACAACATGACTGGTAACAGCACTGCCTGTACTCCATCCTCTGTGCAGCAGCAAACACTGCTGTGGACACCATGGCAGTGCTCTTAAGGGCTGTGGGGACAGCAGAGTTCCCAAAGGAACCCTCTGACAGGCACAGCACAACAATCCATTTGTGCTTGCAGATGGGCTAGAACCCCTCCTCTGGAGAACAGCTATGGACAGGGCTCAAATGCCACAGTGGCCCTACAGGGAAGCCTGGGTGACCTATTCAGCCAGGAGCATTCTCTGGCTCCTCCTTCACGTACCAGCACCAATACTGGCAGCGTTCAGCCCAAAGGGGTTGGACACGGTTGGGGTGCTCTGGGTGGTTGCCGAGCCCGTGCTCCCTTCGCTGCTGGGTGCCTGGCTCTGGGAAGCAGGGGGTGTGGGGCTCCAGGGGTTCGGCAATGGCTCTCTGTTCTCCGTCCGCAAAGGCTGAGAGCTTGAGCTGTCAGAATTCCCCGTCAAGGAAGAGAAAGGATTGTTGCCAAACTAGAAAGAAAAAAGAAACAGCCGGAATCAGTTAGTCCCAGCAGAGAAGGTCAGACCAAGCCCAGCACCGAGCGAGCCAGGGAATGGCTGATCACATTCAGCCAAGTCCAGAATATGCTAAACATGTGCCATGATTTGCCTCCTGAGAAATCTGCAATCTACAACACACCTTGCTTGGAAAAAGACCAGGCTCAGGAGTGGCCACAGCCCCAGATTTGGCTCCTAAATGCAGGGCTTCAAAACACCTCGGCAAAACCAGCGCCCGGACATACCAGTAGGTAATGCTGGACTGGAGCGTGTCTGCACAGCCCTCTGCAGTTAGACTTGTGCTCCCTTCCCCTGTGCTCCCAGCCAGCTGGATCTGAGCCAGCTCCACTTCGAAGGCGTCAGGCTCCAGCTAATCCAGGGAGCAGAGGGCTGTGCTAATGAGGCGACAGGGGTCTGCCCATCAGCCATGGCTGGCATCCAGCCTGCTGGGAGACTGGAGGAGCCAGGGCAGGTCTCTGCTCTGACACCTTAACCCATGTAACAACAGGCACTTCAGGCCAGCACCTGCACTGGAGCAAAGGGACGAACAGCCATGCTCTAGGGAAGCTGCCCCACCAGGATGGGGGGCCAGGGAAAGACCCCTTTCCCTCACTGCATCCCACTTACAGAAAGGCAGCCAATACCTGCTCCCTGGCTGCACTAAACATGGGCTCCTGGATGTCTGTGTACATCCGACGCAGGGCGTTGTATCCTCCTGGAATGCTCTCAAGGTTACTCAAAGCACGGTCCTGGTTCCGCATCATCTCCTGCATCATGGCAGGGTTACGAGCCAATTCCATCGTCTGGGAGAAGGAGGAAAAGGTGGAAAACTCATGCCCATGTGCACCATGGAGGACCAGGGTGGATCAAGAGCCTGGTCAGCAGCCCAGCGGTTTTCTACTGATCCACCAGCCAAGCCCTGAAAGAGTTAAATCTCAGCTCCCAGGAGAAGGAGGATAATTAAACCCGTTTCACAGGCAGAGAGCAGAGAGATCATTTATCCAAGTAAAGGGAGCCCAGAGATCCCAGCTCCTCCCCAGCCTTGCTCAGCCTCTCTTCCTTCTCAGCCTTGGTTCAGCTGGATGAGACTGTTTTGTTTCTAAGCAGTATCAGGACATTCAAACTTCTAACACTGGTAAGTTCCCACTCAGACTGGATGGACTACAGTCAACAACCAGGAAGGTGGAAAAGGCTGGATCCTTCCACCCTCTCCAGAATTCTGATGGGTCTTCCCTGCACAAGGAATATCCAGGTCTCATTTGAGGAGCTGCTTATGTATGGATTATTCACGATTTAGTCCTGCAGCTCTGGAATTCCATGTATGCCCAACACAACTGAAAGCAGGATAACTGAGAAGCAGATGGAAACTAGGCCCATTCAGCACAACCCTCCTGACAAGCCTTCCTGGAAAACAGCAGAGTCCTGTCAAGGGCTATTAACACCCAGGCTCTCAGCTCCTAGGGCTCCTTTCTGATGAACCTTCAGTCTTCCGGACAGCCAGTCCTCTCGGGCACAGGTTCTCTCTATTCTGGGAAAAATCAGAGCCCTCTGGGATCCTGGCCTACACTAGTGCTCCCTACTGATATAGGTAGTGAAACACTGGCTGTACAGACCTGGGCTCTGTACTTTATCTGTCAAGAGAACTAGAGAGAAAAAAACAGCTTTTGCAGTAGTTCACTTCTCTGGCAATGCTTTTACTCCCATTCCTGAATCAGAACACAGCAGCCTTGTAGGCAGCATGTTAGGATAATCCCAGCATTCTTTTTTCCCCAACACACCATGGATTCAATAGCTTTGAAAGGGCGATAATAGTTGCAAGGATGTGGGTTGTGTAATCAGAATTCACATAACTCAAGACCACCATCTGTTTGTGGGGAGCTCACAGCAGGAAGGAAGAAATCTCCAAAATGCTCTGGTATTCCCACTCCTCGTTGGCAGAGCAGACACTGAAGCTGGTCCACAAAGACTCTCCTGAATGCTCTTTACCACGGCCCTGGTGTGACTCACCTGTCTCATGAGCTCTGGGTTATTCAGCATGTGGCTTATCTCTGGATTTCGTTCCATGAGCTGCTGCATCTGGGGATTGGCCATGATCATCTGCCTCATGAGGTCAGGGTTAGACATCATGTTCTGCACCAAGGGATTCTCCATGATCTGGGAAAGCATCTCTGGGTTGGACATCAGCTGCCGCTGCATCTGCTGCTGAAGCTCCATGAAGTTGGCAGAGCCCATCCCCAGGTTGCCCAGCCCAGTGATGCCACCGAAGCCAGCTGGAGAGAGAACACATGGGGAGAGAGGCATGAGTCAGTAACTGTGAGCAGCTGCAAAAACAGGACATGCACATCAGCTGAACTGCACCCCACAAACCCAGGGGTAACCCATATTCCTATGGCAGCCATCTCTGAGGGAGGACACCCCTGTCACACACCTCACTGAGGGCTGTGGCATTACCCTGAGCCGGGACACCAAGGTTTGCTGTGGGAGTGACTCAAGCAAGCAGAGACAACAATGGGGGTCAAGAACCCTGACTTCTTGGTCTAACCCTAGGAAATTTCTCCTTCTCACAGCCCCTACTTACACAGGATGGATGTAGCACTGTTGGGGCCTCCGTCTCCAGGACCTCCCATGGTCCCCGACCCGCTGCTCCGTCTGCTGCCATTCCCTGCATCCGGACCGGCGCTGCTGGATGTGGATGGCTGAGAGGGCGTAGCAGGAGAAGAGGGGGTTGCAGTGGAGGCAGAAGCAGCACTGGGGGCAGAAGCAGCAGATGCTGAATCTTGGACCCTGCAAAGGATGAGATAGTGTTAAACTCCTGGGACTCAGGAAGGGCGAGCAGAGTCCTCTGCAGGGACATGGGATGTGCCCCCCACGCTGATCAAGCTCCCGGCACACGGGTCACCCCCACAGCAGCCACCCCCAACTCCAGTCCCATCTGTGCCTGCATGGATCCCAATGCGTTTTATCTGCTGGAATCTGCCTCCCATCCTGATGCATTACAGACCCTGACACGTTGCCCTGGCCCATGCAGAGCAGCTGGACGGGTCTTACCCTGAATTGTATCCAGCTCTTCCTTGAATCCCACTGAACTATTTACCTCAGCCATATCCGTGAGCAATGAGTTTGCTCCAAACAGGAAAATCCTCCTGCTGCTACCACAGAAACCACAGGAGGTTGCAGCAGGGCTAGTGCATGGGATAAACAAGACTCTGTGCTTCTGAATATTCCTATCAGTGCTCCTCAGGCAAAAGGAAGGACCAGCATTACTCTGCAGGGAGGGAGACTGAGGTGTGAGGCACCAGCACCTGTCCCACAAAGCTATGGAATGCTTCTGGCCAGTCTGGTTCCAAATTCCCAGCTCTCTCACTGGCTATACCTTGATGCAAGGCTCCTGCATCCAACACCAGTTGTCTGGAGCTTCTTTTAACACATGCAGTCAGTCACTGTGCCACAGGCCACCACAGGTGCTGGATTCTGCCTTTGCTAAGCCAACCCAGTTTAGTACCTTGTCACCACAGTTCCTCCTAAGGAGTGTTATGGGAATTTGAAACAGAACATTTAAAGATTCTCTAAAGTCTCTATAGTCATGACAGTGAGTCCTGGACTAGTGCTGAAGAGCTTTCACATGAAATTAGACCACAAAATTAACTTTACCTCAAATAATGCTATTAGAGCTCTGAAAATAAGAACAATGATTTCCTGACCTCTTCTTTTCCAAACCAAGAAATATTCCTTTTCTCTACCTCCTTTTCCTTTTTCAGTCTTAACTAGGACTCAAAAAATGAATCCCAAAGCTCCTTGTCCACTGTCCAGACTCACCTGACTGCTGCTGAAAACCAGTGGCCACTGAGAGAGGCAGAGAGTAGGGAAACAAAGTAATGGGAAGCTGAACAAAAAAGGAAGAAGGAAGCTGGAGAAAGGGCACTTGGTTTCAGCACAGGAAGAGGCCGTAATGTCTTCAGTAAGCACTTATCTAGGACTATTGGCAGGAGAAAAATGAGCAGCTCAGGACAGCTCTGATTCACCCTTTGAAATGGTTCACCAGTACCACATTTGCTGTGGAGACAGTGGAAAGAGCATCAGGCTTTTCAGCTATCTGTAGAGGCAGAATCCAGACAGAGGTTCCCGCAGAACCTGACAATACAGATCCTTGTCTTTGTGAAAAACAGGTGGGAAAAAAAAACCAGGGGAAAAACCCCATTTTGATTAATGCAGCTCTCCCAAGAGATGGCAGAACTGCAGAGAGACGCTGCCCTGGAGCTCCCCAAGAGCCCAGGCACACGATGGCTGGAGCCCAAGGCATTGCTCTGAAGGGCTTTCAAGAGATGTGGCTGCACCTGAAGCACAGCAGTTGTTCCCAAAATCCTTCCGTGCTCACCACCCTTCTGGACAGTGCTGGGAAGAGCTGAACCCGCAGGACCCTGCAGTCAGTCTTGTGTGCCCTTCTCAGGATGAAGTTGGTGGTGCAGACATGAGCCTTGTTCCCAGTGGGAGCTGCCTCGGGGTGCACCCACAGCACCACATGGAGCTGACCCCAACACTGCTCTGTGCATGTGATGGCACAGCCGGAGCCCTCACACACTCCCGAGGTGGAACACCCACCGTGTGCACTCGCCCACACAGCTGTGCCTTCAGGGGCCACACAGACCCACTGCTGTGCCCCACAGTGCTCTGAACACAGTGTGTGCCTCCCATGGCACCTGACAGACACAGGCTGAGAGCACAGTACACAGCAGGAGTTGGGAATTGCCTTCTACAGCAACAGAAATTCACTGGGAAAGTAATTTCTGTTATCAGCAACTTGGCTTTGTTAGAACCAATATCAAGTTCCAATGGCTTCTTCCAAGATTAGTGAATTCTAAAGGCTCAAAATACACAATGCCACACACACAACTGATGTTAAAGGACCAATCCTGCCAAGTACCTGCCACAAACCTGTGGAACAGACCCCAGGTGAGTGATAAACCCCACTGCTGTGTGGCACAGCCAAGGCAGGGAGAGCCTGGCCAAGCTCATCAGGAACCTCTCCATCAGCTATTCCCAGCCCCCATTTGCTCTCAGTCCCCCAGACCAAGCTCTTACTTCTGTGGAGTCTTAATGACCAAGTGCACAGTCAGCCCATCTTTGATCCCATGTTGGTTCAACGTGTCTCCATCCTTCAGGATCTTCCCAGCAAAGATCAGAACCAGCTGATCCTGTTTGGCTTTAAACCGCCTGGAAATCTCTTCTTTGAACTGAAAAACAAATACAGCATTTTTCAGGCAAAGGACTGAGAGCAGAAACATAAAGCTCCAGGGGCCACATCCACTCTGGGAACAGCACAAGGGAGTGCCAGGCCCATGCACCACTCAGTCACCAGTTGCTGAGGATTCTGAGGCATTTAGGAAAACCAAAACCAAGCAAAGACAAGCTCTGCACTCACAAAACATGGAGTAAATCTTGGAAAGAACAGAGTCATTCTCTTGACAAAACCTGAAAGCTTCCAAAGCCAGACCAAGTGTGTCTCAGGCCTAACCCAAACACACCGTTTATTCCGAGTGATTGAACTGGTTTTGTCTCTGCTCATTTGAGCTTTTTTCCTAAGGAAAGCCCAACTCTGATTCAATACAGGACAGAGCTCTATGGAAAAGGGAACAATCCTTTATCAGCCAATGGAAATAAACTAGGTCTTCTCTAATTCCTATTTCTGCAACTGAATTCCCTGTGACACACGGACTGTGTGGTGTGCTGGGATTAACACCTGCCAACACGACTATCACTGCTGGCTCTGCCAGGGCATTCCCAAACTGATTTGGAGAAAATAAAGCCTTCCCCTTGGAAGTCACAAACTATAGGGGATTCAGAGGGGAAGGCCAGGACAGAGTGCAAAGTACACAACTGCCCCAGAGCTCACTGCCTTCACACCAGAACCCTAAAAATTAGGCTGGGGAGAGCACAGCTCTGTCCTCAGGTCACCCTGGCCCCACAGCTCAGAGCCTTCCCTGCACAGCTCCACGTCTCTCCACACACAGCCCCACGTGTCCCCCTGCACAGCCCTCACTCCACACCCCCTGTACCAATGGGCTCCCCAGAGCTGACTGGGAAGGAGCAGGAGAGCCACACGTGCACAGCCCATGCCCATGCCATGACCTGCTGCCCAGAGATCCCTGCCAGGTCCTTCACACGCCACCCTCGTGCCCTGTGCCCGACCGAAGAGCACTGCCAGCCTGGCTGTGCCAATGACACCCTGTCCCAGTGGGCGCTGCCACTTCCACAGTGCGGAGCCAGTCCTTGCCAATCCCAGGCCACTCCTGCTCCCTGGCAGGAGCAGAACCCTCCCAGCCCACCCATTGAAGGGCTGATACTCCCTTTCCTCCTTCCCATCCAACCTTGGCCCCAAACATCTGCCCAGCTCCTCTCCCCTCATCGGGGGAATCTGCCCCAGAGGGGTCCAGACCCACCCCACAACCCCCAGCTCCCCACCCCCCGAGAGCTCCCCACGCACCCATCCGGCTCTGCCCGCAATCCCAAAACCCTTCCCACACCCTCCGCTCCGGGAACTCTTCCCCTCCCACTTCCACGCAGCCCAGCCCACGGGCCGAGCCCCCAGACCCCACCCCGTCCTTCACACCCCTCCCACAGCCACCACCCCCCAAAGCCGCTCTCTGAGCCCTCACACACCCCTCGCACGCCCCATCAAACGTGGATTTGAACTCCACGACCCCGCCGACGGGTGACCCTCGCCCCGGACCATCTCCCCCCGTCCGGGCCTGTCCTCTCCCAAAGGCCCCCAGCACCTGCCCTGCCCCCGGTCTCCCGGCTCTCTCCCAGCCTGGCTCCAGCAAGGCCTAAAGGCCCGACTTGCCCCAAGAACGCCCCGCCGGCCCCCTCAGCTCTGACCCGATCCCCGAGAGCTCCACAGGACGCTCTGACACCCCACCCCAGCCAAAATCCCCCTTCCCCCGCTTCTCACGTCCCCCCACAATTCCTCCTCGTCTCCAAACTCAGCTGCCTCCCCAAAAACCCCTCATCCCGCTGTCTTGGGCCGTGAACGCCCCCGAACCGGCCCCCCCCCGCCCCTCACGCCTCCGCCAGCCCCACTCAGGCCCCTCCGCCCCCTCCGGCCCGCCCCCGCTCTCACCTCGCGCACGGAGGCGCCGTCCGCGATGACGATCTCCTCCTTGTCCTTGGGGGTCTTCACGGTGACGCGGATGAGCGCCCCGCCGGGTCCCGCCTGGCCGTCCCCGCCAGGCCCGGCCCCGGGGCCGCCGCCGCCGCCGCCGCCGCTCGGCTCCGCCATCTTCGCCGCCCGCCGCCAGCCCGGGCCGCCGCCACCACAGAGAGGCGGGAGCGCCGCCTCGGCCCCCGCGCCCCGCACAGCGCCCCCGGGCGGAGCGGAGGAACAGCGGCAGAGCCGGGGGCGGGCGGCGCTCGGGGGGCAAAGGGGGGAGCGAAGGGGGGAACAAAGTGGGGGCACAGCGGGGAGGGGGCGCAGCGCGGACGGGGTGCTGCCCGATGGGGTCCTACGCCCCCCGAAGTGCTTCTAATGACCCTCCGATTAAGCGGCTCCACCCCGGCTCACCGGGGTTCCACGTCCACCCCGTGTCCCCTCCCGCTGCCGAGGCCCCTCGGGGGGTTCGGGCATCCCTGGACCCCCTTTCCAGGGGGCACCCGACGGGACTACAACTCCCAGGACGCTCCGGGCGCGGCGCGGCCCCGTGCGCGGCCCCGCCCGCCCCGTGCGCGGCCCCGCCCGGTCCCGGCGCGGCCATGCTGCGGCCCAAGGCCCTGACGCAGGTGCTCAGCCAGGCCAACACCGGCGGCGTCCAGAGCACGCTGTGAGTGCGGGGGCCGGCCCGGGGCGCGGCTTCCCCCGGGCCGGGGCGGCGGGCACCAGGCGGGCGCTGCTGCGGGGGGTGCTGCCCTGCCCGGGGATGCTGCCCCTACCCCGCGGGTGCTGCTCCTGCCCGGGGATGCTGCCCCTGCCCGGGGATGCTGCCCCTGCCCGGGGATGCTGCCCCTGCCCCGGGGATGCTGCCTCTGCCCCGGGGGTGCTGCCCCTACCCCGGGGATGCTGCCCCTGCCCGGGGATGCTGCCCCTGCCCGGGGATGCTGCCCCTACCCCGGGGATGCTGCCCCTGCCCGGGGATGCTGCCCCTACCCCGGGGATGCTGCCCCTGCCCCGGGGATGCTGCCCCTGCCCGGGGATGCTGCCCCTGCCCCGGGGATGCTGCCCCTGCCCGGGGATGCTGCCCCTGCCCCGGGGATGCTGCCCTGCCCCGGGGATGCTGCCTCTGCCCTGGGGATCCTGCCTCTGCCCCGGGGATGCTGCCTCTGCCCCGGGGATGCTGCCCCTACCCCGGGGATGCTGCCCCTGCCCCGGGGATGCTGCCCCTACCCCGGGGGTGCTGCCCCTACCCCGGGGATGCTGCCTCTGCCCTGGGAATGCTGCCTCTGCCCCGGGGATGCTGCTCCTGCCCGGGAATGCTGCCCTGCCCGGGGATGCTGCCCTGCCCGGGGGTGCTGCCCTGCCCGGGGGTGCTGCTCCTGCCCGGGGATGCTGCCCCTGCCCCGGGCATGCTGCCCCTACCCCGGGGATGCTGCCCCTGCCCGGGGATGCTGTCCCTACCCCGGGGATGCTGCCCCTGCCCGGGGATGCTGCCCCGCCCGGGGTGCTGCCCCTGCCCCGGGGATGCTGCCCCTGCCCGGGGATGCTGCCCTGCCCGAGGGTGCTGCCCCTGCCCCGGGGATGCTGCTCCTGCCCGGGGATGCTGCCCCTGCCCCGAGATGCTGCCCTGCCCGGGGGTGCTGCCCTGCCCGGGGATGCTGCTCCTGCCCCGGGATGCTGCCCCTGCCCCGGGATGCTGCCCTGCCTGGGGATGCTGTCCCTGCCTCGTAGATGCTGTTCCTGCGCCGGGGATGTTGCCCGTGCCCCGGGGATGCTGCTCCTGCCCCGGGGATGCTGCTTCTGCCCCGGGGATGCTGCCCCTGCTCCAGCCCCTGCCCCGGTAGTGCTGCCTTGCCTTGCTCCTGCTACTGCCCTTGCTCCTGACACTGCCTCTGCCCTTGCTCCTGCCCCTGCCCTTGCTCCTGCCCCTGCCCTTGCTCCTGCCCCTGCCCTTGGCTCCTGCCCCTGCCCTTGGCTCCTGCCCCTGCCCTTGTTCCTGCCCCTGCCCTTGTTCCTGCCCCTGCCCTTGCTCCTGCCCCTGCCCTTGTTCCTGCCCCTGCCCTTGCTCCTGCCCCTGCCCTTGCTCCTGCCCCTGCCCTTGCTCCTGCCCCATTCCCTGGCCCTGCCCCAGCCTCCTCCTGCCCTGGGGATGCTCCCAGGTCCTGCCCAGGAATGCTGCCTGTCCTTACTCCTACTTCTGCCCCTGTCCCTGTTCCTGCCCATGTCTGCCCTAGGGATGCTGCCCACCCCTGTTCTTGTCCCAGCAATGCTCCCTGCTCCTGCCCTGGTAATGCTTCCCTCGCCCAGGGGTGCTGCTTGCCCTTGCGCCTGCCCCAGTCCCTTCCCAGGGATGCTCCCTGCCTCTTATCCCGTCCGTGCCCAGGGATTGCTGTCTGTTATGGCCTGGAAGGATGAGGTGCCCTGCCAAGAACATACACGGGGCTGGGGCCATGCACCCTGCATGGTGCTGGGCTATGGGCAGCACTGGGGCCACGTGCTGTTCATGATGCCCCTGGCACTGGAGATGTCCACAGTGTTGGGATCCCTGTGCACTGTGCCAGGGCCACGCACAATGCACCGTGTTTGCCCACCAGGCTCATGCAGCAGGTCCCACTGCTTCAACAGATGCAGCCACTTCAGCCCTGCTCTGTCCTGCCTGGGCTTGGGGCCACCAAAGAGCTTCCTGGCTTTGAAGCCCCTCCACCCCCTCCCAAAACCCCTGCCAAGGGGGGCTGTCCTGGGAGCAGCACTGGGGACTGGGTGGGAGTTTGCTCCGTCCCCGGCGCTGCAGTGGGGTCTGGTGCCCCCCTGGGTTTAGAGACACCAGTTCATGCCCCATGTCATGTCCAGGCTCCTGAACAATGAGGGGTCCTTGCTGGCCTACTCGGGCTATGGGGACACTGATGCCAGGGTCACCGCGGCCATCGCCAGCAACATCTGGGTGGCCTACGACAAGAACGGGCACCAGGCGTTCAATGAGGACAACCTCAAATTCATCCTCATGGACTGCATGGTACGTGGGGCTGGGGACTGTCCCTCCCTCCCTCTCTGGGACCCAGCTGTGGTGCTGGGGATCCCCTGGGACCTGCCAGTGGTCCAGACCAAGCCAGGATGTGACAAGTGCTGTTTCTCCCTGTGCAGGAGGGGCGAGTGGCCATCACACGGGTGGCAAACCTGCTGCTCTGTATGTATGCCAAGGAGACAGTGGGATTTGGGATGCTGAAGGCCAAGGTAATTGTCTGGGTTTGAGGGAAAAAAACCAAAATGTTTTACCCACAAGCAGGGGAGGGGCCTCCTCCACGATAATCACACCACTCTTTATCAAATTTAAGAAAAGGAATTTTAATACAAGAAGGATAACTGCTATATATATATATGTAAACAGACTAGTGCAACCCACTTCCCCAACACCACAAGAGAGGAAAAAAAAAACCAAAAGAAACAAAACAACAACAAAACCCAGCAGGTTTTTTCACCGGGAGAAAAGGTTATACTTAAGTGTCCTTGTCACAGCCCGGCTGGCTGCAGAGTGAGTTTCAATCCCTCTCCAGCGAGACAGACGAGCAGTGGGCTTTCAGATGGACTCAGTCTCTTCCCCCTGTGTTCCCCGTCCAAGAAGCAGAAAGGTATGAGCAACCAGCAGCAAATCCAAGGCAGGCAGCAGCAGCAGCACGGCACGAAAAATAGTCCGAGGTGGGCAGCGGCAAGACAGCCAGGAAAAACCCCAGCAGTAACCAGCTGGGCAGCCTGCCTCCTTCGAGCCCCCACTCCCCCGTTCCGCCGAGCCAAGACTCCGGAGAAATCAAAAAAAAACCAAAAGAGACAAACCTGCCCCCACCCCAGCGATCAACAGTTAACTGCTTCTTTTGTTAACCGCTGGCCTGGGCAGTTAAGTGGCAGGGAAGAGAATTTACATAATAATCCCAAACTACAACAGTAATGCTGGTGGGGAAGGGGCCTGGGGGTCTGCAGGCCTGAGTCCCTGCCGTGGTATGGGAAGGAGCTGCTGAGGATGGGGATGGGAGGGATGGAGGAAGCTGCTGTACCTGGGATGCCTCTTTCCTCCTTGCAGAGGCCCCTCTGTCCCCTGTGCCCATCCAGGCACAACACTTTAAGGCTCTTAACTGAAATATAAATTACAGTAAGCATGTGGGCAGTGGGGACAAAGGTTGGAAAACCCACCTGGGCATGGCTCACACTGCTCTCTGTTTACAGGCGCAGGCACTGGTCCAGTACCTGGAGGAGCCACTCACACAGGTGGCCGCATCCTGAGCAGGGCAGCGGAGGACTCCGAGGTTCTGCCAGGCTTCAACACCATCACTGGCATGGGTGGAGGGTGGGCGGCCCCACGGGCATCCCAGAGCTCTTGTGTGGCCTTAAAAATAAGGTGGGGGGAGCACAAACCCTGGGGGTAATAAAAGTGTGTCTGATGCTTGTGTCTGTTGTGAATAAAAGGAGGAGCTGGGGAGGGCCTGGGCAGTGTTTTGGGGTTTCTGTTGCTCTGCTGTGGACTGACAACCAGGAGAAAAGCGGGCTGCGAGGGGCTGGTGTCAGGGTACAAGAGAGGTGCAACAGACCCGAGCCCACCCACAGCCCTGCCCTGTCCAGGCGGGGGGCGTCAGGGTCTCCTTCCCGTCCCAGTTTCCTCGGCTTTCACACGATGGCAGCAGAGGCGAGGGAACGTTCGCAGTCGGCAGGAGCCGCGTTGAGTGGGGGGCTCTCTTCCTGGCACGGCTGCCCTCGCCCTCCTCGCTGCCCACACTGTCCTGCTCTGCCCATGCTGCCCTCGCACCCCTCACTGCCCACGCTGACCATACGGTGGGTGCTGCCCTCGCTGCCCAGCCTGCCCTGCGCTCAGCCAGGATCAGGTCCCGGCTCCTCCTCCGGCTGCCCCGTGACGGTCCCAGGGGTGACACTACCTGCCCAACCTGCGCTGCGACACCCAGTCCCACCCCTGGAGCCAAGGGCAGCGCTGCTCCGCCAACCCGGCCGGCCCCGCCGCCGCCGCCGCGACCCTCCGCGCTCCGCTGGACTCACCTCCCTTCCCACCCTCTCCCCTGGACCCCCCTGGCTTCCCACCCGCTCCCCGACAGAGAGGAACCTTTGCCCGCTCCGTCCCCTCCCTCGGCGCCACCGGGAGCCCGGCCCGCCCCGCCGTCTGCTCGAGGCTTGGCAGCGGCAAGGAGGAAACCCGGCGGTGGCCCCGCGCGGGCGGGCGACATGGGCAGCGCCGAGGAGGATTATAACTTTGTCTTCAAGGGTGAGTCCTGCGCTCCATGCGAGCCCCCCTCCCCTAAAGGGATGGAGCAGGAGGCCGGGGGCTGCTGGGAGGGAACTGGAGTGCCTTCCCCCCCGGGGCTGCTGTGTCCCGAACCGGGACGTTGTTGACTGTTCCTGCAGCTCTGATGGGCACTGTGTCAGGGAATCGAGGAGCAGGCACCGGCCTTGGCCGCATCCCCAGCTAACAGGAGAGAAGCCAGGGCTGATGAGCAGTATAGGGGTCAATGGAGGCATGGGGAGACCCACACTCACCCCAAGGCTGCAGGTGTGGGGTGCCAGGCAAATTGCTGGCGTGGGGTATAGGGGTGACAGCTGTGGTCGAGCATGCAAGACATAATAAATGCTGTGCAAGCTCATAACTCCCAAGAGCAGTGGCCATTGGACAGTCTTTCTACTGTGATGAGCAGGGCAGTGGCACATGCAGAAGATGTGGGAATCAAACCTAGGCTGGAGAAACAGGGGCACAGCTTCACACCTACAGCCTGAGCTCCTTGGGCATAGGCCCCCATCATACTGTGTCTCTGCTGGGTGCTACGGGCTGGACCCTGCAGAGCTCAGTGCTCCTTGTGGACAAGCAGAGATGGACTGGCTCCAGTGTGCCACCCATCCTGAGTGCCCACCACAACAGAATGACCTGGGTCTCACCAGCATCCTCACCCTGCTCCTGCTCCTGCTGCCCAGAGCCTGGTAGCTGTAACCCCTGTGAACAGCTCTGGGCCAAAACAGCAGCTGGGGAACACGGCTTTGCTGTGCTGAGGGGCTGAGAACTCATGGGACAGGGACAGACCCATTTGCTAAAGGAGCAACCACATCAGGTGTTAAACTCACACACCTGCCTGGATCTGTGCGTGGTATGGAGTCATTGAGCAATGAGTGATGCCCATGCAGCCAGTGCTGGTAGCTGGGGCAGTCCAGTGGGATTTCTCCTTCCTTCCACAGTCGTCCTGATCGGGGAGTCTGGAGTGGGCAAAACCAACCTGCTTTCCCGCTTCACTCGCAACGAGTTCAACCATGACAGCCGCACCACCATTGGCGTGGAGTTCTCCACTCGCACAATCCTGGTAGGAGATGCTGTGGTGAAGGCTCAGATCTGGGACACTGCCGGGCTGGAGCGGTACCGCGCCATCACATCAGCGTAAGGACCAGTTGCCCAAACTCTGGGCTCCCCTGGGACCTGGGGGGTGATGGCCTCGTACTTGAGCCCCTTGTGTGAGATGCTGGGCAGGGTGTCTGGAGAGTGGCGTGATGGTGGGGTTCTGCCACAGGTATTACCGGGGAGCTGTGGGTGCCCTGGTTGTGTTTGACATCACCAAGCACCAGACATACGATGTGGTGGAGCGCTGGCTGAAGGAGCTGTATGACCATGCTGAGGCCAGCATTGTCGTCATGCTGGTGGGGAACAAGACTGACCTCGCACAGGCTCGGGAGGTGCCCATGGAGGAGGCGAGAATGTTTGCAGGTACTGGCTGGCACCCCACCATGGGGCTGGGGGCTTGGGAACCTCCCCAGCAATGGGGATCTGCACCAATGTGGGCACCTGAACATCTCTAAAGGGGCTCTAGAATGGAGCTGTGTCCTCTTTGGGGTCTGCATCATCTCAGGGGGCTCCTCTGCTTGCAGACAACAAGGGGCTGCTGTTTGTTGAGACCTCAGCGCTGGACTCCACCAACGTCGAGCAGGCATTCGAGACCATCCTGAAGGGTATAGGCACTGATGCCATGGTGCAGCAGGGTCCTGGGTCATTGCAGGGTCCCTCTTGGGGATGCAGTGCTGGGCAAAGGATGTGCAGAGCTTCTCTGCCCTGCCCCACCTGAGTTCTTTGGGGCTGGTTTCAGTGTTGTCTTTCTGGCTGGTTTGGTTTCCAGCCTTTGGTGCTGGGCGTTTCGCTCCCCACACCTGCAGCTTTGTTCTCATGGCCTCTGGGCATTCCCAAAGTCCTGGGGGCTCCTTCTCCTCCATAATCTCCAGTCCCCTTCCTGTTGTCCTGGCTCCTGACTCAACACCCCCAGCACCCTGCTGAACTGGCCATGGGGACCTGGGGGAGTAGGAATGGAGGGGGTAAAGCTTGGCTCATCTGGGAGCGGCTCTCCAGGAATGGCATCCAGCAGGATCAGGGCAGTGAGATATGCCATGCTGCACCAAGCTGTGCTGTGCCATGTCATGCTGTGCTGTGCTGTACCAGCCTGGCTCAGTGAGCTGCCAGCCCCAGCGCAGGGTGAAGCACTAATGCCAGGTTAGGCAAGAGGAAATTGCCCAAGCACAGGGTGTTCCCCAGGCGCCACAGGGTTGTAACCTGGTGGAGCTGCTCCCCTGTCATCCCTCAGCTCACCCCTCTGCTGCACAGAGAGGAAGCAGAACCACAGATGAACAGCAGGGGCTTCAGGCTTGAAGCTGTCCCTGCTTCCCCCCAGGGGGCCGAGGGCAGACACACAGACCCCCCAGCACCTCTTCTTTTGCAGAAATCTTCCACAAAGTGCAGCAACAGAAGCAAAGGAGCAGCCAAAGCAACACGGTGTCACTTGCCAGCGAGAGCCCTGCGAGCACAGCCCCGGCACAGGCAGAGAGGCGCCCGTGCTGTGTGGCCCTCTGAGCCCACTGAGCACCTTGGGAAGCCCCTGGGGAACCCCACAGTCCCGGGACATGCCAGTGGCATAGAGCTGGGTCTGCCTGTGCACAGACTGCTCTGGCCACCAGCACAGGGTGTGCTGCCTGTGGTGCCACCCCTGTTCTGTTGCAGTGGGGACCAGCAGCCCAGACAGGGGCCAAATTCTCCCATAAACAGTGAGAAGAACCAGTGCTGGGAGCTCTTCTTTCTCTGTTTTGTTTTTGCCGGGCCCTGATTAATATCACCACCATCCTGCACTGTCCCAGCCCCTCTGGCCCTGTGGGAGAGAGGGCCAAGACACCCCCAAGGCACTGCTGGGGAAGGAGCCAGAAGGTTCTGGCCTGGATCATGCCAGCAACAGGAGCCTCTCTGATTGCCTCTGGCCCTGGAGTTGCTCCTGCGAGGCCAGCCTGTGCTGTGCACTGGGGATGTGGCTGACCCACAGGTCTCCATCCCACCAGGGACTGCTCTGGAGTTGAGCCAAGTTCTAAGGAGTGAGTGGCAGCACTCAGCCCTTGGCTCACCTCTGTCCCATCCCAGACATGGGGCAAGTGTGACAGCAGAACCAAGTGAAGGTCCCTGCTGTCTGCATGGTGAAACAGGACTCAGTGCAGGGCCCGGTGCCATGGGGCCAGGAACAGCTCTGTGTCCACAGCAGGGGTGACACAATCATTAAAGGACTTGTGAAATGCAGATTTGCTGAGCTGGAATTCCTGCATGTTTCTGCGCGACTCCCTGGGTCCCCACCTTCATGACATGCTGGACATGGTGGCCTCCAAAGCAGCACAGCTGGATGCCATGCCCCCCTCTGTGCCCCCTCCCACCCCAAAGCCATGCTTCCCCCGCCCCCCAAGCAGCCTTTCCTAGTCCACATCACCCATTTGGACTTTATCGGTCCAAAGGAGGATGCAGCCTCCATCAGCTATCCGAAATTCCTTGGAAATTCCTGCTGGCTTCTCTGTTACTTCACTTGATTTCCCTTTGCACCATGCCAAATGTGCCCAGCTCAGGTCCACGTCACAGCCACAGTTCTGCAGTGTGCAGTGTGCAGTGTGTGGCCATCCCTGTCCCTGCCAGTGGCACACACAGGTGGTGGCCTGTCCCTGCTGCCGTGCAAGTCCCTGCCCCCCTTACCTGGCCCAGGTGAGCACACCTGGGCTATGACAGGCAGTCCCAGCTGCCAATGGGTGTGGAGCAGGAAAGGCTGTGACCGCCAATGGGTGGCGGAGGACAGCCCCTGCCAGGGCTGGATAAGGCCCGGAAATCCCAGTTGGCCCAGTGGGAGCGGGGCTGTGGTGCTGGACGAGATGCGGGGCAAGGACGATGAGTACGATTATCTCTTCAAAGGTACGGTTACCTCTTCGAAGGTGGGTCTCCTGCCTGGGCTGTGCTGGCCGTGCCTGCAATGAGCTGTGCCCGGTCTCAGACTATTGCCGGCACCCTCTGGATGGGACTGGAACTGGGGCTTGTACTGGGGTAAAACATCCATTCCCAATGCTGGGAACCAGCATGTGGGCTTGTTGTGGTGTTCCCCTGTGCCAGGCAGGGGGGGGTACTGCCGGGGCTGGGGTTGAAATGCTGCCATGGTCTGAGGGCTTGGTCAGAGCTGCTCTAGTAGTTTGTGTTTCCAGTGCTAATTACAGCAGCTCATAATTGCTGCAGGAGGAGGCTGGAGCCCCCACCTGAGTGCAGCGTCCTGGGAGGGATGGCCGTGGCCATAGCAGGGTGCTGGTCCCTGGGCGTGGAGGGGGAGTCTGGTCTGTGGGGTTCTGTGGGTGCTGTGCTGGCCCCTGAGCACCCGTGGGTGCTCTCCTCTGTGGGGCTGTTTGGGGGGAGCATGTCTGAGGGCTGAGTGAGAAACCCCAGTAAAGGAAGCTGTGCCTCTTCCCAGCTGTGGTGGAGGGGAAGGATCCTGAGATCCAGGGTTGTCCTTCCTCATATTGGTCCTGGTGTGACACCTCCAATGTGCAACAGGGGGACAGGAACAGGACCTTGGAGACACAGTGTTGGCATTCCTGCCTGTGGGAACCCAATATCCCTGTGAAGCATCCCCATCCCTGTGCATACCAGGCTGCCCTGCCATCTGCTGCGGCCGGGCGGGTGCTGGAGAAGTGGGGGGACATCTTGGGGCCAGAGCGGGTGCTGGAGAAGCAAAGGGACATCTTGGCAATGCCACTGCCTCCTGAGCCATAAAATGTGGGGTGTGAGCTCAGCAGCGGGCGGCCGTGAGTCAGCCTGCCCACACGGCCCTGCCCCAAAGGCCCCGAGTAATTCCAGCCACCGACACGACGTAATTCCAGCCAGCGACATGCCCGTAGCCCCTGGCTCCTCACACACCTCCCCTGGCCCCTGCCCAGGAAAATCCTCCTCCCAAGAGTTATTCTGGGATCTGATGAGGGGGGAACTCTGATGCTGGGTGGTGCCTTGAGCGAGACACCCAGGCAGGAGCTCCCCCAATTCCGTGTCCTGCACTCTCCACCCAATGCTGTGCCAGCAGTGCAGCTCTGAGGCGGCTCCAGCACATGGTCCTCCTGTGCCTCTCCATTCCCTGTGTCCAGGGTCATGGGGTCCAACAGCTCAACTTCTCCCCTGAGAAAAGGGACACAGACAGAGCTGGAAGCAGCTTTACTCCAGGTTTCACTGAGACAAGAGCATCAGCTGCTGTGAAACACGATGCACATTCCAGCAGTGCTCGTGGGAAGGCCCTGATGCTGCTGGAGAGGCTCAGGATGGGTAAGAAACAGCTCTGGGCATGGCTGCTTCTGGTACCCTTCCTTGGGGCCCTGTGCAGAGGTTGAGGCTGTTTCCATCCCCTCTCCTGCAGCGGGACATGGTGTGCTGAGGATGTTCCCTGATGCTTGCAGGATGTGTCAAATGCTTTTGTGCCTGGGGTGGGCGATGCTGCTCCAGCCCTTTGTGCCCTTCAGGGTCCGGGGGATGGGGTTCAGCACATTTTCCCTGCAGGACCCTGCCCACCCACCCCATCCCTGTGTTTGTGGTGTGGTCCAAAGCCCTCTGGAGCCTGCCATGGAGCACAGCACTGCTGGGATGGAGGTTGCAGCAGGTTAGCTGGGGAAGCAGCAACTTCCCGTTGGTTAAAGACTGAGCCCAGATCGAAGCTCTGATGCTCAGGAAGTGTAAATGAACCTGGCTTGTCACTGGCCTGCATTTTCCTATGGGCTTGGCCAGAGTAGTCCAGACTGCCACAATCCTCCATGCAGAGGGCAGCAGCTGAGGTGCCCGTGCTGTCCTGGGCTCATCCCCCAGCATGGGCAGCAGGGTGAGGTGGGGATTCTGCCCCTCTGTTCCACTCAGGTGAGACCCCCCTGCAGTGTTGCCTCCAGCTCTGGGGGCTCCAGTACTGGAAGGATGTGGAAGTGCTGGAGCGAGTTCAGAGGAGGCCATGGAGATGCTCTGAGGGCTGGAGCCCCTCTGCTCTGGAGAAGGCTGGGAGAGCTGGGGATGTTCAGCCTGGAGAAGAGAAGGCTGCGAGGAGACCTGAGAGTCCCCTCCAGTGCCTAAGGGAGCTCCAAGAGAGCTGGAGAGGGACAAGGGCCTAGAGGGACAGGACAAGGGGGAATGGCTTTCCATTGCCAGAGGGCAAGGTTAAAAGGGATATTGGGAAGAAATTCTTCCCTGTGAGGATGTGGATGCCCTGGCACAGGTTGCCCAGAGAAGCTGTGGCTGCCCCATCCCTGGAAGTGTTCAAGGCCAGGTTGGACAGGACTTGGAGCAGTCTGGTCTGGTGGAAGGTGTCCCTGCCCATGGCAGAGTGGGTGGGACAAGGTGGGCTGTATGGTCCCATCCAGCCAAACCATTCTGTGATGCTGTGGATGAGCTGCCCTTCCCTCTGTTGCTGGCTGTCCTGACATGGCGATTGCCAGCAAGGCTCTGGTGCTTTCCAGCTGTCCTCTGTGATCCCAAGGGCCTGCTCCATGTGCTGTTGGGCTGCCTGGAGCAAAGTTGTTTGCTGGCTGCCCTGCACCGAGGGGTTTGGCAGTGGGGTGGCTGCATTGTTGGTTTTGCACCCCAGTCCATGCAAGAGAGCCATATCTATGAGTTGGAGCTGGTGGGCAGGGGTTATCCAGGATATGGAACAACACCCTTGGAGGATGGTGACTGCTGAGCTTTGACTGAGTGTAACTATGCCTTGCTGTAGCTCCTGCAGCATGCAGCATTCTGGCGTTCCCTTGCTGGTGCTGCTGTTCTGGTGTCCACCCCATTGTGGTCGCTGGATGGTCATGACCTCAGCTATTGTCTGACCATGGTGGGGATAAGTGTCCCACAGTGTGGGCAAAGTGCAGTGTTTGAGTTCACTTGGACAAAAACCAGAATTGTCAGTGAGGGAATTAAAAATAAAGTAAAAATAAAATAAAAACCTATTGAGTCATAAACTCAACAAACTTGACCGGGGAGGTGTGTGATAAAGCTCCTCAGAGCCTGTTGCACCAGGTTTTACAGGAACTGGCCAGATCTGGGACAGGCAGAAAATGCACTCAAGCCACACCCAGGGACTTCCCAGCTCGTAGGCTGGACCAGCAGCAGCGGAGGAGGATGAGGTTTCCTTTCAGACCATGTCTTTAAGTCCTCCTGTGTGCCCTCAGGATTGGAGGGAACAGAAGGTTGGAAAAAGGAGCCTCAGCTCTGCCTGGCTTCTGGCCTGGCTGTTCCTGGCAGAGATCCTGGCCTAGGTTTTCTGCCCCTTTTGGGTACATCAGTGCATATGACACCTTCCTGTCCCCAGAGCTGGGACAGAAACCCCTGGCAACTTCCCACTGACGGCAGGAATTTCCTTGAGGGGTATTTATGGGCAGTAGCAATGTCACCAGGAGGAGTGGAGGCGGCTGGTCCTGCTCTGCTTCAGCCCTCACCCAGCAGCTTCTCCTGGAGGAGATAGAGGTGGGGTCTGTGGTGGGGCAGATGGGGAGGTCTCTGTCCCTGCCAGGCAGTGGGATGGGTGGCTTTGCTGGGTGTCCAGGGGACCTGACGCTGTGCTTGTGCCCCTCAGTTGTGCTCATTGGGGACTCTGGGGTGGGGAAGAGCAACCTGCTCTCACGCTTCACCCGCAATGAGTTCAACCTGGAGAGCAAGAGCACCATCGGGGTGGAGTTTGCCACAAGGAGCATCCAGGTGGACAACAAGACTGTGAAGGCTCAGATCTGGGACACAGCCGGGCAGGAGCGGTACCGGGCCATCACCTCAGCGTGAGTTTCCTTGTTCCCCACCTGTGCCCCTTTCCTGGAGCCCTGCTGTGACTCCATCCCCTCACTGTCCCCCAGGTACTACCGAGGGGCGGTGGGAGCTCTGCTTGTCTATGACATCGCCAAGTACCTGACATATGAGAACGCTGAGCGCTGGCTGAAGGAGCTGCAGGACCACGCTGATGCCAACATCGTCATCATGCTGGTGGGCAACAAGAGTGACCTGCGGCACCTGCGGGCCGTGCCCACCGACGAGGCCAGAAGCTTTGCAGGTATCTTCCCCCATCCTGTCCAGTCCCATCCCACCTGACTGGAGCTCACAGCACCCATCTGAGCTAACCTTTGTCCTTGCAGAGAAGAACGGGCTGTCCTTTCTTGAGACATCTGCTCTGGATTCCACCAATGTGGAGACGGCTTTCCACAACATCCTCACAGGTAAGGGGCAACCAGGAAAGGGATGGGACAGGGATAGAGATGGCTTTGGACATTGTGTCCTCACAGGATTCTTCTGAGACCCTGTCAGTACTGGATGGGATTTGGGGTGGGATTCCGCTCCCTGGATGGGGAGATGTGTGCATTTGTACCTTTGGGGAGGGGGCAGATCCCCCAGTAACACACATACTTATGGAATTGTTTTTCCCTTCCCTTCCTCTCTGCTGGCAGAGATCTACCGCATCGTGTCCCAGAGGCAGATCACTGGGCAGCCGGAGTCCGAGTTCGGCCCCAGCACCACCATCGAGCCCATCCGGGTGCTGCCCACGCAGCAGGAGGGCCGGCAGACACCCTGCTGCCAGAACATCTGAGCCCCTGGGCTGCCCCCAACCTGACCCCCCCCATCGCCCAGCACATGGGGGCATCGTGTGTCTCACCCTCTACCTCTGCCCACCACAGCCTCCCGAGCAGGATGGGCTGGCAGTTGCTTTTGTGTGAAACATCACACTGCCTGTTCTCTGCTCTCCCTGTGTTTATGTAGGACCTACAAAAATAGGGGGGAAAGCAAAGCATCAGGGTGTGTCCCTTCTCTCCCTATAGTTGGGGACACGCCACCCCCGTGTCCCTTCTCCTTCTAGCCCTGAAGGCACAGTCACTGGGTGACTGGGTGGCACTGAACAAGCCTGAACATGGTGAGTCTCTGTTTGGTGACTCCCTGGGTGCAGCCCCACTGGGTGGGTGGGGAGAGAGACACCCTGTGCACCTTCCTCCTGCCCAGTGAAAGGAGCAGCAACACGGGTGGTTGCACACAGCCCTGCCCCTGTGGCACCGAGGGTTGGCAGTGCCTCTGAGTGCTGATGGGGACAGCAGGGGTGAGGAGTGGGGATGACACTGTTTTCATGCTGTAACTCCCCCCCGCCCCGAATCACAGCCCAAGCAAAGGCAAAAACTGTGACTGTTGCATGGAAATAGATGGGAGCAGGGACTGGGGGGCCGTGGCCTTTGGGGAGCCCTGAGGCAGGGACAAGGGGGGCCCAGGGCTTTGGGGGGCTGAGGGTGAGGGCAGGGATGGGGTGTTGAGGGCCCTCCACACCATTCCCTGTGTGGGGACTGGTGCCAGCACTGGGGACCCCTCAGCTCTGACTTACAGGAAGCCTCGTCATGGCTTGACTGCCCCACTCAAGTGTTTGGCCACTGGTGACCAGTGCCCACGTGACCCAGCCTGGGGTCACACTGCCATTAGATGGAGCACCTGCTGCACCTGCAGGGTGAGAATGACCCTGTCCCGTGTCTGGAGGGCAGCAGCCACCCCTGAGGCTGGGCATCGCCCAAGGTGCTGGGACAGACTGGGCTGAGCCCAACCCTGCTGTCAGGTGTCATTGGCAGGTGTCCATCAGGATGGGTGCAAGTGGGAGAACCTGTTCCCATTGAATCAGCATTGGGAGTGGCTGAATTGCTGCCCCCCATCACCCCATCTCACTTGGCTGTGTTGGCAGGATCTGGGCCAGGGTCTCACCTTGGGGTGTGTGATTTGTCAATGAAACAGGAATTGAGGCAAAATCCCCAAATAAAGCTGCTGTTGAGGTTTTCTCTCTCTGCCAGGGTCATTCCTTGAGGTAGGAGTGGTGCTAACCCCACATGGGTCAGCAGGGCAGTATCTCCAAGTGATGAAGGGCGAGGAGGAGGAGGGCAGGGAGGAACGTTTGACTGTAGCCTGGGCAAGAGGGTGTACTGCTGGGAGCCTGGAGAGGAGAGCTTGAAATTCAGGTTCAGAGGGGCAGGTGGGATCATACTGCCAGCACAGGGGCAGCACAGGGATACATGAAGAGGGCACAGAAGTGGCTGTACCATGTGGGTGTCAACCCCAGCTGGGTCCAGGTTGCCCCTTTTTATCCAACTGACAGCACAACCAACCCAGCCACAGCAGCATCTTGACCTTGGCTCCAGGCACCCCTGCATGGTGTGTCCCTGCACTGCAGCACTTCCCCATCCCAGAGGCAGCCTCATCCCCAAGCCAGCCAGACTCATCCTTGGCTGCATCCTGGGTCTGACCACAGCTGGGGGCTGTCCCCATCCTTGGCTGCATCCTGGGTCTGACCACAGCTGGGGGCTGTCCCCATCCTTGGCTGCATCCTGGGTCTGACCACAGCTGGAGACTCTCCCCATCCTTGGCTGCATCCTGGGTCTGACCACAGCTGGGGGCTGTCCCCAGGTGAGCAGTGGCCATGGCCCCATGCCCAGTGGCTCTGCCCCGTGCCCACCTCAGCTGGCAGAGTCACGGTGACACACAGACCAGCTGGAGCTGCCAAACGCCACCCCCTCCCACACCATCTGCCCACACTGCAATGTGGTGCCAAGAGGTGATGTCAGCCCCAACAGTGGGAGAGGTGGGCACATGGAGGGGGGCAGATGCTGGTCCAAAGGGCTCCACAAAGGAACAGGGCTGAGCCAAACATCCCTTTGGGGCTCGCTGCCATCAGACGTGCCATCAGCCAGGCACTGGCATGGACATGTGGGATGATGAGTTCATTTAGGCTTGTAGAGACAATTTTGGGCTTGGTGCCTCAGTTTAGTTCCAGGTTTTCTAGCTTTCAGATGGTTTCTGCTGGGATGAAGAAGTGAGAAGGGTGAAATGTGGCATGGGGTGGCTCACAGACCCGCTGGCACCAGGACTGGGAGCAGCAGCTGGTGCAAGCGGATTCATAATCTCAAAATGCTCTAATGAACCCTGAGAAGTGTTGCCAAAGGCGCAGGACTGGTGGGAGACCCCAGAGGGGTAGCGGTGGCAGGTCTGGCCCCACAGCCCTGGAAC
Source organism: Pithys albifrons albifrons (assembly GCF_047495875.1). Lineage (NCBI taxonomy): Eukaryota > Metazoa > Chordata > Aves > Passeriformes > Thamnophilidae > Pithys > Pithys albifrons. Next base: position 1,475,726 of record NC_092487.1, read on the forward strand.
TCAGCCTGCCAGGGGCCCATTCTCAACCACTGTTCCCACCCCCTCCTAAAACGTGGACAGACAGAAAACAAGAGCAGATACCAAGTTTCTTAAGTAATAATACTTTAATAAAATTAAGTTCTTAATGTAATTTAGCACATTTAATACATTAACCCTTTCCCTTCTTTGTTTTCTACAAGTTGTGCAACATCATTATTTTAATTTTATTTTATTTTATTTTAATTTTTTTCCTTCTCCCATTATACTATATGCCTCAAAACTCAGACAACGAGCCTAACTCTACTTCTATGTTCGGTTATATCTCTCTCTCAGGCCTTTATTTTTGCGTAACGCCAGAGAGATGAAAATACCTGGATGGAACATGTGATCGGTTTCCAATAGTAACAATCCCGACTACAGGTTTCCTATGACATTAAAAGAAAAGAGGGGGGAAAAATAGCAAATACAACATAATAGGGAATGGACTTTCAGTGAAAGGGCCACACAGTCAGGACGGCCAGGAATCACCAGGCGACTCTGTGGCCACTGGCTCAGCGCAAGGTGGGAGTACCGTGGAGCAGGACCCGCAACAGCGCTCGGATCCGTGCGAAAGCTGATAACATGAACCTGGACAGTGCCCTGGAGTGAGGACGAGAGGAGCCAACACAGCAGTGGGCAAGCAAAGCCATGAAGGGCTGAGGAGGGCTGTGCTCCCCTGGGTGGGTATCGGTGAGATCAGCTGCTGCAGGACGCCGTGGCTTGGGTTTTGTTTTAGCTCGTGGCTCATGTGGGAAATCCCACTGGAGCTGCTTTGAGAGAGTCCCAAGGGCAGCAAGCTGGAGCCTGGATCTCTTTGATACCAGGGCAGAGCCAGAGGAAATCCTCTGCAGTTCCACAGGCTCCTGACTGCGCAGCCAGATGCCCGGGGGGCTGCTCTGGGCATCCCTGGGGATTTCCCTGGCTTGCCTGGGGCTGGGATCAGAGCTGGCTCCACAGCGGTTGCAGTTCGATCAGACTTGCCAGCCTGGGATCCACCAGCCCTCATGCCCATCACCTTTCATGTTTGCTTAACACTGCTTCTAATCTAGAAGCAAATCCCATACTGCAAAATGGGATCCAGCCCCTGGTCTTTTTGGGGATTTTTTTCCTTTTTTTTATGATTCTCTTGAATAGAATTCATAAAGAAAAAGGAAAAAAAGAATGCTAATGGTTTCACAGATGAGAAAAGCAGCCTATGACCACATCTTCCATCCCAGCTCTCGGGAGCCAAAGCAGAGCTCCACAGCCACACCGCACTGCTCCGTCTCACCCCTCTCTTTCTCTGCAAGTTGTTTCCAAAGCATCATCACAAACCCAAAAAGCACATCCTGCCGTCAGAAACCCAGTGCCACTGTCAGAGGGGAACTTCATTTTCGCATCACTGCACAGACACCAGTGGAACAACTCCAGATTTTACATTAGTGTCACTTTACTGGGGGTGACTTTCAATTTGCTCCATTAGCAGCCCTGAAGTGACGCTGGAGCGGATCCAGCAGGAATGGTGCAGCCTGCCAGGGCTGAAGCAACTCCAGATTCCAGTAGACTAACCCCATTGGAACAGGGGAGTCACACGGGAAGGAAGCAGAAGCTGCCCAGCCTCCACCATCTCCTGCTGGCAAGCCACAGGCAAGTCTGCCCAGCACAATTCCAACTGAATTTTCCACCAGGTCAACTGACGACAGAATGTGACTTCGAGTTTCTACAGTACGTGAAAACCCACACTAAAACACAGAGATTGCTCCCTAACATCCTAGGAAGGGTTTTGGAAGAACCAGCCCACTCTGGCTCTGCTGCCACCAAGTAAACCTTGCTGGGGCTCAGCAGAGGCAGGATGGGACCCACTGTCTGTACACAAGTGACGATAAAGTGCATCCACTTCCCAGTCCAGGGCACCACTGTACAATGTCCATCACTGACACTTCTTCAAGTATAAAATAAAAAAATGAGGTAAAACAAAACTGAAAGAGCAAACAGGCTGCCTCGCCACCCCAGCAGGGAAGGACCAGGCGCTTGATTCCACCGAGCATGAACCCCTCCAGAAGCACGGGAGACATTGTGCCCTGCTTCCCGAAATGCCCCTGTGTGCCAGGAGGGTCCCAGGGAGGGATCTTGGATTCACAGTGCTATTTATACACAGAAACCGAATGAGAACTGTCTTCATTCCTGTCCTGACCTATTGCATGGCTTTGCTGAGTGATGAATGCTGGTAACGGCTGCCCCAGCTGCCTGAGGCAGGAGCCATCAGGGAGTGAGGGGCAGCCACTGCACTTCTTGAAGGCTTTGGGATCTGTGTGGATGCTCCCGAGCTGCAGGACATCCCTGGGTTTGCTATGGCTGAGCCACGACACAGAGGACAGGAGCAAAGGCTAAACCCAGAGGGAACAACCTTCCAAGCGCATTTCTTTGTGGCCTCAGCTTTGCTAACAATGGCAGTGGCGCTTGGTCATTTCTTTCTGAGTTCTATCCTGTAAACAGAGATTGTGCTGCAGCAAAAAGCATCACCACTGCTCCAGAGAGAAGCGCTGGCCTGGCTCAAACACCTGGAGCAGCTGGTGGGGGTGTGGGGCACATCCTGCCAGGGCTGTGCTACCTTGTCCTGCAGTGGCCAGAGCGGACCTGCCATCACTGGAAGACTCCTCCCCTTCACACCTGCTCTTGGCACTGCAGGGACTCGGGATACGGCCACAGCATGACATGCCACACTGGACAAGAGTGACCTTCAGCCTCTTCCTTGCTTTCACAAACAAAAACCAGGTGTGTGCCACAAGTGTCCCCCTCCTGTGAGCAGGACGGCATCAGGGCAGCCATCAGAAAGCAAAGCTGTGAGATCAGGGATGCCACGGCTTGGCACAGCTGAGGGAAGGATCTCTTGGGCCAGCAGGGACTTTTGCAACATCTCACCCACAGCTCCAATGCTCGAACCTGCTGGTTTGAGGCCAAGTAAGGAAACACTCGACAAACCAAATCTGGCCTCCTGGGAGATGCCAGATGCTAAGCAAGAGCTCATCTCAAGGTGCACGGCATCTCCCAGTGCAACACAACCGGGGTGAGAGAGAACCAAAGAATGAAAGAAAACAAAGGGAACAAACCAACCCTAATGCCCTGTCCCTGCCCAGTGCAAGGGCAGAGCCTCCACCCGGCACCTCGCTGCCTTCGAGCTCTGTCCATCACCTTACAGAGGGGAGATCACCCAATATTCCTTTCCTTTGCCTTCCCACCCAGGACGGTCCCACCTGCCCATCCCGGGACCCTCCCACACCTTTGGTGCTTGGAGAAGTTCAAAAACCAAGAACAGCCCAAGGAAAGTAACAGCAACTTTAACATTTTTCTGCAATTTCCCACTCCAAGCCAAAGGCTGGAAGTCAGAATAAGGCAAAAATTAATGGCCTAAAACTTCCTTATTTTGTTCCATGACTAGCCAAATCTGTCTATTTTTATTAAAAAAGCAACATAACCCCCCAAACGTATCTTTTTAAAAAAATACATATTATTAGATCCTTTTTTTTTCTTTTTTTTTCCCCTCTATAAAAATAACTTCAGGACTTTGATTGACAGAAGGTACCAGTCGGTGGCTGTTATTTTGTTAGGCTTTCAGTCGTTTAATTGTTTGTTTCAGAAAAATAGGACCAAAAAAAATGGAATTCCTGGGGAAGTTAAAAATGATCGTGTTCACAAGTTTATTTTACATTCTGCTCTGTCTGGGATCACTTGGATCTACTATAGATTAAACAATATGGATAGCATCTACTATTTGAACTAGTTAATTTTTTCTTAATCTTTACTCTAGGATTATATGAAATAAATTTGACTGTTTATTATTATTAACTTTTTTTCATACCCATCAATGCAAACTTTTTTTTCTTCTTCTCCTTTTTGGTTAAAAACAAACAAACAGAAAAAATTTCTTATTTTAAAATGCTTCTTTGAAAGGCAACAGAGCAGAAGCATCACCCCGTTTTCCTGCTGCTTTGGGATGGGGAGAGGGACATGGGCTGGATTTGGGGGGTTCAATGTCCCAGCCCACAGGGAGGTCACAGCTGCCCAGTACATCTGTAAAGCAGCTCCTGGGCCAAGATCTGTGAAATGCTCCAGATGTGTTGGAGCCAAACACATGCTGAAGGGCTTTTCTGGATTAAAGCAATCCCAGAGCCCAGCCAGGGGCACTCCCCTCGCTCTGGTTGTCCCTACGATCCATGTCTTGCAGGAGCTGTGCCCACAGTGGCTCAAGGAGCAGACGGGGTGACACATTCCCACTTAGGATGGGATGGAGCTGGCCATGAGCTCTGTGTGAGCTCAGTCCTGGCTGCTCAGAGTGCTAGGATGAGCCCACAGCTCCAGTCTGGCTCAAGCCCCAAAAGGATGACCATGGATGTTCTCAAGATCACGCCTGGCCGGAATGCTGGGACCAAATCCTCCTATCCCTGCATCCTGCCCAGTGCAGAAAGAGACGGAGCCAAAGCCTAAAGGGAGGCCACAGATGGCAACCACCTCCCTGGTGGGCAGAGGCCCCGGTGAACACGCCCTGGCCAGGTGTCCGCACTGGAACTGGCCACCAATCCCTCCCAGCAAGGCTGTGGAAAGGACCCTAAATCCTCTCACTACACTGGGCTCTCTGGAATCAGATGAAGGGCAAAACTCGCCCAGCTCCCTAGGATAGGATCGGGAGGGTAACGCTGGGAACAAGGAGGAGGAGGGTGGAGAGGTGGGTAACAGCAGCTTTGCCTTTTGAGGGCTCAGCATTCTCCAAACCCCTGTTCCAGGGAACCACAGCGGGAGCAAACTCTGTCCCCAGCACCCACCCAGATGGTGGGTCAGGTCGGGTTGGACCCCGAGACACCCTTGGGTGCCCTGGAAGTGCTGGGCTGCAGCAGGGCCTGGGCTTGCCAGGGCCAGCACGGGGTGATGCTGCCCAGAGACCCCTCCAGACCCAGCCCGGAGCCAAAGTTCACCCAGACCTTGACCCTTTCCAAAGGGATTCCCAGACGGAGCAGCCACGGGACGGGGGCACAGCCTTGGGTTCATAGTGGTTTTTCTCTCTACTTCTCTGGTTTTTAATTCCTTTTTTTTCCTTTTTTTTTTTTTGTTTAAATACATCCAACTGTGTTAATTTCTTATTTCTGGAAAGGGCTATCTGCACCATAACTATCACCTTTACATACACACACGCACACACAAAAAAAGGAAACATATATTAAAAACACTTTTTAAGCAATACTCTGGATACAAATGTATTTTTTAACCTACATATATTCTAAACCTTCTAAACTTTTAAGGATCACTTTATCATAAAATAAAATATCCTTTTTTCTTATAATAAATTACCTAATAAAAAGTATTTTTATTAGCCCAGTTCCTTGCTACATTTACATGTAATAAATGCATTTATTAAAATAGAATATTAAATTATAAAGAAATGTTCTAATTTTAAAATCTTAAGTCTTTTTTTCCCTCCTCTCTCTCTCTTTAAAAAACACCAGGAAATGCATCAAAATAAACCCTTCAAACACCAAACAAAACAGGTTGGAGCATTTTGATTTCAGAGGTTCACAATATTAACAGTCTGAGCCTTTGTATGTATGGAGATTATTATTTTTTTAAGAAAGAAAGAAAAGAGAAAAAAAATAATAGATATCCCTCCAGCTGAAAAATACTTTAGCAAATGGGAGCTAGGACAAGATATTTTTATAGTATCTCCTCATTAAATATAAATCCAATTTTGGTTCTTTTTTTTCCTTTTGTTATGCATTATAATACACACTATTCTCTATATAATTTATGTCGATGAGGATGACATCACAGCATGATATTACTTTATCCCTCCATTTCCCTTTGTCATGTTTTGTCACCCACTCCCCCGCATTGTCCCTTCCCCAGGAGTCCCTGTTCCCACTGCAGCAGCAGCTCACAAACACCACTGAGGACGCAGTTTTGGGGGACATGGCACCACCCTGGCACTCCGAGCACTCCACAGCCCAGGGTCACACCTCCCCACCTCACCAGGACCAGGGAGCTCCTGCTCCCACAGCCCTGACACCAGCCCAGCTCTGCCCAGGAAACCACATCTGCAAAGAAAGGCTGCAGGATGAGCCCCAAACCCAGCCCAGCCCCAGTCCCTGCTCCTTGGTTTCAGCCAGCACCAAAGTCATTGGCAGTTTGGCAAAGCACATGTGGAAATCTCAGCGGCGCTGAACTGGGGAACTGCATCGGTCCCATCAGTCACTTTGTCCTCCCCAGGGCTGATGCTGCCTGAACCTGGACTTGGACCTGGACCTGGACATGGACCCAGACCTGGACCTGGACCCCTCCTGCCAGCGGCTCAGCACCTTCCAACACTGCTCTGCTCCCAGCCTTCCTGCTCTTCAGGACCTGTCCTCAGTCCCACCACCTTGTGCCTTCGAAGGCTGTGTCACTGCCTCCCAAAAGACCACTACTGGCATTCATTTGGCACAGCATGGCACAGCATGGGTCACCTGGGTCCCACTCTGGCTCCACTGACCCCACGGGGTGATGGAGACCCCACTCCCCAGCCTGGCTGAGGTGAAACCCCCGTGGGGTCCCATCCTGACAGCAAGGGTGCCTGTGCTTCACTTCACTGCCCCCTGGAGCCAGCCCTGCTTTGGTGGCATGTAAAGCCCCAGGTGATTTTGCAGGATGGGGGTCTCAAGGACCAGGCTTCCCACAAGGGTCCAGCTGCTCCTAAACCAGATGGAGGGAGAGCTGGGCAGCTCAGAGACCTGGCTTGCGGTGTTGGGTGCCAGCCACACCTGCCTCCCTCCATGCCAGATGCAAGAGGGGTGCCCTGTATCACCTCAGGGATTATCCAGAGACCTAGGAGGGATGTTGAGGGCAGTTACCAAGGGCATCCTCATGGTGGGAGGGAAAGGCAGAAGACTGGTGGGCACCAGAGATGGGATGGGTGCAGGAGGAGGGGGTGTCTTTAGTTACTGTTATTGCTGGTGAATTAGACCAACAAGCCATTTTTAGTCACCTATCAAGGAAGATACAAGTCAGAGCAAATAGTTAAGGTCATGGGCATTTTTCTTGTTTTTTGTTTTTATTTTTTTTTAAGATTTTTATATATATACATATATTTAAAAAGAGAGAAAAAAAATTACGCAAATTTGTTGTTTAAGCCCCGCAACCGGGCTCCCCGTGGATGCCAAGAGGCAGAGCCTGGGCTGCCCCTCTCTGGGTGCCCCGTGGGGCCAGGGAGCGGCCTGAGCCCCCTGAGCCCCTCGCAGCCCCTGCCCGGGGCAGAGGTAGCTCTCGGTGCGTTTACAGCGCCTGTTTTTTCTTTCTTCCAAAGTTGCTACATCAAAATATGGAGTCGGTGGGGAGTACGGGGGGAAGCAGGGGACAGGGAGAAATCAAAATAAAACAGGGGCCGAAATACTTCTATTAATTTTAAACTAGAACTGCTACATCAAGCTTTCTTTTAATATATATGTATATGTATATATATATGTGTGTATATATATATATATATAAAGGTTATTGGAACTGAAGATTTTATTAAAGGCCAACTTGGAGACTTGAGTAGGAACCTTGTCTGCAGAGAGGGTCAGCCCCCCGGACAGCCCTGCTCTGGTTCCCATCAGCAAGCATTGGACGTTTGTTTGGGTCATGATTCCTTTTTTTTACCCCTTCTTTTTTTTTTTTCTTTTAAAAAGAAAGGTTTTTTGTTTTTTTCTCTAACATTTTTCAGCATGCAGGAGGCTTTTACATCGTTTTCACTTGTTAAGGTGAAGGAGGAGGTACAAGGAGCAGAGGACAGCCCCTCATACCTTCCTCCCTCGCCACTCCCAAGGGTCAGTGCTAGAACAGGTCCCCCCACCCCAGGTCCCCGACACGGGGATCTCCTTCCCCCCTCCCCGTTCCCACCCACCTCTTCACAACCTGGCATCAAATAAAGACATTGATCAAGAACTTGCTCACATTACCACGAACAGACTCCACTCAGCCAAGAACGACTACTCACTCACTAACACAGCGGCGCAGGGACGCGGCCACAGCGCCGCTTCCAGCTCAGCCCCTCCAGCACCAACACAGACATTGCCCAACGCCCCTCCCAAGGGTGGTTGGTCCCCCCGGTCTCTCCCACCCCCCAGCTCGTGCTCCAACCACTCTCTCGACATCAGCGGGAGAATTTTGCACAATGAATGGATAAAATACACCCCTGGGGTGGGGGGATGGGACACGATGGAGGTGGTGGCACCAGGGAGGGGAGAGGTTCCTGAGAACAGGAATGTCCCCTTCTCCCTTCTCTTCTCTTACAAGCCAGATTTTTAATAAGAACTGGGCCAGTTTCAGGAAGGACATGGCCAGTGCTGGCTGCGGCTCTGAAGGCCACACTGCCATGGGGATGGACAGCAGCCACGGCTGCGACCAGGGCAGTGCCAGGCCATGGGGGCTCTGAGTTTGTCCGGAGCATCCCAGCCCTCCATCGCCCCACAGCCCCCACACTGGCGGGTCCAAAACTCAGCACCTTCCCCCTCAAAGTGCTCGCATCCCAACCTACTCCTGGTGCAAAACAGCTCTGCACGCCACAGGGCGGGAGAACCGCAAGCCCAGGGATTTCTCAAAGCTTTGGGGAGGAGAGGAGTGCCAGTTCTGCCAAACAGTGTCCCGTTAGCTCGGCATTATTACTTTTGTCTTTACTTTTTCCAAAACATCAGCATCCACTATAGCCTGGGAACATTGTCCACATCTCCATCCACCTCTTGCATCTATGGAATATTTTACCATTGATGCAAAACTGTGGAGGCATCCCATCACCCCATCATCATTTCACACCCTCCAACTGGTATCTGAAGATCAAAAGTGGATCTTTATCAGCAAGCTCAGCCCCTCCAGTGACCGCATTCGGCCTCGGCCCCGGCCCACCATAGCAGGGGCTCAGGCAGCAACCAGGAGCAAGCGGCAGCAAACTGAGCAGAAGAAGGGATGTTCCCAGGAACATTATTACGATGAAAATAAAGTCTCCTGTAACTGAAGGGAATTAACAAAAAAAATCTCATGATTTTTTTTTCTCCTGTTAGAACTGTGTCTGCCAAGTTGTGAAACTTGTTGGTTCAGTTCTAAATCAGGGTCCAGGATCTGTGAGCAGAAGTCAAGGGGTAGGACACGGGGAAGTGGAGGTGGTGGGAGAAAAATTATATATATATGGGTTTATATACACATATATATATATATATAGGTGCTTGATTAGTTAAGTGCCTATATATATATATACACATATATTTATAGCTGGGTGTACAGGTGCTCAATAGGTCAATCCAACACATCTTTACCATCACAGCATTTTGGCATCCACAGACTGGCTGAACAAACCTGATGGAGTGAAGGTGCTTGGCCTACACCTTGCGTGCATTGGCACGGGAGCCAGATCTGAAGCCCGTCCTCTCCCACTTCCCAATGGTTTAAAGTATCTCATTTAACAAAACCAGGAGTCTTGAAATGATTAAAGGATGTTCAACAAGGCAAGTATTTTCTGTTTTGTTTTGTTCTGAAAAAAATATAATATATAAAAGCGGCCAACCTCAGGAAGATCCAGGAAAAGGACAGCTGAAGAGGTTTTGGTCCATAAAGAAATACTTTTTTGTTTTTTTCCCCCCACTTGGTTTTGGGTAACAAAAGTTTTGGTCCAGTTTAAAAACAACAACAACAAAATTATCTCTATAAACTCGGGGTTTTTTTGCTCTCTGTTGGGATGCATGTTGGTTTCGTATGGGCTCATTGCCTGTATTGCATGATCGTCTCTCTTAGGTTTTGGTGTGATAGGTATATTATTTAAGAAAAGAAAAGCACAATGGTGTGTGTGTGTGTGTGTGTGTGTGTGTGTGTGTGTGTGTGTGTGTGTAGCTGCAGCTGGCATCACTTGGAGAAAAGGATGAAGAGTGACCTACAGAAACATGGAAGTCGATGCACTCCCGCCACGGCTGGGAACTCGGGACTGCTTTGGAAATACCCTGTTAGTGACTCCTGATTCGGCTGATGAACAAATCCCTGCTCGGATAAGGAAAAAAGAACAGAGTTCCAGACTCCACGGTGGCTCAGAATAACAAAATAAACGCTCGTCGCCTGGTGTGATCCCAATAGGTTCTTCCAAACCTTCTTCAGTTTCACCGGCGTCGCTTTTATTTCTTCACCTTCTTTTTTTGATTTTATTTTTTTTGTGGTTTTTTGTTTGGTTTTTTTTAGAAAAAAAGGAAAACAATAAAAGTTCTTTAGCTGTGGGGTTTTTTGTTTAAATCTTTGAGGTAATACAGTTGTGCCCTCATTCTAACAGGTTCCCAGAGGTTGATGGTTTCTTTCTTGTTCTTCTAAATCCTCGCCATCCGTTTTCCTTTCTTTCTGTTTATTTCTTTCTGAGCTCCCAGCTGGGCTGACATCCCTGGAGGGGAGGAGAGTGGGGGCTTCATGCCAAGACAAAGGTTGAATGTGGCTGGAGAAAGGCTGGCAGGGCCCTCCCCACGTCCCTGCTCCCTCTCCAGCCGATCCAGGTGGCCTGGCTTGGTCATCGCCGAGAAGTCCCAATCTCATCACCAAAAAAAACTGAACTAAACCGCTTTGCTTGCGAGATCCGAGTGTGCGTTCAGAGTACTTGGTTTACAAAAGACATTGCAGGCTGGAGCATTGTTCGCCCTTCAAAATTTCTGGCTTTGTTATTCATTTTAATTTTATTATTCACTTATTCTTTTTTAAAAAATAACATACATTGCTTGTAAAATAATTTTTTTCTTCTTCTTCTTCTTTAAATTAATTTATTCTTTCATTCATTTGTTTGTTCTTCAGATGTCATTATTATTATTATTCTTATTATTATCATAATTATTATTATTATCATCAGCATTTTTCTTTCGTGGACCCCCCACCACGCTCCCTTCCTACCCCCCACCCCCCAATGCCCTGCTCTGTCTCTTTAGGAAAATATTCTAATGGCCTGAGTGGCTGCTGCGTGGCAAACCGGGCACTCCGGATCAGTCCTCTCACAGATCCTCACGGCACACTCCATGCAGAAGAGGTTGTGGCCGCACGGCACCAGCGCGGCCGTGACCTCGCTTTCGAAGCACACCATGCACTCGCGGCTGCTGGCGACGGACGTCCGGGCAGCTGCAGGAGTTCCCAGCTTGGAAAAGCCCTGGAGCGGCTCCCCCTGCGACCGCCTGGGCAGCCCAGAGAGGCTGGGCTCTGGGATGGACGAGGACGGGGAGCGATGGGAGTTGGGGTGGATGGTGCCAGTGCTGCTGGAGCGCTGCTGCTTCGAGAAGAGCACCGAGACAGGGTTGGTGTTCTCCTGCCCAGCCCACATCGGGGCCCCCGACTCCGGCACTCCGTAGTACAGATCCTGCTTGTTCACGCCGTAGTTGGGGAAGAGGTAACCGTAATTGAAATCGTTTTGGTCGTTCAGCCGCGGGGTCTCGTAGACGGGGTCAACAGAGCAGTCGCCGATGCAGCCCAGGCTGTTCTGCCGGAAGGTGGAGAGGGGCTTGCAGCCCGGCGCCGGTGTGTGGACCCGCCAGGCCTCCGAGTAGCGGTTCTCCATGCCAGAGTCGGGGCTGCTGGAGAGGAAATCATTCTCGTTGTTGTACTCCAGGATCTTGCCTGTCCTCACCGCAATGTGGGTCTCGATCTCCTCCCGGGCACGTTCGACGTTGCCTGGCGCGCCGGTGATCTCAAAGACGGGGTCCCTGTCCCGGCTGGGTGTAATGATGTAGGTGTTGGTCTGCTGCTGGATCCGCTTGATGGTGGCTCCCTTGGGGCCCACCACCAGCCCCACCACACGGTAGGGCACACGCACCCGGATGGTGACCTGCCCCGGCAGGGTGGGCGCGCTGCCGAAGGTGGTGCCCGCCTTGTTGCGGGAGGCCCTGATCATGGAGAAGTGCTCAGCTGCTGAGATGATCTCCCGCCGGGCCATGGCCACGTCCTCCCGCCGCCCCGTCACCATGAAGACCGGCTCCTCGCCCCGCACCGGGGTCTTGATGTAGGTGTTGGTCTTTGCCCGCAGGGCTTTGATCTTGCAACCTTGGGGAGAGAGAGAAGGCATGGTGGTTAGCGAGGCCATCCCACTACCCTCCCTGCTCTGCAGGACACTGGGCTGAGCAGCCATGGTCTCCTGTGCCACATGGCACACACATCCCAGGACCTGGAAGGAGGGAAAGACCCTTTTCCCCCAGTGCTGATTGGGAAATGCCAGAGAGAGGTCCACCCTCAACATTTTCAGAGTTCTTCCCTCAGGAGTGCCACACTCCCTCATCCCCCAGAAGGGGTTCACCATTTTATGAGCTGCCCTGCTCCACACAATCCCCCCAACAGCCTCTCCTCAAAAATCATTCCTGAGATCTCCCTTCCACACACCCCAACACCAATGAGTCATGGGGCAATACAAGGCACCCCCAGGGGCCAGTGGTCCGTCCCCATGGAGAAGCCTGTCCCCAGAGCCCCCAGGTGGCTCCCCCAGTTGCCTCCCCAGAAAAGGTGGCCACCCTGGGGCTCTGGGGACAGGCTGAAGTGTGGGGCTTCCAGAGGTGACAGGAGAGAGCAGGGGGATGCCAATCTCACAGCCTGGGTGGTCAATGTGGTGCCCCTGGGCCACTCTGTGCCAGTTCCTGAGGGCAGTCACATGCCATGACTACAGAAAGCACAGCCCTCCATGGGGACTTCTGTACTACTGAGGAGGTTCTGGTGAATTTCAGGAGTCCAAGTTTGAAGGGAAGTTGCAGAGATGCAGCAATTTGGTCTCCCCACCCCAAATACTGCAGGACCTCAAACACTGGCAGCACTAGATGGCTGGATGTAGGAAGACACCAGGAATTGCTTTGGGGTCAAAACAGCAAGAAATGGGGCAGGGCTGCCCTCCTATGAACCCCACAGCAGGCTGTGCACAGACTCCTGCTAAGGGCACTCAGACTCTCTCCCAAGATCACTGGCCAAGCCTGTGCTTTCATGTACCAGTATCCACCTTCTGGACACCAGCAAGCCTACTCCCCATCTCCCAGAGCCCACTGAATCCATTCCCTGGCTCCCAGGGCCCACTGAGCCCCTTCTCCCAGCTCCAGGAGCTCACCAAGCCCACTCCCCAGCTCCTCACATTACAGAACAGTCTTCTGCTTTCTGAAAAAGAAAAAAGGCTTTCCAGGGTCTTTTGGCTTCCAAATGGTATTTTGGAGGGTCTCAAGACAGCTGCATGACTCCAGGTACCCAGATGACACCAAAGTGCCACCAAACAACTAAATATTTTTACAGACATGACACAGTTCTCTATACTACTCCCTTGCTACTGTCCTGTCCCTTGGACCTCTCTCTCCAAAGCCTCACTCAGTGGCCCAAGGCATTTCCAAAGCCTGCTGCCAAATTGCCATGCAAACTGGGGATTTCTCTGTGGGAGGTTTGCTCTAAGCTCAGATCTCCAAGAAAAAATAAAATCCATGATTCTCCAGGGCACTGCATCTCCACCACCACAAATGGAGCAAGGTGAGCACTTTGCCCTGGTGTCCCAAGGATCTGGGTGTCTGACTCAGGCTCATGGAACCAGAGGATGAGGATACAGCACTGGGACCTCTGTGAGATCCCCCAGCTACTCCCACCCCACCTTCTCTCCCCAGAAGAGTCAATCTCTTGTCCTCTCTGACCATCTGACACCAGCAGGTTTTCCTCAACTGCACTCTACTAACGCTACACTTTAACACACAACGACCTGCAAACGATGTCTCTGCAATCACGAAATGCAGATTCCTCAGCCTGTGGGATGGAACATCATTATTTATACCGATCCTAACAAATAACAGCATCTCCCCAGCTGGGAGTTCAGGGCTGCCACTCAGTGCTGCCACTTATCCACAGCTCTTCTCGTGAGACATCGGGGTGTTCGCCGGAACGCAGCGATCGCACCGCACCGCGCCGCTGGCAAGGATCAAACCCTGCACCTGTGGCGATGGAAACAGCCTCGTGCCACTACAGCTGAGGAGAACTCCCCACGCTCACAGGCGCTGCAGACGCTGCAACCAGCAGTGCCCCAGCACGGAGCGTGCTCCACCCAGCCGGCTGTGCCTGCACCAGCACCCGCACCGGCACCGGCACCGGCACCGGCACCGGCACCGCGTGGACACCAGGCACAGCCCTGATGAACCACAAGCACACGAGCCCTCCTGGTGCAGCTGCGAACCCCATTGCCCGTCCGAGGGTCTTGGCAGCAGCACAGGATCGTGCCAGTAAATCCGGACTCCACTATTGACTCCCAGCATGGCTTTTAACTCCTCAGAGCTACTTCAGCTCCTGGAGCCTTATTGCCCATTTGTGGAGTGGGAAGAATTGATGCCTCCTGCCTTGGGCTCCCGCAAAACTTCTAACACTCCACATCGTGATGCTGCTGCACTAAACACATCTCTGAGCCACGAATTCCACATTCCTGGGGAATGGAAATGCCAGATCTGACAAAGGGAAGGAGCTGGGCAAATGCCCAAATCCAAACCAAATCCATCCCCTGCCTAATCCAGTGCAGCTCACGGGTTACTCCCTAGAGTTTGCACCCTGAGGTAGGTTTGTGATGCTTTGCTGAGTAAAGTTTCCAAATGCCCATGGGGACAGATGGTCATCCCATTGTGTGTTATTAGTTCCCAGGAAATCCAGAGGACAGGACCTCATGGAGCCAGGCACCATTCGACTGTAGGATAAACCCATGCAGGCAAAATCCAGAATAAAGGTTCATTCCAAAGAGAGTGGGCTAAAACTGTAAGGGGTCACCTATGCCCTCCAGAAGGCCCTGGGCAGAGTGGGCTGTCCTTGACCTACCCCTGGCAGACATTTCCCTGCCCCACTACTGTGCCGCTCGCTCCAAAGATGGAGATTCCATCTTAGGAAGATTAACAGAGATGCCACCATTTCCCCAGGGATATCACCGAAGCGTCACATGGAAAGACAGGGGGTGTTCACGGCACGCATCGAGCTGGAAATGCCTCCCATGCGTTACCCCAGGGCGAAGGAGCTCCGCCGAATTCCTGGTGACCCGCGCCCCGCCTCTGGAGCGCAAGGCTCGCTCTCCTGAGCAGCACCTCGAGCAGGCGTGTGGCAGGGCTGGGCTCGGGCTCCGCGTTGTTCTGAGCTGCGGGACAATGACAGCGTGTGGGGGAGAAGGATCTGAGCCCGGCACGACAGGAAACAATCACAGAGGCGACTCGGAGGGTCAGGCAGGCAGAGCGGTGACAAAGGACGGGGGCTCCATGCTGGGGCCAGATGGAAGGGAATGGTGGCGAGGAATACACATGAATGAGGGCAAACCTAAGTGTGTTACATGAGCTGGAGGGGTGGGAGCGAGTTAGGGATGGAGGAAAGGTGATGAAAATTGAGGGAGAGGCACACCCTGATCCCTTCCAAGGGAGGAGGAGAATGAGGGGTGTGAAAGCAAAGCAGAGTCACCCCAAAACGGCAAAAGGGAGATGGGCAGGGAGAGAGCACGGCAAGAGGGAGGGGAGGGAGGATCTGGAACGGACAAAAGGACGCGTGGTGCAGTCGGCAGTGGGAGAAGGGGGGGAGGAGGGAGGGTCTCCGTGCAGGCCTGCAGACGGAAAGCCAGCTTTGCCGAGACAGACAGATGGGGATCCTGTGCTTATGAACGGGAGAAAATCACCCCGCAGGAAATTAGACCAACTCCGGCAAGCCCAGCAGCCCAGTGGGCTCAGCAGCCCTGACCTCCAGCAGCTCCAAACTGGTGCAGACAATGGCCAAGCCATCGGCAGCCCAAATCCAGAGAACTCCACAACTTCCAGGAGCACTGCACTGGTTTACATCAGCTAAAAGCACAGGCCGTGCTTAAACCTGATTTACCCATTTAGTGCTAAGGCTCCTGGCCCATCTCAGCCCCAACCCTGACCCTGCTTTGCACACTAAACAGCCTCCTTTGAGGTCGCCCTGTTTCTGATGGAGCACAGCCATGTCAGGATGTGGCCCGTGACACCCCAGCTGTCACCTGATGCCAGCACAGCCTGATGTGCTTATTCCAAACGAAATTTGTCCTGTATGGGGTGGTTTTTTAACTTTCTTCGTGCATAACTGAAATTTAAAACCACCACACAACAAAGCACTTTACTTGGCGGCTTGTTCAAAGAGAAGGGAGGTTGAGGGGAGGAAATTGCTTAGCAGGTGATGTCAAAATGTGAAACTAAGGGGGGAGTAAATGACCCGTCGAAGCTGTACTAATACATAACTTTGTGCATCTTCTTTTTACAGCAGCGCACAGACACCAGTGTGTCGATCCCTGGCAGACTCCTGCCACATAGAATTTTATATTAAACAGAGAATTAAGCCCTTTCTTGCTGTATTTCCACACCCTACCTTTTATTATCCTGTTTTTTGCCAATAATGCGGATTCCAAAGCATCTTGTGAAGGATGTTGTAAGCTCAGTTCCTCCCCCTAAGCCTTTTTCTCTTTAATTTCACTGATTGCCAATTGACTCAAAGTAAATGTGCTTGCAAATTACCTGAGCACACCACAAACAGGACCAAACCCTGGAGGACTGGGGAGCCTCCGGTGCCCAGACCAGTCAGCTAACTGGAATTAATCTGTAGAGAGGCCAGCTCTGGCCGAAAACATATAAATAAATAGTCTAGACACTGCCAAGATGGGTGGGGGAATCAGGGGGAGATTTGGACAGCCACCTTCTCCTCCCTGCTTAGCCCTGCATCAGGGCAACAAATCCATCAAAACTACTGGAGAAGGCGCCAGGACCTTGGTCCACCTCTCCAGCTAAGGCAGCTGCTCACGAGGGCAGCAAGACTGCTGTGTCCTTGGCATGAACTCATCCCAAATGTTCTCACTCTGAGAAGCCCAAAACCAACATGTTTCCATGGGACCTCCCTGGGGTTCACCCCAGTGGTCCCAGGAGCTGCTCTGGCAGCGGGATAAGGCCGGAGCAGTGCACAGGATGGATGTGGCCACTGCACCACAGGTGGTGACCCTGCCAGCAGAACAGTGCAATGGCAGGTGCAGCCGTGCCCATGGAGCAGATCCATCAGATACTTCTCTTTGGTGTCAGTTCAGATTTACACTCACTGACAACCTTCTCCTCAGTGCTGCCAGGAGGTCAGATCCTGCACAGGTACATCCTGCTACTGATGTAGTCTAGAGCTTCTCACCTGGCACCAACTGGTGCCTCCAGCATGGGCCAGTTGACTCCCAGGAGTGTGAGCTCCACCTGGAAGCATCAGAGAAGCTGCACCAGCTACAGCAAACAGCTCCGGAGCCAGCCTCGAGGTGGGGCTTTTTGTTTCATTGATTTTGTTGTGGTTTTATTTTGAAAAACACCCTCCTCTCCCCCCCCAACTCACTCCATGTCCTGTTATTTCTTGTTTTCATCAGATAGAAAATAAATCTCTACAGACAAAAGGTTTTTAGCCCTCCTCTCATTTATCCCAAGGCACTGTTACACTGCATGGATACAAATTACACCTGTAAATACCCTACTCAAGCCATTCCGACAGTGCCAGTGGGGTGTAAGAGAATCTAAGGGCAAATAAGAACTTGGGTCTTTCTTTCTGTTGTAGTCATAAAATTAAAGAGGACCATAAAATAAACAACCCTCAGCTACCTCGGCTAAGGTGGGGCGTTCTTTTCCCGTTAAGATGAAAGCCATGTTAAAAGACAAGCACACAAAGAACCTCACAAATAAACCCTCCTGACGGCCTGTGGGGTAAGGCTTTGCTGCATTGAAAACCTGACGAAAGAGGTGTCAAAAAACACAAATGCACACAAAAGGACCACAACTAACCAAGGAAATCCCTTTGCATCGAGGGTTTATTGTCCTGATGATGCAAGTTGTGTTTACAAGAAGGAAGAAAAAACCCACCCAATACACCACGCCAGGAAAATCAGTGACCGCTTCATTCCAGTGCAGAGATTTTACGTTTTTTCACATCACGATGAAAGTTGTTTATGAAAAAAAAAAAAGGAAAAACAAGCTCCCCAAAACAGCCAAAAGCAACTGCCCTGATGCCACAGACAATCACCGCCTTGTGCGGCAGAGGAAAGTTGGGAACGGGAAGCCCTCGGGCCCCAACAGCGATGCACCGCATGGAGTGGGTGTGCCCGTGGCCCCCCGCATGGCACGATCCTGCCGCGGGCCCGGGGCACACGCTCCGAGCCGGGGCCGGGGCCGGCGGCGCGCGGGGGATGCGAGGCACGGCGAGCGGCCGGGGGATGCGGGGGGGATGCGGGGAGGGGGCTGCCAGACAAAGGCGGGGGCCCCCACCCACCGCCAGCACGCTTTCCCACTGCCCTAGATTCCGGGCGGCTGCGCTGCGGTTCACTCGGTCAGCGCCGCATCCGCCGCCCCATCCCATCCGATCCGATGCGCGGAGGAGCGTGCGTGTCTCCCTAGAAAATTCCCTTTGTCTCTCTCCCAGACCTGTTTTCTCCTTCCACCTCCAGTTCAAACCGCACAAAGTCGATCCCATTCCGCACTTTTCCCTGGTGTAAATTCAGACCGATTCTCATTAACACTTTATAACAACCCGACGCCGACTGCGATCTCTCTCTCCCTTTAAGGCTCATCCCGAGCTGCCGGAGCAGCGAATGGAGGTTGGCTTCAGGCCCCACCAGACCGGGTGGCTTTAGCTCCGAGATTTCTGTGAAGCAAGGAGACAAGGGGATCTGCCCCTCTCGCTGCTCCTCGGATGCTGTACATCCATCCACCTCCACAGGGTGGGTGGGGGAGCTGCAATCATCACACTTCCTCAATGGAAAAGGCTTCCTCGGACTATTTTTAAATGCTGAGAGCGTTGAAGCATGTTTGGAGCTACACAAAGAGCCCAATCACCTGAGGTTAGTGGGGCCTCTTGTTATTTGACTTCACCTTGCCAAGAAAGAGTAATTTATGTTAAGCGCCTCTCTCATAATCTCATTCCTGGTGACAACAGGCTGGTTGAAGCAGGCTGGGAGATGCTGCATCCAAGAGTGTCTCTGGGTACAGGGGACAATAGATGCTACCACTGTGATGAGACCAAAAACCCTCAGAGAGACCAAAAACCCTTACAGAGGGACTAAAAATCCTTAGAGGGAAGGTCCTTGCTGGGAGCAGGTGCAGTAGGAAGCCAAACATACTCCACACCTTCTCCCAACACCTGCACACCCCAGACACACAAAGAAACAGTATCACATCTCCCCAGCCACAACATCTGGCCTGAAATGTGACTCACGGTGTCTTTCCTGGCTCCACTGACAGCAGCCCAGGTTGTCTGTGGAAGTGGGCAGAAAAGGTGGATATGAATCTTGATCTGGCTGATCTACACCCATCTCAGGTGACTTCTAGGGAAGAACCCAGATATTGCAGTGGCTGAGGATTTCTTCCCCTTTCCAAGTTCACAGCACACACGATTGAAACACGATGCCCTCTGCTCTCTCAGCATCTCTCCCACCTGAACGCACACCCTCGGGTTGCAAGAAACTTCTCCTCCACAACTCCCTTGGTATCCCATCTTGTTCTCAAAACCCACCTGTAAACCCTTCCAGTGCTTTGTCTTTACACCCTGGCAAATTCATCTGCACAGCCATGAGAACCCGTGCAGTCCCAGACAGGCTGTTGCAGGCAAGACATCCACAGCAAGAGTTGGCAGGAGAAATAAAAGAGCCACCAGGCAGACTCCGAGTGGCTCCACAACCAGGGAGCACCATCCCTGCCATGGTATATGCGAGGAGGTTCAGTCACCCACCTCAGCACAGCTGGAGTGCACACATGCCAAGGGAAGGAGGGATGATCTGCAGGAGATGCAACCCAGGCACAGACCTCCTTGCCCTCACCCTTGCAGCAACAGGAAGGCAGCCATGGAGGTCATGGCTCCACCTCCAGCCACAGAAGGGGTGTCACTGGCAACCATGGTCAGGGCCAGAGTGGTCACAGGTGCCAGTCAAAAGGATTTTTATGACTTCATGCTCTCATCCTTCCTTTATCAGTTTTCTCTCCTTCAGTTTGCAAAGTAGCCCTTGGCACATCCCACCAGCTACTCAGCTCTCTGCCAGACTCTGGGGCATCAGGTGAAGGAGCAGCTCTTGTGCCTGTCCAGCCAGTTCCCACCAAGTGCCCCTTTCCACAGCTCACCATCTCATGCCAGCCAGTCCCCCAACCCACCCCGCTCACAGCCGTGCTGCCAGAGATGTGCTGCTCAAATTCAGCGCACAAACCAGTCCCAGCGCAAACCCGAGCAAGGCTTCCAGCAGGCGATTGGCTCCGCAAGGGCACGCTCACAGTTCCCGGGGAAAGCAGCAGCTGCCAAGCTCAGGTTGAGCTTCTGCAGCATCTCCCACTCCAAGTGGAGCCATCCCCTCCGCCACAATTAAACCTCTTCCCAAACCACCCTTACAGACCAGACAGTCCAATAAAAATATATGGGGCCTTATTATGCTCTAGTGCCTTTACACTCCTTTGGCAAAGCAAGGGGTGGCCTGAAGGCAGGTGGAGTTCCCATGGCCAGGCATGGGCACCAGGGCCCCCATGCCCAGATCCAGGCCCCTCATATCCACACTTGCCCATGAGGAACACCTTCACATATGGTAGATATTATTTTAAAATAATCAGAAGGAACAGTGTTTTTCTTCAGATCAGAAAATAATAAGTTAGAGAAAAAGCTCAACCCTGTTACCAAGTAAAGCCCTGAAATCATTTTTATTTCACTATCACTTTTTGCAAGATGTTCATCACTCTGTTCACTGGTACCCATAAAACACTTGTTTTCCTAGAAAACCATCCACCACATGAGCAGTACTACCAAAGGCTGACAATCTGCAGTTTCTGGAATTCCTAGTCAAGCATCCATGAGAGTGCAGGATTCAGTCCCCCTGGGAGCCCTGCACCCAGCTCCAGACCCTTGAAATCTGGCCTTCCACACAAAAACAAGTCACAGGAGACACTGAAGACATTCCTACAGGCCTTTAGGAACAAGTGTGAGCCACAATCTTTGCTGGAGTAAAGAGCCATGGCTGCGGGGACTGTGCCAAAGGAATCCTGGCTTCTCCCAGCACGGGATCCATCCCACCTGCTTCCATGATGGGGCACAGCCTGCACTGTCTGCCCCACCGGAGGATGGAGCGCAGTCGCAGCTGCATCCCCAGGGCTCCAGCACACTGACATTTCACAGTTTCCCAGATGTGGGAAAACCCTCACACATGCTAAAAATGGTGGAAAAACTGCAGGTCTCCACGTTCCTCTCCATCACTCTGGCCACAACAGGCACGCGCTGCGCTGTTAACCCACTGGAACACACCCCCTTCCCGGGAGTCTGGGGCAGCAGTGAGATCCTACAAGAAAAGAGCCCCCACACGTTTCCCCTCAGTTCCGCCTGCCGAATCCTCTCTCTTTCCCAACTTTATTAAACAAAGGGGGCCTGATTCTCCACGGCCTCACACCCACCAGTGCGGAGTCGGTGCTGAGCCCGCTGCGTCTGCCCACGCTCCACTCCTGGGAGTGTAAAGGCATCACGGGGAGGATTAGGATCAGGACCAGCGGGATCTCCTTGGCCAGACCTTCACCCCGCTCCAGCCATCTCCCCAACTTCCCAGTGAGGGGCCCCCATCCCAGCGTGGTGGACGCCAGAGTAAGAGCTGTTCCCTCGGCTGCAGACGCCCCAAGGTTCGGGAAGGTCAGCACTCCCCGGACTCCTGTCCACTCTCCATCCTGGGGTGGGGACCGGACCCTCGTTCTGCGTGTGGGAGCGAGAGGAGCCTCCACAGGCCCCATTGTTCCCACCACACGCCCCAGCATCATGATGCCCTGCCCGGAGCCATCTGTGTCCCTCTCCAGGAGGTTTCCCCTCGCCCACGTCAGCCTGAGGGCACTGGGAGGGTCATCACACATCGGGTCCCACTACGAACCAGATGCCTGGGATCCCAAACCACGGGTGAGCATCTGCCTGTGGAGCCGCAGGCTCTGCCCGTCGCACTTCCAAAGCGTCAAGTTACTTGTGCAGAGAAAGAAAGAAAAAAACCCCAACACTTAGCCGCACTATTATTATTTTTTTTTCCCCTCTGTAGCGACACAAAACTTCTCTCGGCAGCGCCGTGTCCCGGTTCCCGCAGTGCCCACGGGCGGCGCGGTGCCCCGCACCGCACACCCGGGAGCGGTGGGGGTGGGCGAGGGGTGACTTAAGAGTGGGTGTGGTATGGAGATATATATATATATATATGATTTTTTTTAAAGCCCTCCTCCATTCCACCTCGCTCCGAACGGAGCCGTGAGGAGAACAAAAGCATCACTGTGGTGGCGCGCGGGCAGTGGCTGCGGGGGGCCCACGCGGGACGGCGGGTCCCGCTCCGGGGTCCCCGCGCTCCCACGAGCGGCGTGAGGACCGCAGTTCCCTCCCGCTCCCCGGTCGCTCGGACCGAGGCCGGCACCGCCACACCCCCTCCGCCCGGCCAACAAAGGGGGGCTCCGCGGCGCGGGGCCGGGCTCAGCCCGCTCCCCTCGCCCTCCCCCCGCCTTATTCCCAGGTTTTTTTTAAGGAGAGCGCGGTCGGGATCACTCTTCGGCAGAACCGGGGAGCGGCGCGCGGGGCTCCGGTGCCGGCAGCCGGACAAGACCCCGCCGCATTCCCACAGACCTCCCATCCCACCTTTCCCAAAAACCCCCGTGCCGGGAACGCAGCCCTCCGCCCGCAGCTCGGGACCTCCGGGCTTTGTCCCCGGCGGGGCCGAGCGGCCCCGGCCGCGAACAATGGGCGGGAGGGAGCGGCGGGGCACCCCGGCCGCGGGGGAGTGTCCCGGGGCCGGCGACCGGGAGGATCGCGGGGGGGATCGGGCGTACCGGGGGCCGAGCGCTCACCTTGCCGTCCCACGATCTCGGCCACGTGCTCGGAGCTGGGCACCGGGACGCACTCGGTGGTGTTGGAGCTGCTCTTGAGCCGCAGCTCGGCCTCCTTGTAGAGCGCGCACAACTTGGGCTCCGCCGCCCCGGCGCTGGGCGCCGCCGAGCCCTTCGGGGCCGCCGGGGGCGGCGGCGGCGGCGGCGGCGGCGGCTGCTGCGGCGGCGGCGGCGGCGGCGGGGGCTGCTGCGGCGGCGGCGGCGGCGGGTTATTGTTGTTGTTGTTGCTGTCCTCCACCAGCACCACGGCCGAGGAGGAGGAGGAAGAGGAAGGCTCGCCTAGCCCCAGCAGGCAGAGCTGGTCCAGGGCGAGCTGCAGCGCCCGGTCATCCTCCAGCAGCGCTCTGTCTTTGCCGCTCCCACCGAAACAGCCTAAATCGCCGAAACCCCCGTTCCTTTCCATTATCCCTGGGACTACCAGGCTAGGCATGGCTAACAAAGGCTTGGGAGGGGGCTGGGGGCTGGGGGGGGGGGGGGGGGGACGAGAGGAGGGGAGGGGGGGACACAAAGAGCTCGGGAGGGAGAAGGGAAAAAAAAGGCAGAGGGAGAGAACGAGAGAGAGAAAAGGACCCTCCGCCCCCCGCCCCCCGCCTGGCCAAGCCCCTTTCCCGTGTAACCCGAGCCCCGCGCCCGCCGCCTCCACCGCGGGGTCCCCCCGCCGCTGCCCCCGCCCCCGGCCGCCGCCGCCGGGGGGTGCGGGGGGTGCGGGGGGCGCGGAGCGGAGCGCGGCCCCGCGGGGGGAAACTCTTTTGTTTGAAGGCGGCTGGGCGCTGCGGGAGCGGCCCGGCCCGCGGGCTGCTGGGGGATGTAGTCCAGCCGAGGCACACCCCCGCCCGCGGCGGCGGCGGCGGGGACCGGGGCGGCGGGACGGGGCCGGCGGGTACCGGGGCGACGGCGGGAGTGGGGGGAGTCGGTGTGAGGGGGGACACCCGCCGTGACACGGGGAGGGGATGTGGGGACCCACGGTGACACGGGGAGGGGGACGGCGGGGTGACCGGCTGGAATACGGGAGGATGTGGGGACCCACGGCGACACGAGTGGGGTGGGATCTGGGGGACCGGCTGGGACACGGGTGGGGGGCTGCAGGGAGACACACTGTGCAATGGGTTGGGGGGGCTGCAAGGGGACATGCCATGACACGGGGGAAAGGGCTGGGGGATACATGCCTTGACACGGGTGAGGGAAGTGCAGGGCGACCAGCCACGCCATGAACGGGTGGAGCGGGCGGCGTGGGAACCTGCTGGCCAAGTGCGTGGGGACCCACTGCGACGTGGGTGTGGGGGGATGCGAGGGGACCTGCTATGCCGTGGGTGGCGGGGACTGTGGTGGGACCCGTTGTGCAATGGGTGGAGGAGGCTGCGTTGTGATCCACTGTGTCACGTGTGGAAGGGGCTCCTTGGGGACACATCAAGGGTGGAGGGGGCTGCGTGGGGACCCGCTGAGACACGGGTGGAGGGGCCGCACGGGAACCCACCCATGAATGACCATGTGCATACTCGCTGTGCACAGCCCAGGCATGGAGGGTCACAGGGAGAAGGGGTCTGTGAGAGGACCCACCATGTGCACCCCAGTGTAGAGGGGTAATGGGTTGAAGGAGGGGGCTGCGTGGGGGCCTGCCAACATGCACCCCATCAAGGAGGGTTTGTATGGGTGCCCCACTATGAGGGTTCTGCAGAGGTGCCCAGGGTTGGGATCCCTCCAGAGATCCACTGGGACAGCAGGGACCCCTGAGAGGAGCTGTGGCTCGGCAGGGACACCTCGGGGTGGAACCTCTTGAACATAGGCTGGCAGTGACTCCAGGGTTGGTGGGGTGAGTGGTGGGTTGAGGGGTCTGGCCGTGATGGACAGGTCCTGAAGGGGTGGGCCCCCCGCCATGGACGGGGAGCTCACTGTTTTCTCCTTCTGAAGGGAGGGAAGACCCCCAACCAAAACCACAAGCATTTGAGGGCCGATACTGCATGTCCACCAGGACTGGGAATCATGGAAAACAAGGAGAAAGGGGAGCCCCCCATCCCCCCAAGGCCTTTTGATGGCTCCAGGCACAGCAAGGCTTGGCGGGACTGCTGAGGCTCAGCTCCCTGCCCTTGGCTCCGTGCCCCAGCAAAGCCCCCTCTGCAGACTGGGGATGCTGGGAGGGCCGTGGGACAGCCCTGCTCCCTGGGCTGGCCTTTCTCATTGAAATGAGCAGGGTTCAGCGCGGAGGGAAGCGGTGACAATCGCTCCCCAGCTCCCAGCCAGCCGGGCTGGGCGGTGTGTGTGTGAGCGCGCGGTTCTCCCGTCTCCCCTTTCTTCCCTTTGAATCAAACCAGATGTCTCCTATGAAATGAGATTGCCGGAGCTCACACTGGAGAGAGACAATGCGGAGGGATGAGAGACTCCCGCCGAGCCACATCGCGCCGCAGCTCTGGCAGAGGCGACGGCTGCGGCGAGGGTTGGGGGGTGTTGGCCCTGGTGCCTTGTCACAGAGGCTGGAATTTTCTACCCCGCTCTGTATCCTGTACGATTTCCTCTCTCTGGCTCTGGGATCCTTGCAGGAAGGTTTATTCTTTCTCCCCCTCCCCTCTCTGGGTCTACCAGCAGAAGATCTCAGCTGCAGCTAAACTCGGCAGATGGGGCACCCAGCACAAGGAGATGGCTCATCCACTGACTCAGCCGGTAAGGTGCTGCTGGAGCTCTCCCTGAGAGTTTGCCCAGGCACTTTGGGAAGGGGAATTTTTGCTTTCGGTTTGGTTTGGCATCCAGGTTTCCTGATGCATCGCACAAACTCGGGAAGACACTGGGACGCCAGGCGGAGGGGCTGGTGCTGGCTGGTCCCTCTCTGCAGCAGGATCTGGCGTGGAGCAGGTATGGGTTAGAGCTTGTGGTGGTTGTGCTATGGGTGTGCACAAAAGAGGGGGGAAAAAGTAAAGCTAAGGGCAGGAGAACCCACCCCACTGCTGCATTTCATGCGATTCATTTTGATCATGTGTGTAGAACAGTGTCTTGAATTACTCTTTCTTTTTTCACCTTTGTGTGATGATGGGACTCGTGGAAGTGGCAGTTCGGGATTTTCCTTCAGCTAAGAGGTGGCGTCTGTTTGTGTTGGGATATGATGGATGGTGGCTCTAGAGGCACATACATGCCACATGGCATGTTTTAACACAGCCACTCAGCCCTGTGTGCCACATGGAGGTTACACAGCCAAAAATGTGCATTTAGCACACATGGA
This sequence comes from Pithys albifrons albifrons, assembly GCF_047495875.1. Taxonomy (NCBI): domain Eukaryota; kingdom Metazoa; phylum Chordata; class Aves; order Passeriformes; family Thamnophilidae; genus Pithys; species Pithys albifrons. Next base: position 1,501,796 of record NC_092487.1, read on the forward strand.
TGTTCATACACACTGCTGGTTACCTTGCACACACCTGGGCATGGCTCACTCCACTCTTATGACCAGGTGGAAACACTGGGTGTGTCTGTGTAAGCACATGTGCTACAGGCATGTGCAAGCAAAAGACAGACACAGGAACACAGTTATGTACATTTAAATATGTACATAGACCACATGTACATAGAGCACGTGTTTTCATACGAGGTGTTTGTGTGCACACACATCCACATGCACGGGTGTTCCCAGTGTGTATCGTTTGTGCAGGAGCACTCGTGCCAACAGCATGTTGTGGTGCTGTTGGGAACCATCACATTCTGCTCTCTAAATTACAGTTTTCACCTGTCCAAGTTGGATCTCACACATAAGGCCAATAGCAATTCTTGCTCTGGAGTCAGCATGTTATTTTAGGGACACAGTTTTGCTTCCCATCTCCATTTTAAGTTCTGTCCTGGAGAAGAAAGTGCCCCTGGAAGTCAGAAAGTGAAAGGAAAACAGGGAAAGCCAAAAAACCCAAAGTGCTGAGCTCCAGCTCTGAGCATTCCAATAGTGTGAGCCAGGCCTAGATCACCAAACTGACTAAAAAGTTTGTGTGACTCAAAAAAAATAGTGAAAATGGGGTTTCTTTTTGTTTGCCTTCTCCCGGGGCTGTTGGATTTCTCTCTGGTTACATCACCTTGCTTTTCTGCACAGCCACAAGGTCTAACAACTCACTGTAAGAAATGAAAATTCCTACTTGTGCAGATTCACATGACTCACGGAGCTGGGAATTTCAGGCAACTGGGAACGCTCATAGAAAACTTGCAGGAATTGGCAACATGGGCAGTGACTAATCCTGATGGGTCCCTGATAGCAGCATCTCCTGGTTCATACAATATTTTGGGAGCGTAGTTGGGCTCCAACCAAGACTTTGATCCTCTTCCCAGTGATAGCAGCTGCTTGAAAATGATCTTACCTCCCGTCTGGCATCACTGCCTCTGGGGAAGCTGGATTTCAGGAGTAATTCAGGTTAAAGTTAGCGCTGCCAGGTGGCTTGAACCGGCTCGATGAGCTGGAGCAGGTCACGGGGGCTTGTGTTGCGGGGCTGTGGGAGGCTGTATTGTTCACAGCTCCACAGATATTGGGGTAAGAGGTTACTTTTTGGGTGCAGGTAGTGCTGGGTGGCGAGTGAGGAGTTTGCTGTGGATGTAGTCTCAGCACAGCTACATCTACTCTGTGAACATCCCTGGCACGGTTTTGAGAGAAACATGGTGTTTCTAGTTTAAAAGTGGGTATTTCCAAATGTTTTAAAATCCACATCCCTGAATTACTGTCAGGGGGGAAAAAAGTATTAATTAATGCCAGGGACGGCGGCAGAGTCCTCTGAGCTGAGGTCGGGATCGCGCAGCAGCGTCACGTGCTCCTCACCCCTTCCCGAGGCAGGAGGCTGCAGAATGATCAAAGAAAAGGGAGAAACTGCAAACTGCAGCTGCTGCCGGTGCCAGAGTCGGGGAGGGGTGGCCGGGCACCACGGCTGGTGACAGAAAGCCCTGTGGGAGGCAGGAAAAAAGCTGACATTGACTGAGGAGGTGCCAGCAGCTTGTCCTTAGGCAAAACAGCAACTTACAGTCACCATCAAGAGCCGACGCAGAGAGAAACTTTCTGGATGAATTTGTGTCATCGATGTGAAGCTGAATTTGGCACTTTCTGGTGCTGCATCCCTCTGCCCCCTGACACAACCTAAGTCTGGGGGAAAGGTGGCAGCTGGGGCAGCATCCCATGTCCTGTAGACTGAGGTGATGAGCCAGTGGTGGGGAGGGCAGAGGGAACAAGCACCTGCTTGGAACCAGGACACCATTTTTAGGCTTTTCTTCATTTTCAACTCACATAGAATCATAGAATATCCCTCCTAGTTACAAGGCTGGAGCTGGGGTACTATCACAATGAGCACTCCGAGGCAGCATCTCCCTGTCCCTGGCAGCTCATTTCAAAAACTGCTCGCTCACATGTGAAACAGGAGTCTCCCAAATGCTGGAAAGCTGGAAGGGCTCCCTCCCAACCTGTGGGGCTGTGGAGTTCTGAGCCCACAGCCCCATGTGCTGGCCATTCCCTGTAGCATGTTGTTCAGACGTGATTCTGCCCTCTGTGTTGGCTGATCCATCCGGGATGTCCCTGTGGCCTCAGCTGTGGCCACCACTGTCCAGACAATTCATCTGCTGCCCCTTGATGTTAAACCTCTTTGCTTTGTCCGTGGGACCAGCAGCAAGAGGAATCTCACTGTCCATGCAGGGATCCTAAAGTGCTTTGCAAACATTTGTTAATTAAGCTCTTCTATGAGATAAGTAAATTAGCGCAAAGCCTGATCCAAAGCTCCTTGAAGTCCATTGGGTTGGTGAGCCCAGGTCCATGGGATCAGGCCCAGGAGACCAGATTTTAAAACCCCTCAATTTTGTTAAGAGCTCAGCATATTGGCTGCAGATGGGTGCTAAGCTATAGGGACAATCTGGTGTTGGGACCACAGGTGCTGTGCCCTTGGCAGACTTGGTTGTGATTATAACCATGGAGGGTTCTGGTTGTGACTTCTGGTTGTGACAATTTTTTTTGAAAAAGAACCACTAAGGTTGCTGAAGAAATTCCTTCATCCTGAAATCTGGATGATTTTAGGTCTGGGATCAAAAGTGGTGTTCAGTTTCAAGGTCACATTCTCACCTTATTCCTGCTGCTTATACATGTAGTTAATTTTCCAAGGAAAATGTTTTCCTCCCATTAGAATCCCCTTTTCTGCAAGCAGGTAATTCCTGATTTCAATTTCTAGAACATCGGGATTATCATGTGTTTTCTTGAGTGTGTCCTATTCTAAATTTTATCCAGGGGCGTGTTGGGGCTTTGGCCACTTTTCTGATGTTTCTGAATTTCCACCAGCCCAGAAATCCTGGTCCAGTCACAGCTCAGCTCTGTGTGCATCGCACCCACCTCTGCTGCGGTGCCAGCGGGGCCGGTTCCTCGCGTGTGCTCCCACCGGCTGTGTGGCACATCCGCCCTTAGTCAGATGCTTCCTGGACATGTCAAGCCCAAGGCCCATGTGTTGGCCAGATGGTCTGTGTGTGCTCAGCAAATCCAACATGTCCAGGATGTGTTGGATTCACTGCACGTTCATTGTCAAGCTGTGCAGAGCATGTGCACATATTTCAGTCCAGGAAATCTTGCAGGGAAATATGGCAGCCCCATCCAAGGGACTTACCTGCTCCTGTTCCCCTGGCAAATGAGTCCTGTCTGTGAGTCTGCCTGGGAGAGGAGGATGTGCTGTATTCCAGGAACAAGTGGAAAAAAGAGAGAAGATTTAGATTAGATGTTAGGAGGAGATTCTTCCCTGTGAGGCTGGGGAAGGCCTGGCACAGGTTTCCCAGAGAAGCTGTGGCTGCCCCATCTCTGGAAGTGTTCAAGGCCAGGTAGGATGGGGCTTAGAGCAACCCAGTCTGGTGGAAGGAGTCCCTGCCCATGGCAAGGGGATGGAACTGGATGAGCTTTAAGGTCCTGTCCAACCCAAACCGTTCCATGATTCTGTGATTCTAGGATTTCCAGTCTCAAGACAAAGATGTGAGTCATGGAATCAAACCAACTTGCATTAGGTGCAATCAGAGGGGCAGTGATATTTCCCTGAGCTACACACATGCTCCCTCGGCACAGTCACATTTTCCCAATCAGGGGCTCAGTGCACCCACTTTTAATACTCTTTCCAGTTATTGGTCATTTTGCATGAAAACAGGGCAGGTTTATAGGAGGGGTGAAGCCCAATGAAATCTCATTCATTCAGGAGCATGGATGTGCCTGGTGTCGGCTGACTGCAGCCATATTTTTAGCCAAAGAAGGCCAGTGAAGAGCTCTGAATCATGGATTTGGGTATCTGTGCATGGAGTGAAGGATCGATGCCTTGGCCTCACTCCCTGTGGTGGAGAATGATGACACTGATTACTCAGAAACACTCTCAACACACAGAGTTAAATATACATAAAAGAGACTTTTTTACCTGTAATCTGGGTGTTTACTTGCAATTTGTAAATCTCAGGTGGAGTTGGTGTGCATGATCCTTAAGTTTTTTGTCTTTCTAGGCAATTTGACCAAAGTCATGCATCAGGTCCATGGCAGAGCCAGGACCTTGGTTTGTCTCCTCTGAACAAGCACTGTCACTTCAATTTTGTGCAGGAGCATCTTTCCCTCTCCTTTCCTCACTTTTCCCCATCATATTCCACGACAGTTACTGCACGTTGAGGGATGAGGAAAGTCATTACGTTGCAGGTGATGCCTCCTTTCCAGGGAGGCTCTAATCATCCCGTCGTGCTCCAGAGTTCTTCCTGTCAGTGCTAATTTTAGTCTCATGGTGGAAGTTGCTGCCGGGTGCTCTGGATGGGCTGAAGGCTGAGCCACACAGGTGTGTTGCAATCCTAATGCTGTTCTGGCATCCTGCATGGCCCAGCAGTCTGGATGTCAGATCTGGGTGGGAAAAATCCAAAGAACACATCTTGAAGCTTTTTTAGCAGATTTGCAGTTGCTTGTGCCGGCCCAGGGATGGCCAATGCCTGTCCAGAGGCTCAGCATGGACAGTGGGGACCTGCTTTTCCAAACAGTTCATTCCCATGCAAGCACCTAAATCAGGGCCAGGTTTTCCCAGGGTGTTCACCTCCCGGCTCTGCCTGTCTGGGCAGGTTCCTGTGGGAATGCTGAGTGATTCTGAGTGAGCAAGTCCTCGCTCTGCTGTGCACAGACCTTGTCAGCAAAGGGACTCTGGGCACAAACAAGCAGGTGATATTGTCAGGTCTTTGCATTTATTTTTTCCATATCCTTTTGGAAGCATCTTGCACTTTGAAGAGGGTTTTTTTAATCACGGTTCAGGGCTCAGCCTCGCACTGATCTGCTCTGGATGCTCCTCTTGGTGGTGAAGATTGAGAAGCAGAGCATGAGGGCCTGGTGTGTATGAGACAGAGCAAAGGGACCTAAAGGAGTTGTGGCTGCCCCATCCCTGGAAATGTTCAAGGCCAGGTTGGATGGGGCTTGGAGCAACCAAGCTCCAAGAGACCTTAAAACTCATCTTGTTCCAGCCCCCTGCCATGGGCAGGGACACCTTCCATTAGACCAGGTTGCTCCAAGCCCTGTCCAACCTGGCCTTGAACACTTCCAGGGATGGGGCACCCACAGCTCCTCTGAGCAACCTGTGCCAGGGCCTCCCCACACTTACAGGAAAGAATTTAATGCTATACCCCATTTAACCCTGCCCTCTGTCAGTGGGAAGCCATTCCCTATGTTCCATCTCTCCAGACCCTGGTCCAAAGTCCCTCTCCAGCTCTCTTGGAGCCTCTTTAGGCACTTGAAAGGGGCTCTAAGGTCTCCCTGGAGGCTTCCCTTCTCTAGGCTGAATTCAAGCTCGTTAAGGGTTTCTTAGACTTCTCTTTGCCTCTGCCTCCCAAACAATACTCCAATTGCTAGGTTTAAAACCCGGGAAGGACAAGGCCTGTGCCCAGACTGGTGTGGGCACCTGGCCTCGACACTCCTTGGTTTTGCCCGGGCACTGCGGCAAGAGCATGGCCAGGCAGAATCAGGCCCTGAGCCAATTCAACCCTTCTTCTTATCAGTCTAGACATCCTCATTATCCAGATAAAAGTCTGATCCCTCACTGAATCCCCCTAAGCTCCTGCCTGTACGGTGCTGAAGGCAGAGGGCACTCGCCCTCACCCGGGACTCCCCTGTGGGCAGGAGATGCTGCCCCTGGCCCTGCTTCCTGCGCTGGGAGCAGGTTGTGGAGTGAGTGTGTATTATTCCAAGTGCTTTACCAATTACAAGTCATTACTAATGCCTTTATTACTATTATTTAATAGATCATGTTAATTATTATTATTAATTTGCTTTAAAAGCAGAGTTTCCATAGCAACGGGGAGATGTGTGCTGCTTTTCAGGCACATCAAGTGGACATGTTCCCATCTCCTCCCCAACAGGCTGGCAGCCCAGCACAGGGCTGGGTGATGGAGGGGGCTGTGCTTCAGTCCCTGTGGGGATGGCACCAGCAGGGCCATCCAGGGAAGGTGACAGCACCATCTGTGTCACTGCAGGGTCCCTCGTGCCATTAAAAAGTTCCTGTGGGATGCAGACTTTGTGCTTAAATGCTGCAGATCCCCCAGGAGAGTAGATCAGGTGCAGTAATGTTTGTACATAAGTGTGACCCAGAAGTGAAGGTGCCAGTGTTAATTCCTGCTTTGCTTCTTCCCCGGAGTCCAGCACTCCCTCAGAAAGTGCTTTGTCTCCTTTTGTGTTTTCCAGTCAGCTGCAGGACCAGGACTTGAAGTCAGGCTGAAGCCCAACAGACCTTGCCTTCCCTGGCTGCAGGATGCCAAATCTCAAAGAGGTCTGCTGGGAGCTGGGAGCTGCTCTCAGCACACAAGGAAGCTCTGGGCCTCGGCAGGTGCCACAGTGGTTCCAGGGGCAAAGGAGTGTCCAGGATGCTCAGGTGCCACCTCCCCAGTCTCAGGTGGTGTACAGGCTCTGGTACAGGTATCCCTGTGGTGAGAGGGGAATGTGGGGATGGCATTGGCTCTTTGGGGCTGTGTTCAAGACTTTGCCAAGGGTGGAAAGGGAACACAGACATGCTGCTTTGCAGATGAGGTTTAAACACTGAGCCCATGTTTGTCTCTGACCCATCCCTTCACACTATGCCCAGCTGGCCTTTGCCCTGTGCTCTGCCACAGTCATTCCTCCCAGGAGGGATGTGCCTCACACACAGCTTCTGGGGGGCTGAGGGGCTCTGGGTTTCATTCGTTGGGGACCAGGTACCCCAGAGGCAGTGGAGATATCGGCATATTGAACTGTGAGCTGTGTCCTTGGGAGACAAGTCTGCAGCAGAGGAGATGGAAGAGGCCAAAGTAAAGCTCAGCCAGGAGTGGTGGGCTGGGGTATGCCCCTACCCCTGCACTGCTCAGTGAGAGCCCATGCCCAGCAATCACTCTGAAACAAGCTGGAGCAGTGATTGCTGGCAGCCTGAACAGAGGACACAGTGCTGGGGAGCCCATGGGGACCACAGCTCCACCTGCCCGACCTCGAGGGATCCCTGTGGGGCTGAAGCCAGACATGCTGTCGCCTTGTCTCTGCTGCTCCAGGTGGCCCCAAGGGTGGCACTGGGAGCAGACATGAGTCCCCATACTGGCTGGGTCCCCGGCCTCTGCCTCATGCTGGTAGGTCATTATCAATTCCATTCTCCCACCATTTTCTGTGTTGTTAGAGCAGTGGAAATCCATCACCTTCATAAAGGTTCCAGGCAGAGGCTTGATCCAGTGGCTCCTCAATGGGGGTCTGGAAGCTGCAGCCTTAGAGGTCACCAGCAGTGATGCCCAGGCAAGCAGCAGTGCTCAAGGCAGTTGTTATAAAGCAGAAAGTACTTGTTCCACAGCAGCATGTCCCACATTGCTCTGGCCTCCACTGTCCTGAAGCACTGGGTTCCCTGGGCTGGGAGAGAGGATAACCCTGCTCAGCCCTGCCTTTCCCTGGGGAGAGCAGCTCCTGGCAGTGTTCAGCTGCTCAGGGTCAGAAATGGGGATGGCAGGTGGCTGGGACAAAGCCCCGTGTCACTGTCACTCCCCGTGCCAGCCATGGTGTCCCCAGTGTTTGGGGGGCTCTGACTGCCCTGCCATGGGGATGTGGGGTTCAGGCAGGTATGTCTAGACAGGACCTGCTGGGAGCACAGAGACACACCGTGGTCCCACAGGGACACCCGTGCAGCTCCGTACTGCACAAAAGCTGCTCAGTGTACCCGCACCTCCCCCTGCTCCTTGAGAAGTGGAGAAACACAAAAGACAGAGGCAGGAGGGCTGGGAGTGGTGGGAGAGAGGGAGGGAGGGAGAATCCCCCATGCCCGGAGCTAATCCCAGCTCCACTCAGAGAGGGATCTCGAATAACAACCATCCGTGGTCGAGGCCAGATGGATTTGATTTAATAACAAAGCAGGGGGGCTTGGGATCATTTCAGAGCCTGCCAAGGGGCCAGATCCTCGGCAAGCAGCAAAGGGCCAGGCGGTGCAAAGCCAAGCGTGAGCTGCAGACTGTTCATTTGCTTCCCAAACTGCCAGGACAGCCTGAACTGTGGGAACATCTTCTGCCCCTCAGGAGCTCCCTGAGTCCTGGCCATGCTGGCCACCCACAGGGTACAGGGCCATGCTGGGTGCAGAGGGGCTGCAGGTTTGTCATGTGGACATGGCCAGGAGGGAGAAGGGGAGGGGGAGTGGGAGGCAATGCCTGAGGTCTTCCATAGCCCCAGCTGTGGTGTGTCACCTCAGGCAGGGCTCTGTGCTGCTGTGGGCTCAGACCCCTTTATGGAGTTTCCAGTGAGAAGAGCATGGGGCAGTCCTTGGCCCTGCTTTTGCAAAGCCCAGGAGTCCCCCACTGCACCCTCCCATTCCCCAGTTTCAATATCTTGGAGGCAAGGAGGTGGCTCAGGTCAGTGTCATCCCATGCCTGGTCCCCACGTAATGCCAAAAGAGGAGGCAATGCCCAGGAGAGGGGGTAGCACCTAGGGTAGTGATGCTAATCTCAGGTTTTAGCCTGCTCCTGCCTCAAATCCCACCCTGAACTTGCCTTGGAGAGGGTCAGTGGGTGCAGGGGAACATTTCTTGCACATGGCAGAAATTCAGCGTTTGGACAAAGAGCCCCTACAGCTGGCTGAGCCCCCTCCTGCCCTACCAGGACACATGAGGCCTTGTCCCAGTCCCCAGTGTCAGAAGATGCAAGGGGTGCCTTGGTTCATGCTCAACCTGTTGCCTTCCTTAAAGCAGACACAGAGTCAGTGCCAGCAGGTTGATGTTTGGGATGACACTGGGGACCAGGCTGGCTGAAGCAACACCAAAAAGACTGCCATCCCTGTCTCCATCCCTGTCCCACATGGACCTTGGTGATGCCAAACAGGCGATGATCCTGTGGCAGGCAGGGTCATGAAGCAGCAGAGCGGCATCTCGCTGCCAGGCCGTCCCCACAGCCCTGTTTGCCACGTCTGCCAGTTGGTGCCTGGGCCAGGCAGCCTCCCTGGAGATCTTGTTTCTGGAAACCGGAGCAGCCTTGGCGCTGCCCCGGCAGCTCCTCGAGCAGCGGGAGGTGCTGCCGTCAGCCCAACACCTGCAGCTCAGCCCGGCTGTCAGCCTGCGACTGTTCCCGGCCGGATCGCTTGGCGCTCTGCCGTGGGAGCAATGAGATCCCGGCGCCAGTGATGTGCCAGCAAGAGCAGAGGAGTGTTTTGTGTTCGGGGAGAATGCTGGGGCCGTGCAGCTGGGCTGGAAGGACTGCGGGAGGCTGGAAAGTCCATCCCAGAACTAGGGAGCCGGCATGCTCCACGCAGAGGGGTCGGGATGCAGGAGCTATCACTTGCACCGCATGTCCCCAATGGACTGTGTGTCCTGCTCAGGGCTCCGGGTTCATTTCCATCCCTATTCTGCCCATTCCCCGGTGGCACCACGTTCGCTTGCTCCGTGCGGGGGCTGCAGCTGGTTTCCGATTCCTGCTTCCACCCAGCAGCGCTGTTGGCAGCATGTCCCGTCTCCTGGCTGGCTCACCGGGACTATCTGCTGTCCGGGAGTCTTTTTCCCCTCTCTCTGCTGCTGGCAAACGGCCTGGAGGGAGAACCGGGTCGGCGTGGGGTGTCTGAGGGAGGCGAGGGCTGTGCTGCCGCTGCTGTTCCACCACGGGGGTCAGGGCGTAGTTGTTCCTTACCACACCGGTGTCAAGGGGATGCTCCCCCCAGCCCAGCGCTGCCGGCAGTGCAGACCCCAGAGAGGGATGTCTTCGCTTCTCCTCCCCTTGGGAAGACGCCAGCCCGCCAACCCGGTATGGGAGCTTGGGAGCATTTATTCCCAGCTCTGCTGTCCTAATGAGAAGCAGTCTCTCAACCCTGGCCCCGTGCCTGTAAAAACGAAGCCGTGGCTGTGCTTTCGGTGCCACGTGCTCTGCGGCCAGAGCAGGGGTCTGTGGAGCGCTGTGGCTCAGGGCAGCGAGAGGGTGGCACGGGGCGAGCACCCCCGGACTGCGGGGAGCCTGAGGGCGGCAGCCGGACGATCTCCTCGCCACCCTGGGTCCCCAGGCTGAGAGTTCTCAGAGACGAGTGACATGTCCGAGTCCTGCCTCCTCCAGGAGCCACAGGGTGAGACTGGCCCTGGCGCTGGCAGCCGCCCGAGCCCACCCGCCAAGACACGGGGAGAGGATCCGCCGTGGACAGCGTTGTCCCGGGTCTGGGCTCCCCGGTCTGTACTGCGGGCGTCAGACACGAGATGGAGCTGCCGATCCCTCCTGTGCCCTGCCGGGATCAGGGATGTGCTAAGCTGAGCCTTGGCTCCGGTCTGGCCGGCCGACCTCGCTGCTGAGCACAGCCAGAGTGACCCTGGCGTCGCCTGCCGGGGGCTGCCGACCCGCCTTGGCCGCGCGTCTGGGGGTGCGGGCAGGGGGGACAGGGGCTGGGGTTGAGGGACAGGTTTGGTGCCTTGTCTTTGCTGATGCAGAGCCCCACGGGCACCGTGGCTCTGCTGACTCCTCGCTGCCCAGGGGAAGGGAATCGGAATGGACCCGGCTGCATCTCAGCAAAACCACACGGCTGCTCAGACCCTGAAGGTTACAGAATCACAACTGGTTTGAGTTGGAATGGTTTTTAAAGTCCATCTTTTTCCACCCTCATGCCACAGGCAGGGAAACCTTCCGCTAGGAACAGATTGCTCCAAGCCTTGTCCAGCCTGGCTTTGGACACTTCCAGGGATGGAGCAGTCACAGTTTCTCTGGGCAACCTGTGCCAGGGCCTCACAACTTGCTTGCCTGACAGAGCAAAGGTCTGTGCACAGCCTGCGGGGTGGATGATACTGTATAATCATTAATAATATATGGCTTTATATGCATTATGGTAGTTTCCAGCATCCTCACAGGAGTGGAACTTGTATTTGCAAGGAGCCATGTATGGATGTCTTAGTAGAGGGGATGTCACTGGACCTGTTGGACACCAAAGCAGCTCATTGGTGACATCAAGACTGGAGACAGCCTGGGCTGCAGTGGCCATGCACCAGTGGAGTTTGCAACTCTGAGAGAAGTGGGAAAGGCAAAGAGTCCAGGACAGAGGCTGAATTTTAGGAAAGCAAACTGCAATATGTTCAAGGAGTTGGTCAGTGGGATCCACTGGGAAACTACTCTTGGGGACAAGGCAGCAAGAACAGGGTTGGCAGATCTTTAAGGACACTCTCCACAGAGCACAAGAGCTATCAATCCACATAAGTAAGGAATCAGGAAAGGAAAATAAGAGACAGACTCATGGCAGAGTCTGAACCTGCTGGTCAAACTGAAGTGTAAGAAGGAAATGGACAGGCAGTAGGAGCAGGATTATGGGAAGAGGAGAAGGGGCAGTGGCTTTAAACTGAAAAAGAGTAGGTTTAGATTAGATATTGGAAAGAAATTCTTTCCTGTGAGGGTGGTGAGGGCCTGGCACAGGGTGCCCGGAGAAGCTGTGGCTGCCCCATCCCTGGGAGTGTTCAAGGCCAGGTTGGGTGGGGCTTGGAGCAACCTGGGCTATTGAAAGGTTTCCCTGTCCATGGCAGGGGGGTGGGATTGGATGGTCTTTAAGGTCTCTTCCACTCCAAACCACTCTGTGATTCTGAGATTCTATACACTTGAAGAGACAATCTACATCCAGAGAAACCCCCAAGTTTTAAAATGGAAAAAGTCTGGAAGAATGTGCTGAACTTGGCAAATGGAGAAACTGAGGCACAGACCTGTGCCTCATGGACAGATGAACTTCGAAGACCCCACGCCCCACTGGGGGGTAGAGAGGATGTTTTAAGGATTGGGCTGAGCACCACAGACCAGGCAGACCTGAGTGGACAGTGAGAGGAACCAGGTTTTGCACAGAAAGTGCAAAGGTAGAAACAGAGGCAGTGAAAGAAGGAACTCACCTACAGTATGGAACAGGAGGGCAGTTTGGTGCTCTCTGTCTCTGTCAGCACAGCCAAGGGTGTTTCCCAAGGGTGAGTCATTCCCAGTGAGGTTTGTCCTTCAGCCTCTCTTGTACAGTGGTTCTTAGAGCTGGTGTGTGTTACAGCACCTTGTGCTCCAGCTGCCGTTGATCCCACATCCTCCATTCTCCTGCTCTCCATAGTAATCAGGGTCTCCAGCCAGCAGAGCTCCCTTTCCTGGTAGCACAGGCTCCATCCTGCCCAGTCCAACCCAACACTCTGGTCTCAGCTCTGCCCTCAGATCACAGCAGGGATCTCCCTGGCTTCCCTATCCCAAACCTCCTTGAAACAGAGGCTGAACTACAGGGCTCACAGATCCCAACCCGCAGCCACGGGGCCCTTGGCAACAGGCAAACAAACAGCCCGTCTCTGGCTCTGTCACCACGGCGTGATTCATGGTGAGGCCGGGAGGGCCCATTCAGCCGCTCGGCCTCTCCTGCCTGGGACAAACCCGGATGAGGCGTTTTTCCATCTCGTTTTTCCTTTGATGTTAATCTGCTCGACTCCAGCCTCCCTTGCCTTTTACGTCCAAACCCCATTAAGAAAACTCCCACTGCTCCTCCGCCCACGTGCCCGGGGATGCTGCAGGAGCAGCTCCGATGAGCAGTGTGGGTGAGCCTCGGCCGTGGGGCTGTTCCAGCTTCACCCCACACTGCCAGCCCCGGTTCCCCTGCAAACCACATCCTGGGGCCTCCCCAGAGCCAATATCCAAAGCTTCCCCGCACGAGGCAGAGTTGTTCACCCTTCTTTTGGAAAGACTTTTCCCCCCAGTGCAGACAAGAGCAGCCTCAGGGCTGTTCAAACTGTGCAGGGCTGGAGCAAGCGGAGGGCGAGTCCCGCATGCCCTGGCAGCGCCGTGGGCACGGTTTCGTGCCATGTCCTGCCCTCATTTCTGCAACCGAACCCGTTTCATTTTCTCCTGTAATCTGCGGGACTCTCCCAGGGCTTCCGTTTTGCACTATTTTGAGCGCAGTCTTTTTTTTTTTAATTTTGCTTTTTGCAGCCCTAAATGTGGTAAAGGCAACTGGCCCTCATCCTGCTCCTGTGCTCCCCAGCGGGAAAGCTGAGCGGGCCGGGAGGGAGAGGTGTAGTAAATAGCAGGAAAACAGCCCTGCTGCAGAAAATCCTGTGCAGGGAATTGAATGGAAGCGGCTGTGGACACACCCGTCGGGGCTGGAGGGTTTGGCCAGTGCAGCTTCCCCTGCTGATGGGATACAGGGAGCGATGGGGCATCTCCAGGAAGCACAGAGGGTGCAGAGAGGGGAAGGTGCTAGGCAGCACCCACAGCCCCGGCCCTGGGCTCTGTCCATCAGTGCCCAGTGGCACAGGTGTCCTCCCCAGAGGCTGCAGCCACAACGCTGGGGTCTGGTCACTCCAAGCAGGAGCCTGGGGAGGCTCAACATGCAGAGTGCATGGGGAGCATAAGCCAGGCCTCAGGACTGGGTGAGGAATCCCTGAGGGAACAGCGTGGAGCTGTGTCAGGTTGAATATTAGGAAAAGGTTTTTCTCCCAGAGGTTGGTCGAGGCTCCCCAGGGCAATGGTCACAGCACCAAGCCTGACAGAGCTCAAAGAGCATTTGGAGAACACTGTCAGGCACTTGGTGGGATTTTAGGGTGTCCTGTCCAGGGCCAGGAGTTGGACTCCACGATCCTTTTGGTCCCTTCCAATTCAGGATATTCTATGATGCTATGGTTTTCCCTGTCAGATCCTGCTCTTTGAGCTTATCAGCATTGGAGTTGCCTCCACAGTGGCAAAGGTTGCAGATTTAGGAGGAAAGAATGGAAGAACGGAGATTTTCATATCCCTGCAATTCTGAGCTGAAAGAAGCCAACATGATATCTTATATAGGAAAATGTCAGATGTTTCTGGCAGGATCCAGGATGGCCTAAAGAACAAACAGGCTCCATGCAGAAATGAGCTGGTGGGTTTTGGGGGAGCAGTGAGTTTATAAAACATCTCTGGCATAAGAAGACCTCAAGTTGCCTACCAGCAGCTGGATGTGCTGGGTCTTGATTTCCTTCTGGCAGTGTGAGATGGGCCACCTGCCTGGCTCCCAGGTGGTTACAGACATGCATCCTTCCCTGGAGAGCTGCCAAGGGGGGACAGAGCCATCCCTGGCTGTGAGATGGTGGCACCACAGAGGAATTGGAACAGCATGAGGACTGCCATGGAGGTGGGATGCTGTTTGGAAACATGGGATGCATCTGCTCTGTCCTCTCTGCACTGAGGATGCCAGGAGGGATGTGCTGGAGCCACACCACTCCCAGGCCGTCCCTGGCCTCTTCCCATTTCTCCCTTCTAAAGGCAGTGAAAAGGGATGTGAATATCAGCACAGCCAGTGTGGGGCTCTGGGTATTTGTCCTGGCACTGTCACTGCTCATGTGCTTTGTCTCTATCCACATCCCTTTCCCGGGGCTACAGGGCTACAGGAGCAATGCCTGGGGAATTCCACCTGCCACAGCCCCCAGTCAAAGGTGGAGTTTAATCCCTGCAGCTGGGGCAGGGCTGGACGTTGTGTGTATGGGCAAAGCGCAGAAGTGGGAAATGTCATTCTGCAAGTGGGAATAGTTCATCCTGAAGCCATCCCTGGAGTTATTTGTCTTCTGGGATTCTTCAAGTCCCAGGCAGTGAAGACCCCTGAGCACATGGCTGTTTTACCATAGGAGTAGCAGCAGCCTGAGCTGCAGTTTCTTACACTCACAGATGCCCATCCTGGGGATTCTGCTGGATAGAGGGAAGGTGCCAGAAGCCCTGCCAACCCCAGGACGTGGGCCCTGAGGCCCAAGTCTGCAGCCGGGCTGGCATCGTGGGGATGTTGGGGAAGCTTAGCAGGGCTGTGGTGAGCCCTGGAGGCAGGATGGCTTTTATCCATCCTTCAGCATGGAACAGGGGAGGGCTGAGCCCTGCCAATGGCCTGGATCCTCTACAGCTCCATCCTGCACAAACATCCCTTTGGCACCTCCACTGCCCTGCAATGAAACTGGTGAGCTGCTGCCCCGCTGACACAGCTGGGGATTCCACATCCTACCCACGGTGCTGACTGCCAGACCCACTGGGGCTCGGAGACTCCGGCATTCTGCATGCCAGGGTGAGCTGGCACAGACTGCCCAGGAGGAAATCCTCCGCTGCCCTGCCAACCACATCCCCGCCCTGGCATCCCCGGCTGTGCCGCAGGCTGGAGAGGCAATGCCACGGCACTGGCTGAGGAGCTGCAGAGGCTGCACTGAGGGCAGAGGGCAACATGGCTCAGGCAGACACACCCCATCTCCAAGTAGGGATTTTCCCTTTGCAACCCAGCCAGACGACAGCCCATCCTTGCCTGGGAGTATCCTAAGGAACCTCCCTGCTTTGGACCTTTTTATAGCATAGTGAGAGTGGGCAGGAATCACTGCAGGCAGCTCTGCTGATTTATTTGTGAAGTCCCTGGTCCTTGCTCTGCCTCAAGGCACTGCGTGCCCACAGAGAGCACCCACTGCCACAGATCCCCAGCTCTCACATGGCTGAGACGACTCTGCTGCTGCAGTGTGGGAAGCAGAGACCAATTCATCAGTGCTGAAGTTCCCCTGATTTGCCCCAGGTGTCTTGGCAAAGAGTAAAAGGATTTTTAACTCTTTCAAGTTCCCCCTCGGGATCGATGTGGGTGAGCCAGGGTCCCGCTGGTCACTGTAGTTTTGGGGGCCATTCTGAGGTGGCATTTAATGGAGCACATCCTGGGCTGGTTGTGTGTGAATCCCCATCCCCTGCCCCATGCCAGCCTGAGCTGGTGCCAGCCCATTGTCTTTTGGCTTTTCCTGTGCATGCCAAGCTTGCTGCTTTGGGAAAACTGGTCATGAGAATGTGAGCGTGACCCCAATCCTGCAGAGCCGGGGGCTATGGGGAGCAGAAAACTGGCTTGTTTGAGATCTTACAGTCATTCCTTTCAGTGAAATAGAGTGTATGGAGGGAATGTTTGCATGGTCTACTGACTTTATGGAAAACCAGCTGGTCCTGCTCAATAGAAGCAACTCTGAGCAAAGCTGGAAAGGGGGCAGGAGGGCTCAGCATCCCACCTCTGATCCCCCATGTACTTAACTCACAGGTTGGATAACAGAGGCACAAAGCAACGTGGCACCAGAACAGTTTTTCCTTCAAAGCCCTCCCCTTGTGGGAAGCCATGAGATGCATTTTCCATTGGGTCACCTCTTGTCATTTGGCAGCCCAGCCACAGCACCTGTGCCCAGGGTTTGGGAGGGTCTGGGGGAGCTCAGAGCAGGCTGCACACCCCAGAGCACACTCTCCTCTGCCTGGCACTGTGGGTGGCCTTCCATCTCTGCAGCTGTACCTGTGGGTCCCTGCACCCGTGGGTCCCTGTACCTGTGGGTGTCTGCACCCATGGGTCCCTGCTGTCTTCCAAAGAGGAATTCAGGCACTGGATTTTAGGTATGTTTTTTTTCCTGAGAGCAAAACATGGGAATGTGGAAGTTCATGAGCATCCCCATGGTGGTTGTTGTGGGCAGATTATCTGCCCCAGCACAGGCAGACAGGGCTGGTCCCATCTCAGAAGCAACAGCAGAGTAGAGGGTACTTGTTCCAGTGTCCCCAGGGGACAGGGCAGGTGCTTCCTGAGTCCAAGCCTGTACCCACAGAGTCTCATCCTCCCACTTGTCCTGTTTTCTGTCCATCTCCTCTGCCTGGCTGCTGGTCATGGGGCAGTTTGCTGGTGCTGGTGGTTCCCAGACTGTCCCAGGCGGAGGGGCTTGGGCAGGGTCCACACCAGAGGAGCTTGGCAGCCGCTCTCTTTCCTGCTGTTGGATATCAGAGCAGAACCACTGGCTCTGTCCTGGCTGCTGTGTGCTGCCAGTCTCAGCTCCTCAATAAATACAACTGTAAATCTATTAATTTTACAGCTCTAATTGATGTATTGCTGTAATTACCTTTTATAACAAGGCAATTAAGCCCTATTAAAGATTATTAGCAGATTAAAACTCCTCTGTACAGACACCCCAACCTCCTTATGTGCACAGTTTGTTGGTGGGAGGGAACTGGAAGCCCATTGCAGTCAGGGCCTTGAGGTCAGCGTGGCATGATATAACAGGTCAGGATGCTGGATGAGAAGATCATGGTTGGTTTGGATTGGAAGGGACCTTAAAGCTCATCTTGTTCCACCTCCTGCCATGGGTCAGGACACCTTCCAGTAGCCCAGGGTGCTCCATGTCCTGTCCAGCCTGGCCTTGAACACTTCCAGGGATGGAGCAGCCACAGCCTCTCTGGGTAAACTATTCCAGGGCCTCACCACCCTCACAGGGAAGAAAATCCACCTAATAGATCGTCTGAACCTTCTCTTTTTCAGTTTAAAGCCATTCCCCATTCTCCAGGTCCCACCCTTGCCTCTGCCACTACCTCTCTCTTCATTACTGGGCATGTCACTTAGCCAGGACTGTAGGGGATCTGGACTGCTGCATGCACCCAACCCAGCAATCTTCAGCTCTCTGGGGTCAAATGGCAAAAAAGTTGGAGGCTGGGATTGCCTCCTCCTGGTAGTAGGGTTGAGGTGGGGGGGCAGGCTAAGGGTGCCATGTCTTTTTGGCCAAAAGAGAGGGTTGGAAAAGGAAAATTCCCATTGGAGATGGTATATATCTTCCCTGGAAAGGAAATAGTTGGAGAAATAACCCCATGCTGGGGCTGAGAGTGACAGGAGTGCATCAGCTCTGGAGAGCACCTGGAAGGTGTCTGGGGGACCAGGGTGGCTCAGCCCTGGCTTGTTTTGTGCCTGCAATAGCAGATGCCAAAAGCTGTGCAGTTTGGGAAGTGAACCCCAGGATCTTTGCAATGAGATGAAAAGAGCTGAAAAGCCATTGGAAAAGCAGCCCACAGGGCTCCCCCAAGGGGCACTGCCCAGCCCCATGGCACATCTCCTTCCTCACCTCTCTGTGCCTGAGTAGCTGCATGGCATGGGGGTCCCTGAAGCTGCAGCTCTTCTTGCCACCCCCAAGCCCCAGCTCCATCACTGCCCACACAGGCACATGTATTTGCATTGTGATGTTTGCAGGCCCCCAGTGTTTCTGGACTTTTATGGAAGCTAAAGCACTGGAAAGGGGTTGAAATTCCAGGGATGTGGCTGCTTTCTGCCTTCTGAGTTACACAAGGAAGATACAGCCCAAGCTGAGAGCCTCTCCTCAAGCCCCAGCCTCTTGTCCATCCCTCACTCCTCATCCACCCATTGCTCTGCTGGAGTATCCTGCACCCTGAGTTCCCTTGGTGCCCATGGAACCTGGAGAAATCCATGTTTGTGGGCTGAAGCATGGCACTGTGCCCGTACTGGAGCCGTGGAGCACAGACTGTCCTCATGGCTCATCTGGTTTGAGTTAAACCCTCCTGCCTTGCACAGTGCCAAGTGCCTCTTTGCCAGACCCAGTGACCGGCTCAGGGCTGTGCTGGTGGTGGGTTCCCCATCCCTCTGCACCCATGCTGGTCAGGATGCTCTTGCCTTAGCCCTGCTCTGCATCACCCCTGCAGCACCTGGGGTCTCGTGGGGAAGCAGAGCACTGTGGGGCTCTCTGTGTCCAGAAGAAGAAGGTTTGCAGAGCTGTGGTATGGGAGCATCAACAGCCACCCCACCCTGGGGGAGGTCTGTGTGGAGCAAAGGAGCTGAAGTCTGACCCTCTCTGGGGGTTCTTCACTCCAGGCTGCCCACAACCACTGATGGCTCTGGAGCCAGCAGGGTCCCCCAGCTCCCTTGTCCTGTCCTGCTCCCGCAGCCCTGGGGAGCCCTTGGGCTCAGCCCCCCAGGCAGTGAAGTGTGGGACTGTGAGCCAGGGTCCCGTGCACGGCAGCAGCTTCCTGGGGAGCGTGAGGAACTGGGAACTGCTGGGAGGTGCCAGTGACCCTTGGCTGTGATTTTCAGCTATTGCCCAAGCTGGTCCCTCCCTGCCTTTGCCCTGGATGCTGTTTCCCATGTTAAGGCAGCGAAGCTTTAGCTCCCCTGTCCATGTCCCTGGGGATGGTCTGATCCCTGTCCCTGCGGACACTCTGGACCCTGCAGAGCATCTCCTGCTCCCAGAGCACTCTCAGGCAAGGGGCACAGGCGCTTTCCCTTCCAACCAGGGGTTACATTTTAAAACAAAACAGAGCTGGGCGGCAGCAGCGGCCGCGGGAGTCCCACAGTGCCCCGCGGCTTGGCAGGCACCGCCGAGCCGAGCGGAGCGAGCGCAGCCCAGACCCGCCTTCGCCAGCGAGGCTCTGGCAGGAGCACTGGGGCCCACGGCCCTGGCCAGGCTCGCCGTGGGGCCAGGGCCACCACCCCAGGCTCGTCTGTGTCCTCTGCCTCATGGCCAAGCCACACTGTCCTCCACACTCTCGCCTGCCTTGGGGACGTGACATGCATGGGGGTGCCCAGGGCTGTGGTGTCCCCCCACCAGGGAAGAGGCTGAGTGCACAGGAGAATGTGGAGGAGGAAGGGCACCCCGGGACGGGCGAGGAGGCAGCAGGAGCGAGGAAAAGGGGAGTTTATCTGGGACTGAACAAAGGAGTGGGGTGAAAGAGCAGACCCCTGCCCGGGGCCGCAGGGAGACCAGCGCTGGGTGGGTGGTGGCACACTCACCCCCTACCCACAGCTCTCAGGGGGGCCTCTGAATGCAGGGAGGGTCTTCCTGCGAGCCAAGGTGGGGAAGGGGGTGCAGGGAGGCTGGGGATGGGCACACCAACCCTTTCCCAACCCCCTCCCGCGGCGATGCCAGGACGGAGGGGCTGTGCCCGGCCCCCTCCCGCTCGCTCCCCCCCTTCCTGGCGCTGGGGCAGATTCCCGGCATCGGGCCGTTGCTTTTTGAAAGTTTGCTTGTTGCCGGGGTCCCTTCCCCATCCTGCTACTGTGCGCTGGCAGGCGGGACTGATCGGCTGCCAGCGCGTTAATCATTGCCGGAGCGCGCAGCACACACGTGTGTGCCTGTGAATGTGCGCTGCGTGTTCGCATGTGTTGTTGTTCCGTTGCTGTGTGAGTCATTCCCAGCCTGCCTGGGGCTTTGCTGCGCTCCCGGAGCTGGGAAGCAAACTGAGCTTGGATTGCAGCGGAGACAGGAGGAGCCAGGCAGCCGTCACTCAGGAAGCGGCATATTGCCTGTGCCCTTGACCTTGGACCCCTCCGTCCTCAGGGAATGGTTGGGGGAGGTTGGTTTTGGGGTGCTCTGGCTCTCGCCAATGTCCCCAGCTGCGGGGTGCAGCTCCCTTTCCTTCCACAGAGCCCAACTTTCCAAGCAGGGGCTCACAAGGAGGAAGCTGGACCGCCCAGGGCCCCCACCCACCTCTCATTTCTGAGCTGTAAAAGGCTTTCTTTTCCATTCCCCTTTTCATTTCATTCCCATTTCTCCCACACGGAAAGGATTGGCCTCACAGCTCAATGCAAGCGGATGGGGATGAAGCCCGAGGAGGGATCCCCCACCTCGTGGCAGGACTTGGGGATGTCAGGAAGTGTGTGGCAGATCTGGAAATCACAAGCTGCCTGAGTCTTGGCAATGGTTCGAGGGAGGCAGAGCACTCTGGAGGACTGGGAACCACCCCTGCTGGGACTGGACATACTGGAAGGATGGCTGAGCGCTGGTGGGACTGAGGATGGCTGGAGGTGGGAGAACAGGAAACAGTAGGTCCAGGGAACTGGGATGGGGAAACTGGACTCAACTGCTGCTCAGGATTTGTGGAGTTACAAACTGGCATAGCTGGGCAAAAGAAATGGGAAGAAGGGATAAACCTGGGCACAGGTGGTACTGGGGAGAGCTGGGAAATGGGGGCAACTAGTGCTGAGAGAGCTGGGCAAAGCATCCTCTGGTGTCCCAGGGCTCTGCGATGCCTCAGGATTCAGGGGTATCCCAGGCCAGAGTGTTTTGAGTGACCTGGGACGGGATTTGGGTCCCTGGACCCAGAGTTTGGACTACCCTGGGGTCTTGTGCAGCCTGTGGCTGCACATTCAGGGTGTGCCAGGACCCTCCCACCCTGGGGGCAGCTGCTGAGGTGCTGCCTGCCCTGTCAGGCAGCAGTGCCCGAGGGTCCTGGGAGTGCCTCGCTGCACCCCATTACTGCAGCCCCTCTCAGGGTGCACTTTGCCCTCTCCAAGTCCCTCCAAGCTGCAATCCAGCCTCTGTAGGGGAAATCGCCCTGGAAAAGGCGGGGTGTACCCCCAGAATTGTCCTCCCAAGCCCCCATTTCCCAGGGATGCTTTCCCAGACCTTTCCAAGCAAGGGCGGGGACTGATGCGAGTTGTCTCCACCCAAGTTTTGGATAACTCCACCCGCCGCCGCCTCGCAGCTCCTCCTTCCAGTGAACAGCCCAGCTGGGATATAAGCAAGTCACTCAGACACCGGGAGCTGCCGCGACAGCTGGGCGGGTGGCGTGGGACATCGCGCCGTGACCTGTGCCGTGTCCTTCGCCTTGACGCCGGACCCCATGGCGACGCCTTCGCAGAAGAGGAGCACCCGTAGCGGGGCTTCGGGGACCCCCTTGTCCCCCACCCGCATCACCCGCCTGCAGGAGAAGGAGGACCTGCAGGAGCTCAATGACCGCTTGGCCGTCTACATCGACAAGGTGCGCTCGCTGGAGCTGGAGAATGCCGGGCTGAGGCTCCGCATCACCGAGTCCGAGGAGGTGGTGAGCCGTGAGGTCTCGGGCATCAAGGCTGCCTACGAGTCGGAGCTGGCAGATGCCCGCAAGACCTTGGATTCCGTGGCCAAAGAGAGAGCTCGGCTGCAGCTGGAGCTCAGCAAAGTCCGGGAGGAGCACAAGGAGCTCAAAGCCCGGTGAGTGCCCTGGGGACGCGGCGGTGGGGGGGCACAGTGGTGAGTGCCCTGGGGACGGGGGGACCGCAGCGGGACAGGCGCTGTCGTCATGCTTGGCAGGGAGCCGGGAGGGAGGAAGGAGCAACCTGGAGGAGGCAGGGAGAGGAAAAATCCATGACCCAGCTGGGACAGCAATGTCCATGGTGGGGACGAAGAGAGGAGAGAAGCTCTCTCAGCATTCCCACTCTCCCTCCAAGCGCCATCTTTGGCCAGGGTGCCCTTGGAGGGGTATCTGGGAGTGGAGCTGTGAACGCTCAGGCTGGGGTTGAACAGACATGCCCATGGCCCCCGGAGGGTCCGTGCGACGCGGGGCGCGAGCGCCGGGCTGGCGGCCCCTCTGCCTTCGTCATTCTGGAGCTATTCCTAAACACGCTCCGGCACAGCCCGGGAAGCGGTGCCAGCCAGCTGGCTCTGTCCTGCCCACAGATCTCGCCTGCTCGTCCTATTTTCCTCTGCTGTCTTTGGCACCGGTTAAAGAACCTGCCTGGGTTTTGTTTGCCTTAACCCTCCCTGTGCCGAGCTGCTCCCACCTTGTGGGGTCCCTGGCTTTGAGAGAAGAAGTGCACAGGCTGCACCCGTGTCCCTCTCCTGCCAGCTGTTGCTGGGTGTTGTGCTCCCGGTCCACACTAAGCCTCGCATCGCCCCAGCAGCTTCCCATCGGATTTATCTCTTTCCCTCCCTGCCATCAGAAATGTCCCCTCGTGGCCCCCTCCCCGCTGCCACAGGGCTGGTACTGGTGACCAGTGCAGGTCCCCTGAGGACGCAGGTCGCTGAGGACACGGGGCTCCCCGACCAATGTCACTGCTGGCCAGCCAGGGGCTGGCACTGGGTTTCCCTCGGCTCTGCCAGCCCAAGCAGTGTCAGGATGTGTCCCTGTAGAGGCAGCTCCCTGAGTCCCGCTCCACGCATGGAGCAAGCGGATCCCTTGCCGTCATCAGCTTTGGCTCGCGGCCGGATCCGGGCTGGGCAGTGGCGGGACAACCCCCTCTTCCTCCATTTGATCTTTTGCCTCTTATTCTGGACATCTCGTTTGGAGTCTGTATCAGATGAGGCTAAAATTAGCTCCTTCGGAAGATGCCATAAATATTCTACCTACCGGGAGGGAGAGAACGTGCCGCCTGTTACAAATGTTTCCAAAAGCCCTATGGGGTTTATTTATATTTAACTTTCTGTTTCCCCTTCACTGGTGCAGGTCCGTCCTCTTATGAGGCAGCTTCGTTTGTCCCACTTGCTGCTCGCCAGATCCCTGCTCCCAGATCCCAAGGATCCGGGTGCTGGTGGGAGGAGCAGCTGAGCTGTCTAAAGCCTTTTGCTGCCTTATGCAAACCCAGAACTATCTTGGCCACGATCTTTTGAGGGCTGCAAAAAATGTCCGGCCCGCAGCCGTGGCTGGCAGGGAGTTGGGAGCTGGCTGTGCTGCAGAGCCAGCCCTGTGGAAAATGGATGTGGAGTTTTTCCCTGCGATGGGCTGTGCTCCGGGAGCCCGTATGCTTGTTTCTGAGTGCTGACAACCCTCCTGAAAAAGTTCTGTGACTCGAGGGGGTTCCCAAAGAGCAGCTTGTGGCTGGGAGGTGGGTTTCGGTGGGGTTTGGAAAGCAGTTGGTGCGCGGGGCTCTGGGGGACGGGCGTGTTTCTGTGTTGAGTCGGCTCTGAGTCACGGCCGGTGAGATGGAAGAGCGATTCTGCGGGGGAAGCCGGTGCTGTTCATTCCTGCCTCTGGCGTGTCCTCACTGCCTTGGGCACAGTATCGGGGCTGCTCTCCAAGGCCCAAAACCCTTGCAAAATCCCCAAAACCCTTGAAAAGGGGCTGGCAGCTCATCTTGTGTCCGTGGGGATGTGCTTGATGTGGCAGCGCTGCTCAGAGGGGCACGATCGGCTGCCAAGCCACAATGCTGCTCCTCGGGCTCAGTTTGACTGGGGTGTCCCGAATCTTTGTGGCTTGGGGAAACGGGGCAGCCACAAGACTGACTCTCTGAAGGGGTCGGAACTGTTGGTGGGATCAGGAAGGACCTGCTCAGGCGTTGTTCTGCTCCCTGCCATCCAGTTGCGTAGGAATGTGCCTGCCCTGCCGGCTCTCCCTGCCCATTCCAGCCCCTTGGGTCAGCACCTGGTCTGGGGCTGCTTTGTAGACCTTGACACGGTGACACTTTGTCTAATAAATAACTGACAGCCAGCCCTCTGCACCCGCTGTGCCAGTCAGCCCTGGGGAAGCACCGGGTATCTCCCGCAGGGCAGGCACCCGGGGCCGCGTTATCGGCACCCACAGCATCGCCACTGCTCACCGCAGGGGTTGTCTCGCCAGCACAGAGGGAGGGTGGGGGGCTGGGGGTGCCAGGGCATGACGTGTCTGGACGTGGCACAGTGCTGGTGCTGAGTGCTCTGTCTGGGGAGGGGGAAGAGGTGCTGGCTGGAGGGGGACAGGTTGTGCAAACAGGAGACCAGTCTAACCAGTACTGACGTACTGGTGCAAGAGCTGCATGAGTGGAGGAGGGTCTGGGCAGAGCTGGGTTGGGAGGTGCAGGCAGCTGCCTGCCCTCTGCCTCCTGTCCTCTGCTACCCCTCTGTCCCCAGCCAGCTGCTCTTGCCTTTGGGCTGGACATTTCCACTGCCCATTTGGCTGCTCCCAGTGGTGATCCAGGAGGGGTTTCCCAAAGAGCCTGCCTGGCTCCTCACATGGGGATCCTGTGCAGCCTGGTGCTGGCTGTGCCCCAGGTCAAGGGACAGTGCTGCCTGGCCCTGTTCCACCTGTGTCCCCAGTTCCTGATGGCCTCTGGCTATGCTGGAGCCACTGCTGAGGCAAAGCAGAGGGTGCGGTGAGGGTGGCTGGTGACTCAGGGGCTCTGACAGCACCGGCATTGTCCACTCCCAGATCTTGGGGAGAGACAGGAGCAGTCTGAAATGCCCCTGCCTCTGGTGTCCTCAAGCTTCTCTCCCCCTTCTTGGAGAACACCTGGACTCCAGCACAGTACTGGGTTGTTGGAGAGATGCTCTGCACCCAGTTCTACCCATCACCCCCTCTCGTTGAGCTGACTCCTGACTCACAGGGTGAACAGGAGCCACAGCCCATGCCTTGCTCCATAAGGATTCACCTCATCCCAGATGCATGACGGGTTTGTCAGTGCAAGCCTCAGTCTGGAGGTGCAGGGGTGTAGGATACAGCCCTTGGGCACCTCCATCCTCAAGAAAGGCCCCCCCGGGGGTTCTGTACCTGCTCTGTGGGTGAGGCTTGGCCAGGCAGTGGCCAGCTCCCTCCCTCAAGGCAGGAACCAGCCCTCATTAGCACCGCGGCTGATGAGCGATGCCTTCCTGAATTGCAGCCCCTAACCCGATTAAGCCGGTGCCTTGGCAGCGCCTCTTCCTCCCGGGGCCCAGATCTCATCCCTGGCCCTAATGAGGACAAATCTCCTGTTTCCCAAAGGCTGTCGTGGAGGTAGGAAGCACATCCAAGGGTAGAGCAAGGGAGGCTGCAGTGGGGTGCCAGGAGGTGAACCCCACAGTCCCTCCCCAGCCCAGGGGGTTTTGCCCCGTGCTGGGTTCAGTGAAGACCCTTCAGGCAGGAGCAGGTAAATGGGATGTGTTTAGATGAAAAAAAGTTTAAAAATGAAGGTTCAGTGCTGCCATGGGGCTGGGTGCTTCTTTCGGCAGCAATGAGCTGGTGCTGGAACATTTGCGTGGGGTGAAACCTCAGGCTCCCGGGCTGTTCCCCCCCTCTGCCTCATGGAATCCCTGCCAGGGAGGGAATGCTTTGACTGGGAGGAGGCTTTGCCCTTTTGGAGCAAACAAAGAGGAGCTTGTACAGCTGGAGATGCTTTGGGGGAGTTGGTGACACAGAGCCAGGCTGGTCTGGACCCCTGTGCCCTTCTGGGACCCTCTTAAACACAGTACCCTGAGTCTTTTGTGCTGCAGAAACATTGGTTTTCCCTTGACATCTGCGGGAAACAGCTCAGGATGGTTGGGCTCCTAGAAGGGAGGAATTCTTGCCCGTGCTAACATCCAGCTCCTCTTTTTCCAAGGACAGTCTCAGCAGAGGAACAGGCTCCTGCACTTTCGGTTCGCAGCTCTGCTCCCATTGCTGCATATGCTGTCATTTTCCAGGCACAGCTCTTCTCTTTGCTGTTCTCGGGGATGAGGGGAGCAAGAGGAAATCCTGTTGTTTTAAACATTTTTCTGACAATAGGATTGACTCTACAAATTAAGAACCTTATCCTTGGAGTTAAAGAGAAATGATTGCAAAGAGAATCAGGGCTGGATTTAGTGCGGGAAGGGCTCCATCCCTGACATCCCATCCCAGCCTGCTCTGGTCTCGTGTGCTGCCACAAGTGTTTTTCAGCCTCTCACGTGTCACTTCACTTGTCTGAATCCCAGCAACACTCAGACTCTGGAGCCCAGAGAACTGGGAGTTGCTCCCGGCATGGTGCTCCAGGAGGCAGATGGAGAGGGTGGCGTGGCCAGGGTGGGACATGCAGAGTGGCTGCCAGCTCCATGTTCTGCTGAATTTGTGCCCTTTGGGAGCTGCAATTTCCTTCTCTGCTTCTGGCAACCAGGAGAGGAGGAAGCCGTGAGAACTCTCTCCCTGGTCCTTGCCAAAATTAGGGCTGGAACAAGGAATTTTCTGTTAAGTGTTAGCCCAGTGGGTTTGGGATAAACTGGGAATTGCCTCCTGGTGTCCTGCTACTGGCTGTGTTACCTGTTTCACCATTCTGCTCTTTATGAGGGAGTTTGCTGAGCCTGTTCCTCTGTGACTAGCTCAGCATGTTCCCAAACAGCTGAGACTGGTGCCACGTGAAACCTGTCTCTGTCCACAGCTGCCATCAGACACCCGCAGCCACTCACTGGGGTGCTGGGGCCGGGTGCCCACCTGCCTCTGCTCCCTTTTCCTCACTGCCTAGGTTTGAATAGCTCCAGTGTGAAGCTGAACAACTGTGGAGGGCTGGCACAGCACCCCGGCCCCACTTGGTGTGGTGGCAGCTGCAGCCCTGAGTGCAGAAACCTCTGTGTGACAGCCGGGCTCTTGGACACCCAGAAAAAGCCCCAGTTCATGGGATCATGGAATGGTTTGCTTTGAAAGAGACCTAAAAGCTTTTCTTATTCCAACTCCCTGTCATGGACAGGGACACTTTCCACTAGACCTTCAAGCCCTATTCAACCTGGCCTTGGACACTTTCAGGGATGGGGCAGCCACAGCTTCTCGAGGCAACTTCTACCAGGGCCTCACCACCTTCACAGGGAAGAATGTCCTCCTAATACATAATCTGAATCTGCCCTCTCACTTTAAAGCCACTCCTCTTTACCCTATCACTCCACAAAATATGTGTCTATGGCCTTTTTCCTGTGTGTGCAGGACGTCACAGCATGTCTGTGAACACATGGTGTGATCCAGGGCTCTGAGTATTGGGGAGAGCCAAAGGGTGTGGAAGGTGGTTAATGAAGTGCAGTGAACCCAACCCACAGAGATACCACAAACCCAGCTGGGGTTGGGACACCTCCATTCCTGAGTGAGGCTGAGTCAACATTGCACACTCTCAATAATAAACCAATTTCCTTTTTCCAGTGAATGTGAAGGTGCCCTTGGCTTGGGGTGTCCTTCAAGCTTCAGACAGCCCTTTATGCCCCATTTCTACCTTTTCCTGGTTAGTAGAGTCAGGAGTTGCGACAGCAGCAGGGACAAAGTTCCCCAGTACCAAGGGTGCAAGATGGGTGCTGCCCTGCCTGTACTTTATCTTCCATAATTACAGGGTTGCACCATTGCAGGTGTTGGCACTGTGAACCTGCAGAGAGGTGACAGAGCCAGGGTAGGAGCAAACATGGGCTCTCCTGAAGCTGTTGAATTTTTTCATTGGGGCTGTGAGTGGCTCAGAAGCACCTCTATAGGAGTGAGGTTCTGATAGCAGATGCCTCTCCACCCTCTTGGACAAGAGCCACTTCCAGCCACTTTCTTTGGCTCCTGCTTTCCACACTCTCACATCTCTCTGCTATCCAGTACAGTGCCTCCATCCTGGTTAGAAAGAGCTTGGCGTCTCCCTGTCGTGGTACTTGACTGGAGCTCAGAACTTCCAGGGTTTTTTTAATAACAGCTTAAGGACACACTTTCTCCCTTAAAACCCCATCTCTGAGTCATTTGAGCCCAAACAAACATCCCAGCTCTTGGCATGGATGTGTAACATGCAGGCTTCAAAGAGTTGGGAGCCCAAAGCAAACTTGGCCCCAATGCCCATGGGCACTGAGAGTGACCAGTTGCCCCACTGGAGCTCCCAGTCTCCACTGGGAAGAGCTGAGTGTCCCCATCTCCTGGCAGTGCAGTGGGCTCGCCTGTGGAGCAGCCCTGGCAGAGCGGGGGGATGAGTCAGGCTCAGCCGCGTGTCCCGGGGCTGGAGAGGGTGTGGCACTGTGGGGCGCGTTTCGGGGCTGCCACTCCGGCGGTCACGCTTCCCTGCCCTTTCCTTCCTGGCATGACAGTGGGTAACCCATTCCCCAGCAGCTTCTGTGGGGTGTGAGGATGCTCCACTGCAGGGCACCATGATGAGCCAGGAGAAATTAGGGGGTGTTCTCCAAGCTGAGCTTTCATGCCGTGGGCTTTAGAGGAGAACAGGAGCATTGTGGAGGGCAGCCTTGCCCCTTGACATTGTGCTTTACTGCTTGGGTGGCCTCTAGACCCTCCATTTGCAGGGCAGAGATGCTCCTTTTCACAGCCCAGCCTTAGCTGTGCCATTTCTGTGCAAAAAGCTGGACTGGGGTTTACCTGGTGGTGAGTGTGGTGTGGGCACGTGGGGCTGAGCATGAGGGAGGTGATGGGGAGCCTGGAGCCTCTCACAGTGGCCCTGTTTGCAGGGTGGTCCTGTGCAGGCAGCAATTGGGGCTAAATTGTGCTTTCTAGGGATGCCACGTCTGCAATCCTCACTCTGGGGAAGTGGTTATTTCCTGCCCACGTGCCGAGCAGGTTTGGGCTCCATCCCGGCACAGTAAGAGGGGAACGTGGGCAGAGCACATGGCAGAGCACAGCAAAACTTTGGTGTTCACCTCGGCCGCTGCTTGTCCCTGCACCGAGCTGCACTTTCCCAGTGGCATCCCATCCCATCCCGACCCGTCCGGGCAGCCGCCCTGCCGTGGGGCTCGCGGTGCCGCCGGTGAGTCAGAGCAGCCAGCGGGGCGCGCAAACAAGGCGGCTCCAGCGCAGCCCGCGCTGGCCTCGCTGCCACGGCCACATGCAAATAGACCTTGTGGCAGTGTAAACACCTCGCCTGCCTTTATCTGCGCTGCTGGAGCCGGGATAGCAAACCCTTTTGTTCCCAGAAGGATGTGTGGCAGCTGGATCCAACAATCCCCCGCTTTGTTTCTTAAGCAAATGTTGCTGGCCTGAAGCTTTGCGTACCCAGATTTATGAAAAGTGGGGTGAGCTGCTGCTACTGGAGAGAAAAAAAGGGGCCTTGAGCTCGTTCCATGTTTTGCCTCCACTTTGTCTCACCTTGTGCAGGGACCCTGTTCCTGCACAAGGATCAGGATGCAGCAGGTACAAAGTGACCTCCTCATCCCTTCCCATCACCCCTTTGCATTCAGGGACTGCATCTGTGAGCAGAGGGAAAGGAGGCAGTGTCTGCACAGTGGCAGCACATTTCCTTGCTCCTGAGTCTGGGGTTGCATCCCTACTCCTTCACCACTGCCTCGCATCCATCGTGGCTGTGTCACCAGCTCCCAGTGCAACACGAGCTTGTGGCTGTTTCCCCCCACTGCTCCTGGTCCTGAAGACATGACTAATAGGAGTGACTCAGCTCCCTGTTTTTAACTCCATTTGTAAGGCTCTGGCCATGCCCAGTCCCTCAAGGAAACACCGGGAATCTGTGCTTTGTCTTCATCCTTTGAGGTGCTGGTTTATGGGCTTTGTGTTTGTCGTTCATCCGGAGAAGGATATATTGAAGTGAACGGAATGTTCTGGGGCTTCCATGGAGGGCCAACATTTGGAGCTGTTTTAGGTGAAAAAAAAAAACTAAAAACCCCACAACTATCCCACTAAGATTTAGCCCAATTATTGCAAGACTGTCGTTTGCCATGTTGGAGTGGGATAGGCTGGGCAAAACTCTTTAAATTTCATCCAGTCCAAAATGTAATTGTTAATTTGTTGTTACATTAAATGTAACACAATAATATGAATTATACAAAACTCACTTGTTACCATGGTGAGACTTGGAATTTCCTTCTTCCCTCCTCTTCCCCAAAGCTTTAGTCAGACTTTTGTATCATATTGCAACCTACAAATTGTTAGTAAATTTTGGATTGGAAAAACAACACCCTTTGTGGGGTTTTCCGGGATATCCTCTGCAGGAGTTGGAACTGATGATCCTTGTGGGCCCCTTTCAAGTCAGGATTTTCCATGATTCCAAGCTTTTCTCTTTTGCCTTTCCTACTGAAACTCAGAAGGTGGAATCATCATGGAAGGTGGTGTAATTCATGAATTTGAATTATGTCTGAAAATTCTCTTTCCAGCACAATTCCAGGCTTTTTTTAGCAAGTTCCTTTTTCCTGATGAAGGGCGTTACTGTTTTAATCTATATTTAAGATGGTTTAATTCCAGACCATCAAGTGTCTCTTAGACAACCCGGTTCAAATTCCATGGGAAGCCAGGGAAAGGCAGGTTGGCATGTTTGGAATGGATGGATTTGGGTGCAGAGCCTGGACTGCGAGTGGGGATTGACCAGTGTTTGATCGTGATGTTCTGAGCTGTTGAGAGGTTCAGGTTTATGAAGAGAGACAATCATATAATTCAGGTTGAAAAAGCCCTCCAAAATCATTGAATTCAGCAGTTCCCAGCACTGCCAAGGCCACTTCTATCCCCAAGTGGCACATCCACCTGTCTATTAATAAATGCCCCCAGGACTGGTGGCTGCACCACTCCCCTGAGCACCCTGTTCAAGCCTTTGGTGATTATATTCCAGTGGAAAATGCAGTTTTTACAAGGGAGGAACCAGCCCTCTCTCTGGAAACCTCAGGCTCAGTCCATCCCCTTGGGACCTGCTAAATCAAGTTTCAAGCAGTGGCACGTTGCATGTCACCCCAGCCTGGAGGCTTGTTCCAGATAACCCACAGTTTGGTGGTGGAGGTATTCCATAGGGAAATCCTGCCCTCACTCTGCTCAGCCATGAGCATTGCCAGGCTCTGTGTGCTACCAGTGCTGGGGACTCCCGCGGCTGATCCTCCCCTGCGCTTTGGATCCTCTTTGCATCTGCCTCCTGGGGCTTTGCTGCACTCTGGAAAAGCTACAGGCAGCAGTGGGGAGTCCCACAGGCAGCACAGAGGGTCTCACAGGCAGCACAGAGGGTCTCACAGGCAGCACAGAGGGTCTCACAGGCAGCACAGAGGGTCTCACAGGCAGGACAGAGGGTCTCACAGGCAGCACAGAGGGTCTCACAGGCAGCACAGAGGTCCCACAGGTGGCAGAGAGTGCTCACAGGCAGCCAGGCACTGGCAGACCTGGTGGGATGTTGTGATGGCTGCTCCAAGCTGGGACACATGTGCATGGAGGGTAAACCCTGCCCTTTGTCTGTGCAGACACACAGATTTATGCTTCATGAAAACCTCCCCCCAAAAATGCAGTGTGGGCAGTGGAAAGCCAAGTCTTGCACATTCCCCTGGTGACTCTCACGTGGCAAAAGGGCAAAACCCCCCTTTCCAGCTCTGAAACCCCTCTGGTAATGCCATCCACCCTCCAAAACCACAGACCCTTCTGGTTACTAGGGGGGACTCAGCCCAAACAGCAGTGTCACTTGGTGACTCGGGATTTCCATTCCGAGCTGCTGGCGGAGGCTGTGATGAGTCACCAGCTGGCGTGACAGCCCGGACAGGGAGTGAGAGACACTGGGGCTCCCCAGCCGGCACTGAGCTACAACACCGTTAATTCTAAACAATTAATATACTATTTATTCTCGGAAATGGGTTTCCAGCTTTCAAGCAGTGCAGGGCTGTCGGTTGGTGCTGCAGCCACCTGCATGGACTGGTTGTGGTACTGCTGAAGCTGAAGTGCCTCTCCCATCATGAGAGGGGAGGCTGCAGGGTGACTATGAGTGGGCACAGGGTGTTTGCTCTGGTGCATTCAGGGGAAGGGGAAAAACACCTTCATACCTTTGGGAAGGGCATGCGTGGCCAATCCCTGGAGATATTGCTGTGGTCAGGTCCCATCGCACTGGAGTTTGTGTGCGCCCACAGCTCCCAGCAAGGCTCCTGGTGATGGGGCTTGTGGAGGGACAGGAATGACTTGGATTTGTGGAATGCCAGACTGGAAGGTCCATTTGTATCCCCATGAAATGCTTTCTCCTAATTCCGAAAGAAACAGCGGTTTTGGTTCATTTTAAGGAGGCAAGGAAGGCCAGATCTCAGTTCCAGGAGAGAGAAGTCCAGCCCTTGGGAGATGCCAGTGAGCCGTTCTCACCCTGCTGAGGCCACGTGGGGTCAGACAAGCCCCTCAACCCCAGGGATGAGCATGTCAGGAGTGGGTGGCAGGACCCGGGCACCAACCCTGGCACCAAGAAGGTTCTTTGGCACCGCTGACACCTGAGAGTGGGAGCTGTTTCCGTGCATCCATGAGCACAGTTGGCACTGGCATCCCCAGCTCGCTTTGGCAGGGGTTTGGTGCCCCACAGGATGCTGGCTCCGTGCAGATGTTGTCCTCGCTATACATCACGCTGGCTATTTCCAGCTCCCTGCTAGGAGACCAGCCCGTGTTTATCCTGGTGATTTGGCAGAGGCGCTGCGGCACAGATGAGTCAGGAGCTGGGAGAAGCTGCTTCGCCACATTCCCATTGCCCCACCACAGAGGATTTCCAAGTCTGCCTCTCCTCATGCTGTTCCTGCTGCCTATCCTGTGGGGCCCTGGGCCCTGGGATCCTGTGGGGCCCTGGGCCCTGGGCTGGGGGAACAATCCTTGATGAAGAAACAATCTCTGGTATAGGGGAGCAATCCCTGCAGTGGGACAGTGATCCCTGCGGTGGGTGAGGGATCCCTGGGATACATGCAGTGATCCTGGGACCAATCCCTGGCACTGAAGGCAATGCTGTGCAGAGCAGTCAGCTCAGGGTGGGGCAGAGGAGGTTTTCTGTGTCCTCCCAGCAATGGCAGACCTCCATGGGCACATGCTGCCTCTTCCACCTTGGGCTCCCAAGCTGTAAACACCTCAAGAGCCTTTTCTGAGAGCCTTGTCTTAGCAGTAGTGTGCCCAGGAGCAGGGAAACTTGGGCTCTGGAAGCCAGGTGGGACCAAAACCTGCAGTCCCAGGGGATTTGTAGATGTGCGTAAAGATTTATGGATGGGACATGAGCTGTCGAGTTCCCTGAGTTGGCACCTTCTCCAGGGTGGGGCAGCTGTGATTTGGAGGCAGAGAAGGAGTGGAATGCCTGCACCTCCACCAGCTCCAGCCCGTGCATTGGTCGCCTTCCAGCATGTGAAGCCCAAGCTTCAGGAACACTCATGGAGATTAATAGTGGAGGGGGGAAACCGAAGAGTGTTTCCTAAAAATGCAGTGATTGGGCTGTGTTGTCTCGGAGAGGGTTGGTGTTGGTGTCTTTCCAGCAGCCTGGTGGGCTCGTGCCTGAAGCTGCTTTGATGAGCTCTGATGACTCTGTCCTGTCTTGACTTTTCCAGAGGGAAAGCCCAGACCTGCCAGGTTTCCAGGCTGGGATTTTGGGGCAGAGGCGGGGGGAGCAGTAGCAGATCCTGCTCTGTGGTGTTGTCCCTGAGCCCTCTCTGAATCTCTTGTGCCGAAATTGCAGCCTCGTGTCTGTCAGTGCTGAGCGCAGCCAGAGCAGATCCAACTTTCCACTAACATTTGGATTTTCTGGCTGCTCAGCTGCAATTTTCATTCTTTTTTTTTCCTTCTTCCTGCTTTTAAAAGCTAAAAATAAAACATCTTGAGGCCCCTTTTCCCTCCATATTTTCTCTTGAGACATTTGTTTCTTGAGGATTTGATGCCTCTGTTGTGTTTTCTCCTCTTGGATTGTTTTTACCCACAGCTCTCCCAGCACAGGGGATCAAATCCTATGGGACACTGAGCCCATGTCCCCTGGCCACAGGCAGCCAGCCCTCCACGGTGAGTCTCTGCTTCCCTTGGTGGATTTGAGATCTTGTAGACTCTAGTGAGCAGAATGGGGATGCCAGTGGAACCCTCCAGAGAGGGGGAGGAAAGTCTGGCTGTGCCCCCTTCTCCAGGGAAGTGGGAGCGGCGCAGCTGCCGTGGAAGTTTTTATTTTTAGCCCAGCACCAGCTGGAGCCTGGGAGGTTGCTGGTGAATAAAAGCAAGACCTGAGGGGAGAAGGGAAAACATAAACCCTGGCTGGGCTGGAGTGAGGATCAACAGGAGTGGTGGACATGGCAGTCCCCAGCACCAGAGAGGACTCTCCTGTGGGATGACACCTCATCCAGAGGCTGCTGCCACATTCAGGATTATGGTGTGTTTGGAAGGAAAATGGGGGGAGATGCTCAGATCCTGGGGAGCTGAATCATGCAGATCACTGGACCTGTCAGAGCCAAGGACAGGACAGGATTCATCTCACCCCTCTCCCTCCTGCAGAACTGCCCCCAAGCTCAGCCCCATGACTGGTGAGCTCCGAGCTGCTGGCTCTGCTCCTCATGGTGCAACCCAGAGCAGAGCACAGCAGGGAGACTTCAAAGGCAAAGGGATTTGTCCTGGACTCATCTGGGGTTTAATGTGGGGCTTTCCAGGCACTGATGCCCAGAGCCCTGGATCTCTCTGTTCCCTGGAGATGGACGTTCTGTTGGGATGCAAGTTTGACCATCAGCATTTTCGCCTCCACTTGTCACTTACTAATAGAACCAGTGTCCCCGAAGGACTTGGAGAATTCAGTATGTTCCAGAGCCCCATCCTGGAGAACCAGTGCTGCCTGGCTGTACCCAAACCTCCACAGCCAACACGGCGAGCAAAGAGCTGCAGCAGCAAAATGCCCAGGATGAGCCTTGCCCGGAGTCACACAGAACCTCCCTCCGTCAGGGATGGCAGGCTTGGCCCCCGCTGGCAATGCCGGGGTGGCCACACTGGCTGTGGCCACGAGTCACGGCCAGATGGGAAAAGTCACCCTCAGCCACTGGTTGCAGTGAGCCTCGGAGCCTGGGATCTGCTCCCGGCTGGCATTCTTGTCCTGTGAGTCACTGGCATGAAAGGAGTAGGTTGCACAGGAAGGACCCAGCACAGAGCTCCAGCAGCAGCTCCAGAAAGCGAGGCTGTAGTTCTCTGGAAAAGGGGGACCAGCACCGTTCCTTGGTCAGTTATTCCACTGGGGGCTAAATTCCAAATTCTCAAGATTGCTTAAATGCTATTTAGGCGGCATAAAAGAGACTGTTTTATGGAATTTATGGACTATGAAATCATACTCTGTGCGTATCATTGAGACTTTCTTACCTGATGACATGAAAATCTGAACAAAAGAACATAATATAATTTATTACAGATCCGGCATGTTACTGATCCCTTTGCACCACAACAAAGAGTGTTCTGGGCTGGGAAAGGAACTCTCAGAAACAGAAAGAAAGGCAGAAGATAGATCTTCACATAGTTCCAAGAAAAAGTCTGCAAGCTGCTCCTGGATTCCCAGAGGCTCTTGGGCTCTGCTTTTCCTGACAGCAGCACTTTAAGTGATTCTGAATTTCGTTACTGTACGTGTAGGAATAGTGACTTTTTAAACTGTCCTTCCTCAAGCTGAATTTCTGCTCTTTTAACATGGAATTCATCCTGGGATATAAAGTGGAGTTTGTGCTTAAAAACAGTAGTTTGGGATTTTCAAACCTTTGCTTTAGTCTGCAGAATAACAGGATGACTTTTCCATGCTGGCTCGGGACAAGAAACAGAAAGAAATGCAGGAAAGTTTGCTGTTGGCCAAGCCAGGATCTTCCCATATCCCTGCGAGTCTTGGAATGCCGTCACTGCTGGTCCCGGGGTCCCAATCGTGGTGGTCCGGATCCTGCCCTGGGATGGGCTGAGTGCTGGTGGTGCCGCCGGCCGTTCCCTGGTATTTGTGACCCATGATCTCATGGCGTGGGTGTGCACTCCCCGCCCCAGGAATGCGCCCCAGGGCTTGCAAACAGCCCGTGCCCGGCCAGTGCTCACCCACAGCAGAGGGGCTGCGGTCCCGGGGCGCATCCCACCTCCACCAGCTCCACACCCCGTTTTGAGGGACGTGGGGTGACAATCCCACCCTGGGCTTGGCGACTGCTGGGAGCCGTTGGGACTTTTCTTTTTATAGGACCTACCAAAATAGCGCCAGGCTGCATTTTGGCAGTGCAGTCAGATCAGATTCCCTGGTCACACGGCGGGTCTGCAAGGAATGGCCTTGACCTGCTGTCAGAGGGCTGGAAAAGCGACGAGGGCAGTGGGAGCTAGGATGGCACAGGAGTCTGGATGGTGATGCCAGAGGTCGGGAGGCACGTCCGCAGCCCTGTGCCAGGCAGCTGAGGTGCCACAGCTGAGCTGCCTGGCCACACCTGTACAGCCCCTGGCACCTGCTTATTGCCCAGTGACTCCCATCTGCTCCAGGACAGGCACTGGGCTCCCAACACTGGCAGAGTGCCGCAGGCTCCTCTGTCCAATCACCTTGGTAGGGCAATGGTGGCTACAGGGCAGCTTCAGCTCCTCCCCAGCTGCTGCTGTGCCATCCATCCTTGTGTCACACCATGCCACACCATGCCATGCCATGCAGTGCCACACTCAATTGTATGATGTGCTCTGCCACACCACGCCATGCTGCACCCTATCATGCTGTGTCACCCTGTGCCACACCATGCCACTCTGTGTCACACCATAACATGCTCCAGTGTCCCACCACACTGCATCACATCCTACCATGTCACATTGTGCCACTCTGGCCCGAGACTGGTCAGCGCTGGCCTCTCATGGTGCAGCTGCACTGTGGATGTGCATATCACCCATGGGTGCTGCACCCTGAGACACCTCTTGGTCCCTTGGTCCTTCCCAGCCCTTCCTGCTTTCCAGTATCCACACTGGATCCCGGGTGGTCAGGACCTGATGGTCCGCTCAGCGTGTGGGTGTTGGGGACGAACCTTTTTGGGGGTGATCAGAGGGCTGCAGACATGATGCTCTGTGTGCTTGAAGTACAGTGCAGGGGTGTTGGGTTTTCTGAGAGCAGCCTTGAGGAGAACGACTTGGAGGCATTGGTGGATGAGAAGCTTGGCATGACCTTAGAGCACCTTCCAGTACCTAAAGGCGCTCCAAAAACTGGAGAGACTTTGGACAAGGGCCTCGAATAACAGGACAAGGGAATGGCTTCCCACTGCCAGACGGCAGGGCAAGATGGGATGTCAGGAAGAAATTCTTCCCTGTGAGGGTGGGAGGCCCTGGCACAGGTTGCCCAGAGAAGCTGTGGCTGCCCCATCCCTGGAAATGTCCAAGGCCAGGTTGGGTGAGGCTTGGAGCAACCTGAGCTATTGGAAGGATTCCCTGTCCATGGCAGGAGGGTGGGACCGGATGAGCTCTAAGGTTGCTTTGAGTCCTAGCCATTTTATAATTTCTTGATGACTGTGATTTTCCCTGATGTGCAGCTAATTTGTGCCATCCTTTGACCTGCAGGAATGCCAAGAAGGAAGGGGACCTTCTCACTGCCCAGGCACGCCTCAAGGACGTGGAGGCTTTGCTTAATTCGAAGGAGGCTGCGCTGTCCACAGCCCTGGGTGAGAAGAGAAATCTGGAGACTGAAGTGCGGGACCTGAGGGGACAGGTGGCCAAGGTGAGCAGTGGCAGTCCTGTCTCCAGCTTCCCCAGGTTCCCATCTGTCCCCCACTGCCTGGGGGCTGTGCCAGGTCCCCACTGTGCAGGGGGGCTGTGGGGCAGATGCAGATGAGTGGTGGGTCCCCAGCTATGCTGGATGCAGTGTCCAGAGCCCACTGTGATGTTCCCTTTCAATTCCCTGCCAGTTGGAAAGTGCCTTGAACGAAGCCAAGAAACAGCTTCAGGATGAGATGCTGCGCCGTGTGGATGCTGAGAACCGGCTGCAGACACTGAAGGAAGAGCTTGAGTTCCAGAAAAACATTTACAGTGAGGTGAGCTGCAATGTACCATCACAGTGCTGGGATTGCTTGGGATAACCCCTGTTCTGTGTGTTGTGTCCCCTTCCCGAGGTGACACCGTGTCCCCTGACCTGTCCCCCCAGGAGCTGCGGGAGACCAAGCGCCGCCACGAGACACGGCTGGTGGAGATCGACAACGGGCGGCAGCGCGAGTTTGAGAGCAAACTCTCCGAGGCCCTGCAGGAGCTGCGGAGCCAGCACGAAGCCCAGATCAGGCTTTACAAGGAGGAACTGGAGAAGACCTATGGGGCCAAGGTGAGCAGCCCCCCTACACCACCTTCCTCTCCCCTCAGCCCTGCAGAGTGCAGGTGGGCAGTGGGTGCTGGGAATGCTGATCTCCCTGTCCTGTCCCCCAGCTGGAGAATGCCAAGCAATCGGCTGAGAGGAACAGCAACATGGTGGGTGCTGCCCACGAGGAGCTGCAGCAGACCCGCATCCGCATCGACAACCTCTCCTCGGAAGTGAGCCAGCTGCAGAAGCAGGTGAGCTGGGACCAAGGGCTTCCTTGGGATGTCCGCCCTGGGGATGGGCCCCTCCTGGGGATGATCCCCTTCCGGGCACGGCCCCAGCTGGAGTGGCCACCCTTACCTTCCCTCCTCACAGTTGGCTGCCAAGGAAGCGAAGCTGCATGATTTGGAGGATATTCTGGCTAGAGAACGTGAGACCAACCGGCGCCTGCTCTCCGACAAGGAGCGGGAGATGGCTGAGATGCGGGCACGCATGCAGCAGCAGCTGGATGAGTACCAGGAGCTGCTGGACATCAAGCTGGCTCTGGATATGGAGATCAATGCCTACCGCAAGCTGCTGGAGGGCGAGGAGGAGCGGTGAGTTTTGGGCACCATGCCCAGCTCTGGACTATGTGGGTCCCAGCCCTCATGTCCTCACTGGCTCCATCTACTCTTCTTTCCCTGCCAGGCTGAGGCTGTCCCCCAGCCCTTCCTCCCACAAAGGTGCATCCCGAAGCCACTTGTCCACCTCGGGCTCCTCCAAGAAGCGGAAGCTGGAGGACAGTGAGAGCCGGACCAGCTTCTCCCACCATGCCCGGACCAGCGGCCGTGTCGGTGTGGAGGAGGTGGACTTGGAGGGCAAGTTTGTCCGTCTCAGGAACAAGTCCAATGAGGCGAGTTTGCCTCCAGGGGGAACCCTGGGGTTTCTGGCATGAAGCTCAGCCCTGCTTTGCTCCATGGGCAGGAGGTGGATGGGGCAAGCTGGGGAGGAACTGGGTTCTGAGGGTCGCTGCTCTCTCTCTTGCAGGACCAGGCAATGGGGAGCTGGCAGATCAAGAGGCAGAATGGGGATGATCCCCCCATCATCTACCGTTTCCCCCCAAAATTCACCCTAAAGGCTGGCCAGGTGGTCACGGTGAGTCACTGCCTGGTGGAGGATCCAGCTGAGATCCTGAACCCTGCTGGGCTGCTGGTGATGCAGAACTGTTGGTGTGTGGCTTTTTGCTGTGACAGACCCACATCCCCAGGCTCTGGGCTCTGCACATCTGAAAAGTCCTTTTTCTACTGCTTTTCTCCCCAGATCTGGGCCTCAGGAGCTGGAGCAACCCACAGCCCCCCCAGCAACTTGGTGTGGAAAGCCCAGAGCAGCTGGGGCTCCGGGGACAGCCTGCGCACTGCCCTCATCAACTCCAACGGGGAGGTGAGAGCCGAGGGCAGGTCGGGCTGGGGCCATGAGGAGTCGGCAGGCACTGAACCCCCAACTCCCTTCCTGTCCCCCACAGGAGGTGGCCATGCGGAAACTGGTTCGCACTGTGATCATCAACGATGATGAGGATGAGGATGATGATGAAATGAGCATCCATCACCGTCATCACCACGTGAGTAGGGCACTGGGGATGCCACTGTTCCCAGGAGGCCTGGTGGGGGATGCAGTTCTGCTCCCAGGCAGGGTAGGAAGCAGTTCAGCATCACACAGGGTCAGGCATATGGGAGAAGGCAGCAGGGAGTCTGCTGTGGAAACAATGACTTGAGAGAAACCAATAGACCTCTGGCACTTGGAGGAGGTTGCTGCTCACCAAAAACGCTCTGGAGACCTTGCTGGAAGTTGTCTCCAAGCCTGAGCAACCTTGAAATGCCATGAAAAGTGTTGGAGGAGCTGGAGGGAGGCTGAGCTGGTACTCCACATCACTGAGAGGACGGAATGGTGGAAAGTTGATGGATGACACTTCTCATCAGCAGCTGCTCTGTCCTCTCTGCTTCATGAGGGTGCTGGAAGAAATCCAGAGGAGGCTTTGTCCTTCCTCTCAAACCCATCATTCCCCACATGGAGCTGAAATATGCATAAAGAGGAACAGCGAGCAGAGCAGGCAGCAGGCAGAGCAGGCAGCAGGCAGAGGGTAGGCAGCCTGCCAGGAAAATAGCTGCAGCCACTTCTCCCAGAGAAACATCCCTGGCTGCAGCCCAGCAGCCCCCACCAGCCCATCCCACAGGATGTCTGTGTCCTGCACGTGAGATGCCCACAGGAATCGTGTGTGGAGATGTGCAGTCATGGCCATGCCATCCCTCAACACAGGTGAGAGATCTGCTGAGTGCTGCTCCTAGGGCTCTGCAAGAGCAGGATGGAGCATCCATCATCCACTTTCTTTGAGTTCTCTGGATCGGAAGAGTGGTGCTGTATCAGCAGATTAAGCTACTGGATTGTCCCACTCCACTCTGCCCTTGTGAGACCCACCTACAGTGCAGGGTCCAGTTATCAGGCCCTCAACACAAGAAGGACATTGAGCTGCTGGAGCAAGTCTGGAAGTAGCCATGAAGATGCTCTGAGGAATGGAGCCCCTCAGCTCTGGAGACAGGCTGGGACTGCTGGGGTGTTCAGCCTACAGAAGAGAAGATTCCAGGGAGAACTTAGAGCCCCTTCCAGTGGCTAAAGGAGAAGAGACCTGGAAAAGGACTTTAGACAAGGACTTGGAGTGACAGGACAAGGGGAAATGGCTTCCCACTGCCAGAGGACAGGGCTAGATGGGATGTTGGGAAGAAATTGTTCCCTGAGAGTGTGGTGAGGCTCTGGCACAGATTGCTCAGAGAAGCTGTGGTTGCCCCATCCCTAGAATTGTTCAAGGCCAGGTTGGATGGGGCTTGGAGCAACCTGGTCTAGTGGAAGATATCCCTGCCAATGGCTGGAGGGTGGAACAAGCTGAGCTTTAAGGTTGATTCCAACCCAAACCATTCCATGATTCTGTGATTCTCTTCTCTATTGATTATCCCTGGACAGAGGAGCCAAGCTCCTGCAGCCAGTGCTGCCCATTTGTCTGAAGGATGATCTTTTCTAAGAGCAAATTTCCCATCAGAAAGCCATCAGCTCATGAGGTGTTGAGGAAGAGGGTGTCTTGAGAGGAGCACAGCTCAGGTGTCTCCCTTGTGCCAACAGCCCTGGGTGCAAGGCCACGGCAGCAGGACAGGTCATCCACTGCCAGTATGCCAGCCCCAGTCACTTGGGATTAGAAATACAAAAATAACAATTCTATTTTATTATTTTTAAACCATGTGATGGAGGGGATGGGCGAGTGCAGACTCTCTTTGAGGACTAACTCAAGAGGTCCCCGGGGTCACACCATCATCCTCAGGGCAGGGCCTCAGGGCAGAGGATACTCAGGCAGGGGCTCAAGGTCACTTTGTCTGTCCCCCCCATGTCTAGGGTAGCTGCAGTGGCTCCGGGGACCCTGGTGAATACAACCTGCGCTCACGCACGGTCGTGTGCGGCACGTGCGGTCAGCCGGCCGACAAGGCGGGCACCCAGAACGCCGGCATCAACACCATGTCCTCGGGCTCCTCCACCTCCAGTGTGACCGTCACCCGCAGCTACCGCAGCATGGGCGACTCTGGCATCGGCCTCGGGGACAGCCTGGTGACCAGGAACTACCTCCTGGGGAACTCCAGCCCCCGCAGGCAGGTCAGTGTCATTCCCAGACCCTGGGTCCAGTCTGTCCCACTGCTGTTGAGTCCCCACCCTGTCCTGGTGTTGTCCTTTCTCAACAGGGCAGCACTCTAGGAATCTCATCCCCTCCCTCCTGTCCCTGCTTTTGCTCTTCCTCTGTGGGTTCACACAAGCCTCTTTGTAAGGGATCGAGGAATCAGAAGGGAATTGAAAAGGGATGTGGCCATAGCAGCTCCCCACCCCACCCCATCTCACACCATCCCATCCCACAATCGGCCCCCATGGCATCCCAGAGCATCCTCCATCCTCATAGCACTCATTCCACCACTAAGTGTTGTTCATGCTGGTAACATGAATATTTCAGGACCTAAATATGTATTTTATCTCTATATTATATGAGATTGATATATAGTATATTCTGTACTAGTACTCCCAGTCAATATAATCCTCAACTTTCACCTACTGCTAGTTCTCAAATTTCAGAGCTATGAACACCCAAGCTGGGGGGGATTTATTTATTGCACCCCAAGGGCCAGGGCAGAGGAGAGCCCAGGACAGTCCAACCACCGTGGGCATCCAGAGGGTCTCACTGGACACTTCACAGCCAGACCAAACAGACAGTGACACTGGGCTCCTCTTAACCCTCCTCTTTTTCTTTCTCCCCCCCAGGCTCAGGCTGTGCAGAACTGCAGCATCATGTAACTCCGTGGCGCATTCCTGTGGTTCCTGCCCATCTCCAGCTAGGTTTTTTCCCAAAGCAAAAGAATTTTTGTTCCCTTAAAAAGAAAATATATCAAAAACCAAGTTTGGGGGTTTTTGTTTTCTATAGCAGGAATTTTATATATATATATATATATATATTAAAAGTGCTAAAAGATGCTTTGATTTTTTTTGTAAAGAAAAAATCTATTTCTATATAAAAAATCCAAACCAAAAAAAAGCTTCTCAGCTTCACAACTTTTTTAAAACTTCAGCCAAAGACAGCAAGGACTTGTGTTTACGGAGCAGCCATGCAGGAGGAGATCATAGTTGAAACGCTCTTTAGATTGTACCTTTTTTGCCAAAGCTTTTTACATAGGACTGGGAGAAGTGCAGCCATCCCCACCGCAGCTGCGTGCCACGGGGGCTGTTGTCCTGCCT
This sequence comes from Pithys albifrons albifrons, assembly GCF_047495875.1. NCBI lineage: Eukaryota > Metazoa > Chordata > Aves > Passeriformes > Thamnophilidae > Pithys > Pithys albifrons. The sequence continues at coordinate 1,544,678 of NC_092487.1, forward strand.
CTAGTGGAGCACAGTGCCTTTACAACCCTTTTTCTTGGGATCTGAAGCCAAAATTCCCTTTTTCTTTTTTTTTTTTGTTTGTTTTTGAATTGTGATTCCTGGCGGTGCTGGCGTGGGGGCTCCTGGCAGCTTGCAGGCAATGCCCATGTCTCTCCGTGGCCATTGCCCCCTCACCAGCCCCCTGCCCGCCTGCACTCCTGGCACTCCACGTACTGTATTCCCCATATTCCCTATCCCAGGCACCTCGTGCCCTTTGGGTTCCTTCTTTTTTTTTTGTAAGCAGCCGAGTTGTGCCTTAGCTGAGGCGGGGGCCAGGCTGGGAACCCCTCTGGACCCCGCACGGCACTGAGCAGAGATGGAGTAGGGGAAGTGAAAACCCACCAGAGCCGCATGCCAGGACCAGGTAGATTTGGCAGCTGGGGTGAATGGACCTCAATTCCACAGGCTCAGCCCCAAGAGGACCCCCCAGGTCCCCCTCTTTGGGGTCTGCTGCGTCTAACGGGATTCACCCCAGTTTTTCTCAGCTGGAGTTAGTCAGGCTTGTCTCTGGTGGCTGGAGCTCAGGAATCGTTTCAGGGATGAGGCGAAGGATGTGCAGTCCAGGCAGGGCTGGTTTGCCAGGAAGGCACCCAGGAAGGTGTTTTGTTTTAGCAAGGGGGATTTTGGGATCTGGCAGGAGCAGCTCCCCATTCTGCAAGGGTCCATCCAGCCATTGACAGACGTCTTGGCTTCTTGCCTCTATTGGGGAACACCTGCAGCCCCCCAAGCCTCGAGCACAGTGGAGGGCAGAATCAGGTCCCACGACAAGCCCCCTGCTCCAGTGAGATCTGGCGAGGTCGTGTATGTATCCGTGCTTGCAAAGCTTCTGTATTATTGCCTGTATCTCCTTCCAGAGTCAAAATACAGCCAAACCCTTCCCACGCTGTGTGCTGTCATCATTGCTGTCCAGGGGGTGATTTGGGGATGCTGCACAGGGGTCTGGGGCTCAGCTGGTACTGTGGATGGGTAGAGCAGAGTGGCCCTCCACACCCTGACTTACCCAAGGGTGGGGTGCTGAGATCTGGGGCAGCTGGGCCAGAAGCCCCCCAGTGAGGGACTGGTGGGGAGGGGATGGAATTTGGGGTGAGGGCTCAGAGCTTCTCTCCCTTGGGGTTTTGGGGACCAGACATTCCCCAGGATGGGATGGCGTGGTGGGTGCAGAACCTGAGTAAACCCCTGACTGAAGGTTTGCTCCTACCTTAGGGATGACCCCCACATTCTGCCAAGGGGATCCCCTTTGCCCCCCGGGCCGTGCCAGGCACCGGAGCGAGGCGGGAGGCGATGCCGAGGAGAAGGAGAGCTGTAAAGCCGATGCATAATCGGCTTTACCAGGCACAGCGCTGGGGAGCCGCGATGTGAGAGGACACGGGCGGGCGGCCGGGGCACAGGCACAGCCAGGTAGGTGCCCGGGGTGCCCATCCCCTGGGGGTACCCTCACCCCAGCACTCAGACACCCGGGTCCCCCCGAGCCATGCAGGGCCACATCACCCCAGGTTTGGGTGCAGCAAGGCTGAGGCTCACGAGGGTAGGGGGTGCCAGAGGATCTCTGGAGCATCACTGCCACCTCCCAGCTTCAGTACAGCTTGTGGGGACCCAAGTGAGATGCCATGTCCCCTTCCAGGGGAGGGATACAGGACTGGGGGCTCACAGGTTGGCAGGGGACATGCTCTCCCCTTGCCAGTGCCCCATTTGCCCCCCGTCTCTGCCAGCTCAGGGGTGCCCGTGTCACAGTGCTGGGGGTTGGTACCCTCACAATGCTGCAGCCTGTCCCCTCCATGAGGATACAACCCAACTCTGAGCCTGGCAGTGCCAGGCCCTAAAAGTCATGAGATTGTGCCCAAAATAGTAGGTTCTGGAACGGCAGGGAGAAGCCCTGGGGAAACGCTGAAACCTTGTGCTGTTGTCTGGCCATGCTGTCAGGAGGAGACAGACCAGGAGACAGGAACTGCCTTAGGGAACTGCCATGGGGAAATGCAACAGAGAAGTAATGCCCTAGGTCCTCCCCATGGCACCCCACGGGACCCCGGTGTCCCAACACCCCCAGGGTGGGTCACACTGAAGAAGGGATGAGCTGGAGACCTGTGAGGTCCCTGCAAAGACTCTCAGGGACATTGCACAGCCCTGGGGAGATGATACACACACTGTGGAGATCTTACAGAGCCACATGGGGACCATACATACCCCACAGAGACTTTGCACAGCCCTGTGGGGAGTGTGTACAGCCCACAGAGACCTCACACACATCTACAGGGACTTCTCAAAAGAGCCTGTGACAGAGCTCCAGCCCCATTCCAGCAGAAGTGCTTAGGCAAGGTTGGGTTTCTCCTGCTCCTCCTGCCTTCCTGTGGGGCTGAGCCCTTCTCTGGGTTCCCCTGGAGTCTGGCAGGAGGGAGATGGGACCCCAGAACAAGGGCCACAGCCCGGCCTTGCTCACTTGTGCACTGAGTGTCAGAGTCTCTGCAGAGGTGCCCTGGGGTACGTAACTGGGTGGGAGCACTGGGGTTTGGGTACATGCTGAGGACCATCAGGGTTTTGTGGGGAAAGTCTAGCACAGGGAGCCTTGGAGCAATCTCTGGGATGAGGTAGAGCTGGGGCTGACCCTGGTGTCCAGTAGCCACCGGGGTTTACCAGCTGGGGCACAGCTGGGGCCCCGCCAGCCCCACGCTGGCCCCTCCAGGCCCCTGCGTACCCAGGGAGATTAAGGTCAGGCTGCCCCACTAATCCCAAGGGGGAGTTAAGATGTGAGCTTGTCCCCGCTGCCAGCCCCTGAGGCTGTACCCCGAGGTGCTGCACGTCTTGGGACCCCAACAGGGCACCCTGGGGGGACCGGGGAGAGCTCGGGGGCTGTGGCTCAGCCTTGAGGTGGGAGGGGTCCCTACAGCAGGCTCCAGATAAGCTTCCAGTGCCAACAGGCACGAGGCACAAGCTCCTTACAGCTCTCTGGGAAAGGCTGTAACACCATGGGAACCAGGGAGCCACTGGTGGGGCACTTGGCTCTGCTCTGCAGCCCCTGCAGGGCAGGTACCCCCAGCAAAGGGCCTGTTCCAGGCTTGCTGCTTTTGGGGGTGCTGATACTGCACCCCAGTTGAAGCAGAGACTGGCACCTCTCCAGTGCCTTGTGTAATGTGGGCTGGGGGCAAAGTCACTTGCAGGGTCTTGCACGGAAGGCACTTGCAGAGGATGGAAGAAGTGGTGGCTGGAGATTCTGTTACGGGGCTCAGGGCACCCCACTCTCACATTTCTGGGAAGGGGAAGGGGGCAAGGTCTAAAGGAGAAGTGCTGTCTGCAGGCGCCAGCTGGGCTAGGCTTCCTGGCAAGGGAAGTTTCAAGGGGGGAAGTGCAATCAACCAAAATTTCTGGGTGCTGTGGAGGGGAAACACCCAGGCGACCTGGTGCCACTGCTGTGCCACAAACTCCCTCCTGGTACATCCCAAAGGCAGGTAGTGTGGGAAGGCAGACCCAGCAGCACTTGTCTGGGATGGATGAGTGGGAACAGGGTGCTGAGACAGGGGTGGGGACGCAGGAGTGGGGGGTGGATATGGGAGTGTAGACATGGGGGCAGAGATGGGGCTGCAGGGATGGGCTGTGGGTCTGGAGGTGTTGAGATGGGAGCAAAACTGGGGTGAAGGGCCCCAACGGAGTTATGGGGGCACAGGAATGTGCCAGATGAGAGCGGTTGGACAGGACACGTGTGGGGTCAGAAGGATGTCCCTGCACCTCATGGGGATGGTGTGTGTTGGGTGGTGAGGGGGGGTTCCCACACGTATGCCGGTGGGCATCCCCCCTCCCCACACGGGGCGTGGGTTGCGCAGCCCCGAGTCCGTCTGGCGGTGTGTCCGTCAGTTTGGTGGGGCGGGGCGGGCCCGGGCTGTGCAGCCCCGTGTCCGTCTGTCGGAGTGTCCGTCGGTCTGTCGGCGTGGGGGGGGCCGCGGCCGGCCGAGGTACAGCCGTAGCCATGGCGACGTGAGCCGGATGCGGGGCCGGGGGATGCTGCTCCCGCCCGCCCGCCGCAGGTCGGTACCGCCGCACCGGGCCGGGGCCGGGGCCGGCCGGGGGGCCCGGGGGTGTCCAGGGGGGTCCCACGGGGCGGGGGGCCGAGCGGGACGGGGGCAGTCGCCATAAAGGGGCTGGGCTTTGGGGACCCCCCGGGCTGATGATGCCAGACAGCGACAAAGGGGCTGAGGTGCCGGCCCTGGGGAGGGTCTCCGGCATCCCCCTGGACTCCCCCACACCCTGCGCTCACAACCCTTCCACACACCCCTTTCTGCCTCCCTTGGGCACCCCTCCACACCTCCTCTATCCGCACCTCCTTCCTGTGCATCCTCCTCTCTCTTACCTGCACCCCCACAGCTCTCCTCACCCTTTGCATCACCCCCTCATGAATCCTCTCCCGTCTTTCCTTGCAACCCCACCCTCCACATTCCTCCCCTTCATCCTTCCATATCCCCAGTCCACCCCTCCTCCTCTCTTGCTTTCCATCTCCCCTAAACAACGCCCCTCTGCTCCAGGCCTGGGAGGGGGGGATCGAAGGACCCTCCTCCAGGCTGAGCTGCCTCAGCCACTTCTGGGTGTTGGGAGCATCCCTGCACACCCCCACAGCACAGGGATACTCCTGGGAGACAACATGGGCAGGGAATTGGAGAACAGTAGCAGAGGAGGACCAAACTCTTCCTTGCTGTGGGAAAGGGAAGGTCTGGGCAGCTGGGAGATCGATGCCACCAGCTTCACACCTGCCCAGCGCTGTCACAGCTCACCTTGCTGAGCACACAGGCTGGGCCTGGCTCTGGCCCACGGCAGGTGAGCACTCTTGGCAGAGAGGATGGATGTTCATTGGCAACACGATATTCCCTGGCTTAGAGGGAATCCTCCAAGAGGAGATCCAACCAGGGCCGAGATCCAGAGCCACGGTCATGGCCAGCCTGAAACCACCCCAGTGCTCAGAAACCCTTGGTGGCATTTGCTCCCACAAGCCAAATCCCACGCAGAGAGATTGTAATGACTCATCCCACCATGTCCCCAGACCACTGTGACCAGGGAACCCAAAAAAGAGGAGGGACAGGGCTATGAAGGGATTTCGGTTCCCAACTCCACTGTAGCAGCCTCGAGGCTGCTCTTGCCTCACATCCTGTCAGCACTGGCTCATGCTGGGGAAGACTGGGGGGCTTTCCCCAGTCCCTCCACAGCCTCCCCCCCCCTCCCCCCCGAGCTTTCAGCCTTGCCAAGGGGCCTCTGCTCCTTTTCCCATCCCTCCTCCCCCACTGCGGCCCCGATGGCTCTGGCCCAGGGCAAAACAATGCGGCCGGTCCAAGGCTCCGTGCAGCCCCGTCCCTCAGCCAGCCCTTCGCCAAGTGGGAAATCCGGGGCAGAGTAACCTACTTTCTGAACTCACAAGGAGCTTCTGTCCCAGCCAAGCAAGGTGGTGGGGACAGCACTGCCCTCCTGAGACTCTGTGTCCCGGCAGGCCAGTGTGGGCACCGGGGGAGGCAAGTAAGGAGGCCCTGGCAGGGCAGGATGCTCCTCAGCCTCATCCGGAGAGAGACACTGGGGTATCTCAGGTGTGGCTGTGGTGTTTGGGGGACCCCAGAGATTTGGCTTTGGTGTGTTTCTTTCCCACGGTCATCCCAGAGCAGCCTGGGGTGGAGGATGGAGACTCCAGAGAGGCAGGTTCCTGGGACAGCTGCAGAAGCTTTATGGGGACAGTGCTTGGCCCTGGGGGCTGTTTGTGGGTGAGATGCTTGGCCCTGGGGGCTGTTTGTGGCAGAGATGTTTGGCCCCAGGGGGCTGTTTGTGGTGGAGATGCTTGGCCCTGGGGGACTGTTTGTGGGGGAGATGGATGCTTGATCCATGGGGCTGTTTGTCGGGGCAATGCTTGGTCCAGAGAGCTGTTTGTGGGGGCAATGCTTGGTCCATGGGGTTGTTTGTCGGGGCAATGTTTGGCCCTGGAGGGCTGTTTGTGGGGGTGATGGATGCTTGGTCCATGGGGCTGTTTGTGGGGGCAATATTTGGTCCATGGGGCTGTTTGTGGGGGTGATGGATGCTTGACCCTGGGGGCTGTTTGTGGCGGAGATGCTTGGCCCTGGGGGGCTGTTTGTGGGGGTGATGGATGCTTGGTCCATGGGGCTGTTTGTGGGGGCAATGCTTGGCCCTGGGGGCTGTTTGTGGGGGCAATGCTTGGTCCAGAGAGCTGTTTGTTCGGGCAATGCTTGGCCCTGGGGGCTGTTTGTGGGGGCAATGCTTGGCCTTGGGGGGCTGTTTCTCAGGAAGATGCTTGGCCCCGGGGGCCTGTTTGTGAGAGTGATGGGCCTTTGGGGCTGTTTGTGGGGAACAACGTTCGACCTGGGGGGGCTGTTGTTTTGGGTAATGCTCGATCCCATGCGCCTGTTTTTGACCTGCTGTCAATCCTCACAACTCACAGGAAAAGCGCCATTGCTTTGCTCACCCCAAAGATTTTCCCAAAGTTAGGAAGGGAACCCAGGCATCTGGGCACCCATTTTTCCCCCTGCCGCCCCCCTGGCACCCATCTGGAGGAGCAGAGCACCTCGCTCCCATCCCGGCTGCCTCCGCCAGGCTTCGCTGCGGTCCCCGCGGGGGTGCGAGCCCGGGGAGGCGGCGCAGGCACCGCTGCCCGAACCTGCCGAGGCTCGTCCTCTTCCAGCAGGACTTTCAGGTTCCCGCAGTCCCGGCAGGGCCACGCGGGGCTGGGCTGGGCTGAGCGGCCCAGCACGAGCCGGGCTGGGAGCCCAGCGGGGCGGCCCCTCTCCGGCCGGACTCCGGGCATGGACCCGCGGGGGTTCCGTGGCCGCAGCCCCCAGGGCTCAGGCTCCCACCCCGTGCCGATGCTCCAGGGGTGGAGGTGAGCGGCTCTCTTCGAGGCCACCGGAGAGGTAATGGCGCTCGCTGGGGGCATGGTGGCCACAAGCAGGGGGTCCTGGGGACTGTGAGGTTCTTGTGACTCTTTCCCCATTGCTTCTGGCATGAGCTGCAGAAAGAGCTGCAACAGCGAGGGATCCCGTGTGTTCCCCACTCCTTTTTGTGGACATTGGTCAAGGATGGAGCCAGACAGAGCCATCCCTGATGGGGATGGGCACTGTGGGACTCTGCATGGGCGAAGGCTGGAGCATCTGAACACCCCTGTGTGGGCAGTCCTGGTGCAGTAATCCCGCAGGGTGAGGGGACATCTGTGACTGTGCTGGTGCCACAGTGGGAAGTTCTCGCCCATACTGGGGGGCCCACAAGCAGCTCAAGGCTCTCAGGTCCCCCACCCCCGGCTCTGCACCGGGTGCTGCTTCCCCCAACTTGTTTCCGCTGGTTTGAAGTGACGTGCAACCAGGCACCACGTGCCCTCACCTTCACTCTCTCCCTCCCCACAGGGATGGTGCTGGGACCCTCTCGGGGCACATCCCTGCCGCCCCCCGCCATGCCCGCCGCCCTCCACCTGCTCTGCGGGGTGGTGGTGCCGGCTGCCATGCTCTGCGCCGAGCCCCTGCCCCGCATCGCCTTCCTCAGTGGTGAGTGGGGAAGTGGGGAGCAGGGGGGTGGGAGGGGCTGGGGCAACTGGGGAGGGGAACACGCAGCCTTGGCCTTGGGAGAGGGCCCGTCCCCAGGGCTGAGCATCCAGCATCAGGAGCCGTGGGGTGCTCCAAGCACAGCTCCCAGCCTCATCACCCCTTTCCTCACCCCCATGTGGGGCTGGAAACAGTTCTGGTGGCCACAGGTGATGAAATGGGTGACAGGAGCAGATGAGACTGGTTGGCATCCCAACAGCTGTGAGAGCAGGAGCTGGGGGTAACTGTCCCAGCACAGCCATTTTGTCACCCACTTGACATTCAGGGTCTGCTCAGGGTCACCCTGGGGGGAAGGAAAAGCTGCCTCTGGAAGGGACAAGGGACAGTGTGTCCAGCTGAAAGACAGGTGGCAAAGTAGGGGTTTGGGGGTGCTGTGAGGTGATGATTAGGTAGCAGGAGGGTCTATGCCCCACGATGGCACTCTGCCCTTCCAGCTGTCACTTCCCATTTCCCAAACAGCCATGACCAAAATTGCAAAATCCCCCTGCTCCAGTGCCTGATGGGGGCAAATGAGCACCTACAGTCCCCAGCTGTGCCCAAGGGCACCCATGGGGCTTGTGACCCCCCCCCAGGGTGGCACCCCAGGTGTAGTGCATCCCCCAAATGCAGCACCACCCTCAGCCATGGCCCCAAAGAGTCACAGGCACAGCTTAGGGGAAAATGCACCAAATTTCTGGGATTTGGAACATCAAGCTCTTGCAGCAGGACCTGGAGGGGACAGGGGAAGGTGGGGACCTGGATGGAGAAGTGGAGACTGTGATGTGGAAGCTGCAGGGGAAGCACAGCACCCCATTTCCTGCCTGAGAGGTGGCACAAGGCACAATGGCAGCTGCAGCCACATCCGCCTGGGGATGATGGTGGTGGTGGGATGTGTGTGTGTCCCCCTTGGCCCCCGTCATGCCCTTTGCTCCTGCCAGAGGACCCGCAGCGGACCCTCACCCACTTCAGCCAGGAAAACGTCTCCCACTATGACATCTTCCTCCTGGATGAGAGCGAGGAGGAGCTGTATGTGGGGGCACGTGACCGGGTGCTGGCCCTCACTGTCAGCATCCCTGGCAGCATCCATGCAAAAGCCTCGGTGAGCACCTTCCTCTTTTGAGGAGGGAGGGGGTTCTCCTCCTCTGTACCTCAGTTTCCCCACTGGAACTGAGCTCAACAGCCCAGGACCGTCTCCATTCCCTTTGCAGATAATGTGGGGACCAACGGCTGAGAAAACCTCTGAATGTGCTTTTAAGAAGAAGAGCCAAGAGGTGAGAAGACCCCGTGGGGGCTCAGGGGTCCCATGGAGCTACTGGGGTGCTCAGTCCCCCACTCTGCTCTTCCCCCCCAGACCGAGTGCTTCAACTTCATCCGAGTTCTGGTGGCCCTGAACCAGACCCACCTGTATGTCTGTGGGACCTATGCCTTCAGCCCTGCGTGCACCTACATCGTGAGTGTGTCCCCCAGGACAGGGCAGAGGGGTTCTCCGGGCAGGTTTTGGTAATGCTGTGAGGACCCACAAAATAAGGCCCCAGGAGTGAATTACATCATGAGTAGTCCCTGGGATGGGGGTGCTGGGTGTCCCCCCATGAGGGGCATCTTTGTGCTCCATAAAGGAGCACTCAGTGATTCTCACTCAGCAATTCTCACTCAGCTGCGAGTGACTCTTCCTCTGGCAGGGAAACCCTGATTTTGGGTCCTGGTCCCTTCAGGTGACTCCAGGCTCCCTGTCCCTGCCTCAATTTTCCCCTTCCCTTGCTGAGCACATGGTGGGGACCACTACTCTGTGACAGGAGCTGGGTACCCCACCATCCCTCATCATTCTCCCTGCACCCACTTGGAATACAGGCCACCCCTTGTCTGCAAGGAATTCCACAACTTTTCCCTGCAGATTTGGGGTGGTTTTCGCTCCTTTGGGTAATTTTTCTCCCCTTCCCATAGCACCTGGAGAACTTCACGCTGGTGTCCAGTGGCAGAGGACAGCCCTTCCTGGATGGGAAGGGCCAGTGCCCCTTTGACCCCCAGCACACCCACACGGCCCTGCTGGTGGGTGAGTACAGGGCCAGTGGCCCCATGCGTGGGCACCCACCCCTAAGATGGAGCAGAGGGTGACAGTGGGGAGTCCCCACTGTGGCTCACCCCTCTGCCCTGTCTCCAAGCAGATGGTGAGCTCTACACGGGCACCATGAACAACTTCCAGGGCAACGAACCCATCATCTCCCGCTCGCTGGGCACCCGCACCCTGCTCAAGACAGACGCCTTCCTCCGTTGGCTCTCGGGTGAGCAGAGGGACAGTTCTGGGGAGGACACCCCAGTGCCAGGGGTGCCTGCAGCCCCTCAACTCCAGCTCCTCATCCACCTGCCCTGGCTGTGCCTGTAGCCGACGCTGCCTTCGTGGCCTCCTTCAGCATTCCTGGGGACGACAAGGTCTACTTCTTCTTCGAGGAGACAGCAGATGAGTTCGACTTCTTTGAGCGACTCCTGGTGCCACGGGTGGCCCGTGTCTGCAAGGTGAGTGCAGGAGTGGCACTGGGGGACTATGGTGGGGGACTATGATGGGGGATAATGGAGGTACAGTGATGGGGGTGATGAGGATGATGGGGGAAAATGATGGAAGGGACAATGATGAGGGTGCAATGACAAGGGACAATGATGAGGGGTGATGGTGGGCATCGATGGAGGTACGATGATGGGGAATGATGATGGGACAATGACATGGACAAAGATGGGAGATGATGACAGGGACGATGGGTGTATGATGATGGTGGACAATGGCAGGGGGTGATGATGGGATGATGATGGGGGATCATGGGGGTACAGTGAAAGGGGATGATGACAGGGGATGATGATGGGGAACAATGACAGGAGACAGCAGAAGTACCCAGCTCCTGCTGCTTAGCACCCTCTGACTCCCACAGAGTGATGTGGGGGGAGACAAAGTGCTGCAGAAGAAGTGGACGACATTCCTGAAGGCACAGCTCGTGTGCTCCCAGCCTGGCCACGTCCCCTTCAACGTCATCCACCACGCCTTTGCCCTGCCCCGCCATGGCGGTGGTGCCGACTTCTATGCTGTCTTCACCTCGCAGTGGTGAGTGCCCAGGAGTGTGACAGGCACCCTCCTGGTGCCCACGCTCTCCTGATGCCCACCTGGATGTCCCCACAGGCAGATGGGCAGGGCGGGCAGCGCCGCCGTCTGTGCCTACAGCCAGGAGGCTCTGGAGAAGGTCTTCGAGGGCAAGTACAAGGAGCTGAACAAGGAGAGCTCCCGCTGGACTGTCTACAGTGGCCCTGACATGAGTCCCCGGCCTGGCAGCGTGAGTGCTGCCCACCTTGGGGGAATGGACCTTCCAAGGGGCAGTGCTGGTCCCCAAGGGAAGGGGTTTGTCTGTCCCAGTTTGCCCTGTGTGCTTGCACTGCAAGTGCACTGGGAAAGGAGGAGGGTCCCTCTGCACCCCACTGATGCTGGCATTGGCAGCGCAGGGACACAGCACACCTTCCCCTCCTCGTGCCTCTGTTCCCCCTCTGTTTCAAAACACTGACTCCTCTCTCCCTGCAGTGCTCCATGGGTCCCTCCTCAGACAAAGCCCTCACCTTCATGAAAGATCATTTCCTGATGGATGGGAAAGTGTCACCCATCCAGGGGAAGCCACTCTTGGTGAAGTCAGATGTCACCTACACACGAATTGCAGTGGATGAGACTCATGGCATCTCAGGGACCACCTACCGTGTCATGTTCCTGGCCACAGGTGGGTTTATGTGGGGGTGCACACAGGATCACCCCTCTGCCCCTTTCCTTGGCTCCAAAGCCCTGGTGATGTCCCCTGTGCCCCACAGCGGAGGGTTTCCTGCACAAGGCAGTGGAGCTGTCTGAGGGTCCCCACATCGTGGAGAGCATCCAGCTCTTCAGGACGTCAGAGCCAGTGAAGAACCTGCTGCTGGCCCCAGGGAAGGTAAGGAATGGGATCACCCAACAGGCCCTCTGGCATCAGGACTGTGGGAATGCTCAGCCATGCACCTCTCTCTCCCCAGGGCATCCTTTATGTGGGCTACTCCAGAGGCATCCTCCAGGTCCCGGTGGCCAACTGCAGCCTGCACCAGAGCTGTGCCGAGTGCGTGCTGGCACGGGACCCGTACTGTGCCTGGCACAGCCCTGAAAACTCCTGCCAGCCCACCCGCAATGCTACCGGGGACAGGTGAGCACTAGCATGAGGATGGGAAGGGGGATGCAGAGGGAACTGGGATGCTGACCCTGCTCTTCTGGCCTCAGGAGCGGGTGGCTGCAGGACATCGAGACAGGGAGCCCGGCCACCACGTGCCACCACGGGAGGAGTGTGGCCATGCCCCGAGCACTGGGGCCACTGGAGGGTCCCAGTGTGCAGAGTTGAGTATGGGAGCATGGCAGCATGGGGAACACAAAGTGGGATGGGGCACACTGGGTGGAATGGGACACATGAGGTGGGATGGGACACATGGAGTGGGATGGAGCACACGGAATGGGATGGGACACATGGAATGAGATGGGACACATGGGGTGGAATGGGGCATGTGGAGTGGGACGGGGCACATAGAGTGGGATGGGGTGCACAGGGTGGAATGGGGTGCACAGGGTGGGATGGGGTGCATGGGGTGGGATGGGGTGCACAGGGTGGGATGGGGTGCACGGGGTGGGATGGGGTGCACAGGGTGGGATGGGGTGCACGGGGTGGGATGGGGCACGCGGGGTAGGATGGGGTGCACAGGGTGGGATGGGGTGCACGGGGTGGGATAGGGCACATGGGGTGGGATGGGGCGCACGGGGTGGGATGGGGTGCACAGGGTGGGATGGGGTGCACAGGGTGGAATGGGGTGCACAGGGTGGGATGGGGTGCACGGGGTGGGATGGGGCACGCGGGGTAGGATGGGGTGCACAGGGTGGGATGGGGTGCACGGGGTGGGATAGGGCACATGGGGTGGGATGGGGCGCACGGGGTGGGATGGGGTGCACAGGGTGGGATGGGGTGCACAGGGTGGGATGGGGCACATGGGGTGGGATGGGGCACACGGGGTGGGATGGGGTGCACAGGGTGGGATGGGGCGCACGGGGTGGGATGGGGTGCACAGGGTGGGATGGGGTGCACAGGGTGGGATGGGACACACGGGGTGGGATGGGGCACACGGGGTGGGATGGGGCACATGGGGTGGGATGGGGTGCACAGGGTGGGATGGGACACACGGGGTGGGATGGGGCACACGGGGTGGGATGGGGCACATGGGGTGGGATGAGTCACATGGGGTGGGATGGGGCGCATAGAGTGGGATGGGGGGCACAGGGTGGGATGGGGTGCACAGGGTGGGATGGGGCACATGGGGTGGGATGGGGCGCATGGGGTGGGATGGGGTGCACAGGGTGGGATGGGGCACATGAGGTGGGATTGGTCATACAGGGTGGAATGGGGCACACTGGGTGGGATGGAACACATAGAGTGAGATGGAGCACATGGGATGGGACACATGGAATGAGATGGGACACATGGGGTGGAATGGGGCACGTGGGGTGGGATGGGGCACATAGAGTGGGATGGGACACATGGAGTGGGATGGGGGGCACATGGTGTGGGATGTGGCACATGGGTTGGGATGGGACACATGAGGTGGGATGGGACACAAAGTGGAATGGGGCACATGGGGTGGGATGAGACACATGGGGTGGGATGGGGCACATGGGGTGGGATGGGGCACACGGGGTGGTATGGGGCACATGGGGTGGGATGGGACACAAAGTGGAATGGGGCACATGGGGTGGGATGAGTCATGGGGTGGGATGGAACACACGGGGTGGGATGGAACACATAGAGTGAGATGGAGCACATAGAGTGGGATGGGGCACACAGAGTGGGATGGGGCACACACACTATCTCACCCCACTCTCCAGTTCCCACAGTGCTCAACCCCCCACTGAACACCGTGGTTCACCTGCCATGCCCCCACCACTCTGCACTGGCCACCTACAGCTGGGAGCAGCCCGGTGGTGACAGGAAGGACACAGTGCTGCTGCCTAACCACACGCTGGTGGTCATCATGCAGCAGGGGACAGCTGGCACCTACAAGTGCCAGGCTATGGAGAATGGCTACACCTGGACTGTGGCTCACTACCAGCTCGGGGACTCTGTGGGGGCAGCCCAGGGGGACGGGCTGGGTGAGGAGTTGACCTGGGAGTTCTCGGACACCAGCACCCGCCGGTCGTACTGGCCAGAGTTTGTGACGGTGACGGTGCTGCTGGCGGTGACTGTGGCCGCCTTCCTGGTCCTGCTTGCCTACCGGGACCAGTTCAGAGCCCGGAGCAAGGTGCGGGGCTGCAGCGCTCCCCACAGCCCCCCGTCCCGCCACCGGGAGAAGGTGCCCCTCAATGGGGGCACCGGAGAGCCCCCAGCACCTGGAGCCGCTACCGAGGAGGAGGAAGAGGATGAAAGTTCCCGCGCCTGCTGCCTCCAGCTTGGTGGGGACATCGACGTGGACAACAACCGGCTCCACGTGCCAGGGCAGGACATGGCATGACACACGCTGAGGAGACCCTGGGGAGGGTGGGAGGGAGGGGCTGTGAATGTGAAGGGTTTTTGGTTTGGGTTGGGGTTTTTTTTGGGGGGGACTGTTTGTTTTGATTTGATTTGAGGGTTCTGTGTTTTGGTTTTTTTTAATTTAATACACGTGTTTTAACATAAGGTGACATTCCAGGGTAGGGGGATGGGGTGGGCCCTGGGAGCAGTGGGGGTGGGATGTGTCAAGGGGGTGGGATGGGGAGAAAATAGAGGGGAAAGGAAAAGTCCTGGAGCCAGGGAAAGGATGTGTCACAGAGAAGGAGCGTGGCTGTGGGGCCAGGACATGGGGTGGGGACTGATGAAAATGGCAGACGCTGACACTGCTGTCACTCCAGGAAACACTCCCGGGATCCATTAAAACCTCAGCAAGGGCAAAGCTGAGCCTGCCACACTCACGGGCACCCTCCCTGCACTGCCAGACCCCCCCAGACACTGCATGCCCCTGACCCCCAGTCCCGGGGCAGTGGAGCCCCTCAGTCCTCCCCAGCTGCCCCCATTTCTGATGCCTTCCATCTGCCCTTTTTAAGCCAAACCAGCTGTAAATTTTCCTGCCTTTTTGTATTAAAAAAGGAAAACTCAATGCAAACGCAGCGTGGATGTGTGCAGGTGTGTGGCACCTGCACAGGTGTGTGCAGGGAATGTGGGATCTGTGTGCAGGTGGGGGGGGTGTGCAGGTGTGAGGTGTGTGTGCAGGTGTGGGGGGTGTGTGCAGGTGTGGGAGGTGTGTGCAGGTGTGAGGTGTGTGTGCAGGTGTGGGGGGTGTGTGCAGGTGTGGGGGATGTGTGCAGGTGTGAGGTGTGTGTGCAGGTGTGGGGGATGTGTGCAGGTGTGAGGTGTGTGCAGGTGTGGGATGTGTGTGCAGGTGTGAGGTGTGTGTGCAGGTGTGGGAGGTGTGTGCAGGTGTGAGGTGTGTGTGCAGGTGTGAGGTGTGTGTGCAGGTGTGGGATGTGTGTGTGCAGGTGTGGGGGGTGTGTGCAGGTGTGGGGGGTGTGTGCAGGTGTGGGATATGTGTGCAGGTGTGGGATGTGTGTGCAGGTGTGAGGTGTGTGTGCAGGTGTGAGGTGTGTGCAGGTGTGAGGTGTGTGTGCAGGTGTGAGGTGTGTGTGCAGGTGTGGGGGATGTGTGCAGGTGTGAGGTGTGTGCAGGTGTGAGGTGTGTGTGCAGGTGTGAGGTGTGTGTGCAGGTGTGGGGGGTGTGTGCAGGTGTGAGGTGTGTGTGCAGGTGTGAGGTGTGTGTGCAGGTGTGGGAGGTGTGTGCAGGTGTGGGATGTGTGTGCAGGTGTGGGAGGTGTGTGCAGGTGTGAGGTGTGTGTGCAGGTGTGAGGTGTGTGTGCAGGTGTGAGGTGTGTGTGCAGGTGTGGGAGGTGTGTGCAGGTGTGAGGTGTGTGTGCAGGTGTGGGAGGTGTGTGCAGGTGTGGGATGTGTGTGCAGGTGTGAGGTGTGTGCAGGTGTGAGGTGTGTGCAGGTGTGGGGGTGTGTGCAGGTGTGGGGGTGTGTGCAGGTGTGAGGTGTGTGTGCAGGTGTGGGGTGTGTGTGCAGGTGTGGGGGTGTGTGCAGGTGTGAGGTGTGTCCAGGTATGGGATGAGTGTGCAGGTGTGGGGTGTGTGCAGGTGTGGGGTGTGTGTGCAGGTGTGGGATGTGTGTGCAGGTGTGAGGTGTGTGTGCAGGTGTGAGGTGTGTGCAGGTATGGGATGAGTGTGCAGGTGTGGGTTGTTTGTGCAGGTGTGAGGTGTGTGCAGGTGTGGGATGTGTGTGCAGGTGTGGGGTGTGTGCAGGTGTGGGGTGTGTGTGCAGGTGTGGGGTGTGTGTGCAGGTGTGGGGTGTGTGCAGGTGTGGGGTGTGTGTGCAGGTGTGAGGTGTGTGTGCAGGTGTGAGGTGTGTGCAGGTATGGGATGAGTGTGCAGGTGTGGGTTGTTTGTGCAGGTGTGAGGTGTGTGCAGGTGTGGGATGTGTGTGCAGGTGTTGGATATGTGTGCAGGTGTGCAAGGCACACATGTGAAATGAGGGATGAGGAGACTGGGAAGAGGGGTAGGGCTGTCTTACACTGCCCACCACTCCCTTCCTTTGTGTCCATCCCTGCTGTCGCCCGCTGCTCGCCGTGCCCCCGGCCCTTCCCAGCCCGTGAACTCCCCCTGGGGAGCGCACGCCCCGCACGCAGCCGCCGGGGGTCGCTGGCCCTTTAAGAGCAGGAATTGGGCGCGGTCCCTTTAAGGCGCGCGCGAGTCCCCGCCCCGCCCCACCCTCAACGTGCGGGGGCTCCGCGGGCCGCCGCCATCTTTACTGAGGGCTAACAGTGCGCGCGCGGCACTTCCGGCGCGGCCTCGGCCCTTCCCCAAGATGGCGGCGCCGCCCGGGCGCTGACGCCGCCGGTTACTTCCGGGCGGGGGGCGGCCATGGGGCGGCGGGGTCGGGCCGGGGGTCCCGCCCGGCGGCCTGAGGTGAGGGGGCGCTGGGGCCGAGCTTGGGCCTGCGGGGGGTGGCCTGGCCTGGCCTGGCTTGGCCTGAGCGGGCGGCGTTGCGGTTAGGTCTGACCGTGATGGCTCGGCCCGGTGCGGGGCCGGTGCGGGCAGCGGCGGTAGCGGCTGAGCGAGGCCCTGGCGGGTATGGGGCGCCGTGGGGCGGGACGTGGGGGCTGCAGGTGAGGAGCGAGGGACACGGGGAAGCCGGGGTGGCGGCGTGGGTGATGTCGGGGAGCAGGAGACACGCTGGGCTTTGGAGGAGTCCCGGGCGAAGCGGCCGAAGCCCCCCCCGGGCGGGCGGGGAAGGGGCGGGAGCCCCTCGGGCCGGGAGAGTGAGGGGCTGGAGACCCCCGGGATGGGAGAGAGGGGCTGCAGAGCAAGGGAAGGGGTCGGAGCCCCCTCCCCGGGGCAGGGGTTGGAGACCACCGGCGCTGCGGGAGCGACGCCGCCCGAGGCCCCGCGGGGACACCCCGGTACACGGCGCTGGGGACGCGCCGGGCCCGCGCGGTGACCTTGAGCGGGTCCCGGGCCCAGCTCTGCCCCTTGTTTGCCGTCTCAGAGCACGGCCGAGCTTTTGCGGGCCCAGAATCAGCGCTGGTGGTCTCGCTCGGGGCGCAGGAGAGCGGGGGGCTCCGGGCACGGGGCTGGGGGTGCTGCGGGGTCCGCGCCGCGTCTCTACCGAGCGACAGCCCCCACGGGAGCTGCGGATCGTCGGCGAGCCTCGGCTTGTAGCCTTTCTTCCCCCGCGTTATATCCTGGATTCCTCCCCGGTTTATATCCAGAGCCGCCCCCCGCCTTTGTATCCGCTCCCGCCCCGCGGTGAGTTTAAGGAGTGAACACTCTGGACTTTGCCAAGGGAGCTGCCAGCTGGGGCCGGTTTCGTGGCACAGGAAGAAAGCTCTGAGCCTTGCGGTGGGTTTGTTGATCTCGTGCTTTCCCACTTGGGAGCATCTCCAGAGGCAACCCCGGCGAGCAGCGGGGACTCGGGGGGCGGCTCCGGGTGGTTCCCAGGCGGGCGCCGAGGCATTAACATGCTGGGCAGGACACGGCCTGGCCGGGGCACACAAAGCCCCTGTCTCTGTGTGCCAGGGAATCATCTTTAGCTCCAGCTGCAGCTGGAGCGTTCTGGGGACTGGACTGACAGGGTGACATTACAAGGACCTGAACTGGAGTGTTGTGCTAAATTGAGTTCTGTGTTTAGGAGACTGAGGCTGTGCCCAGACTAACCTGAGAGCAGGAGGGGGGACGGGCTTTGGTATCTCCCCTGCTTGGATTTCCAGGCAGAAGTTCAAGAAATGCTGTTCTGTGATGGTGGAAAGGGACCACTGAGGGGTGGTCTTGGCATGGAAGCTGTTCCAGAGGTGAAGAGCAGAGTGGCTGTGGGAACTGGGGGGGACCTGGTACACTGGTACTTTGGTTTGGAGGGCAGGGCAGTTCTGAGGAGATTTAGATGTTACTTTTCTATCAGCCTCCCCAAAACTACTTGAAAGATCATCAAAGTGTTGCTGAATGGATGTGACAGGATCCCCGGATCCCTGCCCTGAGCAAGGCCCTGATCTAAATTTCTAGAAGGATAAATGCTCTGAGCAAACCTCTCATGTTGTCAGAGCAAGAATGTGGCCATGCTGGTCATCCCTGAGGGTGCCAGGATGCCCTCCCTCTTCCACACAGGAGGGACTTTGAGTGACCATGAGCCCTGGGATTAAAGTGACTGTCATTCAGATCCCGAATGAGAGGAGTTATCCCTAAGAGTCTGGAGAAAGTGCAGCTATTTCCTCAAGAGGTTATGGCTAAAATTGTAAACCCAAAGCACTACAGAAAACTACATACAAATCAAGGATACTTCATTATTGTCATTTTGTTTTCCTTATTGCAGCAACGAGGATGTTTTTTGCAGGCAGTCCTTCACTTTCCCATGGGGAGCTCAGTTCCATCCTTGGGTGGCAGAGGAATTTGGAGTATGGACTAAACCCTCAGGCTTCACCAGGAAATTGCAGTGGCCAGACTTTTCTATTCAATAAAATATTAAGTTAGTGAGACTCCTAACAGGAACCAAGCCATGTTTTCATTGGTGCTGTGGTCAGATAATTCCTCTGCAGGAAGCTTTGGTGTTTATCCTGCCACTCCTAGTGAACTCATTAATGCTGTAAATTGTAATTAAAGCAATCCTGGCTTTGTTTAGCCAGGCCCTGGTGCTTGTTGTGCCTTATCTGCCAAGGCAGTTGCTGGTACAAGTGTTGGACCCGATGCCCTTCGGTATTTTTACCTCCCCTGTCCATGTCAGTGTGTAACACTGTTTGCTGCTCTTTAGCAAGCGTTTTCTTGGCAGACAGGCAGCAAAATGGTCAGTTAATGGCACCTCTACCCTTGCCCTGCCATAATTTCATAATTATGTAGTTTCTTCTCCATGCCAGAGGTGAATAATTTTCAGTTGTTTTGTTCCTGCCTTTCTGACTGGATGGCTCTGGACCCTTGGGCTCTCCATGGAGGCTGCAAAGTGGAGACATTTCTCACAGAATCACAGGCTGGTTTGGGTTCAAAGGGACCTCAGAGCTCATCTCCCCTCATCAACAGCAACACTTTCCACTAGACCAGGTTGCTCCAAGCCCCATCCAACCTGTCCTTGAACACTTTCAGGGATGGGGCAGCCACAGCTTCTCTGGGCAGCCTGTGCCAGGGCCTGGCCACCCTCACAGGAAAGAATTTCTTCCCAGTATCCCATCTCACCCTGCCCTTTGGCAGTGGGAAGCCATTTCTCCCTGTGCTGTCACTCCAAGCCCTTGTCTGAAGTCCCTCTCCAGCTCTCTTGGAGGCACCGTGGTACAGCCCTGTAAGATGCCCTCAGTCAGTGTGTGGTGGTCCCTGCCCCTCCCTTTGAGTTCTCAGTTGGTCAGTCTGTTTTCAGGCTCAGGTTTTGGACCCCTTGTTCCCGTTGCTGCTCCTTCCTGTAGCTCTGCTCTCCAGCAGCTCAGCTCGTGCCTGGGCACAGGGAAACACCCGTTTGCCATCCCTGGAGCATAAGCTGATCCAGCTGCAGTCAAGCCCCTCCCAAAAGTCTGTTACTCCCGAACACTCCAAGGCTTTTCTTTTGATGTGGAAAGAAAGGATTTGTGGGCAGTGAGGGGATGACTGTCATGTTGGTGACTCTCTGAGCTGCCCTGCTCTTGTTGCCTGTCCTGTGTGGAAGTTCCCTCAGCCTTCAGGGCTTCCTTAGGGGAAGGGTCTGCTGGAGGAGGCTGAGCCAACACCTCCCTCCTCCTCCCCTGTCTCCTGGTGCTCTGAGCATGGCCAGTGATGGAAGGGGGTCAGTTTGGGGGGTTGTCAGACCAGGAGCAGCAAAGGGTGAACTTTGCTCACTGTAGCTGACAGGCAGCTCAACAGAGAGATCCTGGACTGTGATTTAACGCTTTCTTTTCTGGATATTGGTCATCAGCATGGAGACTCCATGTGGTTGTGTTGGCCTTGTTCTCCCCTTGTTGTTTCTCTTTTCACAACTTTCTCGTCCTCCTTCCTTGGCTTGCATCACCCTTCAGCTTTAGGAATATCAGAATGGAAATGCCCAAAGCAACGTGTCTAATTTATGCAGGGAGTCTGGGAACACAAAGAGAAACTTGTCACATCTTTCTTTGTACAGATCCTGGAACTGAAGTGACGTCCTGACACCTGGGAGCATCACAGTCCCGGAATGACTGGGGAGAAGCTGCTTTGGTTGGCAATCCGTGGTCCTGCGTGTCCATTCAAAGGTGTGTGTGCTCATAGTCTGGCTCTTGGCCTGCTCCCCAAAGCCTGGGAGCTTTGCTTTGCCACAGAGCAGTGTGGGCCTTGGTGAGAGCTGCCACATGTGCCAGCTGCTGCTGGAGCTCAACACGCAGCCACAGGGACATCTAAAGGTGCCACCATCAGCCACGTGGCAGAGTCCTGCCTCATGAGGTTACAGTCCTTGTGCTCTGCCAGCACAATGCCATGCAGGGGCTCTTTGTGTGCTTGAGGACAGTCAGCAAAGTCTGAGGTGATGTGAGTGGCTGTAGCAAATGGGGGCTTCGTCCTCTACCCAGGGTGTCTCTCATTTCAGGTGCTGGCACTTCTCGTCTGGTCAGTCAAGGCTGGAGGGCTGGGCCTGGATCTGCTCTGTACCTTTGAGGGAGATCTGGCCCTCTCCTGCCACACCCTGAGGAGCCATGGAGGACAAACGCAACATCCCCATCATTGAGTGGGAGCACCTGGACAAGAGAAAGTTCTACGTGTTTGGGATTTGCATGACTATGATGATCCGGGTGAGCGTTTACCCCTTCACGCTCATCCGGACGCGGTTGCAGGTTCAGAAGGGCAAGAGCCTGTACAATGGGACTTTTGATGCCTTTGTGAAAATCCTGCGGACAGAAGGGACGGCCGGGCTCTACCGTGGCTTTTTGGTCAACACCTTCACCCTGATCTCGGGGCAGTGCTACGTGACGACGTACGAGCTCACTCGCAAGTACGTGTCACGCTACAACAACAACAACGCTGTGAAGTCTCTGGTGGCCGGTGGCTCAGCCTCCCTGGTGGCCCAGAGCATCACAGTGCCCATCGATGTCGTCTCTCAGCACCTCATGATGCAGCGGAAGGGGGAGAGCATGGGCAGGTTCAAGGTGCAGAACCAAGATGGGAAGCGGCTTCTGGTCTTCGGTCAAACCAAGGACATCATTGTACAGATTTTCAAGGCTGACGGTTTTAGAGGCTTCTACAGAGGCTACGTGGCCTCACTGCTCACTTATATTCCCAACAGTGCAGTCTGGTGGCCCTTCTACCACTTCTATGCTGGTAAGTGAAAGGGGGCTTGTAATGTATCTTGTCCCAGATCAACTCTGACCCTCTGGATCCAGCATGGTTTGCTTTCTCTCTCTTGGTGTGGAAACAGACTCTGTCATGAAACAGAGAGCTGTATCTGGTGTGAGGGAATTCTGCAGGTGTTGGGTCAAGTTTTAACAGAGCAGGACTGTTTAAATGTAAAGATGAGGGGTCTGAGTGGTAGAGGACTCCAAGTTGGATAGCTCTGGGCAAGAGGGGCTTGATGTGTCTGCTTTAACTTTCTCTTACCCGAATCCCAAATAATGCTCCCTGCATGAGAGTGAGGAGGCTCTTGTCTGGTGTTGGGCAGAGTTTTGCAGCCACCACATAAGTATAATTCATCTTTCATGGACTCAGGAATCTCATAAATGGCAAAAGGACTTTGAGAGCCCCAAATCTCATGGCAAAACCAAACAACAGGCAGAGACAAAGGCCAAATCCGTGGGTTTGTGTCTGTCAGGTCTTGCTTCAGTTTTTGTAGCTTTAAAACTGGAACCAAATCTTGTGATGAAAAACTGCACTTAGCAGAATGTACTAAAGGTATTGGCCAGCTAAGGGTTATTTCCCCCTCTGATGATCCTTTGGATTTCTGCAGTGCACCTTTGCATGTGGTTTTTAGGCTTGTATTTACCTTATTTCTACCAAAAAGTGATGGTAATGAGCAGGTTGGGTTCTGCTGTACTGGGCTTAAAGTTTATCTTTGAGGTCATCTGTTCTTCAAAATCCAGTGTCTTGAACATCCCTTTTGCTTTCCAGAGTTCTGGTAACTGCAGGGAATGTTGGTTCCACATCCATGCTACATTCTAAAGGCAGTGGCATCTTGGGATGTTGGTCCAGTCTGAACTTTGTGGGGAGTACTCCCTTCACTCTCCATATCAACAGTTTATTAGACCACATTCCACTGTATTGATTGTAACATTGTCATGCCAAAAGGGCTCAAAGAAGGGCATGTAAGAACAAGGCAGCTGATAAAGTGAAACTGGAGCTCTGTGCTGGTGGGAGTTTGCTCTTCCCTTGTCTCCTCAGTGCAAATCAAGATGATGGGAAATGTAAGCCCCAGCTGTTAGTGAGTCTCTGCTTTGGCTGCATTTCCCAATCCTCTGTCCCTGGATGGAGCAGCAGTGGGGGGGGTCACTGAACCTTCCTTGGGCTCAAAGTGCACTTCTGGCCCTGATTTCAATTGGTGTTCCAGGTCAAAGAGCCACTTCCTTCCCTCCTGCCAGACAGGCACAGCCTCCTCATCATCAAATCATGGAGCTTCTGGACTGTCTTCTGTACAACTTCAACAAATAGAAATGTGGGAGATTCAAATCCCATTGGCCAGGCAACAGGAGCAGAGTGAGGATATCTGGGATGAGAACGACATGGCACTTTCCTCCTTAGGGATCCACAGTGGAATACCATGGTATATTCTGGACAGTGTGCCTGGTAGTGACAGCTTCCTGTGTGAATCTCTGCCGACAGACACCCTTCACCTTGTCTAAAGGCTTCCCCCACCTTCTAAAGGGGATGGATGTTTCCATGCCCTATTTTAGGAGCATGGAAGCTTGTTCTGTCCACTCTGCCCCATGGGCCTGGGAGCTGGTGTGGGAGCTGCTGGGAGGCTGCGGGACAGAGCACTGGAGTGTCCCATGGCTACTGAGGTGATGAGTCCTGCTCCCTGCACTGTGTTGGCTTTTTAATTGCTGTAGGAAGCACTACTTGGAGATTCCGTGGGAGGAGGTGACAGGCTGTAAGTCAGGGATTCTGCCCAATGCAAACCAGCTGGGATTAACGAGTGGAGTTAAGGAACTGATAAGCAGCCACTGAAAGTCTGAAACTTTCCCCTCTCTTCCATTCCCAGAACAGCTTTCGAGCTTGACTCCTAAAGACTGTCCCCACCTCCTGCTGCAGGCGATATCGGGGCCTCTTGCAGCCGCAACAGCTTCCACACTCACCAACCCCATGGACGTGGTCAGGGCTCGGGTCCAGGTAAGAGCTCAGCTTACCTGGCGCATCTGTGGGGTGGGGCTCAGCTCTCTGATCTCTGTGGTTTCAGGTGAGCTGCTCCCCTGCTCTCCCTGGGCCTTTCATCCTGGGTATTATCACCTCCTTAATTAGCCCTCAGTGGCAGCAGGAGCAGCCCAGGCAGTGGGGCTGGTGGGGCCTGCCTGCCCTGCTCACATGGGCTTTACCTCTGGAAAAGTTGCTGGAGCTGGAGATCTGTAGTCTCCAGAGCCTTCAGTTGCAGCAGAGCCCCAGAGCAGCTCAGCATGGAGTCTGGCAGGTCTGTGAATGTTTGTTCT
The DNA here is from genome assembly GCF_047495875.1 of Pithys albifrons albifrons. Taxonomy (NCBI): domain Eukaryota; kingdom Metazoa; phylum Chordata; class Aves; order Passeriformes; family Thamnophilidae; genus Pithys; species Pithys albifrons. The sequence continues at coordinate 1,568,406 of NC_092487.1, forward strand.
GGCATTGCAGGTGGAAGGCAAGAGCTCCATCATCCTCACCTTCAAACAGCTCATTGCAGAGGAAGGTCCCTGGGGGCTGACTAAGGGTCTCTCTGCCCGCATCATCTCTGCCACCCCTTCCACCATCGTCATCGTGGTGGGGTACGAGACGCTGAAGAAGCTGAGCCTGCGCCCGGAGCTGGTGGACTCGAGGCACTGGTAGAGGCAGCTGGTGGGAGAGAACCTTCCTGTGAACCCTCTGAGTTCAGACTGTCGCAAGGAGAGCCCAGGAGGAGACGCAGCTGCTGTGCCTTTGTCTCTGGCTGGTGTGACAGCACAAGGCAGACGCAAGAGCAGCTGCACTTCACCTCTAGATCTGAGTGTCATACAAGTCTCTGCTGCTGGTTTTGCTTAAAACCATCAAACTGTGACCTTTGGCAATGCTGTTTGCCTGGGACAGTCCATTCCAGGTGTGTGTGAACAAATCCTGGCGAGTTATTAATTTCTTTTTCTTTTTTTTAAATTAAAGACTTACTGGCTGAAGCAAAAAGCCAGTTTATTCTCTTTAAATTATTTTAATCTTTGCCAAATTTCTGAGATGAGTCTGACAGTCTTCAGCAGGGCCCTCCAGTGGGATGGCTCTGGTGGCATTGTGCCGTGGGAAGGTGGAAGCAGAGAACAGACAAGTGATCTCCAATTACCAACACTTATTTCTAGAAGATGTGAGACTAACCCAGAACCACTTCAGACCTGATTTTCTGTGTTTTGAATAGACCTGTACATACTTGTTTTGTATGTTCTTGGAAAATGTTCCCTCCAAACAGTGAGCTGGCCAGTGGCAAGTCAGGAGCTGAGCTGACTGTTTGGAATTAGCTGATGATGGTTTGACACCTAACCTATGTTTTTAATCTGTTGATATTTAAGTTTTTTATTTTAGGGAATCTTACTCTGATTTCTGGGGGACTGAGTGGTTGTCCTGTGGCCTTGTTCGATGTGTCAATCCTGCATGTTCAGGGTGGCTGCGGCCACTTCCCACCTTTAGTTAGTTTAAGCACAAAGAAATGCAGTTTGGAAGTGTCAGATTGTGGTGCTACCAGCAGCTGGATGAGAACTGAATGTGGTTTGAGCTACAACTGGATGCAAGGTGGGGAAGGAAAAACCTTGTGCTGGCTTTTGATCCAGTTCAAACCTGACTGGTATGTTCATATTGAATAAGAAGTGATGGTTCACTAATACTTTGAGAGTTTAAATCCTGCTCATCCTGTTTGGGAAGGGCAAGGACTATGCTTTGCACACTTGCTGGATCAGAATCCTGAGCTGTGGTCTGTGTATTTTACCAGGTGAAAACTTCTGGGGGTTGAAACCAGAGGCTGCTTTTTGGGGAGGGAAGGGAAGGGATTGTTTGCACTGTGCTACTCTCGGTGGTTGAGATTTGCCTCTCCTGCTGGCAGCCCACACTGGTGTTCGCCCCAGTTAACTGTCCAGGGGGTGAGGGATGTGCACCACCTCCATTCCTCTCGCTGCTGTAACCAGGAATTTTGGTCAAGGTGTCAATCCTGCCGACCTGTGGCTGCTGCTGGGCTCCTCTTGGCTGTCTCTTTCCCTGGGACTTGCTGGGTGTGGCTCTGCCTTTCATCCCCACATCGAGGTTCAGCCTGGCAGAGACTGGACTTGCAACTTTGTGTGTTGGAGGTGGAACAAGTGCTGAGGTGGGAGAGGCTTCTCTGCTGAAGGACAGAGCTCGGTTCTGAGGTGCAGCGCTGTGATGGGGCTTCGGTTGAATCATCCAAGGCCTCACCTTTGTTTCCTGCAGTGCTCAGTGAGATGGCAGGTGCTGGAGCCGCAGACAAAGCTGTTGGAACAGCACCTTCTGCACCTACTCCTTTTGCCTGTTTGTTGGTTAGAAATTGACACCAGTCAGCCCTTGCTGTAATAGGAGATTGTGCTCTGAAAAGTAGAACAGCAGCACCCCCGATCACAGGGGGCTGTCCCTGTTCTCACACCCCAGCGGGACTAACACTGATATTAACAACAATAACAGTCAGTGCCTGCCAAGGGCAGCAGGGCCAGTCCTGGTGTGTGGTGTGGAGGGGCAGCAGCACCAGCGTGGGGAGACACTCTGAGCTTGATGTTCCTCTCGTAAACAGCAAAGATCTTGACAACTAATAAACTTCTGAGACCTGAGCCTGAGTTTAAAAGCGGGTGAGTGCTTGTGCCAGGCGTGGCTGGTGCTTTGTGTCTTGTCACAGCAGTGCTTGCTCGGGTTTTGCCCTTTGCCTTTGGAGTAGGACTGGGAGGAACCTGACCTGCCTGAGCAAGCAGTGACAGCGGCTGAACAAAGAGCCCGGAGAAAGAGGCCAGAGCACATGTCGCTGAGCTGCCGCCGGATGCCCCTGACGGCACAGCGTTGGTTCTGGTTGGCTAAGAGGGGAAACGTCGCTCTTCCTCTCTCTCCGGGCAGAACTTGGCTACTTCTTCCCCGCTGAATTCTTCAGACTTGATCCTTTTAAATTAAAACCTCGAGAGTCCCAATCCCCGGCCAGGGGGAGAGGGGGCGTTTGCAGGGGGGTTGGGAGAGGGTCGGGCGCTTTGCCAGAGCCGCTGTCTCGGGACGGGCGGCGGCGGCGACTTTTTACTGCGGTGGCTTTGTCGCTTCTCGGTTCCGAGCGGCGGAGCCGCCCCCGTTGTGTGGCAGGCCCCGCCCCGTTGTGTGGCAGGCCCCGCCCCCGTTGAGTGGCAGGCCCCGCCCCCGTTGAGTGGCAGGCCCCGCCCCCGTTGAGTGGCAGGCCCCGCCCCCGTTGAGTGGCAGGCCCCGCCCCCGTTGAGTGGCAGGCCCCGCCCCCGTTGAGTGGCAGGCCCCGCCCCCGTTGAGTGGCAGGCCCCGCCCCCGTTGAGTGGCAGGCCCCGCCCCCGTTGTGTGGCAGGCCCCGCCCCCGTTGTGTGGCAGGCCCCGCCCCATTGTCTGTCAGGCTCCGCCCACGCCGTCAGGCCCCGCCCATTCCCACATAGCTGCCCAATCCACGGTCCGCGCGAGGGGGGCGGGGCCCCGCGCTCTGACCAATGGCAGCGGCGGCCGCGGCGGCGGCAGCCAATGGGGTGCGGCGCGGGGCGCTCGAGCGCGGGCCATGGCGGCGGCGGGCGGCGATGGCGCCGCGGAGGCTGCAAAGGCTGCGGAGGCCGATGGCGATGGCGGGGCCGGCCCGGCCGTGCCCGCGGCCCCAGGCCGCGCCCAGGTGTTCACCACCGTGGTGGACACGTTCCTGGAGAAGCTACTGGCCGCCGGGAGGTGAGGCGGGAGCGGCGGGGGCCGTGACGCGCCGCCGGGACCTCGGCCCCGACACTGCCCCTGGCCTGGCTGTGGCCCCGGGCCTGACCCTCACACCCCCGCCCCGCTCTTGCAGCTACCAGAAGTTTGCCCGCTGCTACCGCTGCTTCTACAAGCTGCAGCCGCAGCTGACCAGGAGCATCTATGACCAGTTCATCTCCCAGCTGCATTCGTCCGTCAAGGTGAATGGGGCGCGGGCCCGGGGGCTGCGGAGGCCTGGGAGCCTCCAGAGAGGCTCAAACCCCCTGGGAAGGAGCGATGAACGCGTTGGTTTTAAAGGGAGCAAATACTTTTCTTGAATGGCAAAAGCGGGCAGCTGAGGCTGCTCCACAGACTGCTCTGCCTTCCCTGGAAAGAGCTGTCATATCGTTTAGGTTGGAAAAGAGCCTTCAGACCATCGAGTCCAACTGCTCCCCCAGCGCTGCCAAGGCCACCACCCGTGTCCCCAAGTGCCACATCCACACCTCTGTTAAATCCCTCAGGGATGGACACTCAATCCCTGGTGATTCCCAGGATGGAGCCTCATCCAGGGCAAAGCTGGAGGGACTTTGGACAAAGGCTGGGAGTGTCAGGACAAGGGGGAACGGTTCCCACTGCCAGAGGGCAGGGTTAGATGGGATATTGGAAAGAAATTATTCCTGTGAGGATGGTGAGGCCCTGGCACAGGTTGCCCAGAGAACTGTGGCTGCCCCATGCCTGGAAGTGTCCAAGGCCAGGTTTGGATGGGGCTTGGAGCAACCTGGTCTGGTGGAAGGAGTCCCTGCCCGTGGCAGGAGGTGGGACTGAATGAACTTTAAGGTTCCTTCCAAACCATTCCCTGGTTCCATGGCCAGTGAGGGCTCACAAGTGGTGCCTGTGTTTGTTCCATTTGGGTCCTGCTGAATCCCTCTCCTGTCCTTCCTTTGCAGGAGGAGATCCAGGAGGTAAAAAGTGAAGGGAATCTGGAGAGGCTCTTTAACTCACTGGACAAGATCGTGGAGGAGGCAAAGGACCGGGAAGAGCCGGCGTGGTACGGATGGGCAGGAGGGTGGGACCACCTTCCTACAGGGGCAGTGGGTGACGTTTGGGTGCTGCAAGGGAGGGTCTGAAACCTGCTGGATCTTTAGCATTTGTCTGACAGCAACGTCTCTGTGCCTCAAACACCCAAAAATCAGTTCAGTCTGTGCTTCTGTGGGCCAGGGATCCCTCGCCATGCACTTCCCCAGCACAGGGGGTCGGTGCCGCTGAGACCAGGGGGAAAACCCAATCCTGACCAGGCTGAGGGGCTGACAGGGTGTTTTGGGCACAGCTCCTGTCTGGCATTAGAGCTCCCCTGAGCCTTTGAACGAGAAACATCAGGATTTTGTGTTTCTCTTGGGAAGGTGACTCCCATCCTGCCTGCTTCAGACCTCTGCGTTTGGGGAAGGACTCCCTGTTCCTCCAAGGGGCTCTGCACTGGGGTCCCCACTGTGGCTGTCCCTGGAGGAGCAGCAGGAGCCGGGGCTGTCCGTGGAGAAGCAGCAGGAGCTGTAGAGCTGTCCCAGTGTGGCAACATCTCCGTGCCAGGCTGGGCTGTCCCAGTGTGGCAGCAGCTCCATGCCAGGCTGGGCTGTCCCAGTGTGGCAACATCTCCGTGCCAGGCTGGGCTGTCCCAGTGTAGCAGCAGCTCCGTGCCAGGCTGGGCTGTCCCAGTGTGGCAGCAGCTCCGTGCCAGGCTGGGCTGTCCCGGTGTGGTGGCAGCAGCTCCGTGCCAAGCTGGGCTGTCCCAGTGTGGCAGCAGCTCCGTGCCAGGCCGGGCTGTCCCAGTGTGGTGGCAGCAGCTCCGTGCCAGGCCGGGCTGTCCCAGTGTGGTGGCAGCAGCTCCGTGCCAGGCTGGGCTGTCCCGGTGTGGTGGCAGCAGCTCCGTGCCAGGCTGGGCTGTCCCAGTGTGGTGGCAGCTCCGTGCCAGGCCGGGCCGGGAGGTGCCTGCTGGGCAGGGTCGCTGCTCCCCAGCGGCTCCAGGTCCTGCCGTGTTGTCCCCAGGCGCCCCAGTGGGGTCCCCGAGCAGGACATCTGCAGTGTCCTGGTGCCCTACCTGCTGAAGCACCGCTCCTACCTGCGCCAAGTCCTCAGGGAGAAGGAGAAGCAGAACAGGAAGTTGGCCGAGTCCGTGCTGGCAGGGAGGGACAAAATTGTGGAGCTGCAGCAGCTGATCCAGGCTCACAAACAAGCCTGGCAGGTAAAAAGATAAAAGCAAAGAACCCTTCTCCTCACAGCACCAACCCAAGGGAGACTCAATGGGGCCTGGCTGGTGAATGACATTTAAACCCTTCACTTTTCCAAGGCCCCTTCAGCAGCCAAGTCCCACTGAAACTGGAGGCCTGGGCATTTTCTCTGGACATCTCGAGTGCTTTTCCCTGTGCACGGGGTGGGATGTGGGGTGTTCCCATGGGAATGAGAGGGGGTTGTGTTCTGCACATGCAGGGGACAGCAGTGTGTGTGACAGTCTGCCAACTTCAGGCCCTGAGTGTGGCAGGGTGGGGAGAGGCATCCCTGCTGAAGTCTGTGTATTGTTTTCCTTCCAGGACATCAGTAAAGAGCAGCGAGAACTCGTCATGGCATTCCAGGAGCCCCAGTGAGGCCGGGGAGGTCCCGCAGGCTCCACTCACCCCTGGACACTCCGGTGGGATGGGCATGGCAGTGGGGCTGGAGCAGCTTGCCAGACTGGCACAGTTTGATCAGACTTGGTGAAGAAACTAAAAAGAACACATTGGGATCTTTGGAAATAAATGGCAATTCCCTATTTCCCACTCTGCTTGACAGGGAGGAGAGTCCCAGAGTGTGGCTGTACACTCACCTGGTCCCTCAGTGCTGTGACAGGCCTGGTTCCAGCTAGTAAAGTCAGATTTTGAGCCTTGTAGGTATTTTAGCTGTGGATTAGACAAAAATCAGTGCCTCATGCCCCAAGCTGGGCTGTGCCCAGACCTGAGGAGCCTGGGAGCAGGAGCACATACACCCAGCTGGGGTTACAGCTGGCCCAGCCCCATGGGCAGCACACGGACACAGCTGATGCTCTTGCCCATGTTTGCAGGTTTGTTGCGTCTCTGTGTGCTCAAACCACCTGTGCCCATCACAGACGTGGCAGCTGCTGCTCCACCGAGTTCCTCATTGCTGTTTATTTTGTTTTCCCAGTTATTTTTCAGCCCTGCTCCCCTCCCAGCAGCATGAGAGACGGGATGTGCTGCTGGCATGCAGAGGTTGGGATGGCCTTGCCTCAGCTTCATGGGCTTGTGGCACAGAGGTTTGATATTTCCCCATGGAACCTCCTGGAACCAGACTGATTTTATGCATCCAGAGTTGTCTGTTACCACCTCGCTGGAAATTTTCTGACTGGGTATGAGAGGGCTCCCAGGATCTGCCTGGTGGAGCCCCACGAGGGACAGGTTTCTTCAGCATGAAGGAGAGGTTGTTCCTCGGGCTGGGCAGGGAACAAGGAGTGTCCCTGTTGCCTGACGAGGATTGAGGGGGAGCTGTGTCCAACAGCCACCGGGGGCAGCAGGTTCCCTGTGCCCTGTGACAAACAGGGGCAGTGGTGGCCGTTCACACCACGCCCCCAGGCTCTGTTTGCAATTAGAGCCCACGCCGGAGCAGCTGCCGCAGTTTCCCCTCTGCCTCCCCTCGCTGGAATCCGAGCGAATCGGGGCTGTTGCTCCTGGCTTGGCTCCCGCTGCACACTTGGCCCACGTACTCTGTACTTTATGGGTTTGTCTGACAAAGGCTCTGGGCTCAGCATTTCTCTGCTCCTCCACCCCCAAAGCCTCCAGTTCCGCTTTTCAAGACAGGGCGGGGATTTATAGAATCTCAAAGTGGTCAGGATGCCAAAGAGGAATGTCAGCCTGCAGCCCTAGGGGCTCCCACTGCCCAGAGCCCTCCTGGAGTTAAACAGGAGCAAACTGGGGGTGAGTGGGTGCCCAGGCAGTGCTGGGGTCTGGGGGAGAGGAGAATGTGAAAGGATGGATGAATACAAAAAGTTCTGCTGCTCAGGCTGTCCCACTCCCCTGCACGGGGCCAGAACCGCTTGTTTGGTTCTGGAAAAGCCCCGTTTTGGGGTTTTTAGACATGCTGGACCTCTCAAGTCCTGTTTTTGGGAACAGCTGCTGCTCTGGCCATGCAGCATCTGCCTCTGCATTGGGGAGCTGCGTGGAGGCCAAGGGTACAGGCAGCTACCCGCTCTCACTCTGGGACAGCATGGCACTGCCACAAAAGGAACACATGCTGATCCCCCAAAAATGGTCCAAGTCTCCACTGGCCCTAAATGGGGAGGAAAAACCCCAAAGGTTTTCGCAGGAAAGTCTCCCAGCATGGCAGCAACCTGCTGGGGTCCAGCAGTGGGAAATGGGACAGGGCAGTGAGTGACTGGGGAGTGCATTAAGGAGCCTTCCAGAGCCCCATTGCCTGTCCCGGGGGGACTGGGTGCTGCCAGGCCAGCAGGGCAGGTCCCACCAGCAAATCCCCTTTGGCCTGGTGCCGTGTTTCCCTCCCTTTGTGGGCTCTGGCTGGGCACGGGGGGACCAAGTTCATCCCAAACCACAATTGCTGTCTGTGCCGGCAGCTCCGGCCACGGCGGATGTGCTGGAAATAACCCTGGTGGGGCCGTGGCCCCCCTTCCCTGGGGCTGCAGCACCCTATAAATCCACCCAGGGAGCTGGGGCTGTACCTTGCCCAGTGCCCACGCAGGGAGGCACCATGAAGGCCCTTGTGCTGCTGACCCTGCTGGCCCTGCTCACCCTCGGTCTCTGCCGCAGAGGTACAGGGGTTGTCTGGGCATGGTGGGGAAAGGGGTGGGCTGTGGCCCTGAAAGGGCTTTGTGGGGAGCAAAGGGACTGGGAGAGATTTGCTGAGCCCTGGGGCCTGGGGACACAGGGCTGGAGCAGGGAGGTGGGGAGCAGGATGCCCTTTGACAGGTTGGGGGTCTCAGTGAGGGTTCTGAGCCTCCGAAGGAGGAGCAAGATGAGGGCAAGAACCTGGATGGGACCTTCCTGAGCCCCCGCACTGCTCCTTGTCACCCCCAGCTGCCGATCGCTCCACCAGCACCGACGACTCACCCAGCTCTGAAGGTGAGTGACAGTGGCCACACTCGCCCCTGCTGCCCCAGGGACAGGGGACACGACCCCCCTGACCCACCGCGCTGTCCCCTCAGCTTTCATCTCCAGACGTGCCAGTGCTGAGGTGGTCCAGAGACAGAAGCGGAATTATGGCTATGACAGGTAGTGCTCGGTCTTGGGCCAGAGGTCGCAGCCCTCAGGTGACACTGAGGGGGTCTCTGCTGGCTTGGGAGACCCCAAGGAGGGATCTCCCAAGGCAGGAGCCTCCCCAGGAGCCTCCAGCCCCCACGGGACTCCCCGACCCTCCCCTGAGTGCCCCGTCTGTCCTCAGAGGTGTCCACGCAGCCCCTCCGGACCCGCTGGAGGCGAAGCGCGAGGTGTGCGAGCTCAGCCCCGACTGTGACGAGCTGGCTGATCAGGTCGGTTTGCAGGAGGCTTATCGGCGTTACTACGGCTTCGTGTAGCCCCCGCCGTCCCCCCTCGGGCTGGGCTGAGCGCTGAGCACCCCGCCAGCCCCCGCCCACACCCCTTCTGGTAGCCCTGGAAAGAAATAAATGCAGATTGTGGAGCCAGTTCCTTCCCAGGATACGGGGGTGGGAGGGAGTCTGCAGGGGACATGCCACATGTCACCCCACCCCACACAGCTGAGGACCTCAGGCCTCCCTCCCTGTCCCCTCCCAGGCCCCGTGGTGGAGCGGTGCCACCACCCCTGGATCCTGTCACTGACAATGAGGAATCCAGTGCTGCACCACCATCATTCCAGTTTATTTTAAAGCTGCTTCACCCAAGCATGGGGTTACCAGGGGCTGCTCCTTGTGCCCCAGAGCCCTGCACCCTGCCCAGCTATGGGGCTGCTGTCACAAACAACCTTAATTCCTCATTAACCCTGACACACACACACCAGTGCACACATTGCTGAGTCCCCACATAAGGGTGACGTATCCTCTCTGCCCCAAATTCTGCAATCACAACTGGTTTGATTTGGAAGGGACCTTAAAGCTCATCTTGTTCCACCCCTCCTTGCCATGGACAGGGACACCTTCCACTAGACCAGATTGCTGCTCATTGCTCCAAGCCCTGTCCAACCTGGCCTTGAACACTTCCAGGGATGGGGCAGCCACAGCTTCTCTGGGCAACCTGTGCCAGGGACTCACCACCCCCCTCCAGCACCCCTCTCCCAGCTCATCTCCTGGGGGTGAACCCCTGCGGGTTCAGTCCCTCGGGTCCTGTGGCACAAGATTCCCAGCCCATACTCAGCCAGGGCACTGCTGCCAACCCCACCAACCTCTGCTCCCACCACCTGCTGCCTCTACCAGTCCTCAACACCTTCCCCTGAGTCCAAACCCCTCGGTTCTGTCTCCAGCCTTGTCCACGCAGCCCCTGGGGCTGACACCAAGCAGTGGCTGTGCTGCAGTGGGGACATGGACACACAGACACACAGACACTGACATAGGCAGACACATTTCTGGGTTTACTGCACTGAACCTGCTGGGAAAGGGGCCGGTCCATGTAGCAGTCTGTGGATTTGGGGGTCACAGGTCCCTGTCAGCCCCACAATGGAGACCCTGCAAACACCTTGGCTTTGGGCCTGAGCAAGAGGAAGCACCAAGAGGATCCCAAAGCTGAGACGGAGGAAACCTCCAGCCCCAGTTTTCCTTACCCCAAACATACCAGGAGTAGCAGGACAGGCGGGTGCAAAGAAATCCAAAGCAGCTGTGAGGACAAAGTATCAGTGCCAAATGCTGCTGGCCCAGTGGTCTGGCATCATGTAGGCACTGTAGGCAAACACACAGCCTGTGAGAGGCACGTGGCATCCTGGGGCCCGCAGCTCCCTGCCCTTGCCCTGTGCCAGCCTCTCCACAGAGCTCACCTGGGCTGGAGAGGCTGAGGGCTCTGCACGTGCTGACGTGGGGCTGAAGGTGTGGGGGCAGCTGGAGGGGAAGGGGTAGAGGCAGACAAGCAGCAGGGGGATGAGCAAGGAGGGGCCAGAGGTGGGGCTCCTGACAGAGCTCCAGGGAGGGCAAGAGCACTGGGAAGCATCCCATGAAATACCTGTGGGAGCAGACCATGTTTTGGGGTGAGCTCCATCCCACTCCAATCCCTGTCCCTGTCTCCATCTCCATCCTTGTCCCCAACCCCATCTACATCCCCACTTCGTCCCCAGCCCTATTTCCAGCCCTGCTTGTATCTCCACGGCTGTTCCCAGACCCATCCTTTTGTCACTCCCATCCTTGTCCCTGTCCCTGTCCTGTCTCCATTCTCATCCCTGTTGCTATCCTGTATCCCCATATCCACCACCATTCCTATTCCCATCCTCATCTCCATCCCTGTCCCATCCCCACCAGGTCAGCAGGAGGTGTGTCCAGATGTTGACTGTCTCAGTTCTCATCTGGAAGGGTCTGAGAATGCAGGCAAGGGCTGAGCTGTCTGGGTTGCAGCATCCCGACTGATCCCATCCTCCCAGAAGACCTGTGGGGACATTAGGACTGGTCAGGGAATACCCTGGGGGGAATGGAGCAGCCCAAGAGCTGCTGTGGGGTTATGGTGGGTGGGGAAACTGAGCCAGGGTGGGCTGGGAGTGTCTCCCAGCTGGACCAAGGTTGGGTGGGGAGTCCAGGAGATTTCCCACTTGGATGAGGGAACTGGGGCAGAGCCCTCCCTCCTCCAGCCACACGTAGGCGAGGGTGGACCTTGAAGATCTGCGGCAGCTTTACCTGCAGCATTTGGGAGCCGCGGGGCTCAGGGGCAGGACGGAGCCCGCGGGCGGGACAGGGCTGCAGGAGCCAGGACAGACACACCCAGGACGCCTCGGCTTTTTCCAGGTTGTGCCCAACAAAGTCCGCTCTCAGTCTTTCAAAGAGCCACGGGCTGCGCAGGATCAGGACCCCAGACCCGGGACAGGGGGAGCGTGATGGGGCCATGGGTGGGTGCTGGCAGCAGTCGGGGGGCTGCAGCAAAGAGCCAGCTCCTGCCTCAGCCCCCGCCCCACCGCATCCCCCTCCCCACGGGGGTTCCCAGCCCTGGGGGTGTCCCGGGCAGACGCAGCCTTAGGACCAGGCCCCCCTGGCAGGGATGAGCGCACCCAGGTACCCTGCACGCCCCCAAGCCCCGGCCCAGCGAGGCTGTTACGCAGGGAAAGGACATCGAGCGGGGCAGCTGCGGAAAAGGCAACAGGGAAAACAGTTTGGCAGCACGAGGGGTGTCCTGAGTACCTCACCCACACCCCCAGCCCAAAACTCACACAGTGGTTCGGCAGGAGATAAAAACAGTATTACCCAAGTGTCCGGAGACATTCCCGCCGCCGAGCAGGACCCGGAGCAGCGGCGAGACGGGGAGTGATGCCGTGTGGGCACCTCCTGCTCCAGCTCCCTGTGCAGCCCCCTCCTCACCACCGCCCAGGGCCGGGGGTCTCGCCCCTCCGCCCTTCTCCCACCTGCATTCCGGGTCCCTCGGCGGCAGCTCCGGGGTCTCTGCGGCGTCTCAAGGGCAGCTTTGTGCCCGACACAACGCCCACCCTGCCACGGCCCTGCTTTGGCTGAGGTGTGCTTCGGGGGCTGGGGGGGCGCGGGACCCTCCATCGCTGGAGAGGCGGCGGCTCCGGGCACCGGACTTTAAATGCCACCGGACTTGGGAGAGCCGGGGCAGGCGAGGAAGCCGAGGGCAGGCCACAGAATCACAGACCATTCTGAGTTGGAAGGACCCACAAGGATCATCGAGTCCAACTCTTAAGTCAAGGTCCACGCAGGGACCCTCCTGAACACCCACCGACTCACAACGCTGGGTCCCGTCAGAGGAGACCTGGGAGGGGAGAGGTGGAAAAAGCAAAAGTCTGGAGAAACAAAACTGACCTGGTAGCAGCAGAGCTGGCGGGGGCTCAGCCCGTGGGTGTGAATGCCAGCAGAGGGGGCAGCTGGATGGGCACAGCATGAGCAGCTCTTTGTGCCTGTCCCGAAGCGCTGGAGGCATCGGCTGGTCCACAGCAGGTCTCTGCTGCTCCAGCAGCCATGGCCAAGGGGAAGCTGCGTGTCCCCAGCAGTGATGGCAGGAGGCTGGTGGGAGGGTTTGGGGTCTCCACACCAGGATGCAGACCCTAGTGCTGAACAGCCCCTCCAAAATAACCCACATAATCACAGCAAACCCAGGTGGGGAGGTGTTCAGGGCTGGGGAATGACACATCTGTGCCAGAAGTGGGAAGTGGAGGCACAGAGTGAGGGGAATGGGCTGAGTGGGGCTGGAGAGAAGGCGGCTCCTGGGGGTCCCTGAGGACTGCGCTCCCCAGGGAGCAGGACCAGGAGTCCCAGTCCTTGACCAGTGTTGTGGCCTTTTCCTATTTCAATTTCACCCTCAGTCCATTCCCACGCAAGGGGCATGGGACAAACTCCCACCCGTGGCACTCCTGCAGCAACACGAAGGTTTCAGGGTTTGTTATGGGACCAAGAACATCCACAGCCTGTGGTCTCTTGGTATGGCCCTCCCAAGCTGGAAGGTGTTCCCAGCGCCGCTGGAGGGGATGGAGCCAACAGTGACAGTCTCTTTGTGCCAGGATCGTGTTGGGACACAGGGCACGTCTCACCCACCGGGGACTGAAGGCAGCTTTGCCTTTTCACAACCCCCTCTCTGACCCTCCCACTGCTGGCAGCCTCCAAAGAACCAGAGAGGGAGAGGGAATTCTGCCAGTGCCCAGCTCGGTTCTTCCCACCAGCCAGAGCAAATCAGGGAGCTCTGGTTGGAATGAATACAGGGAAGGGAACACTGAGCCATTTCCTTTTCCCCCTACGAAACATCCCCCTGCTTCCCTCATCACATCCTTACAGAGTCCAACCTCTGGCATGAGGCCCCAGCCCCACCTCTGCCCAGCACCTTGAATGGGCACCAAAAAGTCACATATTTAAAAAATTTACACTTCCACCCTCCCCTGTTAAAACTAAGGTGCAAAGGTGCCCAAGGAGCCACAGCAGATACTTTTGCTGGCATCAGAGGTGCTCCTGTGGCACCAGCATGTGGAGCCCTGGCAAGAGGATGAACTCATCCCAAATTTCAGAGGCAGCAATGGAAATCCTATTCCCATCAGGAGGACAAGGAAGGATCCACCTTGCATTTTTTTCCCCTGAAAAGCAGAAAGTTTGCTCAGCAAAGCACATGCTTGAGGGCGGATTCACAGATGGAAAACAGCTGGCTCTGGGCTGTGCAGGAGAGGGAGGACGGTCTGGGAAGGACCACAGGACACGAGGTACAAACATCTGGTATTTTATTAAGCCAGTCAATGTGTTTGGACCACCGTCACATGCCGAGAGCCCCAGCCCCTCCTCGCCCAGCTGGGCCCCGTGCCCCCCTCATGCCCCAGCAAGAGCGATCCCCCCTGGCTCCGCAGGCCCACGTGCCACAGGAGGGGTGAGGAGAGGTGATTGTCCCTTGCCTTGAACCAACAGTCCCCTCACTGCCAGTGGCAGAGCTGGCGACGTGGCCCCTGTGCCAGCCCCCCGTGTTCCCACCCCGGCTGGCTGGGCCAGCGCTGCTGCACACTGAGAAGGAAAAGAACCCTAAACTGAAGATGCAAGAGAAAACCCGAGGCACTGCGGGTGGCCTCGAGCCAAGCAAGGATGGGAGCAGAGGGATGAGCTGCTCCAAACAGCCCATGAAACTACAGAGCAGAAGCCCAACAAGCACCAGTGACTGTGTCCACTGTGGTGTGGGGACAGACCAGGCAGCCTCAGCCACCACAGACCTGTGTCCTCCCAGCATGGGGTCACCCCAAAAACCCCCAACAGCTTAACTGGGTGGTAACAAAGAGAAAACCAAACCCAAGAAACACACAAAAACACATGAAAACCCTTGGTTTTGGCCCAGAGGATGGTTTTTCCATTTGCCCTCCTTCCCAGCACAGCAGGCGCTACAGAACTGGCCTGGAGCTGGTCTGGCCAGCCTGGAATCGGTGCAGGAGCAGCACTGCAGGGATGGGCCAGGGCCTGCACAGTCTCCATCCTGCCAAATGCTCTCTTGGAGAAGCTGCTCACAGCTCTGGCTCAGGCTGGGGGGTGGCTCAGGGAGACCCTGCACAGGAGCCTCTCACAGACCATCCCCTTCGCTTTGTATCAGTGCCCACCACCCCAGGGCAGGGACAGCTGCCAGCTCAGGGCTCTCTGGGGGTGTGGGTGATGCACCAAATCCTAAGATGGGCAAACAGGCACAGGCCCTCAGACAGAGCAGGTCTGTTCCATTTATCCCCAGGCAGGAAACTCCAGCTCATCCCGAGTGCTGGGATGGGGGCTAAAAAGTGCCTTCCTTTACCCCAATCCTAAAGATGACACCTTGAGCCCCCCCAGAAGGCCACGTGTGCCAGAGGACACCACGTGCCATCTCCCTGAGGCCACTCAGCAGCTACACTACTGCTCCCAAGCTTTGGAGTCTCCAACTTTCTCAGCTCCATCTATGTTTGAGTGGGGACAGGCATCCAAAAACCAGTCCTCAACCACAGCCACATGCTCTGGAGAGGAGGAGGGTGGCACAGGGACCCTTCAAGTACTGTTTTAAAAGGTCATGATCCCTCCCCATGAAGCCCAGAGTGTACAGGTGGAATATTAAACCAACCCCTCAGGGAACCTGAGCAGTTACTAAGGGATAGCTGTGAGCAGCCCCTGCATGGGCCCACGGCAGCTCCAAACTCTAGTTACAGAAATTTGTCCTGTGCCCAAATGAGGTCTCAGTGACTCAGAACACCACGCCAGCCCCAGCCTCCTCTGCTGCCCTGACCCCACTTGGCTCCCAGCTCCCACTCTGCACAGCCCCAGAGCTGAATGAACTGAGACACCCTCAGTGCAACAGAGATTCCCTCTGGGCTGCTGCTCTGCTTGCACTGCTCTTTTCTCCCCTCAAGGTACAGTTGGGATCAAGGGAATTACCAGCCCCAAGCAAAGCTGAGCACTGCCCCCAGCTCCTCACTGCTTCGACTGCAGCCCAGCAATGCTTCTCTTCACCAACCCCAAGTGTGGATGGGAGGGTGGCAACGAGGGCTCCCAGGACACCAACAGTTGGGCTCAGTCCCAGCTGACTCCCAGATGGCTCTGCTGTGCTCAGCAGCTGTTTTATCAGGGAGGCTTCCTCAGCAGCAGGAAAAAGCAGAGCCCACCAGCTCTCCGTGCCCCTGAGCCAGACCCCTGCCAGTCAAGGAGGGTTTCACCACAAAAGCAGCACTCTGCACATCAGCTGAGGGGCAGAGGGAGGCAACACTGCTTTTCACCATGTCTCACAAGGTGATTCCCTTCTATTCTCCCACCCCATCAAACAGAAATAATGAGTTACACAAACAAATGGCTTCAAATAAAACCACTGGAGGGAAGAGTTACTGTGAGTTTCACAGCCCATCTCTCATCTCCAAGAATGTCTAAGTGAGTCAGAGTCCCCGACATGCTGTCCTGCATATGTCCTTTCCTTGGCTTAGCCAAGTAAAGCACTTCGTTTCAGGAAAAGCTGCAAAAGTGAAAATCCTTTAGGGAAACCCCTGTCCCTCCCCTACATTTTCCTGTCAGCCCCCAGGGATGGATCTGGCTGTACTGCAGAGCTCAGCATTTCCCTCTGCTGTGTTGCAAAGGTGCTGGAACTGGAAAAGAAATGAATCCTCTGCGACTTGTGCTGGTAGTTTTAGTTTTCTCCTGAAAACAAGGAACATCCCACCCTTGCAGTACAATGTGCTGTGTTCAGAGCCCCCACAGAATGGAGTATGTGACTTGGCTTTCCCATGTCACGTCCCGGCTGTAGCAGCTTCTGGCTGAGTCATGTGAGAACACACAGACAGGTAGACTCCAGTGGTTTGTACTTGCATAGCTGCTGCTGGCTCGTGTGGATGGGGATGTCTGTTCCATGGGCACACAGAGGCAGAAGAACATGAAGAGGCCACGCAGCCCCTCTCCCACTGCCCTGCGAGGAACCCGCAGCTTCACGTTCAAGCGTCAGCAAGTGACGTGTCAGACAGAGGTTGCATGGGATGCTGTTGGGATGGAGGTCTCAGAGGTCCCTCACAGGTCATCTGGGGAACCAGCTCTTCCAGCATCTGTCCAGGTAGAATCACCCCTCCAATTTGGGATGCCAAAAGCACGAAACAGTCTGGGAGCTTGGTCCTCCTGGGCAGTGGCAGTCACGGCGCTGCCTGTACCGGCCCTGAGGGACACAAGATTGGGGGACACAAATGCTCCAGCTCTACCACCCTCTCTAGCATGGCATAGCTGCAGTGGTGCGTTGAACAACCAGCAGAAGATAATGGCTTTGAGATCCTCCTTCCTCCTCCACACTCCATTGCAAGATTTAGGGAAAAAAGAAAAGACAAAAAAGAGGTGTTGGGTCCTTTGGAGACGTCTGCTCCATGCCAGGGTCGCAGTGCTCAAGCCAAGCCATTGAGCCTTATCAGCGTTTAAATCCCACCTGGGTCTTCTCTCTCTTCCAGCCACTCTGCTGGATTCCTCCTTTTCTCCAAGGCCTAACGCTGGAAGCAAAGTGGGAGAGGCTGGGGATGCATCCTGTGGAATCCCTGGAGCAGCACAGGCGAGCTCCTGTTGCTCATCAAGTGTGTGGCTCATCGGGACAGGGGGGATGTGCACCATGGGGCTGCTCCCTCCTTGCAGGCCCACATTCCCTTGCACTGAGCCTGCTCCATGGGGGACTGGGAAAGGAAATAAATATGCTTGTTCTAAGACAAAAAAATTATATTAAGAGCTTTTCCCCCCTTTTAAATAGCATAATTGTTTCCTTTTCTCTCTGACACTGGAGGAGTATCCAGAACCCCAAGCAAAATCCTCTTTTTCCTTTTTTTAAAAATTATTTATATATATAAAAACTAAGAATTAAAAGGAAAAAACCTTGAAAAATAATTAATTCAAAGGATGAGAAGAAAGAAAAAAAAAAGACTATCCACTTTCCTGTCTCCAGATTGCCTAACACGAGCAAAACACTCTTTGGATCTTCTTTCCCAAGCCGGAGGGCTCCGTTTCTGCCGCGCTGGTTTGGTTTCGCTGAAGTCAAGTCCACGCTTTGAACCGCTGGCCCATTTCTGCTGGCCAAGCAAGCCTTGGGAGAAGGAGGGGGATGAAGGACTGCCAGTCTCTCGCCCGTCTCTGCCAACTGGGAGAAGGGCAGAGCTCTGCCCGGGCCATGCCAGGGGCCTCTCTCAGAGCAGTTGGCGCCGTCAGAGCTGTACAGCCGTCTGGTCAGGATGCAGGTGGAGGGTGTCTGTGTGCGTGCCCACATTGGATTATTTCTTTTTTAATTCATTTGGGTAGGTATTTTTGTTACTGTTGCTGCTGCTGCTGCTGCTTCGTGTCTAAGTGTCGCCCAGATTGTTGTTTCCTTCGTTCAGACGCTGCACGTTCCGAGAGGGGGAGAGAAAGGTTCACCAACCTGATGCCTTTCTGACCATCAGCCCATCTCTTTCCACTGCTTGTAGAACTCCAGAACATTTTTTATTTCTATGCTGGCATTGGCGGCTGCCTGGATGGCAGACTGTAGGTGAACACAGACAAAACAGGTGGTTAGTTTTTCCCTTGTCCTGTCAAAACAAATGATACTCCCCAGCTGGGGACTCTCCAGCAGTCTGGCACAGCTGGAAGGCCAAATCCTTGCAATTCTCATTGCTCTGGCACAAGAGGCCTGCAGAGATATGAAATTCAATTCTCCCACCACTTCCAAGATACTTTGTACCACAAACACATGAAAAATCAAGGAACTTTCAAGGAAAAAAATAATCTCAACTTATAAGCTAACTTTGAGGAACCCAGAACAGTTATTAGCCAAGGCAGAAAACATTAAAAAAAATCTCTTGCCAACCAAACATCAATCAATCAATCAATCAATCAATCAATCAATCAATCAATCAATCAAGTTTTACCATTGCCAGGAAGCAGAACAACTCGGCTCAGCCAGAAAAGAGCTACTGACCTGCATGGGCACCGAGAATGTGCTTGGGTCCTCCAGCTGGAAGCCCGTGATGATGGTGACCATTCCCGTGGTGTCATCCTCTCCACTCCCTTGGGACACTGTCAGTTGTTTGCAGCTGTCCAGTATTTTATAGAGGTTCCTGTCAGAAAAGAGAAACAGAGGGGAAGGTCAGTGGGAGACCACATCTGCTCAGGACACGTGGGAAGGACTGCTTCCCTGTTCCCCTTTAAGGACTTTTCCGAGACCCTTCTGAGCACAAAGCACTTGGTGTGAGATGTGCAGATGGATGTCCCTAACTCCAGGGAATTCCATCATTACTCACTGTATTGAGTTTGTGTGGCCAGGTTTTGGTAGCGACAGGGCTACAGGGGCAGCTTCTGTGAGAAGCTGCCAGAACTTTCCCCCATGTCCAGCAGAGCCAATGCCAGTGGCTCCAGGATGGACCTGCTGCTGGCCAAGGCTGAGTCAATCAGGAACGACAGTAATGCCTCCATGGTAACATATTTAAGGAGATAAAAAGTTGTTGTGCAGATCAAATTGCAATCAGAGAAGAGCAGAGTGAGAACATGTGAACAGCAGGGCAGACCCCAAGGTCAGTGCAGCAGAAGGAAGGGCAGGAGGTGCTCCAGATGCCAGAGCTGAGGTTCCCCTGCAATCTGTGGTGCAGCCCATGGTGAGGCAGCTGTGCCTCTGCAGCCCATGGAGGACCATCAAGGTGCAGAGATCCACCTGGAGGAGCCCACACAGAGCAGGGGGATGCCAAAGGAGGCTGTGACCCCAGGGAAGGCCCCTGATGGAGCAGGGTTCTGCAAGGGACCTGCTGACTCGTGGGGAGAGGAGTCCACACTGGAGCAGGTTTTCCAGGGAGGACCTCTGGCTCAAGCAGCCTGTGCCTGAAGGACTGATCCCACGGAAAAATGACCCACGTTGCAGCAGTTTGTGGAGAACTGTTGTCATGGGATGGACTCATGTTGGTTCAGGACTGTCTCCCTGTGGGAGGGGCCCCACAGGGAGCAGGGGAAGAACTGCTCTCCCTGAGCAGTGGCAGAAAGAACAACTGGACATAACACCCATTCCCATCTCCCTGCACCACTGGGGGGAGGAGGCAGAACTTGGAAGGAGGGAGGGGTGGGGGAAGGTGTTTTTAAGATGTATTTGACTTCTCATTCTCCAGCTCTGATGTGTTAGTAATAAATTTAATTAATATCCCCACTTTGAGTCTGTTCAGCCCATGACAGTGATTGGTAAGTGATCTTTCCTGGTCCTTATCTCCACTCAGGAATCCCTCATTTTATTTTAACTCCTCTGTCCAGCTGCAGAGGGGAGGAAGAGTGGCTTTAGTAGGTACCTGGCACCCAGCCAGGGTCAACCCACTAGATTCACATACAACAAGCTCTATAAGGGGTTCCATTCCTGACACCTTTCCCCAAAGCCACCTGCCTGCTGGGAACCAGGCTCAGACACCTTCAGCTGCTGAAATCTTACCAGGCATCTAAATCTTGCCTCTTCAATTTATGCCTCTCGAAGCTCTTCCCAACATCTTTCTGGCAACGAATGTACCTGAGGAGAGAGCAGAGTCTCTGAGCTCACATGGAGACCATCAGACAGACCAAAGTCAGTGCTCCACAGCAGCTTCTCCAGGTGCTGGAGGGTCTTTCACAGGCTTTTACCAACCCAAATAACACCCAAAGGCCCACCCAAGGAATCCCTTGTGAATCCCTTTAATCGCTTCACTGTCTCACCACTGTCCCTGCCTGCTGCTCACACCATCACCATGTCTCAAAGCCCACCAGCCCCAACATGGACCTCAAAGATGCAGTTTGTCCTGACAGATGTTTGTGTTTCTGCAGAGCACTCTGGCAGTCTGGCTCTTCCAGCACTCCCAGTGCAGGGGCAAAGGGCACTGCTCTGGTTTATACAGCAACAGATACAACTCGCCCATTCCTCAGAAGCAGCTGCACTTCACAACTGAGCAGCAACTGCCAGCACATCTGGAGAACCAGCTGCTGGATCTGCTACACCATCTCCCTGTTCCTGAAGGCTGCCTTTCCCTCGGCCCACTCCTCGCTCTGCTCCAAGAGATACACAGCCTACTCCCACCACTGATGTTTTCTTCCACCCCAAAGCCCCCTCATTCCAAACGAAAGGGCAAATCACATCCCTCTCCTGCTCTCACCTGTTTCCCTTTTTAAATTCTGCCTCCAGATACCGGATGCTGTCCCGAGCACCGGCGTTCTCCTTTTTCAGGAAGTCTAAGCCATCGATAACTAACAACAAAAAAAACAAACCAGAAATAAACCCATCTTGCTTACAGTTCTACTTCTGCAAACTAATCCAGCGATGTCAATTATTCCCCATCCCATGGAACTCTCTCTGATGCACAGCAGTCATGGCTGCTGCAGGAGAGGCAGAGGGGGAACAGGACCTCTCTCCTCCCAGATGTTCTCCAACACACTCTGTCCAGTGCCAAACAGGCCACATATAAAACAGGCTCCAAAGGCAATATGTGGCAATGGTGTTGCAGCTGCTTCAGCCAAAGTCAAGAAGGAGGGAAGGTCACCACCCAGGGCCCCGGCGCCTGCTCCCAGCATGAAAGGGACAGGGGCAGACAGCCACAGTTACCTCCCATGGAGTCCTCATACCTGTGCGAGGGATGATGATTATGAACCTCCCGCTGGTGGCCAGTTGCTTGACAAGGGCCAGGTGCTGGCAAAGAGCCTGGGTGTCTGGGACAAGGTAAGGAGACATGGCTGACTGTGCCTTGGGCTGCTGGAGACTCCCCTCTAGCTGAGATACCTCCAGCTGAAAACAGATGCAGAGACACTGGCTTCACATTTATGCTGAAACAAACCATCAAAGGGGACAAGACTCATCCTGCAAAACTCCACCAGGACCTTCCAACCTCCCAGCCCATGGAGTAGAGGACTGGATGCCAGAGAGTTGGTGAGAGATGACAGTCCCCACTCTTCACTGCCCCAGCACGGCCCCACCTTGAGTACTGTGAGCAGTTTTGGGCACCTCAATACAAAATGGACATTAAACTACTAGAGAGTGTCCAGAGGAGAATGACCAGGATGGTGAGGATGGCCTTGAGCAGCTGAGATTACTCAGCTTTGAGGGTGATCCCCCATCACAGCCTACACCTCCTTCATGGGGGTCAGCGAGGGGGAGGTGCTGATTTCCTCTTTCCGATGACCAGAAACGGGACATGAGGAAATGGTTCATTCCATTTCCAGTTTCATTGCTGCATCAGGGGAATGGTTCAGGCTGGACATCAGGAAAATATTCTTCCCCCACAGGGTGGTTGGTCCCTGGAAAGGGCTCCCCATGGCAGTGGTCAAAACACAAAGCCTGCCAGAGCTCAGGGAGTGCCTGGACAATGCTCTTGGGCATTTCATTTAGTTTTAGGTAGCCCTGTGAGGAGCAGGGAGTTGGACTCCATGATCCTTATGAGTCCCTTCCAATTTGAGACATTCTACAGTTGTCTATGCAGAATGGACTTACTGCTTCTGTGTGGGACAGGAGCAGAGAGGTCCCTCTCCCTCCCTCTCTCCCCCTCCCCTCCCTCTCTCCCCCTCCCCTCCCCTCCCCTCCCTCTCTCCCCCTCCCCTCCCCTCCCCTCCCTCCACCTCCCCTCCCTCTCTCCCCCTCCCCTCCCCTCCCTCTCCCCCTCCCTCTCTCCCCCTCCCCTCCCCTCCCTCTCTCCCCCTCCCTCTCTCCCCCTCCCCTCCCCTCCCCTTCTACCCTTCCCTTCCCTTCCCTTCTACCCTTCCCTTCCCTTCCCTTCTACCCTTCACTTCCCTTCCCTTCTACCCTTCCCTTCCCTTCCCTTCCCTTCTACCCTTCCCTTCCCTTCCCTTCTACCCTTCCCTTCCCTTCTACCCTTCCCTTCCCTTCCCTTCCCTTCCCTTCCCTTCCCTTCCCTTCCCTTCCCTTCCCTCCCCTCCCCTCACCTTCCCTTCCCTCCCCTCACCTTTCCTTCCCTAACCTTCCCTTCCCTAACCTTCCCTTCCCTTCCCTCTGACATTCCTTTCCCTTCCCTGTTTCTGACATTCCTTTCCCTTCCCTTCCCTCTGACATTCCAGCCATTACCCTGCTGGTTTTCAGGCTGGAACTGGCCTCTCCTACCTGCAGTCGAAGCTGAGCCATGTCTCTCATGAGCCTGTTCCGACGAGCCTCCTCTGCAGCCTGGTTACAAAACCAAACTTCCATATCAGTTAGCAGAAAACACACCAGCTGACATTAGCACGTGCTTCCAGAAACAGGGTGAAAAGGGGACACCAAAGTAGGTTTAAGGAGCAGAATTTTCATCTCCCCCCAAAGATCTGCAATTATAGTTACAACCTAATAGTAACCTACAGACAACTGTGCCAAGTAGAGAGAATTCATCCACCTCTGCCAACTCACCATGTGAAACTGGGCCTGGGCCTGGTGCAGCAAGTT
This sequence comes from Pithys albifrons albifrons, assembly GCF_047495875.1. Taxonomy (NCBI): domain Eukaryota; kingdom Metazoa; phylum Chordata; class Aves; order Passeriformes; family Thamnophilidae; genus Pithys; species Pithys albifrons. Next base: position 1,591,140 of record NC_092487.1, read on the forward strand.
GTCTTGGTCTGACTGTGCTATGCTGATGAAAATCCCAAGCTCTGAGTTGAACTGCAAGATGCTGCCTTGCAGGTGGGTAATGAAGTGACCGAAGCTCCGAATGCAGCAGATCCTCACGACAGACTGCAAGGAAGCAACAGGCAGTTGGTGGCCACGGGGCTGCAGCCCGAGCCAGCTCTGACCCACAGCTGACACTTTCAGAAAAGCAGGAACTGCTACTAAACTGCTAATTCTGATGGATGTTCCTGATCTTTTCTGAAGTCAGACACTGCAGGAGGGAGCTGCAGGAAAGCTGACAGCTGGCCAAAATGCTCACGAGTGCCATTGGTCTGGGCTTCCTTAACCCAAGAAAGCCTCAGGAAACACCAGCAGCCCTCCCCTCACCCCAAACCTCTGCTCAGGCACTCAGTGCTGGGAAAACGAACCACATAAAACAACAATCCAGGTCTGACTTTCTTCAGGATTTATTCCAACTCACCTCCTCAACTGCTGAGAAAATGGGTCGGTCCTGCTCAAAGTTAAACCTCTTGTGTGCATTTTTCAGAGGGGGGAGATTGCGCAGGGCCACATCTTCTGGGAGCAGCAGGCTGGCCTTCAGGTCTGGGAGCTCAGCATCACTCAGGATGTCCTTGACCTCATCACACAGGGCCAGCCCTGAAGAGGAGGGACAGGAAGTAGAGAAAAACAACTGATAAGGGGACAAAGATGAAAACTGCTTTAAGGCACATGATCTGTTAATGGTCACTGGCAGAGGAGTGTCCTGTGAGCACCTGCTGAAGGAGGAACCAAAAGGCCACCCACAATATAAAGAGCAACTGTCCCAAACAGCCTGCTGAGCGACTCCAGGAATTCTCCTGTTTGGAGGGACAGCTTTCCCACTCGTTCCAACAGATCAGCATCCCTGTTAAAACTCTGCTTCTTGTGAGCATTTTCAGGCTCAGCCCCAAGGAGGCACAGAAGGCACATCACAAGCAGCTGGAGCTCCAAAACTATTTTCCAGGATTGCCATGACAAAATCACAGCCTTACTTCTGCTTCTGGCAGTGAATTTTACTCCTGTTGGCCACACAAGGATTTTCACACGCTGGTGTCAGTGTTTCAGTGCACTGTCAGCCATACATGATGTGCTAATTGAGCATTTTTTGTGTGTGATTTTTGGGACTGTCCTGTCAGAGCCAGGAGTTGGACTTGATAATCCTGGTGGGGGTCCCTTCCAAGTCAGGATATTCCACGATTTTCTGATTCTGAAGTCTGTGGGACAGTATTTAACTGGAATGGTGTTTAAACAAAGAAACCAACGCACATGCACAGGTCACTTCCCACTGTGCTTATAACAACTGCTACTGGGAATTATGTCACCCTGGAATCTCCCACACACCCTGGGAATCACTAAGGACTAAGATTGGTGAAACATCACATTGCCATTTCCTTCTCCAGTACCTGATGCCTGCAGGTCTGCAGCAGAAGGCAGAAGGTTCAGGAGCACAGACAGCCTGTTCCACAGGCTCTGAGAGCTCTGCAGGAAAAGAACACAAAAGGCCACAAAAAACATCAGTAGAGATGTGCACAACAACCAGGCCACTTGAACCTTCCAGCATCTCACAGCCCTCAGAATGCTTTATGAAGAATAAACCTCACTACCCTTCTTAAGTCCAGATTAGCTCAATTCAGCTGGTGGGGGATGTAACATCACCCTGTGCCTGAGACTGGGACTGGGACTGTGGCTGCAACCTGCCCTCCCAATCCCAGCTCAGGGGAACTGCCCAGACACAGCCTTAGGGGAGCCCTGACACCGTCCCCACCTGAGCACACATGATGATGAGGTCTGTGTTTGTCCTCAGCCAGTCCAGGAACACCTTGACAGTGAGCAGCAGCCCTTCATTGGTCATGATCTCCAGCTTCTCCTGAAGGGATCGCTCATTCCTGCAGGATTTGTTACTTGAAATGCTTTCCTCAGAGTCAGACACATCATCTGGAAAACAAAGAAAAGTGCAGGATGGCAGGCATTAAATCCCCTGAGACACTAAGCCCTGCTGGTGTCAGAACTGCACTGGGTGGGTAAAGAGTTTTGTTGAACTACTTGATGCTTCCACATACCCTCAGAAAACCAGTCCCTTGCCCACCACGGTCCCTTGCACTGTTACCAATATGTATCATTCCTGCATCTTCTTTTTCCTTGGGAGAAGAGGACTAAGATCTCCTGGGAAGGTCTGACAAATCCCTTAACCCCAGCAGCAGCCTCCAAGAGACTTGCTGACAGAGCAGGCAGCACGTGCCTGCACAAGGGGCAGGTTAGTTCCTGCAGGGAACAGAGCCAGCAATGGCCACAAGTCCAGCATGCTCCCAGCTTTGGGCCAGTCAAGAGAAGGAAATGGCAGGGCTGTCCTATGACCTGGGCCCAGGGAATTTTAAATATTGAATATATTTTTTGCAATCTTGTAATTCTCTGGAAGTGAGGATCTCAAAGCCATTGCCAATGGAATCACAAGTGATACACATGACCTGAGCTCAAGGCAGGAATCAACTGACCCATTTTGCTGCAATCCCTTATTTCAAGGGCTGCCACTGCTGCCTATTAACACAGCAATGGGCATTCCATAAAGCCTTGGAATCACAAGGGAGAAGGTGGTTTATTCAGAACCCTTCCATGACAGTATTACACCACAAACTAGCAGTTTGGAAACAGCACAGCTGAGGAGAGCTCAAAACTAAAAAGAACAGGGGTTAGCAAACTCATTCCAACCTTCATTTTCTACATCTGTAAAGGTATCATGGCCACAGTTCCTGGAGCTGCAACATCGGAATAACCCACTGAAGAGAAGGGTTAAACAGACCAAAATTCATATGCTTCTTCCCTTAGCCCCCATCTCTTTCATGTGGCCACAGAGCAGTGCTGGGAGCCAGTCAACACTGATATGATCTAATACTGCCCCTTCCAATTCTGGCCCAGGAAAAGTCTGAATCCTGCCAGTGCTGCAGGCCAGCTGGATTTGGCAGCAGGATGCAGAGTGTTTCCTGGCTCCAGGGAAGCTGAAAGGAATGACAAACAAGACCAAACAGGCCCATGTGGTTTTATCTGAAATACAAACAATTCCCTGTAGTGCACCAGATCTCCCTTTACAGCTCTTTTTGCCCAGAACATCCCTTGCTTGTAAGTTGGGTGGGAATGGAGACATGGCAGCTCCACCTGCTGTGCATCTCCAGGGGGTTCAGCCTGGAACACTTGGCGAGGCATTTTCGGGGGGTCACAGAGAGGCCTCTGATACCTCCCACATGCACCCAGGTCACATCTTACCAACAAACTCCTATGAGAGCTTAGCAGGGTTGATAAACTGTCATCTCATGGAGAACTTCCTCCCCTGCATCTGCACTGTCTGTCACCAGAAGCACTGTGAAGTGTCTGACTAGGGATTTCACAAGTGAAAAAGAAAGATAATTCCCATCTCTAATATTTGCTGGAATTATCCTCTGAAGTCAGCAAGGCTTCACTAAGGCAAATCATGCTTGACAAATTTAGTGGCCTTCTAGAATGAGGTTACAGCAGTGGGGGATAAGGGAAGAGCAACTGACATCATCTGCTCATATCTGTGCAAAGCATTTGACTCTGTCCCTTATGACATCCTTGTCTCTAAACTGGAGAGACATGGATTTCATGGATAGACCACTTGGTGGACAAGGAATCAGCTTGATGGTCACTCTCAAAGAGCTGCAGCCAACAGCTTGATGTCCAGTTGGAGTGCAGTGACAAGTGGCATCCTCAGGGGTCAGGACTGGGACCAGCACTTTTTAACATCTTTGTTGTTGGTGGGATGGACAGTGAGATCAAGTGCACCCTCAGCCAGTTTGCCAACACTGAGTTGTGTGTTGGGGTCACACCAAGGGATGGCACCAGAGGGACCTCGACAGGCTGGAAAAGTCAATTTGTGCCAACTCCAGGTGGTTCAGTGAGGCCAAGGGCAGGTACTGTACCTGCATTGGGGCAACCCCCCAGAAACACAGGCTGAGGGGGAATGGATGGAGAACAGTCCAGAGGAGAAGGACTTGGGGGTGTGGGTTGACAGGAAGCTCAACTTGACCCACTGGGAGCCCGGAAAGCCAATACTGTGCTGGGCTCATCCCCAGCAGTGTGAGCAGCACGTGATGGGGGCTATTCTGTCCCTCTGTTCGCTCAGGTGAGACCCCACCTGCAGTGCTGCCTCCAGCCTTGGGGCCGCCAGCACAGCAAGGACATGGAACTGCTGGAGCGGGTCCAGAGGAAGCCATGGAGATGCTCCAAGGTTTGGAGCCCCTCAGCTCTGGAGACAGGCTGGGAGAGCTGGGGCTGTTCAGCTGGAGAAGAAAAGGCTCTGGGGAGACCTTAGAGCCCTTTCCAGTGCCTAAAGGGGCTCCAAGAGAGCTGGAGAGGGACTTTGGACAAGGGCCTGGACAGGACAAGGGGAAATGGATTTAAGGTGAAGGAGGGTAAATTTAGATGAGGTATTAGGAAGAAATTCTTCCCTTTGAGGGTGGTGAGGGCCTGGCACAGGTTGCCCAGAGAAGCTGTGGCTGCCCGATCCCTGGAAGTGTTGAAGGAGTCAGTTGGACCAGGCTTGGAGCAACCTGGTCTAGCGGAAGGTGTCCCTGCCCAATGCAGGGTTGTGGGACAAAATGAGTTTTAATGTCCCTTCCAAACAAACCATCCTGTGACCCTGTAATTATCTGAGCTGCTCAGTGTTTAGTCTGTGAAGCTGAAGCTCTCCTGCTAACTGTGGCTGGCTGCAGGTGTTGCCTCTGCTCATGTGCTCATATTCCTGGATGTCTGGCAGTAAAGTAAAACTCCCCCTTCAGGGAATGCCCAGCCCAAGGCCTGCCCAGTACTTGGGCAACCTCCTTCTCCAAACCTTGCCAAAGGAGGGCTTCCACCATGAGAAAAGGGGAATTTAGCAAACACCCTGCCACAGCTTGCAGTTTTCTATTTAAAACTGCAATAACCAGGCCCTTACCTTGCTCTGCCAAGCTGGGCTTCTCCAGATCTCCATTGACACATGGCTTGTTCTCTATCCCATCCTTCAAGGCAGGTGGTTCACTGTTGGGTTTCAGGAGGATGTTGCTGAATGTGGGGGCCAAGCGGAAGCACCGTTTGGTCTGGAACAGTTGGGTGGACATGGCCTGCAGATTACTGGCTATGCTCGCATCATTACTGCCCAGGGAAGCTGGCCCATTGACTGCTGCATCTGCTGCCTCAGTTTTAGAGATGCTTGAGCTCTTGGAGTCCCCGAGCCCACTGCCATCCACACAGTTTTTTAAGGCCTCTTTGGGCTCACCTTTGCCTCGGCCACTTCCCTCCTCACCCGGTTCATCCTCCATGTCCTCCAAGTCAGACCGAGATTCCTGGCTGTTCATGTCAGAGTCTGTCTCCACATCAAAAGCAGCTTCTCCTTCTTCATCACTCTTCTCTGAGCCACTCTCTGAGCCATCACTGCCCTTGATGGAGCCCTGGCTGGAGTCAGAGTCAAAGCCCTCACTCAGGTCGCTCTCATCCACGTTCTGGGGGTGGCGGCGGCGCCGCAGACAGGAGAGCCGTGAGTATTTCTTGCTTTTCTTGCAGTCGTTCTTTCGCTGTTCCTCGCTGGGCTGATGATTGGCCAGCTCTGCTTCAGCTTCCTTCTCAATTGAGTTCACAGGCTCTCGGGACTCCTGATCATCTGCATTTACAAGGGAGAATGTAACTTTAAGTCACAATGTGTCCCACAGGTTGCTGCTTGCCAGCCCAGAGCCCGGGGAACCAGGGCTGCAAAATTCAGCCATCACTTCCGTCAGTGTCAGAACAAGCAATGGCAACCCCAGAATGGCTACTCACTTCCTAGAGGCACCTGAGAAGCCCTGGGAAGCCATGACTCCTACAGCCCAAGCTGTGCTGCTCCATTGCCAGGCAGCCTTAGTGCTGAAAGCTGCTAAACCAGCACAAAACACAGATGAATCCTAACTCTCCTCCCCAGCTTTCCACAGCAGGAGAGCCGAGCGACCCACCAAGCAAGGCAGGGGAATCTGCCCTGTAACTACCCTGAGCTGACCCAATGCCTTCACAGATCAACACGCTCCCAAGCCTTTGCAGCAACCCTGGATCACCCTGACAGCTTCAAAACCTGCAGAGGAGGGGTCATTCATTGTTGTTTTTACCAGGAACCCTCTCAGCCTGCATTCAGTGAGGTACTGCAAACAGACTGTTTACGGGGCAAACATGCAGTAGTTTTATTCTCTGCTTAACAAGATCCCCCAAACACTCAAGAGCTGCCCTTGCCTGAGCAGAGCTGAGGTAAGACAAGAGGGCCTGCCTCCCCAGGCCCCTCAGCCTCCCTCAGTCCAGGTCTTTCACCCAAGATCATCTCCTCAGTGGAGGAGGAAAGAGGCCAGTAAACAACAGCCAACAGAGAAAATAAAGTGTCAGGTTGGGGTAAACAAGTGATGAATGAGCTGCCAAGAAACACAGAAGGCAAACTCCTTATAAGGAAAGCAACCTGTTCAGCCTGTGATGATTCAGATACTCACAAAGAGTATCCGAATGAAGACTGCTCAGCAGATCACCCATCTTTAGGGATTCCAACCCAGCAGTTGAAGGTCAAGATATCTGTACCCCAACTCAGGCACTACACTACAAAAACCATGCCCAGATTAGGAAAGGAAAAGCCTGCCCTATAGGCAGGCAACTGGGGAGACCCATCTGCTGCCATCTCTGTTCTCTTACCTGTACCATCACTCTGAAAGGCTGGGACAGGATTTTCCCCTTCTTCTAGCTCTGCCTGGAGGCGAATATTGACGTGATTGATCAGATGAGAGAAGAGGGCCAGGGTGAAGGCAATGGCTGCACTGTACTGCTTGGAACCTGCAACCAGACAGTGAGGGGGAGGAGGAGGTGAGCACCAGGCCACAACACAAACACCAGTTCACGCAGCATCTCCAGCCTAACTGCACTGCTGAGTGCTCATCATGACATTTCCACAGAAAGCACTGGTTACCTGCCCTCTTGAGGCTGTGAACACTCATAAGGCAGATGATGACCATGCGAAAGATCAGGAGATCAGGCAGGAAGGAGTAGCCACTCTCATATTCTTCTTCATCTTCGCTACTTGAGCCCAGGTTGGGAGAGGAGGGCAAGTAGAACAAGCACAGGTTGAAATCCTCCAGCACAGACTGGCAGAGAGATGTCAGCTCAGAATCCAGAGAGCTTAACAAAAGTTAAAAATAAACAAGAATTATTACTTAAGACTCATGCTGCTGGCAATGTCTGTACAGAAACTGAACCAAACCCACCAGTTAGGCTGTCCTTTAGCACTAGGCAGGATGAAAGCACTGGGCAACATACTACAGGCAACAACAGCTATGGGAAGCAAATGACATTAATCAGATCATGCCTTCCTCTTCAAAGCTTCTAAACTAAAACCAAATGGTAACTAGAGATGGGTTACCAAAAACCAGATGACTTTTCTCCAGGGAGCTCATCAGTGGCCATTAAGATACACAAGGCACTTCAATGTTAAAGTGAGCAAAACTTCCAGATGCATTCATTGCTCAGTGGAAGTGTTACACTGCACACACAGGACACTTGGCTTTTCCTCCTCCCACGTCTCTAACCTGCAGCCCCATAAGAATATTCCAAATCCTCTAAAATTATTTGCTCCTTCAAAGGAAGCACCCATTGGATCAGTGCAGGGGGCTATGGGAGCCTCCCAGTTACAAAACAAACCCACCTGCAGAAGTTCCAGCAAATCTTTTTCAGGGGGAAATGTCCCTGGGGAATTGAAGTAATTTCCAATTTTCTTATGTGCTAAATACATGTTAAGTGGATATTAAAGGAGCCTTGTAGTTCCACCCTGGTGTAATTCAAGGCTGGAAAGCCAATCCCATACTGGGCTGCATGAGCAGGTTGAGGAAATGTTCTCCCTCTCTGTCTGGCATTCACAAGGTGGCATCTGCATCCAGTCTTGGGGTCCCCGTGACAAAAAACCCACCAAAGAAAAAGACAGTGACAAACTGGACTTAGTCCAGCAGAGGAACAAAGAACATGATGTATGGAAAGAGGCAAAGAGAATCAAGTTTGTTCAGTCTGAAGGACAGAAGGCTCAGGGGGGACTGTCTTTTGTTTCCAGATGCCAAACAGGTGATTTCAGAGGACCGAGAAAGACTCTCCTCAGTGGTGCACAGCAAAAGGAAGGGAAGTGATGGGTACACACTGCAGAAAAGGAAAACAAGACCAGATGCAATGAGAAAAAATTCCATGGTGAAAGTAGGGGAAAGGGGACCAGAAATGTGTGGTATCTCTGTTCTTGGATCCAGTCAAAACTCAGTGAGATGAGGCTCTGAACAACCTGATCTGACTTAACATCTGTATCTACCTTCACAGTGAATGCTGCTTTGGGGGAGGACTGGACCCCCAGAAGGTCCCTTTGAACCTAAACCATTCCACAATGAGTTTAAGTGCAGACTGTGTCTAAGACCTTTAAAATGCCTGTTCTATTCCAAGCTGTAAGAGATTAATTTACAATCACCTGAAAGACTCCAGCAGAGTCAGAGAAACAACCCCCCCCCAAAAAAAAACCCAACAAAAAAAACCCAAAATCACACAGCTGTACAAAGCTTTCTATTTATTCTAACACAACCAGGTTTGGCTGTTTGTTTCTCTGAACAAGATGTTTGCTTACAGATGACCAAGTGCAGTGAACAGCCCTGCAACAGCAACTCTTTGCTGTCACATCAGCCCAAATCCAGGGCTTGCCAGGAAAAAGCATCTGATGACTGCACAAGGTAAGCAAACACCAAAGGCACAGCACAGCACAGAGACAGCTGCGAGGCTCAGGAGTTCAACACTTACTCAGTGCTGGCTTGATTTAGACAGTGACAAAGTATTTAACCCTTAGGTATTTCAGTCTGCCCTGGGAGACAATCTTCCTCGTGCTCCCTGCATGGATAGTCTGAAGTCCTGGAGCTTTAGGCAGAAAGCCTCAGGCCAGGCACTGTTATCCTAACAGGAACTCATCCCTCCAATTCCAAGTGCCTGATGCTGTGAGTTATCAACAGAAGATACACTCTGCCATAACCTTACCTGCTCTTTGGCTGCAAAAGACTCTGCAGGTACATGAAGCTCACCAGCAACCTCTTTATGTCTTTGCCTCTAAAAGGATGGAAGAGAAAACACTGTAAAGCAGGTCCCCCATCACAGAGATGGGCTGATCTGACAGAGCTCTGTTAACAGGTAAATCAGGTCTCAAGTGAAAACTGCATTCTGATGAAACTGGAGCAAAGAAGACAATTTACATACTGCCAACTGCCATCAATATGCCCCAACCCTCATAAATAGGCCTCAGCTCCAGGGGAGAGTAGGAAAATCTCTCATCTCAAACTCTAAACCTGGCCAGCATTTAGCTTTTCTCCTGAAATTATGACTCAAGACATCAAGAATGGGATCTAGAGTGAAGCTCTTGAAATTCTGGGAGCAGTCACCTTGTTGAATGGCCCATCTAGCAGTTCCACTTGCCACAAAGACACCACTTCCAACCCAGAGGATGACACTGCTGGCACTAAAAACCCTCAGCCTGAACCCCTCTCCTTTTCTTTCCCTTCTTACCGTTTCTTACTTGGAGACAACTTCCTGGTTTCACATTTCTTCAGCTGGTGATACATCTTGGCTGCTTTGTCATACAGTCGCTTCAGGTTCCCATAGGCACCTTCGAAGGACACTTCAGACTGGATGCTGAGACACCAGAAGAGGACACAGCAGAAGTTACTTTGCTCATATTTTATGGCTTTAACTCACTAGCAGGTTCCTCAGGCACTGAGGCACAAGGACAGATGTGCTGCTGCCTGCACATGCTGGGCAACTTAACTCCCCCAGATGGCTGCAAGCCCAACTTCATCTGCTTCACAGTTCCCACCTGCCCTGCTCACACATCTTCTCAAATCAGTGCCTTCAGGCCAGGTTCAGATAATTGAATTTCACCCACCTCACTCCACAGGGTGCCTCCCTCAGCACCCTCACCTCCCTTCCTGCCTGGCTCTCCAGCTCAGGCTGGGTGAAGCCCTGCAGGTGCAGCCCTGCATGGGTGTTCAGCAACCAGCACAATGGTTTGATCTGACCAAGGCTCACTGTTATTACCAGCCCTGTTCAAGGGTGAACTAAACCCATCTCTTTCCCTTCCCCTGTAATTCAGCTGCTGAAAACAGTCCCAAGCCCAAAGCAGAGGTGAAGAAGCTCTGGCAACATGCTGCTCCATGGTGGCCCAGCACACCCAGATCCACAGGCACTCACCAGCGTAGGTAGCAGTAGGTCGCTTCCACATTGTAGTACTTGCTGCCTGCCAGTGTCCCCAGCTGGTTGAAGGGCATTCCTGTCAGGAAGGAGAAGGGCAATGGAATTCACTTGGAATTCTCCAGTGGCCCTGCTAGAAAGCAGATCCTTTCCCTCTCACTACATTTCCACACAGGAAGAAAACCAGGAGACACAGTTGTAAAGCTGCAGTACAAAGGTCTGGACTACTGAACCCTTCTGCCACCCAGGCTTTGTTTTCTGTTTCACAGAGCTTTTAGATACTCACCACCTTCTGTCAGCTATCTGCCTAAGAGGGCAGGGCAAACAATGCCTCCTCCTCCATATTAATTATGCCATGGCCTTGACTCTGTATTTCTCAACATAGACATCATCTTACCAGCACCTGAGAGCCCTGTTTCAGCTCACTGTGGTGCAGAAATTTTTGTCACTTGTTTGGGATCAGCCTATCAAAACAGCTCAGTAAGAACACTGCCAAGACTGAAGAGAACATTTGGCTGGAATTGCACACTTTAAGGTAAGACAGGCCCTCTACTCCAGCACTGATGTGTTCCCAGACAGAGGCACTTCTGAAAGAGGAAGCAGCATGTGAGATTATTTTTTCAGGGGTAAAAAGTGGGAGGTGACCAATAATGCTCTGCTTCTGGCAACAGAGAGCTGCATCTGCCCTCAACCGACAGGCACACTCAGGGAAGTTTGAGCTTCTCAGATGAATAAGGTGAAGTCACTGGCAAGGAGCACCCTGGCTTTAATTTCTCTCCCTGGCTTGCCAGCAAGAAAGGTTCTCAAAGAAAGCAAAAGGGATAAAACCACCTGACCAGTGTAGTATCACACACAGTCTTTAGGTTGTGGCAACACAATTTTAACAACTAAAAATTCATGGTAAGTGACTCACCAATTTGTGGTGCAACAGAAAGGGCTTGATAGTAAAACCGCTCGGCCAGCAGCTCCGTGTCCACACCTGCCAGCTCATTCTGATAGCGAGCTGAAAGGAAACCACACACCGCGCATCAGACACCCAAAGGCAGCATCTGCTCCTCCCTGCTGCAGTGCAGCAGTTCCCCTACAGATTGAAAACACCAGAAAACTTGAAATACTGGCCAAGTCAACAAATCCATCAAAGAACTGCTCTTGGCAAACACAGCGATGCACAGGGTTTGCCAGGCCTGTCTGAAGCACTTTCCTTGTACCTGCTCACCCCACCTGCCACAAGCCCTGCCCCTCCCAGGGGAGAGCTCTCCACACTTGGAGCAGCACGAGAGCAAAATGAAGATGTTCATCTGCTCTGTGTGTTAAGTGCAGATTCGTCTATCGTTGAAGTAACTCAGAGTTGTGCTCTATTTTCCAGTACCTCAGACTATATTCTACTCCAGCAGAATGTGAAATCTAAGTCAAGTCAGCTGACTTAACAAAACACCTGGCTGTAGCTAGACTGGAGTTTATTATTTTTTGGGTTTTTTTGTCTTTTTTTTGACAAACATAAGCATTTTGGAAAATGTAGGTGACAGCACTGTGAAGAGGTGAGCATGCTTCTCTCCCACCTCTTAGGTAAGTCACTTCTACTGGTCCACAAGACATTTACTTGCAATGCCATTTTTAGGTTGATTCATACACAACAATAATGCCAACCAGCTTGGGGCTGCAGTGTGTCAGACACACGTACCCACACCACACTTCCAAGAGCTGCTTTCTACACAGTACATGTTTGCTCCCTGCCTTCACTCCCACGTGTTCACACTCAAGAAGCTGACACACCACACACTTCAGGAGGGCAGGACTGTGGCTGCTATAAAAAGGATGACACATAGCCAGGCACAAGGACAAAGAACCTGGGGCTTTGCAGTGGTAAAACTCTGGATTGATGCACAATAGTGCCTAAATCTGATTTTCTGTCCCACTGGTGCTGCTGGTAGTGGCTCTGTAAGGCAAGTCAAAACTGAGCAGTTTGAGTCTCCTTCACACTGTCCAAGCCATGTAAACATAAGCAAAAGCTTCCACTCTTCAGCTGGTTATCAGCAGCAAACTCCTCATCTAGCTGCCCAAAACCAAAGCTCCTGCAACTCACAGCAGTTCAGCCACGAGGATTTCAGCTTATCCCAGTCTGTGACAAAGATGTCAGAGGGAAACAGTCTGTGAGTAACTCAACTGGTGCTTACTAACAGTGACAGCCTCACAGGGTACAGACACCATCTTTTTCCTGTTTTTAAGGGAATCCCTGAAGAGCAGATGCTGTCCTTACCCAGATCTCCAAGATAAACCAGGCACCGGTGACACGCCATCTGCGCCCACTCCATCTCCTTCTCCGAAGCAGACACGGGTTTCTTGCAACCTACAAGCAAACATGAAATCACTTACAGCACTGGGTGGAGGCTGCTGGGAAGACACAGGAGCTGCCCATGCCTCTGCCCAAGACACCCAAACCACAGCTGGCTGCTGCCTGTGGCATCTTATAGAGAGCAGTTGTTGTCAAAATGTGGAAAATAAACACAGAAAATACTCACAGACACTGTTGCTCACTCACTCTCCTTGGACACCCTGCTGGCCAGAGCATCACCACATCACCAATGGTCACAGAAATAAATGACATCACCTTGTCTACAAGGTGTGCCACAGCGACCTGGCTCCATCTGCCCTCAGATGAGAGGACAAAGGCCAATTCCTGTCTAGAGGATCTTGTGATCATGTCAACACAGCACTGAACACAAGCTATTAAGGCTGATTTCATTAGCATGGCTAATAAGGCCTTTGGATATGAGTGTGCACAAATCTCTGGAAGGCAGAACACTGTGCACTGGCACTGGGCAGCAGCACACAATGGACACAGACACTCACCAACACTGAAGATGGAAATAAATTCAGTGTCTCAAGACCAAGATCTAGACTTAGAACTGGCCAACCAAAAGAGAAGTAAAACAAAGAAAAATCAGGACAGAAGTCTGTGTTGTGGACAGGGCAGTTGGAGTCAGTCAGAGAAAACTTCCTCCAGACAACACTGTCTTTGCATCCAGGAGGAAACTGAGCTGGTGACAGGGCTGGAAGGCACATCCTGAGAGGAATGGCCATCAACTCCAGACTTCTCTAGGCTGGAGAAGAAGAGGCTGGGGAAGACCTTTATCAACCTCTGGAGCTTTACAAGGAGAGGAAAGTGCCAGTATCTTCTGCCTGGCATCCAGTGATAGGACACACAGGAATGCTTCAAAGCAGCCTCAAATGTTTAGACTGAATATAAGGAAGGCTCTTTTTACCAAGAAGGTGGTCACACCCTAGAATGGGCTTCCTAGAGTGGTAGTTGATGCCCCAGGACTGTCAGTATTAAAAAGGCATTTGGACAATGTCCCAGGCAACTCCTGGTCAGTCCTGAGTTGCTCAGGCAGTTAGACTGGGCAATTGCTGTAGATCCCTTCCAACTGAAATAGCCTTGTCTATTCTACACTAAACTTGCAAAGCAAAAGCAGTTCAGGCAGGGGAAAGTGTCAAAACCAACAAGCAAAGGCTGCAGCCAGCGGATCTGAACTAACTGAGGTCATCAAACATGACTCAGTTCCTGGGAAGGGCACATCCCACCTGCCCCAGCCAGCACGGCCACAGTTTGGCCAGAGCTCAGGAGGCAAAGGCTGCTGTGGCTGCACTTCCCCTCCAGAGAGCGACCACTGTCGCCCCGGCGTCACACACTGGGGTCAGCCTTCCTGCTGCCAAACACTTCCACCTTCTGGAGGAGAAAGTTCCCTCAAGCAGGAATCCCAAGGAAGACTTTTTAAGACTGATCCAGTCTGCACTCTGCTTCCCCCCTGGCTGAGGTTAAAAGGGTTGAAGTGAAATCTGGAGGCTGCGGTGTGGAGCTGTTCCCATTTACCAAGACGTGTTGTACGAGTGGCATTATACAAACACAGAGTCCTGAATCTGCATCCATAGATGCTGTTGGACCTACCCTCCCTTTTTTTGCTCTGAATCCTCCTGCTCCCATTCCCATAACCATCAGGTTGTGGCCACCCCAGTCTGTGGTTCATACTGGATCCTTACACATCCATCTTTTCTGGATAGGCAGGGTTCCACTTCTGTTTCCCAGTTATGTGCTCACTTGCCACATCCCTTTAATTAAAGAGCCCAACACACCAAGAAACCTGAACAAGGGGAGCTTTTCACATGCAATCACCCCCCAGGGCACAAACCCACCGGGAATGGAGGTTTTGAGGATTTACTAATTCTGCAGTACTGAGACACATCCCTCAAAGCAACAATTGCCAGGGACATCTGCCTTTTAAACCAACATTTCAAAGCTGACAGTGATACCTTCATCTCCCAGAACTAAGAGTAGGATCTCAGCACCTAAAATCTTCTTTTGTTAGAGACACACTAACTTCTCTTAGTCAGGTGCTGCTGTCCTCCCCCACTGCCAGCTTTAAGCACATCACTTACATCCTTGCTAATACAGTTCACAAAACACACAGAGGTTCCACTTCTCACCTGGACCCACCAAAACAGAAACATATGCCTTGAGGCACCCAGCACAACCCACAACAGATGGGAACAGATCATTACAAGGTAACAGAGAATGTGAATGCACAGGCAGCCTTCAGGACTGTAAACATTCTTACTCTTCCTCCCCTAACAGGTGTAATACCTCAGATTTCCCTGCACCTAAGGGCACACACAGAGATCACCTGGGCCAGCTGATGTCACCTGGACCAGCTGGCGTGAGCTACAGGACTTTCCTGTGTTCTCAGTCCAATATTCAATGGTGGTTTCAAAGTCACACAGTGAAGGGAGCACAGACAGAAGAGGCAGCAAGAAGAAGAACAGTGTCTTGGAGTGAATAGGATGTACTGTAAGAAATGTGTTGATTTCAAGAACCTATTCCTGTTTGTCTACCTTAATTAGGTTTTTAAAAACATTCTGCACAGCCAACAGCACTCTTCAATTTTCCATAAAAATCTAACATCACCTGACACTTACTAAAGAATTTTCTAACACTGTTTTCCTCATGTTAGAAACCCTTCTTTCTCCTTAATTTAGTATTACGAAAAAACAAACAAGTGCCATGGAAAAGAAAGCAGGACAGTCTGTTCTAGACAGGTAACTTGCTAGGCAGGGGAAAAAAAAGTAACCCCTTGAATGCTGAAACAAAAATAGTGTGGCCAGCAGGCCCAGGGCAGTGACCCTTCCCTTGGACTCTGCCTTGGGGAGGACACACCTTGAGTGTTGTGTTCAGTTCTGGGCCCCTCAGTTCAGGAAAGATCTTGAGGGGCTGGAGTGAGGCCAGAGAAGAGCAACGAGGCTGGAGAAGGGACTGGAGTTCAAGTGCTGTGGGGAGAGGCTGAGGGAGCTGGGGGTGTTTAGTCTGGAGAAGAGGAGGCTCAGAGGTGACCTCAGCACTGTCTGGAACTGCCTGAAGGGAAGTTCTGGCCAGGTGGGGGTTGGTCTCTTCTCCCAGGCACTCAGCAATAGGACAAGGGGGCACGATGGGCTCAAGCTCTGACAGGGGAAATTGAAGTTGGAGATCAGAGAGAGATTCTTTGCAGAGAGAGTGCTCAGGGATTGGAATGGGCTGCCCAGAGAGGGGGTGGATTCCCCATCCCTGAAGGTTTTTAACTTGAGATTGGCTGTGGCACTGAGTGCCATGATCTGGTAAAGGGACTGGAGTTGGACCAAGGGTTGGACTTGATGATCTGGGAGGTCTTTTCCAACCCAATCCATTTCATGATTCTATGAACAAAGATGGACTAGTGCACGGGGCAGCCACCTGTCTGGGACTCAACCTTGCTCACGAGCCCAACACCCCAAGCACAAACCTATGAGAGGGTCTGTCACGTGTGTCCAGTCGATGCAGCACTGCAGCTCCAGCTGATAGTGGGACTGGATGTAGAGCAGGAGGTGCTGGTAAAACCCTATGCCGGCCACCAGGTGAGTCCGGTACGCGCATTCCAGGGTGCTGCGGCTGTGGATGTGCTGCAGGAAGGAAAAGGAGCAAGTTAGTGCAGTCTGGGCATGACTGAGGCTGGGCACCCAAGTTGTGCTGAGTGTGAAGCAAGACAGTGGGTAGCTCAGCCCTAAGTGGGTTTGCACAGCTCTGTCCCTCCTGCTCAACACTGTTACTCTCAGAGGTATTTAAAGGGTCAACATCAAGGAGAAATACTTGTAACAACAACTTAGCCTGGAGAAGAGGAGGCTCAGAGGTGACCTCAGCACTCTCTAGAACTCCCTGAAGGGACGTTCCAGCCAGGTGGGGGTTGGTCTCTTCTCCCAGGCACTCAGCAATAGGACAAGGGGGCACGATGGGCTCAAGCTCTGACAGGGGAAATGGAAGTTGGAGATCAGAAAAAAATTCTTTGCAGAGAGAGTGCTCAGGGATTGGAATGGGCTGCCCAGAGAGGGGGTGGATTCCCCACCCCTGGAGGTTTTTAACCTGAGTTTGGCCGTGGCACTGAGTGCCATGATCTGGTAAAGGGACTGGAGTTGGCCCAAGGGTTGGACTTGATGATCTTGGAGGTCTTTTCCAACCCAATTGACTCTATGAAATAAAATTAAGCTCTCTGGTTAGAGAACCTTAAATATGCCCAGGCCCCCAGATGACCAGAACTCACAGCATCAGAGAACACTGTGAGGACCTTACAGTGATCAACTCTCATTAAAACAATCAGCACTAATGATGAAGACCATCACTCTGCATGGAGAGATCTGTCTTATGAAGCGAGGAACATTAAAAAATGTTCCCTCTGCAATGGCAGCTCTCTCAGCAGCCTGTTAGCACTTACCTGCCCACTGCTAAATGCACAGGGCAGCTCCATGGTAAGAATTTGGGAGTGCCCAGCTTCCCACCCTGTACTCAGACCACAACTTCTCCAAGCAGATGAAGTTTTTCAGCTTGGCCTCATCTGCTCCACAACCAGGGACCTTCTCATGCCAGAGCCACAGATACCTGCCTTTTTATTTGTTTTAATGAGCTGGATAACTTCATAGTAAACTTTTCTCCAGAGCAGTTCTTCTGCTTTTCTTCCATAATCCACCGGGTGCAGGAACATCAGCTTCACACACAGCTCCCGCAGCCTGGGACAGACAGCAGAGCATTCACAGTGAGCTGCTGCAGCCTCAAACAAACAAAGCTGCCACTACAGAACCATGGAAGAGGAAAATCCAAATCCTTATGATGGCTAAGCCAGCCCATCTGGTGATGGCACAGCCTGGGTCACTCCCTCACAAGAGCACTTGGAAAAGCTGTACAGCCAAACCAGTGCCCTGGGCTCAGCAGGCCATCAGTGACTTCCTGAAGTGCAGCAATGACAGGAATTGGCTTGACAGTTTGGAAAATGAGTAAGAATAATCCTCCCTGCTCAGCACCTCCTGAACCTGATAAAAGATTTCACACACATGTAAAAAGTTTCTGCCCCACAGTTTTTATTACAAGGAAGGAACTGGTCAACACAATTTATTTGTGTCAATGACACTCAGGAAAGCCTCCAGACAAAGACTGTGGTGTTAGTGCTGCTCAAATGCAGATCTGAAATCCAGCCTGAAACCTCTGCGTCCAAAGTCTGCAGGGATCCCAAGCCTACAGGCACACTACAAACCAAATACACCATGAAACTGCAAATTCAACAGCTCCACGTGTTGCTTCACAAGGATTTTCCCCAGCCAAACACAAACCACAAGCATCCTGCCCAACTTACTTGTTCCTCAAGCTGATGTTCTCTGGCTTGAACACGTCCTGATACGCTGCCTTATTGCCCAGGATGAGATCCAGTCGATGCACAGCCTCGACCACTGCCCTGCGTGGGAACACAGAAGCCAGAGGGTCAGTCAGGACAGTGGGTGAGCCAGAGGGCCAGTCAGGACAGTCGGTGAGCCAGAGGGCCAGTCAGGACAGTGGGTGAGCCAGAGGGTCAGTCAGGACAGTGGGTGAGCTGGGGACTCTGGGGGTGTCTGCACAGAACCACGCTGTCCCAGTTAGTTCCACTGTCAGGACACCACCCCAGACCACCACACCACAGTCACTGACTTCCTTTCCATACTGTGTTTGAAGAAGGTTATGGAAAGCAGAAGAAAGCAGAGTTACACACACTCTAAGGGTTTTGCTGCAGAACAGCTGTTTAATCACCACTTACTGCTGCCTGTCCAATCAAAAATGTTGATTAGTTCCACAGTTGCAAGGTCAGAAGTGTATCTGGACACATTAACGACTTCTGATCTCAGCAATTAAACCTGCTATGCCTACACTAAGATTAACTTAAATGTCTTAAACTCTGTGATTAAAAAACTGTATTGAATTCTAATAACTAATGTTTTGATAGGAAGAATCAAACCTCCACCAGTTCCTGCTTTCTTACCAACTTGCCTATGAAAGGAGGCAACTCAAATCACTCATTTCCCAAAACTTTCCCATCTTTGCTACAGGGACTCTCTGGTTAAACCCCTTAAACATCTCTCAGTAACAGGTTACACAGATATTCAAACCCAGCCTAAAAGAAGAAGTTTGTTCTGAGGCTTTTACCTCTGAAAGCCAGCTAAGGGAGAACAAGCGACCTCCAAACCTTTGAGTCATCCAAAAATACTTCCACGAGTCACTGCCCAAGACTCTCCTCCTTGGAGCAGGAATTCCACATCAAGCACTCCACAGTTTGTAAGTTGTGAACAAATCAGACCACAATTCCGAATGCTGCAGTGAAACAGTCCCAAGCACTTTCAGCAGCATCATTTGTGCTGACAGAGAGGACCTCATCAATAGCTCACAGACAGCTCAATAAAGCACAATCAACCATCAAGCCTCCCAACACAAGAGGCCACCTTCAACCTCTGCCTTTGCTCCGCCTCTGTCCAAGGTCACTAAACACTCCTGAGGTCAGCTTTTCCCAGCTGTTGCCTCTTCAAGCAGTACATCCCCCAAGCCACCAGCCCCAAACTCCACAGGTCTTGTTCTCCCCCCTCAGCCCTCTGTCATTCCTCGTTTGCTCCAACACCTGTCCTGCTGCTGAGCCTGTCACAGCCCCAGAGCTGTTGGAACAAGGAGCTGAACTGATGTGCCTGTTGAACACAGGAGGAGGCAGGGTCAGAAGAAACTCCTGCCAAGCAGAGCCGTGAGGAGCTGTAGCCAGACTGCTCCCCCTCCCAGAATCTCTGAGCCTGCTCAGTGGGAACTCACCTGTCACACTTTGCAGCACCACTCAGTGACTGAACCTGCTGCTCGTGCTCGGAGGGCAGACGGAGCACGGGGCACTCACAAGCCAGAGACTGAAACCACCACCCCTTCCTTGAAAACTACAGGTATTTCTGCAAAGTAACTGACAGTTTCCTATGCCAGCCCCTTTCCAGCAAGGCCAATCTTCCTTCACAAACCCACCAAAACGAAAGGAACCTTCCTGAAAAAAACCTGGGACATTCCGGAGCTTTCAGAAAAATGTCCCATCTCCCACCATGCCACGCCACAAAAAGTCTTTCACACAAGGTAACTGGAAATGTCATTTCAGTAACCACAGAACCTGACAGAAGAAGGAAGCATGAGGAGCAGAAGTGTCTTATGCAGCGCCTTGGGAGATCAAAGCACCACAGTTGAACCAAATTCTTCCTGAATAATCACGAAGAAAACCAAGGAGAGAGTAAGAATCACACAAAAAATCCTGCTACATCCTTGACATCAAGACCCTCCTGCTCACTGACCTTTCTCCCATAGCCTGAAGGGCCTCTGCAACCTCTGACAGCCCAATAACCTTAAGAGCAAGAAAGTGAATAAAATACATTTTGGTTTACAGGTAACAGGCACTGAGTATGCACTGGTGAGGCCACACCTCGAGTGTTGTGTTCAGTTCTGGGCCCCTCAGTTCAGGAAAGATATTGAGGGGCTGGAGCGGGGCCAGAGAAGAGCAACGAGGCTGGAGAAGGGACTGGAGCACAAGTGCTGTGGGGAGAGGCTGAGGAAGCTGGGGGTGTTCAGCCTGGAGAAGAGGAGGCTCAGAGGTGACCTCAGCACTGTCTGGAACTCCCTGAAGGGAAGTTCTGGCCAGGTGGGGGTTGGTCTCTTCTCCCAGGCACTCAGCAATAGGACAAGGGGGCACGATGGGCTCAAGCTCTGCCAGGGGAAATTGAAGGTGGAGAGCAGAAAAATTCTTTGCAGAGAGAGTGCTCAGGGATTGGAATGGGCTGCCCAGAGAGGGGGTGGATTCCCCATCCCTGGAGGTTTTTAACCTGAGCTTGGCCGTGGCACTGAGTGCCATGATCTGGTAAAGGGACTGGAGTTGGACCAAGGGTTGGACTTGATGATCTCAGAGGTCTTTTCCAATCCAAGCCATTCTATGATCCAGACAAGCTCACAGTGGGGTGGGGGCACACCAACAAGCCCCCCAGTTTAGTTTCCCCAAATCAGATCCCCACAGAGCACAGGTACATCTCTCTACTGCAGCCTGGGACTGCTCTCCTGGCTGCAGCACTCCAAGACCCTCCCGGAACACCAGGAGCCAACTGGCTTCCTGTGCTCTGAGTGACCAGGGGAAAGGGGAACTGCTGGTTCATCTGATTCCCTGACAGAACCACAGCAAAACTACAACCATCAATTTCTGACACAGGCAGTCTCCACTCCTCAAAGCAGCTGTAAAACCAGATTCCCTGGGCAGCAAATCTCAGCTGGGGGTGTCCCACACGAGCACAGACTCCAGGCAGCTGGCACACCTACCCCAGGGCACGGCTGGCCCTTGGCGTGGGATGTCACACGTGCCCAGTTCAGAACGCCGGTGTCCAAATCCTCCTGTGCAATTTAACTGTATTTGGAGCCCCAGCACTGACTCAGTCTCCTGCCATTTATTCCACTCATATTCCTTTATGGCACACGGTCCAGGTTCTCTCACAGCCAAACAAGGCTTCAATTTTTTTTATATATTAAGGAAGGGTCACAAAACCACATCTAAGAATCCCCTTGGGTTCAGCTGTGTCAGAAACGCAGCAAAACACTCCTGCAATGGCAGGAATTTCTCAGAGAGCAGTTGCTGTCCCTGTGGCCAGCAAGCAGACAGCTGTTTACCTGCCAGCAGTATCCACGGGCAAGAAATGTGATCGAGCCACAGAGCAAAGCCCACCCACATGGACCAGGACCCAAAGGCCAGTCAAATGAGAAGTACAGAAGTTTCCAGGGACAGGCTGAGCTGTGACACTGGAGGGCACCTCACCTTCCCCTCAAGATGACCCGGAGGACATCTCCCACACAACCCTGTTTCCTGCAATTCCAGGCACATGCAGGCACTCCATGCTCCTAGTGCTCTTCCAAGGTTTGTAAAGAAACAAGGAGTTGGTGACTGGAGAGCAACAGGATTTACACACTGGGATGTGGTTCCTGAGCCCCACACCAAAGCATAGTCTTGTCCACACAGCCCCGTGGTGCTGCTGGAAGAGGAGAAGGCAGGAGCAAAGCAGAGCCTATGACAGCTGACAGTGAACTTCCAGGACCTGAGGTGCTGAGGGAAGGGGCCTCAGTGAGGGCAAAGGGTACAGGAGCCACCCTCAATGCAGGAATGCTGGGAAACAGCAACACAGGCACTACAGACCACACACTGATAAAAATGCCCTGGCAGGCCCCAGATCACGGGCTGAACTTTACTTAGCAGTTGAGGGGCCAAATCCTGTCCCAGGACCCATTTTTCTACCTGCTGGGTTTAAACATTGCTCTCAGACAGAACATCAGAGCCACAGAGGAGGCAAATCAGATGCCAGTCTATTAAAAGAATCAAGTACAGCACATGGTGCCAGGCAGGGTGGAAACAGGCCCATGCCAAGTCCTCTCCAGACACGCAGACACCGATCTGTGCCTTTCCCTCTGTGCCATCAACAGTATGGGATGGGGCAGCACAGCAGGCAGAATTATTTGTCCCTTCTCTGTTTCTTTATTTAGTACATCATTAGGAGCCACAGTCTCTGAGGGGTAAGACATTCCTCAGGGAAAAGACCTGCAGCCATTCATGTCTGCTCTGTGTCAATCACAAATCACACTGCCCAGAACAGGCTCCAGACAGGAACAGAAACACCAAGTCCACGAGTCAATGGTTACCCAGAAACCTGTAAAATAAACCTGGTCACCCTACACTACAACATGCATTGTCAAAGAACACCAAGGATGAGCCAGTGGCCACGTTCTAAGGGGAAACTTGGGAACTGTCAATACAGGAAGACTTGGAAAAGATGAGAGAGCACTCTATGAGAGAAATGGACACCCTCATCTCCAAAAGGACACTCCAACCCTGCCAAGGACTGTGGGGACCTGATCTCGGCTCTCACAGGCAGACACAGCACTGATCATCCCATGGACCCCAGTTCAGAGCTGGGCCTGTGACACTCACACCTGTGACTCAAAGGCATCACTTAATGTGACAGCCACGGGTTCCCAGAGCCCAGAGTGGCCACACAACTCAGCGGGCAGCACAGAGGGCAGGAAGTTCCCAATTCCCCCAACCCCATCCAGGCTGAACCAGAACTGACAGGAGGCTGCTGAGGGGGGAACTTGCTCACAGAGCCCTCAGCTACAGCGAAGGAAATTTGTGGCCACTGCAGGTACTATAAATCCTGCACTAAAATCACAATGCTTCCTTCCTCCCAGATAAAGAAGAACTCATCCTGCAGGAGGGGGAGTTTCTTTTCCTGCTGTAAAAATGCTCTAAAGCAACAACACACCCTGTTCTGCCACAAAAATTCGAACAGCAACAACCCCTTCCTTGGCTGGATGACAATCCCTCCCCTGGCCACAAGGCAGGGGGAAGGTGAGGAACCCTTTGCCAGGTGAGCTGAGCAGCACCAGGAGCACAGAGCACCCCAGGTCCTGACCCACCATGAGGGTGGTTTGAACAAAACACGGTCTGTTTTACAGGCAGAAGCACCAACACCCCACACGTCGTTTCCAGCCAGATCCCACCCCCCTCGGGCTCCACCAGGCACTGCCCAGCCCAGCCCCCAGCAGAGGTGGGAACCCTGCTAAGATCACTGGGGGGTCTCTGGCAGCACCTCTGGGTTCCAGCTCTGCACCCACCAGAGTGCAGGAACATGGAAACAGTGACATTCCAGTAACCACCACTCCAACCTGCAGTTATGGCTTGGGATTCCTGGGCATGGACCCTGCCAGAGGCCCAGTGGGAGGCAAAGCCCTGCCCTGCAGCAGGAGGGCAGAGAGGCCCCTCAGAGGGAAAGAACATGGCCAGAGTCACCGAGACAAAAAGACTCCAACGTAAAATCCACGTCTTGTCTTCATCACTTTGCTGTTCTTTGAAACCCACTGGAATTCCACCATGGATCTGCTGTACTGACAGAGAACAGGGGCCAGAAGAGACAATTCCTGGGCCACCCTCCCAAAACAAGTCATGAGCCCGAGGCTGACAGGAGGACACCCCATCCCATGGGACACTTTGTCCCACGGGGGGCTGAGCTCACCCAGGCCAGCAGATCTGCCCCAGTCCTGCCCTCTGAGGCCACTTCCAATGCACCATATGGAGCCAGAGAGCAGAGTCCCAGGGATTGTTTTACTGGGAAGATCTGCAACTGGAGCAGTCCTGCTCTCCACACAGTAGCAAAGTGCCCCAGCTCGGGCTCCTGCCCATCACACTCTTCTCCAGCACTGGCCACAAAATCCCTCCCCACTGCCAAAGCCACGTGTGCCCTCCCCTGGCCCCCTCTCCCTGGATGACTCCACATCTACCCCTTATCTCATTGCATCCCAACACCTCCTTTCCCCTGAGCTCCCACAGACTCCTACCCCATCTCCCTGAATCCATGAGAATGCCCTTCTCCATTCCCCATGTCCTGTTCCACTGCCAAGCCTGTCCCCTTTCCTGACCTCTTCATATTCTCCCACCTGCCTCCTTCTCTTGTCATTCCCTTCTCTCACTTTGGATGGACCCCCCACACCTCCTTCCCCTCCCACCCCCTTCCTCTGACTGATCTCCCTGGAGCCCCCAGACCCCTTTTCAGCAGTGCTCCTCCCCATGTGTTGCTCCTCTCTCCTGGATCCCACACAACCCCCTTCTCTCCAGCCTGGTCTTCCCTAAACCTTCCTCTTCTCCTTTCCCTTTGCACTGCACACTTTCCCTGGATTCCCCCACAATTTCTTCACTTCAGTCTTCCCTAAATTCCGCGATGCTCTTCCCCTGTTTCCCACAATCTTCTCTAAATCCTGCTATGTCCTTCTCCCATCTTTCCTGAACATCCCTCCGATCCCCCTCGCCCTGTTTGCCCCAGTCTCCCCCGGATACTTCCCCCTCGCCCCATTAATCCCCGCTATTCCCTCGATTCCCTCGCTCCTTCCACAGCCCCCCCGAATCCTTCCCTGACAACTCCCCCATCTTCTTCCCTTCCATCTCCCCCGGATCCCCCCAACCTCCGCCGTCCCAATCCCCTTCCCGCTCGTCACCCTCAGTCCCCGCCGGACCCTGCCCAGCCCCGTTCTCCCCCAGCTCTCTCAGGCGCCCTCCGGTTCCTCTCCCCGCTGTCCCTCTCCAGCCTCCCCCGGAGCCGCCCCCGCTCCCTCCGGTACCCCCGGGCCCCCTCCCCTCCATCTCCCCCCCGCCCCTCTCCTCACCGGTACAGCCGCTTGGTGTGCAGCACCTTGGCCTCCGGCTCGCCGCTGTCGCCGGCGGCGCCGCCGCCCTGGCTCATGTTGCCCGCGGCCCCGCGGCCCCCTCAGCACCGCCCGCGCCGCCGCCGCCGCCGCCCCCGGCCCCGCTCGGCCGCCATGGCTGTCCCCTGCCCCGCGCCGCTCTCGCGAGACTTCCCGCGGCCGCGCCGCGCCGGGCGGGCAGGGCGGCGGCGGCCTCGCCTCGCGAGAACTCGCCCTCGCGCCGCGCCAGCACTTAGTGCTGGCAAACATGGCGGCGGCGCGGCGTCATCTCGCGGGAGTTCCGCGCGTCCGTCACGCGCCAGCACTTAGTGCTGGCAAACATGGCGGCGGCGGCGTCAGGGCCGGGCCGGGGTCGGGCCGGAGGGACCGGGGGCGGCCCCGGGAACCCCCCGGGAATCCCCCGGGAACGGGAATTCGAGCGGAATTATCTGTCTCCAGATTGAATCTTCAGGTGTTTTGTCAAAATAACCGCGCCGCCAGGTAACTTCTACAAGAGAAGCTGCTCCATGAGGAGAAAAGAACCTCATGTTTGCAGCATCGTTCTAACAAATCTGCCTACACAACAAATCGCGTCGCCTGGGCGGGCGCTATGTATGAGATGGGCGGGTTCATGTAAATTTTACTGGCTCAGGGATGAAATTGGGGTTCCCCTCAGCGTGTTGGTTTGTGGAAATTCCACCTCGCAGGACAAACAATGACTGACCAAGGGCCGACAGTGTCTCCTTTCTAAGGGAGAACTCTGAGATTGGCTTCTCAC
Source organism: Pithys albifrons albifrons (assembly GCF_047495875.1). Lineage (NCBI taxonomy): Eukaryota > Metazoa > Chordata > Aves > Passeriformes > Thamnophilidae > Pithys > Pithys albifrons. The sequence continues at coordinate 1,616,771 of NC_092487.1, forward strand.
TTAAATTCAGCTTCTAAAATTATCCTATTTCTTGTAAAGGAATACTGGTCTCATGATGGACTAGAGTAAAACTGGTTCAAAGCCACTTAAAGATATTATTTTATTGAATTTCCTATAAAGTGCAGCTGTGCTTCTCCTACACTGATACCTTTACTTTAGAGTACACCCCACACATCCTAAAAGTGACTAAAAACTCAGAAAATAAACTATTTTTCTAGTGCTCATCTAATTATCTCCAGAGTTTGAAACCCAGCTCATTTAAGGTAATAAAATAAAAAACTACTTTATAAGCTGTTTCATGGCACAAATGACCAGCCACAGCCACAAAACACAGAGGTGAAACCCCCAAAAATGCAGCTCTGCAGAGTATCAAACTCACACACAGGGCCCATCTCAAAGAAGGTGTTTTATTTCAGCCCAGTTATTTTATTTCAGCCCAGTTATTTTATTTCAGCCCAGTTATTTTATTCAGCCTCAGTTAGAAGCTAAATTTAAACAAGAAGCTGATTTCAAATGAGTGAATTAAGAACCAGTCAAATCCAATAGAATAGAACAAAATCCTTCCTTTTATTCAGTGTTGGGAACATGGGGGTTAATTCCACCAAAGATGTTCAAGGAGACTTTTGTGTTTCCAGGTTTATACACTGAGTTAGGACTGAAAACCTCCCCAGAGCTGAGCAGGATATTTTGAGTGACTCTAAACAGCTTGAATGGGCTGCTCTTATTTCTGCAGCTCTTTCTTTCCTTTTAACTAAACAATGTTACAGCTTCAGGCCTCAACCTAGACAGGTTTTCTGATTTATTTCCTACAGCTCAGCTTCCAACCTAAACAGGGGTTTTGGTTTATTTGTTAAAGTTCATCTTACAGCAACAGGGTTAAATTCCTCTTTGTCTAAAGCTATGCATGGTTAAGAGAACTGACTAGCTTGGCCAAAATCAAAAAATAATATAAAATAAAAAGTTAGTACAAGTCTAATTAGAAATTAGTAAGGATTTTATGGAGAAGGGATAAAATCCATGTGAGTTTAGAGAGCTCTGAGAAACCTCTCCCAGCAGGCGCCGCGTCCGCCCCACCTGAGCCGGTTCGGCAGGTTTGGGGCTCCAGGAGCCGGGAGAGCGCAGGAAGCCCGCGGGAGTCCCGGGAGCTGCCCCAGGAATCGCACGGAGCTGCCCGAGAGTCCCGGGAGCTGCCCCGGGAATCGCACGGAGCTGCCCCGGGAATCACACGGAGCTGCCCGGGAGTCCCGGGAGCTGCCCCGGGAATCGCACGGAGCTGCCCCGGGAGTCCCACGGAGCTGCCTCGGGAGTCTCACGGAGCTGCCCCGGGAGCTGTCCCGGGAGTCCCACGGAGCTGTCCCGGGAGTCCCACGGAGCTGCCTCGGGAATCGCACGGAGCTGCCCCAGGAGCTGCCCCAGGAATCGCACGGAGCTGCCCCAGGAATCGCACGGAGCTGCCCCAGGAGCTGCCCCAGGAATCGCACGGAGCTGCCCCGGGAGTCGCACGGAGCTGCCCCGGGAGTCGCACGGAGCTGCCCCGGGAGTCCCACAGAGCTGCCCCGGGAGTCGCACGGAGCTGCCCCGGGAGTCCCACAGAGCTGCCCCGGGAGTCGCACGGAGCTGCCCATGGCCCCTCGCCGGTGCCCCAGTGAGCGCTACACCAGGGGAGGGAGTGCCCGGGGTGGGATCCGGGCGCGGGAGGTACAGGAGCTGCTTTAGCTGCGCTTCCGTGTGCGGGGCACGAAGGAATCCTCAGTTTCCCCACACCTGTGGCCAGGCCAGGGCTCCCTCTGCGGGTGCTGAATGAGTCTAGAGGGGAGAGGAAGGGATTTTCGCTGTGGAGGTGGCAGGTCACCCCCAGGACAGGTGAGAGACAGGGACCCCTAAAGGGGAACATCCCCTTAAAGGGGGACAACACGGGGGCTCTGCTTGTACCTCCTGCTCCCCATGGAAGGGCAGTGGCAGCCCCTGCACCCACCTCACACCAATCTTGGCCGCAGGAGGCTGCAAACCTGGCTCAGCCCGGCTGCAGCTTTACTTCCAGGGACAGCCAGGGCTGGGCTGGTGCCGGCACAGGACGGAGCCGGGAAGAGCCAGTTGTACCGCCCAGCTGTGCCCAGCCAGAACCCGCGGCATGTTCATCTGGCAGGGGAAGCCATCCCAGGCTGCCCCATTTCACAGCCAGACTCCCACCCCCAGAGCCCCCCGGCCCATCCGGACAGTTCCTGATCCCCTGCCGGGAATTCTGGGTGCTGCTTTCCCATAGCAGTGCAAGGGCAGGCAGGCACTGGGGGCTCCAGGGGTGCCAGTTTGCCCCCCCTTTGTAACTGGGGCTGTGCACAGGACCTTAAACCTCTCATTTTTTATGTTTTTCTGTCTCCTTTCCCAGAGTGAAAGTGGAAGAGACAGGAACCTCGTCCTCTCTGAGCACCGCACGGGCAGCATTGTCACCAGTGCCCAGCGTTGTCACCAGTGCCCAGCGGTGTCACCAGTGCCCAGTGGTGTCACCAGTGCCCAGCGTTGTCACCAGTGCCCAGCGTTGTCACCAGTGCCCAGCGGTGTCACCAGTGCCCAGCAGTGTCACCAGTGCCCAGCGTTGTCACCAGTGCCCAGCATTGTCACCAGTGCCCAGCGGTGTCACCAGTGCCCGGCGGTGTCACCAGTGCCCAGCAGTGTCACCAGTGCCCAGCGTTGTCACCAGTGCCCAGCGGTGTCACCAGTGCCCAGCAGTGTCACCAGTGCCCAGCGTTGTCACCAGTGCCCAGCGGTGTCACCAGTGCCCAGCAGTGTCACCAGTGCCCAGCGGTGTCACCAGTGCCCAGCAGGGCAGAACCGCCCGCTCTCATGGCTGCTGCAGACCCTGTCCTGCCCCCCGAGGAGGTGGCTTTGCTGGAGCTGGGAAAAGTGGCCCCGGACAAGGTGCCACCAGTCCTGGATGAACACCTAGAGGACCCCAATGCCACCCTGCCATGGGACCAGTGCCAGCACAGTGCCCAGGGCCAGCCAGAGCCTGCGGAGACGAAGAGGCGCTCGAGTCCCGAGGGGGGCCGTGAAGACCCCGAGGAAGCTGCTCCCACCTGCCCCTCAGCTGAGGCTGAAGATGAGGAAGCCCCTGGGCTGCCTGTGATGGCAGCCCACGTCTTTGTGCCCATCGACCCGCAGTGCATCGAGCAGAACCCCTGCAAGCAGAAGCAGCACCCCACTCCCTGGCCCCAGGAGGAGGGCAGGGGGGGCCATGTGCCCCCCAGCAACAGACCCAGCAGCCTCCACCACAAACAAGTCTTCCTCCCCCTCGCCCCCTCGCGCTACCGGGACCCCCTGGGCTTTGAGGGGCACATGGCCAAGCCCCAGTCTGAGGGGCTGCAGTGCCCCTGTGCCAAGGACTGTGGCACCAATAACCTCAAGGCCGTGGCCTCTGTGGCCGGGGCCCTGCTCCTCTGCCCCTGCCTCATCTACGGGGCCTACGTCTTCCTGCCCTTCGACGCTCCACTGCTGCCCACGGTCAGTGCCCGCCTGGTGTACACGCTGCGCTGCGCCGCCTTCGCCACCTTCCCCATCGTGCTGGGTGAGCTCTGGGGTTGGGGTACAAGCCCTTCACCTTCGCCCTGGGCTGTGTTAGCCCTGGGGCTGTGGGAAGGAGAGCTGGGGCCGAGCTCTTTGCGGCTCCACTGTCCCCTCGGGTGCAGCAGATGGAGTTTGCCTCCCCTCCCTCCTGCTGTCCCAGCCCCACTGCAGCTGCTCTGGGTGCCTGCTCAGCCCCTCTCTCTCCCCCCCAGGCATGATTGTCAGCGGCATCTCCCGCCTCTGCTCCTCTGCCCTGGAGCCCTTTGGGGAGCTGCAGCAGGAGGTGGAGATCCACCGCACCTACGTCTCCCAGTCCATCCAACTCTTCATCCTCTACTTCTTCAACATGGCTGTGCTGGCCACCTACCTCCCACAGGAGCTCCTCAAGCTCATCCCGCTGCTCACGGGGCTCTTCGCCATCTCCCGGTAAGTGACTCCTTCACCCTGGGGTGCCACCAGGCTCCGGCAGTGCCAGCAAACACCATCCCTTGGTGCAGCTCCCGCTCTGGCAGCGCCTCACCTGGCCAACCACAGCCAGGAGGGGTTCTTGATCTGCATCCTGCTTCCTGCGGCAGCCGTGCCAGGGAGACCCTCCTTGGTCAGAACCCCTGAACGAAGCTGGTGCCGGCCCCATGGTGTTGCCCTTACTGAACTGCACCCTCTGCCCTCTCCAGGCTGATTTTCTGGCTGTCCTACGCCATCAGCCGCTCCTTCCGTGCCTTCGGCTTCAGCATGACCTTCCTGCCACTCCTGGCCATGCTGCTCTGGAACCTCTATGGCATGTTCGTGCTGGAGCCCGAGGGCCTCCTCTCCGTGGCAGCGCCGAAGCCCGAGGGCCACTCCAGGGACAGCGGAGCCAAGCTCCGGCACTGGGGGTGAGGGAGGCCTGGGAGATGGGGGCCCTGGACCCTGAGGGCTCGAGTCCTCCTCGCTGCCCTCCCAGGAGAGCCCAGATGGCACAGGGTGCTGGCGGATCCTGCTGGGCCCCTGCTCCCTGCCCAGTCATGGCCAGGTTTTGTTGTGCCCTCAGAGCCAGGCTGCAAGCCCTCTGCACCAGGAGTCTCCTGCAGAATGGCAAACAAGGCCTGGAGCAAGACCCAGTGAGCCCTGTTCCATGGGGATGGGGTGGGATTTGCATCCCTTCCTGCTGGAGCCAACTTTGCCCAATAAAGCCCTTTAGCAAGTAGCTCTGTGGCTGGTTTGGGGAGGGTGGGTTAAATTGCCCAGGGAATGATTTGAAACTTTGCCCATGGGATGGAACCATCCAGGCTCAAAATGATGTTTCCAAGAGGGGAAACAATGATGTTTCCCATAGACTGTCCCTCTCCCAGCTCTGCATCCCACTCCTGGGTCCCTGCATGGTCAGTCCTGCCCTGCTTGTCCCTCCTCTTCCTCCTGGTGAAGGTTCAGCACCCAGGTCACAAAGCAGCTGGCCAGGCAGGAGGGAGGGAGCCCTGTCCAGGGAGGGATGCAGAGAGAAGCTGGGATGGATGACGTGGCACCAGATTTGCCACTGCCCAGGGCTGGGAACAGCCAATCCCTCCAGAATGGGTGCTGAGCCCCCCCACTCTGCAGACATGGATAGACCCCTGGGAATTGCAAGTTGATGGTCTCATTTCATTGACTCTCAGTTAAAAATCCCCCAAATCCCCAGCTCTGCCAGATGTCTGGCTTGTCCCATCTCCCATCCCCAGTGTTGTGTCATGGGAGCAGCCCACCTGAGCCAGAGAACTGGACTCCAGGACTCAAGGGAACAGCATGGAGTGGTGTCAGGGGAGGCTTAGATTGGATATCAGGGAAAGCTTCTTCCCTCAGAGGGTGGTCAGACACTGGAACAGGCTCCCCAAGGCAGTGGTCACAGCCCCAAGGCTGCCAGAGCTCAACAAGTGTTTGGACAAGGCTCTTAGGCACATGTTGGGATTGTTGGGGCTATGCAGGACCAGAAGTTGGACTCAATGATCCCTGTGGGTCCCTTCCAACTCAGGAGATTCCATGATTCTATGACTCTTCTGAATGTGCCTCAGGGCACTGACCCCAGAGCTCATGGGCAAAACTCCCCCAAGCACCATGTGCTGTGGGGCACAAGTCCAAGGGCAGGGGCTCCCTCAGCTCCTACTGGGCTCCAGCACTCCCACTGCTGCCAGTCCCAAGATCTCCAATTTCTGGCCTGTCTGGTTGTTCAGTGTTAATTAGAGGGACCAAGGGCACAAAACCAGCCCTATTTGCCCTTTCACACAATCTATGCCCAGAAAAGCTTCTGGCTTGTCTCATTTTTCACTGTCAAATCACTCTGCTCCACAACAAGCCTTTGTTTTCCCCTCTCACAGTTACCTGCTCCCCTCCAGCTCCCAGAGACCTGGCAGCTGACAGCCAGGAAGGAAAACAGGGGAGGAATAAGTTGGATGCATTAACCTCTGACAGCCAGGTGCTGCAGAGAAATTCAAGTCTCTTCTTTGTAAAAAGCTCTGAGGTTCTCAAGCCCAGGACAGGGCATATGTCCATGTCTGGGGACTGGGACCAGCCTGGCCTGGCTGCAGCAAACCCTGCAGAGGGGTGGAGTGGGAGGGAGAAGCCCAACCTGTGGTTACTTGGCCTCGATGGCCAACAGGGATTGAACCTCTGGGTTGCTTTCCACAATATGCAGCTTGAAGAAACTTTGCCTGAGGCAATAGGGAGAGAATCATAAGAATAGAATCACTTAGAATCAGTTGGGTTAGAAGATACCTCCAAGATCATCAAGTCCAACCCTTGATCCAACCCCACTGTGATTACCAGATCATGGCACTCAGTGCCACATCCAGCCTCATCTTAAAATTCTCCAGGGATGGAGAATCCACCACCTCTCTGGGCAGGCCATACTATCTCTGGAAAGAATTTCTGTCTAATACCCAACCTAAACCTTCCCTGGCAGGGCTTAAGCCCCTCTTGTTCTACTGTTGGTTGCCTGAGAGAAGAGACCAAACCCCACGTGGCTACAACCTCCTTTCAGGTAGTTGCAGAGAGTGATGAGGTCTCCCCAAGGCTCCTCCAGACTAAACACCCCCAGCTCCCTCAGCCTCTCCCCACAGCACTTGTGCTCCAGTCCCTTCTCCAGCCTCGTTGCTCTTCTCTGACCCCGCTCCAGCCCCTCAATCTCTTTCCTGAGCTGAGGGCCCCAGAACTGAACACAAAACTCAAGGTGTGGCCTCCCCAAGGCAGAGTCCAGGGGAAGGGTCACTGCCCTGGGCCTGCTGGCCACACTAGTTTGGATCCAAGCCAGGATCCCCTTGGCCTTCTTGGCCACCTGGGCACACTGTTGGCTCCTGTTGAGCTTCCTGTCCCTCAGTCCCCCCAGGTCCCTTTCTGCCTGTCCCTCTCCAGCCACTCTGTGCCCAGCCTGGAGCACTGCAGGGGGTTGTTGTGGCCAAAGTGCAGGACCCAGCACTTGGCCTAAGAGAAGAAATTATGGGAAAGAGGAGAGAGTGTTAAAGGGGTTTGAGGTTTATTTAGGGATTTTTATTATTATTTTTTAAAGGTAGACTCCCTCTGTGGAGGAGCTGCACTGTGGGATTTGAGCCAGAAAATTTGAGAGTAGAATCTTAAAACCTTCTATGTCGAAAAGGACCCACAAGGATCATGGAGTCCGACTCCTGGCCCTCCACAGGACAACTCAACAATCCCACCAAGTGCCTGAGAGTATTGTGCAGACTCCTTGAGCTCTGTCAGAGACCACTTCCCAGAGGAACCTCTTCCAGTGCCTGACGACCCCCTGGGAGAAGCACCTTTTCCTAATATGCAGCCTAAACCCCCCCTGACACAGCTCCATGCCGTTCCCCTGGGTCCTGTCCCTGGTCACACAGAGCACAGGTTGGTGCCTGCCCCTTGTGAGGAAATGCTCCACACAGACCCCCCTCCCGGGTTCATCTACCACTGCCCCCAAAACACCCCAACCTTTGGACATGGTCTTTGGATTGTGGAGGGAGAGAGAAGCTGGTGGCAGTGGCTGTGGGGGACCCCACCCCTCCTGGCCTCCCAGCAGTGCCAAGCCCAGAGGGGGCTTTTCCATATCTCCACCCCACCCTCCCATCACAGGCATTAAATACATAAATAGTTTGAAAACCATCTTTATTTAGAGGACCAGGACAAGTTTTGGTTCAGAGACTTCACCCCAGCAGCAGTCCTGCAGCACAGGGGCACCTCTGGGGTTTCCACCATCATTCCCTGACTTTCCCTGGCTCAGGCCTGGGACCAGGTCACTGCATTGAGCTCTTCCCCATGCTGAGGTCAGGGTGACTGGTTCTCCCCTGCAGATAGTCAACCCCTCACTCCTGGGCTGCCTCCAGCACTACAGCTCCTTGTGTTCTCTGCAAAGCAACGAAGGAGGAGCAGAGCTGCCCACCCTCTGGGGACAATAAACTGGCAGTAAGAAACCCCTAAGACTCAATTTGTGAGCATTAATGGTCAGATATTCCTTTATGAGCAGAGCTGGACACACAGGAGGATCACTCCTCTAACCATGTGTGTGACCCCTTCTTGGCTCAGCATAGCCAATATTTACTTGCAATTCTACATATTCAGAAAATGTCTCACATATTCACTCCTTCTCTTATAAAGTTCATGCATATGTTAATTAGTTCTAAGTTCTTCTGAAGTCCTTATTTGGTCATGAGGTGTCTTCTGGTGGTCTCTTGGTGGTCTCTGGTGGTCTTTTGGAGCTTGAACTTTAGTTGCACTTGTCTGTTGAATAGTGTATTTACACCTGGTTATAGAGCCTTTGTTCAGCATCTCTTATCCAAAAATTGGATACTTATGTTACCACTACTTTAACTAAAGCATTCAGAAACTTGCTTATTCCACAACTCCCTTAACAGGAACATACCTTGTAAAGGCAAATAGAAAATTACTAAGCAGTGGGAAACTATTGCTCTTATTTTTACATTGTGAAGGTCCTGAACAAACTGGATTGGGCCACAGGTGGTTACAGAGCTCTCAATGTCCCACTGTTCCACCGTCTGGTACCATTCCATGAACTGTTATTTATGGCACAGGCACCCCATCAGGAAGGTCCATATCCATGGGAGCTCTGTAAAGCAGTGAGGGTGATTCAAGGAAATTCACTCAGCATCGAAGCTGATCAATGTTAAGTCACACTGGAGAAGTACTGAGGATAATCCTCCATAAGCACTTCTGATTGAATTACAAAAGCAAACCCCTTATATTTTCAAAGGTCATTACACATTCATGTTACATCCTTCCTTTCCACACCTCCTCACTAAATAAGTCCTTTGTTTCTTGCCCATAAAAATCCTTCGTAGGATGTATCCTTTGGATTAGTTACTTCCCAGTCTGGAATGCCCAGTGCTGGTTGGTCACTTGTCCGTTTGAGGAGACACATCCTATCTAATTGCAGAAGTTATGATTTTTTTCCAGTCCATCTTTACTTGCCAAAGCCCAATTCCTTGTCTAAAGGTTAGAAAATTCTCAGCAACTAAGAAAAAAACCAAGGTTCTCATTCATTAGAAGTATACATGACTTTGGCCTAAAATAATTCCACTTTAGTTCTTTATTAACTATTTTCTATTGAAGTGTTAGTTTATTAAAATCTTAAAAATTGAAGCCTTAAAGAAAAAGTTTATCCACACCAATAAATCCAGGCTTCATTGGGAATGTACACAGCTCAGCAGCTTTTTCAATATACAACATTTAACAGCTCTCTTTCAAGGGAGAAGAGCAAGAAGGAGCATCAGGGTTAAACTCTTGAGGAATGAGGTGCAATGAGGTGCACAGAGCCCCAGACACTCCTGTCCCACAGCCCTGAAACAGAGGCACCCACAGGTGCCTCAGGTGTCCCCCCTGCAGCTGGGACAGCTCAAAGTCATCAGAAAGGGTGGCCCCTCCTGTGCAGAACGGGGTTGCCATGAATTCCACAGTGTCATGTGCAGGCTGTGACCTCATCCACATCCAAAGGACGAGCCCCGACAGCAGCTCAGCTGCCCGGTCAGTGCCAGCGCAGCGAAGGGACCCACAGAAAAGGGCCCCGGGGCCGCTTCCAGGGGGTTCTGGAGGGGAATTGCGCAGGCTGAGCCAGCCGGTGGTGCGGACCCGGGGCCTCCCAAAGGCTCGGCTTGAGCGATGCGACGGCAGCGGGTGGAGCAGGCGCTGGAGCCGGGGGTGGTGAGAGCCCTGGGGGGCTCATTTTGGTTTTTCCTGTTTTCTCCGTTTTTCCTTGCTTGCTTTGTTGCTTTCTTTCTTGTTTTTTTCTTTTTGTTCCCCCCCGCCCCCCTGCTTTCTTCCTTCTTTTCTTCTTTCTCTTTTCTCTTTTTCTTTTTCCTGTTTTGCTTTTCTCTTTTCCTCCTTTCCTTTTCCCTCCTTTCTTTGTTTTTCTTTTTCTTCCTCTTATTCCATATTACCTTTTTCTCTTTTTCTTTGTTTTCTTCATTATATCTCTTTGTCTCTCTCCTTCCCTTCTCTCTTCTGCCTTTCACTCTTTCCTTCTCTCAGACACAGGTTGGTTTGACAGTGTTGATTTCAAGGTGGTCTCAGTCAAGAATTCAGCTCAGCTCAGTTGCCAATGAACACCATTCTCCTTGCAAAGACCTCTGCATAGTGGTGATTACTCCTCTTGCGACCACACAGAGATTCAAACCAACCTCTGCCTTTCCCGTAGTGGGAGGGGACAGGTGGCTGGCGAGGAGGGCTGTGACCTGGTGTTACAGGTTTAGCTAAGCAGACCTAAATTTAAGCTTTACATAACAGACTTGGGCCTGAGGCTGTCGGCTGACTTGAGCTGGGCTGAGCTGCTGACAGCTGACTTCTTCTAGCCAATAGTATTGTATTCCATACCATATTACAACATCATCTCAAAAAGAGTAAAAGCCAGTGTGGGAGTAGCTTGGTCAGTTGCTTCACAGCTGTGGTCCTGGGAGGACTCACCGTGCTGTCCCAGGAGGGATGTGGAGCACCAGGCCCAGAGCACCAGCTCACTACCATGTTATCTTAGGGAAGGAAAATGTTTGTTCTTAGTCTTTCTGCTTAAGTCTGTCTCTCTGGAGACTGAGTTCTCTGGCGTGATTTGTAGTTACAATAGCAAGATTTGTGTTTACTGGGGAGTGAGAAGTTATTTCTTGTTATTTCTAACTTGTGTAAGTGTCTGTTATATTGTAGTTTTACTTTTTTCTGTATAAATATATTTATAGTTAGATTAAGCAGAAATGTAGTTTGAAGTTTTTATTTTCCTTTCCTCCCTTTTCTCAGTGGGGAGGGAGAAAAGCTCTGACACCTGTATTGGGCAGTTGGCTTTTTGCCAGCTCAACCCGAGACACGTGGCTGTGACCCAGACACGGCACCCCCTGGGCCTCCACTGCCCAGGAGCTGCACAGGATGGAGACCAAGCACCGCCGTGCTGGTGAGCAGGATGGACATGGGCTGGCAGCACACGGGGCAGGGGAGGGGGCTGCCCCAGACCCCCCTGCCAGCCCCACAGGGCACTCTGGGCTGGGGCTGGGCCCGTGGGGCTGGGTCAGCACTGGCAGCTGAGGGCTCTGGCACCTCAAAGTGTAACTGAGAGGGGCTGGCACTGCTGCACAGCCCAGTTCCAACAGCTGGTGACACCTGCACGGAAAAAGCACCCGTGTCCTTCATTGGCCATCTCGTCTGCGTCTCACACAGCTTTGGTTCCTCAGCTGTATGGGCAGGAGTGGGTGATGTGAGACCCTTGGGGAGAGCCATGCCCTGTTCCTGTTGTCCCATGGGGAGGGGCAGCTCCGTTTGTGCCCCCCTGCAGGACCTGGGGCAGCAGCCACAGCCAGTGCTGGTGCGATGCCCGTGGCCCTCGGCTCTGTCACCATCACCCCTCTGTCATCCCCCCAGTCATCCAGTGCTGGTGTGAGAAGATGCCCGTGGACAGCAGCTTCAGGCAGGTGCACAACAGGTGAACAGCTCTGTCCACAGCCCCTGCCAGGAATTCAGTGCCAGCAGGTGGCTGTGTGGGCATCCTGCGGGTGCTGTCCCCGTGGCCAGGGTAGGGGCCAGTCCTGCCCTGATCCACCCTCCTCACAGCAGGAGCACCACCATACACTTCTGGACACCAAGAAAAGGGAGCAGCTGAGACAGGAGGGTGCCTGCCTGGGTCTGGCCATCTCCTTGTTCTGCCTACTGCTGTTTCACTTTCCTCTTTGTTGTCTTCTCAGGACAGCCACGCCGTGGCTGGCAGAGCAGGAGTGGTGCCAGTACAGGGTGCAGCCGACGTCCTGGCTGCCGGCAGCCTCTTCTGTCTGCTGGACTGAATGTGGCACTGTCAGAGAGGGGAGACCATCGCCAGGGGGAGCAGCGGCTCCTCGGGCTACGCCCGCCCTGCAAACATAAAGGGGATGGGCTACATCTGCCAGGTCACCTGGGACCTGCTGTCTGCCTGTCCCGAGACAAGGGGAGCACGTTAGGCTGGTAGCTCTACCTGTATTTTGCACCCAGGGTAACACAGATCCCCTTCTCCATGACGCAAAGGAGCACAGAACATAATATTCACTGTCCTATCTTCCAGAGACCCCCACCATCACCAGCCTGTAACCTGGAGACCCACAAATGAAGCAGACACTCCTTGGCTCCATTCCCCTGTGCAGCAGAAACTCCTGCCTCTGTCCTCCAGGGCAGCACAGGCTCCCCTCTCCATCTCTCAGGGTGTCGGGACCCCATCCCATCTCTCCCAGTGCAGCACATGGATCCCTGCCGTGGATCATCTGCCAGGACAATGAGCATGACTGCTGCCTGCCCTGGGTGCAGCAGAGACCCTGCATTCAGCCCTCAGTGAAGCAGAGACCCCCCGGCTGCCTTCACCCCCTGGGAAGCAGAAGCCCCAGGAACACCCAGGCCAGCAGAGACCCCCCCTCCCTCCCTCAGGATGGGGTAGGTCCTTGCAGCAATTACCTCATATCGAGTAGAGCTCCATTGACCTTGAGATCAGCTCAGTTGGTTAAAACTTGGTTGTAATAATGCCAAAGTCATGCGTTCAATCCCCTAAGTGGGCCATTGACTTAAGAGTTGGACTCCATGATCCTTGTGAGTCCCTTCCAACTCAGAATACTCCGTGATTCTGTGATCTCCAACTTCCCAACAGCAGAGACCTGCCCGTGCACCCCCCAGGCGTCCCTGGGAGGTGACCAAAACATCCCTCCCCTGAGTGAGGAAGAGGAGGAGGGAGCACTGGCCCTGTCACACTCCAGCCTCTCCTGCTGCTGCAGGCCTTGGAGCAGAAACGGGAAGAGCAAAGGCAAATCCAGGCAGAGATGAAATGGGTGGATAAGGAGAAGCAGAGGGGTAATGGGCAGCAGCAGAAGAGGCTGGAGGAGGAGCAGGGGCTGAAGTCCCTGGGGCAGAAGGTGGGAAGGGGAGTGGAGGGGGGCAGAAGGTGGGCTTGGCAGCTGGGCAGCTGCTGTGCCACTCAGGACCACTGGGCCAGGATGGAGGCAGAGCAGGAGCCAGTGCACCTGGAGCAGGAGAAGGAGCTGGCAGGGCTCAGGGACACACAGGAGCAGCACCGGGGCTGGCAGGCAGAGCGGTGAGAGGCCCAGGGACGGGTGAGGTGCTCACCTGCTCATGGCTCCTGTCCCCATTCCTGCAAAGGGACAGCACCCCTGGATGCAGGGGGTCTGCAGGACCAGCCCTTGGAGCCAGGGCATGTCCTGGGGCGGTGCTGACAGAGAACCAAAGCCATGGCCAAGTGCTTCCATAGCTGCCCCAGAGGGAAACCCTTGAAACCTCCTCTGTCCCCTTTTTGAGCAGGATTCTCTGAAGGCCAAGCAGAACCAAGAGGTGTTGAAGCAGGGGTGGTGGGGCAGGCACCCCCTGCCTCAGTGGTGAAAGACTGCAGAGTGCCCCACATTGACCTGCCAGGACAAGGGAGAGCCCCACATCTATCCCTCAGGACAGTGCAGACCCTGCAGCAATTCTCCCCTGGAGAAGAGGAGGCTCAGGGGAGACCTCATCACTCTCTACAACCACCTGAAAGGAGGTCGTAGCCAGGTGGGGATTTGGTCTCTTCTCCCAGGCAACCAACAGTAGGACAAGAGGGCACGGGCTGAAGCTCTGCCAGGGGATGTTTAGGTTGGATATCAGGAAGAAGTTCTTTGCAGAGAGAGTGGTCAGGCATTGGAATGGCCTGCCCAGGGAGGTGGTGGATTCTCTGACCCTAGAGGTTTCTAAGGTGAGACTGGATGTGGCACTGAGTGCCATGATCTGGTAATCGGAGTGGGGTTGGACCAAGGGCTGGACTTGATGATCTCAGAAATCTCTTCCAACCCAACTGATTCTATGATTCCCCATCTCCATTCTCACAACAGCACAGATGCCCATCTCCATCCCCCAGGGCAGCAGAGAAGTCACCCTCCATATTCCATGCTCCAGAGACCCCCACCTTCACCACCCTGTATACTGGAGAGCCCCAAGTCCATAGAGATGCAGCGGTGACCCCAGGATAGTGTAGATCACCTTCTGGGTCACCCAGGACAGGCAAGATCCTCACCTCAGTTGTCCAAGACACTGGAAACTCCCCACCTCCAGCCCCCAGGAGAGAGGAGACCGTCACCTGCATCGTCCCATGCAGTGACGATCCACCTCCACCCCTGGTTCAATGGAGACCCCTTGTGTCTCTGTTGCCCCATGCAGCAGAGACTCCTGCTTCTGTCCTCCAGGACAGTGCAGACTCCTGTCTCCATCTTCCAGGGTATCAGGGACTTCATCCTATCTCCCCCAGTGCAGATGGACTTTTACCCAAATGTTTCGTTTCTTGCATTTCTGAGAGCTCTTGGACTGTTCACAGCTGCACAAACTACAAAAGGAATTGTCTAGGGAGACCTTTTAGAGAGTGTGCACTGGGAGCCCAGGATGCCAGAGCAATGCCAGGCTCATCCCTACAGGGTGGGCAGCACTTGAGGCAGGGATTCTGCCCCTCTGCTCTGCTGAGACCCCCCTGCAGTGCTGCCTCCAGCCTTGGGGCCCCCAGCACAGTAAGGACATGGAGCTGCTGGAGAAAGTCCAGAGGAGGCCACAGAGATGCCCTGTGGGCTGGGGCCCCTCTGCTCTGGTGACAGAGTGGGAGAGCTGGAACGTTCAGCCTGGAGAAGAGAAGGCTGCAGGGAAACCTTAATGCCCCTTCCAGTGCCTAAAGGGGCTCCAAGAGAGCTGAAGATGGACTTGGAACAAGGGATGGAGTGACAGGACAAGGGTCAATGGCTTCCCACTGCCAGAGGGCAGAGGTAGGTTGGGTATTGGGCAGAAATTCTTCCTGTGAGGATGATGAGGCTCTGGCACAGGTTGCCCAGAGAAGCTGTGGCTGCCCCAGCCCTGGAAGTGTCCAAGGGCAGGTTGGACAAGGCTTGGAGCAGCCTGGGCTGGGAGGGAGATGAAATGGGATGATCTTTAAGGTCCCTCCTAACCCAAAACAGTTTATGAGCCTGTGATTTCTATGAAATATGGCATAACTTCAAGCACAGGGCAGTTGCTTTCACATAGGTATGAACAGGAGTGTTATTACATGACCTATTGGACTACAGAAAAAAATGTGAGGAAAATTACTATGCCTTTGCCTCTTCACTGCAGAAGAGAAACCAGTTGTGTTTTATGATGGTGAGTTATTCTCAGGTCCTGTGAATTGAGAGAAATCAGTGAAAAGTGTGTTCCCTTCCAAGAAAAACCTGATGCACTTTCCAAAAATACAGAATTCTGCATTTCTGCACTGGTTTGTCACACAGAAGATTTTTCAGGATTATATGGGCATAGAATTGTGTGTGAGGGAGAGACTGAGGTAACACAACAAGGGTTAATTCCCTTCTCACTCTCTCATTTCCTTATTAGTGCTAAAATCCGTAGCACAATTCCCCATGGCACTCCCTTTGGCAGCTGCTCGTTGTTAAGTAAACACACATTCCCATCAGATAAATACACTTTGGTGTCATAAACTTCCACAGCCATCACAAACTGTTGCTTCACTCCCAGCGTCCTCTTGTCTCCAGCGCAGATGGTGAACCCTGAAACAAAACACGAGGTTGGCTCCCAAGAACCATCAACAACAACCTGGTAACATGGTTTGCATTAAGAAATGCAACTCTATTATTGGAAGTTACTAATCTTGAAGCACTCCTAAATTGGCTTGGAAACCTGAAGTTTGCATTAGGCTTTGTCCCAGAGCAATGAGAGTGCCAGTGATGCTGATTTCTGTGACAAAGACATCTTCCCACTGCCATAAACCAGATTTCAGGGGGAACAGAGAACAGGCACAGGCAGCAGCATCGATGGTCACTGTGAAACTCTGGGCAGGAATCAAGGACTGAAGCAGAAGTGTTCTCCTTCTTCATCCTCCCTGTACCCAGTACCCTGGATCCAAACACTCCATGACAAAAAAGCAAGCAGCAGAGAAGTGGCATGAAGGCAATTCTGACACAGCCTTTCCAAGCTCTGGGGCCCATTTCCTGTTGTTAGTCTGCAGAGGAGTTAATTAGTCTGATTTAGAGAGAAGTCCATCAAGCGGAGAAACACCAACTTCAGTTTTCAAATCACTGCACTTGAAAAGACATATCCTGCTTCTGCCTTGAGATTGGCCTGCCCACTGCCAACAGGATGGATGCAGTTACAAAGGAAATGTGTATTTCTGAAAAAAAAGGGAAAGGTAAGGGGTTTATAATCAAGCTTTCAATTTACTTACTACCTAATAATCCAGTTTCTACAACACAGTGCAATTAGAAAGAGCAGATGGGACTCACACATGAAGATCTTTGTTCTTGTACAGGAATTCTCTCACTATTTTCTTTTTATTGAAAAAGGATATGGGTGTCCTCAGAGCACCCAAGTAACTACTCTGGGAAGTTAAAGCATTCAGAGAAACTCAAATTGGGCTCCAAAGTGTCCCGTTTGCCTTTACAGCCTCTTTTACTACAGATCAGGTTGGTGATGCCTGGGAAGGAGGATGGGCACCCATTGGGAGATCAGGTCCAGCTGGAACTCTGGAGAAGAGAACTCTGATGAACAAGGTCCTCACTGCTGGTCTGCTGAAGGAAAGTGACACCCACAAAGGTGACATGACATTCAAGGGCAAGTTCTGATTCTGCAAAAAGCTGATTTTACAAATTAAAGGAATCTGATAATCACACAGGAAGGAGAATTCACACAGAGACTAAATGTTATGGACTCTTGCTTGCTGACATAGTAAACCCAAAACTCCTTTTCCATTAAAAACAGCAAGAAGCATTTCTTTCTCAGAGGGAAGAGTTAAAATTGTGGAATTAACAGCAAAAGAACTTATCTCACAGATAAATCCTTGGATGTCCAGAGCTCTCATGGCCAGCTCCAGGGGGCAATTGTCCAGAAAGTTCTCAAATTTGGAAGATAATTTCAGTGCTATCATATCAACAATGACATCACAATGGAGTAAATAGCCTGCCAACAGGAGAGCAAATAATCCTTAATTCAGCATCTATAAGCTCAGACTGGCTTCAAAACTAGTGAAAATTGAGCATTAGTGAAAAAAAGAACAAATCAGTGGCTTCTTACCCTACAGAGCCTGGATAATGCACTGTCACAACCTGTAGGTTCTCACAGAGTCATTAAATTGTTATTCTGAAAATGAACATTTTTGTATACAATATTGATGTCTGATGAATTTGCACTTTTCTTCCTACCACGTTCCTCAGCCACCCCAACAATGCAGCCACCAGAGGGTTTGGGGACAAACAGCACCCTCCTCAACAGCTAAAAGGGAGGGAGGGAGGGAGAAGAGGGGAAGGAGGGAGAGAGGGAAGGGAGGGAGAGTTAATTTTTCTCCTCTTCACTCAGAGGTGTATCTTTAAATGACATTAAGGGTTGGCAGAGTGCATAAATAAAAGTGGATTTATATTGTCCCCAATCCCTTTTCTAGTGTTTATTCCTGCAATAATCTGTTACAGAGCATCCTCCCAGTGCTGGCGAGAGCTTCCTTGCAGCAGCTCATCCATGAGGTCCCAGAGTGCACGGGCTTCAGCTGATGGTCCCTCTACTCCAGGTTTCGGTGTGGGCACCAGCGACAGCAAGAGCTCAGGACACACACCCCTGCTCAGAGCACAGAGCCCCCCCTGCTCAGAGCACAGAGCCCCCCCTGCTCAGACAGAGCCCCCTGCTCAGAGCACACAGCCCCCCTGCCCAGAGCACACAGCCCCCCTGCTCAGACAGAGCCCCCCTGCTCAGAGCACACAGCCCCCCTGCTCAGACAGAGCCCACCTGCTCAGACAGAGCCCCCCTGCTCAGACAGAGCCCCCTGCTCAGACAGAGCCCCCCTGCTCAGAGCACAGAGCCCCCCTGCTCAGAGCACACAGCCCCCCTGCTCAGACAGAGCCCCCTGCTCAGACAGAGCCCCCCTGCTCAGACAGAGCCCCCTGCTCAGACAGAGCCCCCCTGCTCAGACAGAGCCCCCCTGCTCAGAGCACACAGCCCCCCTGCTCAGAGCACACAGCCCCCCTGCTCAGACAGAGCCCCCTGCTCAGAGCACACAGCCCTGCATCCCCCAGCACACCCCTTGGTCCCTTGTGCTCTCCAACTTTCTCTGCCTCAGGAAAATGCAGGCTTGCAGTGCCTAAAGGAACTCCAGGAGATATGGGAAGGGGACTTTGGACAAGGGATGGAGGGACAGGAAAAGGGACAATGGCTTCCCACTGCCAGAGGGCAGGGTTGGACGGGATATTGGGAAGAAACTCTTCCCTATGTGGATGGGGAGGCCCTGGCACAGGCTGACCAGAGAAGCTGTGGCTGCCCCATCCCTGGAAGTGTTCAAGGCCAGGTTAGACGGGCCAGCCAACGCCAGGGCTGGACAACCCTTTCCATGAAGAAATTTTCCCTATCTAATAAAAACCTCTGATGCAACTTGAGAATGTTTCCTCTTATTCTGTTGCTTGTTCCCTGGGAGCAGAGCCTGACCCCCCTACCAGCTCCACCCTCCTGTCAGGCAGCTGTAGAGAGGTCCCCTCTGAACCTCCTTTTCTCCAGGCTGAGCCCCCTCAGCTCCCTCAGTCACTCCTGGTGCTCCAGACCCTTCCCCAGGTCCATTCCCTTCCCTGAACTCATTCCAGGCCCACAATGTCTTTTTGTCATGAGGATCCCAAAATTGACCCGAGGACTGGAGGTGCCCAGGAGTGCCCAGCACAGGGATGGTCACTGCCCTGGCCCTGTGGCCACACTATGGCTGGTACAGACCAGGTGCTGTTGGCCTCTTGCCCACCTGGGCACACCTGGGCTCACATTCAGCTGCTGCCACCCACACCCCCAGATCTTTTCCAGCCTCCCAACCATTTTCCCACGAGCTTTGGAGCACAGCAGGGTGTTGTGGTGACCTAAGGACAGAACCTGACCCTTGTTTTTTGTGCACCTCACACCACTGGCCTCGGCCCATCGATCCAGCCTGTCCAGATCCCTCTGCAGAGCCTTCCTGCCCTCTAGCAGATCAACACTCCCGCCCAACTTGCTGTTATCTCCAAACTGAGGGACTTGTCCCCACAGTCCCACTTTTGCACTCCAGCCCTAGGAAGACGCTGGCAAGCCCAGTTTTACCCTGTGTGTGGTCTCATCCCCGAGAGAAGGGCACATACCCATCTTCATCTCCACCCTCCTCCCCCGCAAGCACAGATGGAGCGGCTCACACACAGTAAAGCACAGTCAGCAGCAGTGGAGGGATCGATTTTTATTTCAAAAGACAGTAACACAATTTTTCAATTTAGTATCAAAACACTGGATAGGGTTTTTGTCTCCAGATTGGCCCCTTAAACTGCTACAACCAAGCAGCATGCTCAAACCACAAGCTACACGCCGTGAGCGCGACTCGGCCACGCTCGCGCCTCACAACCACGACACGTCAGCAATGCACAGCAAGGTGGCTTGTACCCAGTTAAGACTGTAAGAGCAGTCCTGGCCAGGAGGGAAGGCTTGGCTCCCTCCCTCCAGGTAGGCAAAAACACTTCTCCAAGAACACAAGGCTGTTGTACTTAAGCTGTTAAGTGTAACCCAGCGATGAGCGGTGAAGTTTGGTGCATCAGCACTTAGTGAAGGCAAAGCCAGCCCCAGGGTAGCAACAGGTTAGAGGGGCCACGGCTGCTCTAAGCCCACCAGGAAAGGAAGTGGCCAATGGTGGGGCAATAGGACACAATCCTTGTGAAGGTTCAATTGTTCAGATGACTGGCTTGGCTTAAAAAAAAGAAGGTACCTTTCACCCAAGTTGCTCCTCCCCAACGCCGTTACCTTAAAGCTGAGAAACTGAACTGCACTTTTGGCAAACAGCTCTTGAAAAGTTAGTTTTCCCAACAGGCTTCCATCTCTTGCCTGGCTACTCTGACTCACAAGCAGAACCATCACACCCTTTTCCTGCCCTGCCAAAGCAGGGTGGCCCAGAGCCAATTAACGGAAGGTTAATACCGAATTTTAAAGCCAAGAGCTTTGAAGTGTAGCTCACCAGCCTCACACAATATTTGGAATGTTTACAATGGTTGCTACAAAAAAAAGGTAGTTACAAAATGTGTACATCTCAAACATGCTCCCCACACATTATTGCATTGTTTATTTCCCTTAATGATGCTGTTTGAAGCTCTGCCCAACCTGGTGGCCTTTAACCCTGGGGCAAAGGATATTCGTGTTTGGTCAAGTTGGCAACAGAAAGTAAACTCTGGTCCCCAGGGTTAGAGGGCAGCAGCAGCTGGGCTGGCACCCGGCATCGCGTGGCGGAGGCGGTGGCAGGGATCTATTACATCTCGTTCAGGTCTAGCAGAGTCTGGTCCAGCATTCTTTGCGTGCAGAGATGCTCCTCTTTGGTGGATTTCAGTTTATCTGGCAGGAAGCAAGAGTTGAGAATTACAAAGCAGCATCAGACAACCAAAAGTCCTTTGCCATAGAAAGCTTGTGCCAGCCCCTTCCCCGCAGTGATCCTCGGGCCAGGGGGTCTGCTGGGTGCAGTTGGAAGTTCGGGGGTCACTGGCCTTATGCAGTCCTTGCCTCTCACACTGCTGGTGCTCCCAGTCAGCACAGACATGGTGTGCCTTCAGCCAGAGCTCTAGGCAGTGTTTCACATGCAGGTGCCTCCGACTGCAGCCAGCTCTTCCCAGGGCTTCCACACCTGCACAGCTGACTCACATGGCCCAGCAAGGCACCCAAGAGCAACACACACTTGGAAATCACCCCCTGGAACTACAGCTGGTTGTGCCTCCGTTCCCCTCAGCACAGGGCAGGGATGCCAAGCCCAGCAGCAAGGAGCAGACCACTGGCCTGAGGGGCAGCAGGGCAGGGGCTGGGACAGTGACAGCCAGAGAGCAAGGAGCGAGGGAGCTGCACCCTGCCCGACACTACAGGCAGTGGTGCAGTCGATTCTCACATGTTCCTTAAGCCAGGAGGAGAGCAGATCAGCAGCTAGTGCTCTAGGTAGGCTTTATTCCAAAGGTGAGCCCACCCACATCACTGGAGACATCCACACGCTGGGACACTGGATAGACAGGCTGTTGAAAAACATCCTTTAGGTACAGGCAGATTCCCAACGCTATTCCCAACCTCCCCAGGGTCAGAAACTGTGCACAGAGAACAGTCTTCCTCAAGCATGAGCAGTGGCAGCATTTAAATACACTCTGCAGGCACCCAGGACACAGCTTCAGGCTGTGCATTTTGGGACTTGCTGCCAAGATGTCCATGAGCCTTCCCAACCCATTCCAGGGCTCTGCAGCTGCAGTGGAGTCAGGCCCAGGGAATGACTGCTGCCCCCAAACCTTCTTGGTTAGGACTCCCCTGGACAGGAACATACTACAGGTGTGCAGTATCTCACAGACTACAAGGTCAGTTGTTTATTGGCAGAAGCCATCATTCCATGCACCAAGAAATCCTATAGTCATTTAGCTAATAGTAAATTAAGTTGTAGCACTTGACAGGCAGCTTCAAGCAGATTTAAACCTAACTTCAGCCCACCCCTGATGTGGGGGGTGCAGACATTCTGGTTCCATTGGAGGAGCCAGGCAGGACCCCCCAGACAAGCAAACAAGATGGCTCAAAACAGCCAAGTCTGGGGGTTACTTCACCAAGAATAGAGGTTACCTTTATATGTTAAAAAATGCTTAAATAAATTATAGGATGAATTCAAGTGCCCCATTAAAAAGCAGCAATTGCATAAAATTAGCATGTCTGCCAGTCTTAATGATCAGATTTCAGTGTGGTCCACAGCACTGGTGGTCGCAATAAGGTTGTTTAATGGGATTAGTGAGCCCCTTCTCAGTCACACAGATCATGCAGCGTTAACTTCAGCTCATTTGAGAGCAGGCGGTTTTTCTCAAGCTGGCTGTACAGGCGCTCTGCAGCAGTGACAGGATGAGGGAAACAAGAAGAGAGAAAAAGAGAAAGGGAAGGTTAGTAGAGCACCAAGATGAGCACATCAAACAAGCTGTCTCCATACTGTGTGCCTCCAAGGATGGCCTGGGCTATTCCCAGGTGAAGCCAGAAAGAACAAAGGTTTGCCTTTCTCTAACTTGTGCTTTAGCTCAGGAAGATCATAGAGGAAACCAAATGTGGGCAGAAGTGGAAGTGCTACCAAGGATGTGCCAAGGCAAAGAAAGGAAGAGGAGACACCAGAAGAGGAGCATGCAGGCTGGGTTGGACCCCAGTAACGACAGAGACCTGGGATGTGCTTTGAGCCCGTGGAGCACATCACAGAAAAGAGTCCTGCCACAGCTGAACCAGAAGCAGCTTCCAGAGAGGGACACACCACTCTGAAGTGGGACTGACAGGGTTTGAACAGTGGGACAGGGACACCAGGAGAACCAAGACTGCCACCATCTCACCCCTGGAGGACCTTCCTCTGAGAACACACCTGGTACCACACTAACAACCCAGGCCAGTCAGGACTGAAGACAGTGACTGCTTCCAGTACAGGACAGAGAAAGTTCTGGATTACATGCTCCTCCTTTACATCTGCCCCAGAACTACATGAGCAGGACACAAGCTGCCACTGTCTCTGCAGTCATGGGCTCTCCAGTGCCTGTCCTTACAGCCCCACAGAGGTCCAGCAGCCACACATGTCCTCGAGGCTCATGCCTAGCATGTGCTCAGCAGCAGCACAGGAAAGGGAGAACTAGTTTGATCCCCTCCCAAGAAATGTCACCTCTCAGGGCTGGGTGGCCAATGTCCTGCCACAACTGGTCACCACAGAGAACCCATTCAGCATCTCTCTCTGCCCATCTGCACGGGCAGGGTCCTCCCACCCTGACAGCTCCAACTCCTGGATTTAGGGGAATACTGCACAGTGAAAAATCCTTACACAACAGCTTCCAGCCTGGCAGGACTGATCAGCACCACCTGCAGCGACACACACAGTGTGCTGCCTCTGCTTGAGGACAGAACCTAGATCACAGCCTTGGGCTTGGGCCTTGGGCTTCTCCTCAAATCCTTGTACTACGAGGTCCTGGGAATCTTGGGCACCCTCTGAAGGGGAGCTACACCATTCCTCATTGCTTTCAACCTTGGAATATTTTGCTCTTGAACAAGTCAAGTGGTTCACATGGAGTAGCCAAAGCATGTCACCTTTCCCAGGGTTTCAGCCCAGTCCCTCCAGTGTGACAACCCACACACAGAGGGGGAAGCTCACCTTCAGCTTCACCCTCAGCTCCTCTCAGTCCTCAGGACCTGCTCTAGCTGCACCTCACTCTGCAGGAGGAGGTAGTAATGTTGATTGACTGTCCCTTCTTTAAAGCCCCCAAGGGACCGAGGCACAGCCAGAGAAGCCAATTACTTCTGTCTCACCACAATCTGGAATTTGAGAGTAATTCTGGATACACCCCAGCCTGGCCCGTGCCTTGCACAACAGCTACTCCTGCTGCCAGAGACTCTGGCTCCAGGCTGGCTCTGAGCAGGTCAGCTGAGCACTCTGATGCCAGTACCCAGCTCCAGGTGATCTGGGCTGGTCCTGGGTCTCTAGAGTGGCAGAGGATGGAACTGTGCTCAGGACAAGTGACTGTCAGTTGGTGTAACAGCTCACAGCTTTCAAGCAAGCATTCTTGCTTTTGGACAAGGACCTGATGATCCACCCACATGAGGGAGCAAACTGGAGCACTTTGCATGACCCTTCCCAGACCTCAGGAACAGCTCCTCCACATGTTAAGTGTGCCCAGCTCTGCAGATGCTACCCGCAGTTCCGCCTGCTCCCTTCTCTGCCCAGCCCCAGGGCAGCCTCACCAGCCATCCCTGCCACTCAGGGAGCCCCAGGACCCGGCCCTCTGGGTCAGCTAACCTGCATTTGCAGCACTCTCAAGTCACAGCCCAGCTCACAGTAACCTGCCCGCACAAGCCCAGCAATCAAGTCAGACCAGATGCCTCCAAACCCTTCCAGGGCAGACAGTGCATCACCCACCCACCCACCCACCCACCCACCCATCTGCCACCCAGTGTGGATTCCATCCAGATGAGCAGGGAGAGGGCTTGTCACAGCCCAGCCTTTGATAACATCACTTGGAACAGCACTGTGGAGAGCAGAGCCACCAGCTCCCCACTGAGTCAGGACACAACAGGACCTCCCTGTGAGGAGAGAGGCACTTCCCAGGGTCAGGCTGACTCCTTCCACCCAGTAAGAGTAACAGAAGGGGTGAGACTGGAAGAGAACACAGTGGGTGATCTGGTTCAACCTCCCTACTCAAGCAGGGTCATCCACAGCACAGGATTGCATCCAGATGGTTCTGGAGTATCTCCAGTGAGGGAGACTCCACACTCTCTCTGCGCAGCCTGTGCCAGTGCTTGGTCACCCACACAACAAAGAAGTTCTTCCTCATGTTCAGGTGTAACTTCCTGGGCATCAGTTCCTGCCCACTGCCTCTTGTCCTATTGCTGGGCACCACTGAGCAAAACCTCATCCATCCTCTGACACCCTCCCTGCAGACACTGACAGACATGGATGAGGTCCCCATTGTCCCAAGAGCTGACAATGGAACACCAGGATGGAAACCTCTACAATGACAGAAGCTCTGCCCCTCCCACAGCCTACAGACCCCCTCCTCCAGCTGCAGTTGGGTTACTGAGGAGTTCTGGGTTCTTCCTTTGTGCTTACAGGGCACAGTTACTGCCCCACATCCCAGGAGAGTCGACCACACTTTGAAATTCCTTACAGGAATGGTCCCTCCTTCCCCACCCAGACCCAGCATCAAAGACAAGAGTGACACCAGGCTGGGGCAGGTGAGCATGCCTGGACTGCCCTGCTAGTGCTGTGGAGAACAGAAGGGCACAAACCTGAGGAAGCCACGGGAGGTGTCCCATGTCATCAGAACTCTGCCCACAAAGGGCTCTTCTTCGGGCACTGTGGCAGATAAACCAAACCAGAAAGGAAAAAGTATTTGAGCAGCCACCACGAGGCAGCACACACTGTTAGGACAGGCTGACCAGTGTTTATCATACCAGAACAAGTGGCAACAGAGCAGCAGTGACACGTGCCAGGTGCTCACAGCCCACTGCCAGCGGCCGTGTCCGGTGGGAGCTCCATGCCACGCTCTCAGAAGGATCCTGCTGCCCTCAGCCCCTGCACAGGGAGGTGAGGGCTCTGCACAACACTGATTCCCTGGCTTGGATGCTCACAGCCCTGCCGTGGTGCCTTCTCACTCCTCAAGCAAGGGGCCATACATCCCTCCCCACAGCACGGGCAGCACCTCCACCCAAGCAGTCCTGCCCCACAGGACACCAGCCAGGGCTCACGCAACATTTATTGGCTTCCACACCCTGACCTAGTGATTATCAGGCGTGTGACCTCCCACTGCAACCCAGTGCTTGGCAAATGGTGCTGGTGAACACTCCAGAGCAGGCACAAACGAGGAGTGTCTTCAGCCAGGCACAGCTCCAGGGCCTCCTGCTGCAACCCTCAGTCTCCCACTGGACCCCAAAGGCCCTGTCTGCAGAGCTGCCATCACATCTGGGAGCCAGCAGCACACTCCAAGGGGAACTCCAGCATGCTAGTGAGGTCTGTGTTCCACTGAGGGTGACACTAGTTTGAAGGCAATGCTGAAACAGTTACTCTAAAGCCGCGAGTGGTCATTAGAAACCCACTTCTCAAAAGCACCAGCCATTCCGTTCCATTTATACAAGAACTGTTTTCCTTAAAAAAGGTGACATCATGCTCGAGCAAGAGGCAAGAGAAATACAAAAGGAGCTTTATGGCTCCACACAAGATATGCAGATGAGAACAACATCCTCCCAGCTCCCCCGACACAGAAAGGGCAGCCCCTCAGAGCAGGCTGTGTCTGGCACATCAGGTCACACAGAGGGAGCTTTGTTTGGGAGCAAGAGCAGCAGAACTGGGGGGCTGCTGCTGCTGTCAAGCTTCAGTGTCTTTACAGCACCCTTTCCCAGGGATACCCTGTGCACAGTAACTGGAAAAAGGTACTGGAATTCAAAGTGAGATGACGAGAGCGTGAATGCAGAGTGCAGATGCAGATCGAGCCACCAAGCAGAGAGAAATATCCAAAGTGAAGTTTGGAATCGCAAGACTTATCTGTGTGAGACAGAAGGAGACACTAATTTTAAGAGAAGCTTCGGTGTTTGTGCACCGCAAACTCTGCTGAGGGAGCTTTGGGACACTCGTGTTAAGGCTCTTCTCTGAGGGGTGAGGACTCAGCCCCTCCTGGGTTAGTGCGAGGACCACGCGGAGCAGCTGTTAGAGCACCCACTGCAGGTCTGAACACAAAGCTCAGGAGCAAAGTTGCAGAAACACACGAGTTCAGCTACTTCCACAGATCAGTTCATCATCCAGCCCATCTCAAGCCTGTTGTGGCAAATCCTAAGGAATCCACTTGAGCACTGTCCACAGCCTTATCGAGGAGGGATCCCGAGACCATGGCCCAGCAGCTCCAGCAGACAACAAAGCCACTTTACCTGAGGAAGCCTATCCCAGTAGGACTGGGAATGGCACTCCAGGAGTTCAAGTCAGAACCCTTCAGGCCAGCACAGCACTTGGTTACACATGCAGATCGCAAGGACCAGAGTTAGAGGAGGGCATGCTGGGGCACCATGGGCAGATCTGTAGAAGTAACCTGTTCGGCACACGCCGCCCATCTCCAACTACAGAAACCACAGCACACCAAGCAAGCCCTGGCGGCAGAGCCCGCTGAAGCGAGAGGCAGCGCCAGCCAGCTCATATTTACATGGAAGTCATGTCATTCAGGGCGTGGTCCAGTTCCTCACTAATTGCTTTGTACTTCAGTTTCTGGGCATAGAGCTCATCTAGAAGAGGATTAGGAGGAGAACAAAAGGGAGACAATGAGGGAAGGCAGAGTTCTTCCAACACTCTGGGCAGAAAAAGCAGGATGGGACTCAAGAACAGAAGAAAATGAAGTTAAATGTGGAGCTATGGTGACTTCGTGCTCATCCCCAACAATGAACAGGAGAGTTCCAGCAGCCTGAGGACGGTCTGACCAGCAAAGGCCTTCCAGGATTACAATCCAGCTTCGAGGGGAGCAGAGCCAAGCACTCAGAACACATGAGTTTGTAATAAGCTGGCCAGCTAGGTCAGCAGGAACCAGTGGCAGGAGGAGCAGCAGGGAAGGGCAATTCCATCTGCTTAGTGACAAGCTTGCTACACCTAAGGAGGTGATCAGTCAAGGTGCTTTGTTCTCACTTTGTGCAGAAAGACTGGCTTGGGAGAAGTCAGTCATGTAATAGATCTGGGCATCAGAAGGAATTCCAATCCTGCAGGACTGCAGTACCGGCCCCACCGGTGTTCTCCATCAGATAATGGAGAAGACAGGCAGCTCGTTGCCCCCAGGGAGGGGCGGGCCTGCAACTGCTCTGATGCACTCCTGAGCCCTGCAGAGCTGGCACAGGCTGCTCCAGCTCCAACTGCCTGGGCTACAGTGCAGCTGGTCATGCTGTTAACAGCCCCGCAGAGCCTGGGGAGCTCTGTCCCTTGTCATAAACTAGGTCACCTCAGCAGCAAGGCCAGAGACCAGAGCCAACTCTCAATCAACAGGTTTCTCAGGGAGTATGCAGGGATGTGGAGGAGCTTTTGCAGTTCCCCATAAAGGCTTGTCCTGGATCATGTGGTAGCTTGGATTGCTGCTTGGCTGTGGTTCTGAAACAGCTCAGCTGACACCATTGCTATTTCTAGATAATAAACCTTCAGAGTGAGTGCAGATAGTAGGATGGGGCTTTGTATCTCCAAGCCCTGGCACTACAAGACCACAAAGGCACACCTACGGTCAAGGCAGAAGGCCTGTAAGGGTTTTGGTTTACCAGCACCACCACTCCAGCCACAACAATCCACAGGAGAATCTTGCCACAGCCCCAGATTTAAGGGAGGCAGCTGAAACCTTATTCCGTGGCTCGGGGCAAGGTTCTGCAATGGTTGGCCTCAGGAGTGCTCCTGAAGGATTGTGTGAAGGAATGGGAGGAGGAAAGGAACCCATCCTTGGCACAAGCTGACCACCAGACTTCGTGGATGGGGCTGCTGGTGACTGAACCTTGATCCAGGACCAGCACTGGGGAGTCTTAGTCTTCATGGGGGCTGTTTCAAGACTCGCTGACTCCTGTGGTTGACTGTCAGGACACCGTCTGCAGCAGCCAGTGCACGACATTCTACATGCATGGATGTTATTGTGACTAATTCCTGCAAGTTGAGGTGCTTCTTTCCTATGCCATTCCTTAAACTGGATTAAACTGGAGCACAGGATATAGTTACATTCCCAACACCACCACCAAAACACACCAGCTGTTAGACAGGGTGTGGATCAAGAGCTTGAGCTCTGCTGCAGTACAGCTCGGAAACTGTTTCCAGAGCAGCTACACAGGGCATGACTCTTGCCAAGCCTCACCTGGGAGGCCAAGTCAGGTCATAATCCAACTACTGAGGAGCACAGCAGCCTCTCCACTCTCCAGCTACCTGGGAGACAGCCTTCCTTAGCTCCTCACTCCTCACCACATATTCCTTGGTTTCCTATCCCCCGAATGTACCTTCCAAATCATCAATGGTCTTCTCCAGCTTGGCTACAGAGCGCTCAGCAAATTCAGCGCGGGTCTCCGCCTGCCAGATGGAAACAAGCCAGTTAGTGCAACAGCTCTACAGCAAAGGGCATCAGCCTGAGGAGAGGACATGAAGTCTACAATCCTCCATGTCTCTTCTCAGTCAAGCTAGGGCCAGCTGGGCCATCCTGACATGGCCACTCACCTCTTTGAGTTTATCAGTCAGGATCTTGATCTCTTCTTCATATTTATCCTCTTTTTGAGAGTACTGTGGAAAAGAAGTCAACAATCAGCAGCATTCAGCAGTCCCAGGTACCTCCCACTCCAGAGAGCCCACAGCTACTGAGGCAGGCTTGAACTCCTCACTGCAGCACACATGCCCACAGAAACTTCCAAATGGGAGTTGTTCACATCCCTACTTGTGTCCAACAGGACTGGGTCAGGCAGCAAGTCCCACATCATGCACAGAACACAAACCTGGGCACAGGAAAGTTCTCATCTTAACATCTTAGCAGCTTAAACATCCTGGCTGATCAAGCCTGCCCCAAGGCAGGGAAGGGCAGCCAAGCTTCCTGCACCCCAATTTCCACAGCCCTCCACTGAAATCCACTAGCCCTCCCAGGAGGGCAAGCACAGCTCTCCCAGCTTGCTTAAGATTGCAGTTGCATCATTTCCATCCCAGTGGGTGCTCTGCTGTTCTCACACCCTCCTAGAATAACAGCAATGTTTCTGGCCCTGGGACAGGCAGCCCTACCTTCTCAGCCTGAGCCTCAAGAGACTTGAGATTGTTGGTGACATTCTTCAGCTCCTCCTCCAGCTCGGAACATTTACTGTGGGGTTTTGTAAAGAAAGGGGGGAAAAAACGGAAAAGAAGTGGGAGGGAAAGACAGGAGACAAGAAGTGAATCCACATGCAGGGAAGACCAGGAAGTTCCTTAGGAGACTGTCTGAGATTAGACTGGATAGGACCCCACTTTGAGGCACTTGTGTAGAAAGCAAGTCCCCTTTTTTCCTCCGAGCTCATGTTTTTAAGTATTCTGCCAGCACATGCACTGGGCACAGAGCTGAGCAGTGAGATGCGGACACAGGTTTCTGCCAGACCTGGAGTCTCCAAGGAGAAGCTGCATGTTTAGTGTGCTGTACTGTAGAAAGCTGTTCTGACAGACAGTGGACAGCCACCACCACTCATACAGGGATATTTATGGGCAAAGAGGACAGAACATTCCAGGAGAGAGAAAGGCGCAGTTAAGCTGACGAGAGGAGCGTAGTGAGGAGACCACAAGAGTTCTGGTTTAATGGTTCAAGAAGGGAAAGGTTAGTACCTTTTCTTCGGCAACAGACAGACACTTCAAGTTCTGGTCCATCACTCTGATCTGCTCCTGCAGCTCCCGGCAATGACTGTTAGTGACGGTCACACAATGGCACAAGCCAGGTGGGGGCAAGGTCAAAAGGAGCACCAAAACCACACCACCATAGAGCAAAAAATGGGGTGGGGGGAAACACAAAAAAGTCATGGTCACAACATGCACGTCTGGGCGGGAAGCACAGTGCTGCTGCTGCACACACACCACCTGTGTTAGACAAGGCCCAGAGCACAGACAGGTGCTGACCAGCTCCTCAAGGATCAGCTAAAGCATCTGGACATGTGAAAGGAGGCCACAGGACTTGTGCCTCTATTCTGAGCAGAGGAAGTCCAGCTTGCTGCTCAGCAGTGCAGGAACCTGGAGAGCTTATTGCAAATACTTGGAGGCCAGAGACCAGCCTCAACTACAGCTCTGCCTTCGGCCATCCTGTGTGCTGCTTTAGCCCCTGGCCCAGGAGGCCTCTGCCACTTTAGGACAAGCACTGTGCCCAGCAGCAACATGAAGGATCTCATGACTGCCCACACAAAGCAGTGCTGGTGAATGCTGTGGGGAGAAGGGCTCTCTGGCCTCCGTGACTAGGGAGTGCCTTCATGCAAAGGGCACAGCATCTCCACCCAAGGCAAATCACGTCACAAATTCCTCACCCTGAGTGGAGCCAATCCTGTTTTCAAGCAGAGTGCTTCCAGCCCTTTCCTCTGAGGACCTAAACCCACCCTGTGCTTCAGGCCTTGTGTAACAAGGTTAGCAATGCAGTGTTAGTTCCCATGCAGAGGCAGACGTGCCAGTTACATGCGAGCAGACTACTCACGACTCTGCAAGCTCAGCTCTCTCCTCAGTACGCTCCAGATCTCCTTCTATGATCACCAGTTTCCGAGCAACCTGGAAGGGAAAATCAGAATCAAGAGGAAAGAGGATGATTTTGCACTTGTAAACTGTGCACAGCAGTGAAGGGAATGAATGCCTGCAGGAGCCACTGAAGCTGCCAGAGGTTTTTGGCCAAGCAGAGCATTGATGTAGCTCTGCTGAGAGCCAGGGTCTGCCCCAGGTTTGCTGAGGAAAGTCCTGTCGTCAGGAAGAGGAGTCACCTCTCCTGGCCTAGGTCAGCTGTACAAGAGCATTCAAGAGTCTCACCTCCTCATACTTCCTGTCCGCCTCCTCTGCAATGTGTTTGGCTTCCTTGAGCTGGATCTCCTGCAGTTCCATCTTCTCCTCATCCTTAAGAGCTCTGTTTTCAATGACTTTCATGCCTCTGTCCAAAAGAAAGCACAGGGAGGGGAGGTGTGTAACACAATCCTGGACAAGTCAGTGTTGTGGTGATTTTCAGGGCATTGACAGTGCTCCCCTGGAACCACAGTGCTTCCTGACAAGCCATGACCCCTCGGAGTGCAGAGGGTGGCACAGGAAGGCAGACACCACTGGGCTGATGTGAACACAGCAACCTCAATT
Organism: Pithys albifrons albifrons; assembly: GCF_047495875.1. Taxonomy (NCBI): domain Eukaryota; kingdom Metazoa; phylum Chordata; class Aves; order Passeriformes; family Thamnophilidae; genus Pithys; species Pithys albifrons. The sequence goes on from NC_092487.1 coordinate 1,648,086, forward strand.
GCTTGGAATTAACTGTTCTTTGGAACATTCCTTCAGCAGCTCACTGGGCTCCTGGGCCAAGGGAAGTGCAGTGCTGCCGAGAAGAACAAGCCTGGCTGTCTTAGGGACTTGGCAAAGCCAAATCAAGCACTTCCCTGTCTGGAATGCAGGAAGAGCCAAGTCCATCTCTATGGCAGGCCACCAGCTGGGTTGGGCTGCTCACCACGGTGTGTGCCCTGAGAAAGCACATCAGGCAGCAGGAAGTGGACCATTCCCCTTGGAATCAGAGGCCAGGTCAGGGGACGTCTGCCAGCCAGGAGGATGCTGGCAGAGGCAGCAGGAAAAGAGGCTACCCCACCAGCAGCCACCTTCACAAGGCAATGGTGTCTCCAAAGACACTTTGTCTTCCCCCTCAGAGGTGGGAATGCATGGCAGCACACAGCACCTCCTTAGCTTCAGGTTCCAAGACACTCAAGGCCATCAGCAGCCTCAGGTTCCAAGACACTCAAGGCCATCAGCACTGTTTTGGCTGGCACCGACTCCCACAACCAGCCTTGATGCAGGATCTCCTTCCCCCAGTCTGGGAAGGCCAAAAGGTTGATGGCACTGGGCCCCAAGTCAGGAACATACCCAAGATGTTTGACAGAGTGTGAGCAGGAGCCCTTGCTCACCTTTCGCTCTCATCTGCTGCCTTCTCTGCCTCTTCCAGCTTCTGCAGGGCCGTGGCAAGGCGCTCCTGAGCTCGGTCCAACTCCTCCTCTACCAGCTGGATACGGCGATTCAAGGATGCCACTTCTGCCTCGGCCTGGAGGGAGCAGAGGAGGGCACTCAGCCTGTGCAGGTTTAGCAGCTGAGCTCTGCCATCAGGTCACCAGGAGCACATGGGAACACAAAGCACACCTTCAGCCACCCTCCCAGGGGTGTGCAGCACCTCCTGTGGGCTGTGTCCACGCAGCAGCCCTCCCACAGGCTTCTCCCTGCCAGCCTGAGCTGCCCTGACAGTTTAAGCCATAAACACTACGGAGATGACTTGCACCAAGGGGTGCCTCTGCAGCTGCTGGGATCCTGCCAGGCCATCTATCACAGCTCTGTTTATCTGCCACGCCAGAACGTGGTGATAGCTGTCACTTAGCACAGAGTCAGTTTACTCACATGATCTGGACACAAGCAAGCATTGCTTGAGGCAAACCTTGCCACCAGCAGAGCGAGAAGGATTAACAGGTTCAGGGATGTTACTTCAGGTGCTGGCAGGCCGGGTGGGCCACCAGTGCTGCCCAGCCCAGGGACTCATTGCTGCAGTGCCCACAGCCCCAGAAGGGAGCCCGCAGTGCTCAAGACTTCCTTCCTCCCAGTGAGTCACTAATGAACCAGAGAAGGAGCAAAGCTTCTCCAGTCCTGAGGCAGGTTGAGGGGGCTGTTCCCCAGCAACAGCCGCCTTGGTTCAGCCCTAGGCACCGGGAGCTGCTGAAACTGCTGACAGCCCGCAGGCATTTGCCAGAAACATGACCACAAAATCGACCAGCAGAGATCAGGGGCCATCACATCCCCCAGCCACTGTGATCAGCCATGAGGCCCCTTCTTACAGCCCCATCCACATCAACCCTGGCCAGAGACCAGGGGAGCTCAGATGCTCTGGGGACACCGACACCCCACTGGAGCCCCCCAGGGCCCTGGGGGAGTCCAGAATCCTGCTCCCCAACAGGATTACAGAGGCAGGCTGGGATGTGGTCATTCCAAGGCAGTGCTGTGACCTTCTGCAGAGACCTGGGCACAGGCACATGCCAGACAGACACGAAATATCCCAGCTGCATGTAACAAAGCAGCCTACGCAGACACACTGCTCCTCACGGAGCCCGAGGAGGGAGGAGCAGAGCAATGAAAGGCACCAGTGTTAGAGTGGAGCCCAACACCAGTTGCATCCAGTTCCCGGAGGGACTGTCGAAGTTTTCCCCCTCTGCTGACACTGAGGCACCCCCTGGCACATTCCAGGGCTGGGAAAGCTCCCATGCAGGCACACCCCACCCCTCACCTGGGAAGCCCACACTCCTCTGGGTGCCCAGAGAGCACCCGCCATGCCTGAGGGGCAAGTGGTCTGCCCAAAGAGGAACACACCGCCACCTTAAACAGAACTGGGAAGGAGACTGCCTGACACACATCTTTTGCCTATTAAAGGGGACACGGGCTGCTGAGGTGGAGAACTTCCTCCTTCTTTCTCCCAGCGGATGGGGACACACCAGCACAGCCAGCCTCTGCTTCTTGATCCTCTGAACTGCATCACTTAGCCCTGACTTCCTGCAGGCAGGGCTTAACCCACAGAGAAACCACCCTTGTTTTTGAGGAAGTGCCTCTTCCCTGCTGCAGAAGGCCCCTTACACCTCCCCTTCTGTTCTTCCTCCCTGGATGCAGCTGAAACTGTCAGGCTTCCCCAGAGCACAGGGTGACCCTCCCAGGCAGCCCTGCCGCAAGTGCCACATTCCAGTTACTCTGGGCTTCCTTCAGGAAGGTAGCCCTGAACCAAGGAGCACCCAGAGCCCTGCAAGCCAAGGGAGGAGCTCATTCTGGCCTTTGGGACTCATCATTGCTTCCCCAGGCCAGAGATCTAAGAGAACTCCCCAGGACCAGGCAAGTACTGGTTCGCTCCCCAGAGGAGTTTCAGGGCGCTGGGAGAAGCACGGGTGTTCCCATGACAACACTGCTATTACAAGGAGAATTCCTTACTGGCTGCGAAGACAGAGCCCAGCTGAGGCCCCCGAGTGTCAGAGGTTTGTGCCACGGGCTGGGCAGCAGAGTCCGATCCCTCCCCGGCAGCGCTTCAGCACCGTCAGAGCCGGGGCTCGGGCAGTGAGCGTGGAGGGCTCAGCCTTGGCAAAGTCACGGCAAATGCACCGAGAGCCACGCTCAGATTCAAGCCAGAACCTGCCCCGTGCCACCCCATCCCTGTTCCCACAACGATGCCAGCCTTGTCTGTGTCCTGGCCCAGGGGAGCCGGTCCTGCCCGTGCCACCCCATCCCCCTCCCCAGCCTCGCCGTGTCCCCCGCCCAGCTCAGACCCTGCCGGGGTTGCTCCGTCTTTCCTTCCTTGCAGGCAACCCCAGCCCAGGCGCTCTCTCTCCCCCGGTGCCGCGGGATGCGGGGGGATTCGGGGGGGATGCGGGAGGGGATGCAGGGGGGATTCGGGGGCATTCAAGGGGGATGCGACGGGGATGCAGGGGGGGATGCGGGGGGGGATGCGAAAGGGGGTGCGGGAAGGGGTGCGGGAAGGGATGCAGAGCGGGATGAGAGGGGGATGAGAGGGGGATGCGGGAGGGAATACGGGAAGGGGTGCGGCAGGAGATGCGGGAAGGGGTGCGGGAGGAGATGCGGGAGGGAATGCGAGAGGGAGATGCGGGAAGGGGTGCGGGAGGAGATGCGGGAGGGGATGCGGGCAGGGAGCGCTCCGGGGGCTCCCGCGCCGGCCGCGCCCCGAGAGAGCTCCCGCCGTCTCCTCCCGTCCATCTTCCCCGCGCAGCCCCGGGCTCGGGGCCGCACAAGATGGCCGGGCCTCCCCTTCCCCCTGCCGCGGTCAGCCCCGGGACACGGTAACAGCGACACAAGGACCGGCCGGTGCCCTCCGGCCCCGGCCCCTGCTCAGCACCACGGGCACGGCCATGGGGCGGGACCGCCGGGCCAGAGGACACCCGGGCCGGGCCGGGCTCCCGCCAGCGCTCTCGGGGCGACCCCCGGGCCCGCCGCCTGCCCGGCCGTGCCCCGGCGGGGCGGTCCCGGCGGTACCTGCTCGCGGTTGCGGCGCTCGGCCTCCACCTCCCGCTGCAGCCGCTCCGCCCGCTCCTCCGCATCGTCCGCCTGCTGCTGCAGCACCTGGATCTTGCGCTTCACCGCCTCGATGGTGGTGGCCCCGGCCATGCTCGGTGCCCCCGCTCCGGCCCCGCCGCCCGCACACACCGGGACCCCGCCCGGAACCCCCGCCCGGAACTGACGTCACTTCCGGCCCGCCCTGCGGGCGCGTTACCGGAGGGACGGGGCGGGGCCCTGGACCGGGCGGGCCCGCACACACCGGGACCGGCACTGGGACCGGGCGGGCCCACACACACCGGGATGGGCACCGGGACCGGCACTGGGACCGGGCGGGCCCACATACACCGGGATGGACACCGGGACCGGGCGGGCCCACACACACCGGGATGGGCACCGGGACCGGCACTGGGACCGGGCGGGCCCACATACACCGGGATGGGCACCGGAACCGGGCGGGCCCACACACACCGGGATTGGCACCGGAACCGGCACTGGGACCGGGCGGGCCCACATACACCGGGATGGGCACCGGGATTGGCACCGGGACCGGGCGGGAACGAGGATACCGGGGCCGGACAGGGGCACAGTAGATTCGGCACCGCGGGCTCCTGGGTCTATGGGGACCTGCCCCGTGTGGGCACCGGGACCGGCCCCGGCGTCGGGGGCCGCAGGGCCCGGGGGAGCCGGGGCTGCCCCACATGGACCCCCTTCCGTGAGCCGGACCAGCCGGTGCCGCCCGAGCGCCCTCGGCCGCGTTTGGGCACGGCCTGGCCACGGGGGCTGAGCTCGGGCTCTGTGCCCCGGCGCTCCCCCCGATCTCGCTCCACCTCCCACCCCGTGTGCCCGATCCGTGCTCCGGTCCGTTTGCCCGGTCCGTGCTCTGCCCCGTGTGCCCGATCCCGCGCTTCCTCCCGCTCCCTGTGCCCGATCCACACCCCGCTCCCTGTGCCCGGTCCGCGCCCTGCTCTCTGTGCCCGGTCCGCGCCCTGCTGCCTGTGCCCAGTCCGTGCTCCGCTCCCTGAGCCCAGTCCGTGCTCCGCTCCCTGAGCCCAGTCCGTGCTCCGCTCCCTGTGCCCGGTCCGCGCCCTGCTGCCTGTGGCCGGTCCGCGCCCTGCTCTCTGTGCCCGGTCCGCGCCCTGCTGCCTGTGGCCGGTCCGTGCTCCGCTCCCTGTGCCCGGTCCGTGCTCCGCTCCCTGTGCCCGGTCCGTGCTCCGCTCCCTGTGCCCAGTCCGTGCTCCGCTCCCTGTGCCCGGTCCGCGCCCTGCTCTCTGTGCCCGGTCCGTGCTCCGCTCCCTGTGCCCGGTCCGTGCTCCGCTCCCTGTGCCCGGTCTGTGCTCCGTTCCCTGTGGCCGCGGCGGGGCCGGAGCGCTGGGTGGACCCGCCGGGCTCGGGGCAGCCGGTGGTGCAGACGGTGCTGCCCAGCTCGGCGCTCCCGGAGCCGCGGCCGTGCCCCTCAGCGCCACCGGGCTTCGAGGAGCCCCGCAGGAACTCGACAAACGCATCCCCACGGAGCTCGTTCAGCAGCGCTTCGAGCACGTGGGTAGAAGGGAAAGGTTCGAGGCCGATGGCCGTGCTGCCTCCCGGAGTCCTCAGCAGCTGCAGGGCTGCATTTGCCTGCTTGGCACACGCAGCGTGCCGCGTTTCCAAGGACCAGGTGGGAACAGAAAGGGCTCCGAAGGGCTGCAGGCACTTAGGAGACAACTCTGCCCATCCAATCCCTCCACTTCCTGGAACTGGTAGGGATCTGGGGGAACCCTAAGGGCCACCCCGGGGGGCAGCAGGCAGGAAAAGGGGCTCCGGGTGCACAGAGAGGGATCCATGAGGAAGGAAGGGGGGAAGTGGTGGTGGCAGGGAAAATGCCAACAAGGAACAGAGAAAAGCAAGAAGGATGCAAGGGAGGGCAAGGGCTCCCAGAGCTGTGCATTGCTGCACTCGGCATGTGCTGACTCCAGTGCAGGGATGGCACTGCTGCACTGCCAGGATGGAGCCGCAAGCAAAGCTGCAGGGTGGAAAATGTCACAGGGTGCCAGGAGGGCTCCAGAGCTCCCAAAGACAGCCGAGCCCCCCAAGTGGAGTCAGAATGTGCCGGTGAGAGCAGCCCAGATGCTGTGCCAGGGCTCAGGCACCTCCCCGTGGTCACAGTGGCAGAGGATGGCTCCTTGCTGGGCCGTCGAGGGAGAGGAGCTGGGGGATTTCTCCTGGCTGCCACAGGAGGGAAAAGCTGCATTGCCGTGACACTGGACCCTTAGACATCCCAGCCCCACAGTGAGATGGCCCCTGACTGCCAGGTCCTGGCAAGTGATGAGTGGGGTCAGGTGCCTCGTGATGGCCGGAGAGCAGCCAGAGGGTGAAACCCTGCACCGTTGGTGCCATTGTTCTCCTGGAAACAGCAGCCAACAATAGCCAGGCTCCACAATCCTCACGCTGCCTACCCTCCTCCACCTGTCTTCCTCCTCCTCTGCCCACAACCATGACTCAGAGTTCCTGGGGACATGTGAGTCCCATGTCCCACCCTCAAGGGGCTGCCCAGCTCTGCCCTCAGGATGTGTCCTTCCCAGGGTCACTTTCTGCTCCCAGACACCCACACAGCTTTGTAGCTTTGCTAGGAATGCTCTGAGCCAGTCGGAGACCTTCCTGTGTCACCAAGGCATAGGGAAGGGCTGCAGTCCCACCAGACCAGGAAGGCAACGAGGGGAAGGGAGCCCTCAGCTTCCACCTTGCACCCCATACATACATCCGCCGCCTTCTTCTCTGCCAGCTCCAGCTTCTCCTGGGCGTCTTTCAGGGCCTCTGAGTATTTGTCCAGTTCATCCTCTGTCCCCTTTAGCTTCTTCTGCATGGCAGCGAGCTCATCTTCCAGCTGGAAGAGCAGCAGTGTCACCACAGGTGGACACCACTCTGGACCCCTGCAGTGTGAGAGACCCCTGCCTGCCCCATCCAAGGTTCAGCTCTGCCTCACAGCAACCCTCCTGCCCCATCCTTGTGACCAGCTCTGCCCCACAGTGTCTGTCCTTTTTCACCCCCCATCAACCAGCAGGGGCTGAGCCCTGGGAAGCCCTCAGGGTGCCCTTGAGCTGCGGGACAGTGGCATCCTCATGCCTCATCCAGAGTCAGTGCTGGGTATTGGGTCTGGGCTCAGCATGACCTGACACAGACTGAAGCCACTACTCAACACCCCTGGGCTGGGGGGCTGCTGCCACCCACCGTACCTGCTTGCTCCGCTCCTCTGCCTGCTTCTGCTCAGCCTCTGCCTGCTCTGCCCGGTCCAGGGCATTCTCCTTGTCCAGCTTCAGCATCTGCATCTTCTTCTTGATGGCCTCCATCTTCGGCAGGACACGGGCAGCGGGTGGCTGGATGCAGGACAGGCAAGGGGTGGGCAGCGCAGCTGTGCTGCCTGTGCCCCACTGTCCGTTTTTCAGCTCTGCCCGGCATGAGGGCTTTGCCTTTCTTGGGCTAAGCCACCTCCCCACCTTCCCAAAAAGACTGTGCTCGGGACCCATTGTCCGCCCCAGGGGGTCTGGATGGCCACAGCCTTATTTGGGCTCCTGAGGACAGCTGGTGTGTTATAAAAAGAAGTGGCAGGTCTGTAAGCAGGGGGTCCTGTATTGTCCCCATGCAACAGGACACCCTGGCTGGTGCCACGAGGACACTGTGCTCCCACCCAGCGCTCCCTCAGGATGTTCAGCTGGGTCTGCGCAGCACCGGTGTGAAGTCTTACCCTGCTGCATTTGCCCTCTGCCAGGGGCTTAGGGTGTTTTGGGGGCCCTGAGCTGACATTTACCCCTGCCTGGGGGTGGCATGGAAAAGGGCAAGCTCAGCCTGGCACTACTCTGGGAGTAGGGGTTTGGCAGCAGCCCCTGGCCCAGACTGAACTGAGCCCAGGACCAGGGCCAGAGCCCCCCAGGAGCAGGAGCCCACCGAGCCCAGAGCCCAGCTCCAGCCAGGCTGGTGCTTGGTGTTGAGGCCGAGGATGCTGTTGGCAGCTGGAGGAGCAGATTCCCAAGGTGCAGGGAAGAATAGTTAGAGCAAGAGGCAGCACTTCATCCGCAGCCATGAGATTCGCAGCCTCCTCATGCTGGCCCCAAGGTCCCATTGGCCCCATAAGCCAGGTTAGGATCTCCCATGGAAAAGTCTCACTGCTCCCACCCAAGGACAGATTTTGGGCACTGAGGGGGTCAGCACCCAGGGACCTGGTGGCAGCTCCTGGCACCCTGGGCAGGGTGCAGGGGGAAAAATGCCCACCAAGAGCCCCGAGCAGTGGCTGCAACTCCATAAATAACCCCCTGTGCTGGGGCAACAGAGCCAGCAGTGGGCACGGGGCCACGAGCCTTTGTATTGTCATCATCCCCAGCATGAGCGAGGAGACAGGTGGCGAATGCTGACCTTGCTGCCATCCCAAACCTCTGCCAGCCCCCTGGACAGCTCTGAGTTCCCCCTCTCAAGCCCACGGAGTCAGGCAGACAGGTTTTATTGCAGCAGCGAAAGGGCTGGCAGGGGGTGCAGGATGAGGTGCAGAGGGACCCCCCAGCGTGGGGCAGGGCACAGGTACCATCTGGCCAAGCTGGTGCTGGGCATCCCTGGCGCTGTAAGAATATGTTTGATATTTAGTTGGTTTTCTAATAAAACAACCTAATATCAAACATATCAGACAGAGGCAGGGGCAGATAGAGGCGAGAGGAACCAGAGCTCTGCTGCCTGCAAGAGAAAGAGAGAAGGAATGGCTGAGAACTGGGGTGCTGTGGTATCCAGGCATAACCCCTGGGGCACTGCAGAGGCAGCACCCGGCCTCACCACACTGCCTAGAGCCTACTGGGCAACTGCACCAGCACCAGGATGCTCAGGATGCAGTGCCAGAACAGGAGGCATCCTGCAGCTGGGACGAAGCCGGAGCAGGACAGTGCAGCCATGGTCTCTTGGCATGGCATGGCATGGCAGGGCAAGCCATGCCATAGACTGGCATGACACAGCATGCCATGGCAGGCAGCGCTGCCCACCCAGGGCCAAGGGAACCCCACATCCATCACCATCTTACCTGGGCTGGCGTGGGGACCTCCGCAGTGCTCTGGCTCGGGGGTCGCCTGGCCGCCGTTTATAAGCGTGCTCTGCTGCACCGGGCGGGGGGATGCGGCCAGAGAGCGCCCTGGCCCTGCACACGTGGCCTCGTTCCCATTAATTACCACCCATTGACATGCCCCTGCCCCCTCTGCAGACCCCCGCGCCCTTGCAGCCGAGCACTGCTGGTCGATGCGGTCGATGGCCCCGCGCCGCCTGCTCCTGCCCGCGGTCACACTCCCCATCATTAACAAGGCTGTCAATACCGGGGGGCCAGCCCCGGCCCGAGACACCGAGGGGCTACACATGACCCTGCCCAAGGACGAGCCCCATCAGCACCGGGGGCTGTGCCCCACATCCCCTTGCTTTGGGAGAGCTGCTGGGACCCAGAGGAGCATCTCCTCCATGGGGCAGCTGGAGTGACTGACTGCCTGGCCCCCTGCCCTACCCATGTTGGGGATGTGGCCCCTCTCATGCCGTACGACAGAGGCAGCACCCCACCCCAACACTGGGGTGGCCATTGGGACCCAGGGGGTGACAGCCAGCCACAAGGGCACATGGAGTTTCATGGGGTGCTGGGGGCATGTGTCTCCCCATGCCACAGTGGCACTTGGCTGCTGCAGGATACACCAACCTTAGGCGATGGCACTGGAATTTCCATGGGGGCCCAAGCTTTGGGGGATCAAAGGATGTGGGACAGCCAAAGCCCAGAGCATCACAGGGAGGACAGGGGCACAGCCTGGGCTGGGGGTTAGGGGTTTTGGCCCCATGGGTTGGCCCCACGGTGAGGTAGCAGTGGGGACAGCAGGGACACACGTGGCGACAGCAGTGCCAAGACCGGGGGTGCGTGTGCAGCAGTGGCTGATGTGATGCAGCCCGACAGCCGAGCTAATGAAGGGCTGTGGGTGGGGGCTGCCGGCCCAGCGGCCCCCAGCCCTGTCAATAAGCAGAGCCAGGGCAGACACTGATGGGCCCTGGGGCTGGGAGACACCAAGGTCGGGCACAGGCAGCACGGACAGGAGGCGAGGGACATGATCCCCCCTGACTGGGGAGCAGACAGGGGTCTGGGGGTGCCTGGATGGCAAGTGGGTACAGGGCGCATCACATCCAGCTCGGCCAGGCTCCTCTCCCTGCTGCTGCAGGGTTGTGCCATATGGTCAGGAGCACCGTGGCACACAGCACAGCACGGCAGGACCTGTGCTAGGAGTGAGATCCAGCGTGGAGCACCGGGGCTGGCAAGGCATGCTGGCCATGCTGCCATCTCCTGGTGCAGCCACGGATGGGAGCAAGAGTCCAGGATGCAGCACATGGAGGGTCGCAAGAGACATGTCTGGATCCCAGCCACAGGAATCGTGCTGGGCTGTCTTCCCCCCACCACTGCCCCAGGCTGTCCCACACCCCACATGCAGCAGACACAGCTCCTCCTGTCTTGCTCAACATGTTTTATTCTCATCCAGAAGCCAGGTGGTACCACATGCTGGGCCCAGCGGTCAGAGCCGCTCTATGTAGAAGGCTTTTCCCAACTGGCTCAGCTCCTGCTGGTGCTGCTGATGCTCATCCAGGACAAGCTGGCACAGGGCGACTTGGCGGACCTGCTGGGTACAAGGGCTGTGCTAAACCTCCACATCTCCCTGGTTCACCAGTGCTGGAAAACATTGTCCCCCAGGAGTTCGTGGAGCAGGCTGAGCTGGGCACCCATGCACAGCAGCACAGGGCTGGCAGTGCCCAGCTGCACCCCAACGCCCAGGCTCACCGCTGCCTGCTCCCTGCCTGCCAGCTGCAGCTCCAACGCCAGGCGCCGCTTCAGCCGCGACTCCATGATCCACTGCAGCACCCCGTGGGCTGAGGCCCAGCACTGGGGGTGTTCCCTGGCCCCCTGCCCACAGCTGTGGAGACAGAGTGGCCAGGTCAGGGATGTCCCCCCCAGACTGCCACATGCTGGGGCTCTCAATCACCCATGCACCCCCAGCATGATGAGTTTGGCCCCCAGGGCTCTTTGCCAACTCTACCTCTCCAGCAGCCTTGCACCAGCAGTCCCCTTCTGCCAGACCTGCAACCAAAGAGCATGTTTGTGGGGTCTAGGGTTTAACCTGCACCAGGGGACACTGCACCCCATTGTTCTACTTGCTCCCAGGAGCCCAAGGACAGCTCCCACCTTCCCAGCCCCTGCCCTGTCCAACCTTTTCCCCCTGCAGCAAGGAGCTCTGGCTGTTTGGCACTGCCATGGCCGGTGCCACAGGGACTCTGCGACCATCCTCTACATGGGCCACACCCGTTAACCCATAATACCGTGGCAGTAACGGCAGCCTGGTTACCATGGCAGTAACAGCACCCTGGTTACAGTAACAGCATTTCAGTTACTGCAATGGTGTCATCCTGGTTACCGTAACTGCATTCCCCTTACTGTAATGGCATCCCAATTACCATAGCTGTAATGGCAGCAACGTGGCTACCATTAACAGCATCCTGGTTACCTCTGTAGCCACACCTGCAGGGACACAGCCCCAGATCCGGCAGGGATGGGCCCCCGCAGTCAGACGCTGGTGGCACATATCCTGCTCGGGCTGAACTGTCATTTTATTAAACAGTAATTAAAAAGTGCCGAGGCCCATGCGAGATCTGTGCCCTCCACCCCGTGCCAACCGTGCCAGTGCCAGGGGAGCTGCCGGTGCTGCCCTGGGCCTGGCAGGACACACACTCAAGGTGGGGGCCACGAGCTTTCAGCCCTGGGGGCTCGGCAGCCGCTGGCACACGAGGCGCTGGTGAGAGTGGGAGCAAACACCCCCTTGGCAGTTCAGATGGGACATTTGATGCTGGTTTGTCCACTCGAGATGTCCCCAAATGCCCAGTTGCACAAGTAGCAGCTGCGGCCCAATGCAGCAGCTTGGCCACGGTGCTGAGAACAGGCACCAAGCTATTTACAGTCCGGCTGGGCACACAGGCAGGCTGGACACACAGGGCTGAGAGCAGGAACAACGGGAACATGGGGAAAACTGTTCACCCTTCAGAAAGGACAAGTGGCTCCAGAGCCCAAGACCCACACAGACAGGACGGACAGACATCAGTCCCTGCCAGCCGCTGTGGACAAGGATGGGCAGAGGGAGCGCTGGCTGGGGTCTGTGTCTTTATGAATAAGCTCAAGCTAATCAGTTTATTCACAGGGTCCAAGACGGTGCAGGACTCAAAGCCTGGAGTGTCACAAACCCGTGGCAGAGGAGATGGTGGGGCCAATCCCCTCGGCTGCAGGCAGGCACATGGCTCTGGAATGGGCTCCTGGCAAGGGCCGAGTTCCAGCAGTCAGAATGGAGCCCTCGCTGAGTGACCACCTCCAACATGGTGTGAGGAAGAGATCGGAGAGCGCAGCCACTTCCTCCCAGTGCTGTCTGCACCACGGCCCAGCCCCGCCCAGCACACCCTCTGCACCAGGCCCCCACAGCTCACAGGGTGCTCTCCAGTGTGTTGTAGTTGTCCTTGAAGCTCTTCAGCTCCAGGAAGTGTTTGGCACGTTTGCTCTTCTGGCTGGAAGGCAGGTAGGTGACCTGGATGGTGGTGGGGTTGGAGACTTCAGGGGACAGGGTGAGGTCCTTTGCTGCTGACTGGTGCTGCCGCTGGCTGCTGCCCCCACGGGCCTTGGTGCTGCGGGCAGAGAAGGGGCACCATCAGTGCTGCCACCACCCCACAGGAGCTGCTCCCCTGCACGTCTGTCTGTCTGTCTGACAGGAAGCAGTTCTGCCCTTGGGATGATGGCGCTCACTGAGATCTTGAAATCGAAGGGCAGGGGTTCTGTGCAAGCCCCTGGCTCAAAGTGGCTGGGGACAAGCAGCAACGTGGATTATGCCCATGGAACAAACCCAAAACTGCATTAACAGACAGGATGCAAGGAGGGAGTGAACCCAGAGGGATGGTCAGACACAAACTGCCCCCATCTCAGATGCTGGATATGCCCCAAAACCTGTCTCTGTTCATATCTCCCCCACAGGCTAATATGGCCCAGGAAGCTACACCTCCACCCAGGCAGCAGCACTTACATGTTTGCCAGCTCATTCAGAGCTTCCTGGTACTTCAGATATTCTGGTTTCCCAAACACCTGGATACAAACAGAAAAGACAACGAAAAACCCAGCTGAAGTTACAGTGTGCCTTCAGCCCTGGCAGTGGGCTGGAGCACAGGCACACCCCTCAGGGCCAGCAGTGCCACACCAGCACTCACCCCGGTGCCATAGCGGGCACTCTCGTACCCATCCAGCAGAGTGTCAATCAAGGCTTTGCGGATGCCTTTGAAGGAGGTGCTGGAATTCCGCAGTTCCAGAAGGTAGGCACAGAAGTTCTTCCCTACTAAAGACTTTGGGTACCGGCCCTCTGCTTGAAATGGGATTTCTGGAAAAAGGCACAACACAACTGGCTGACGCAGAAGTAGAAATGCTTGTGCTCACTTCCCCAGTCAGGAGCTGTTCTGTTGGCTGGATACACCTCCCTCCACACCTGCTGCCCTCATGCACAGGGCGGACTGACCCTCAGGCCACCAGCCCTGGGCAGGAAAAGTGCCCAGGAAAAGACTGCTACTCCTCAGCAAGGACCTGGAACCTCCCCACAGGGCTGTTGGCACCCTCATCAACCCCACTCAGGGTCTCTCTGCACCCTCCAGTGCCGAGCTTCCTTACCCGATGTTCTGATTGCATCCAGTGCCTTCATCCTGTACAGGTAGTTATAGCAACCTGGGAAAGAACAAACTGAGAGCTCTGCAAACCTTGGAGGGGGGGTGGGGAAAGGGAAAACAGGAGCAGAGACACCATCTGGTGTGACAGGACACCAACATGAGCAGCCAAAGCCAAGACTTGGCCCCAGGGGGACAGGTGGGGCGGGTGGCTCTGGGGCAGTACCTGGTGTCTCCAGCTGCAGCAGCCGGCCATCGTCCTCAGCCAGCAGCCGGGGCTCGTACCTGATGTCCTGCACCCTCGACAGCCGAATGTCGATCTCCTCCTTTAAATCCTGCACAGCAGCAAAACCCCCAACACGTTCACAGAGAGCTCGCTTTGTTTGTGGGATCGTAAGGGTAAGGACAGGCCTTACAGAACCCGTCCCGTCCCGTCCCTGATGCCCCTTGCCACTCCCGGGGGGCAGCTCTGGCGCTGGAGCAGCCCCTGCCTGTCCCTCGGGGGACGGAGGGACTCACCTTGGGCGCGTGTTGCCCCACGGGCACGTGGGGGCCGCGCCGGGACTTCATGGCGAAGCGCATGATCTGGCGTTTCACGAAGATGAAGAGCAACACGAAGACCTGCGGGCCCGCAGCGGGGCAGGGGCTCAGAGCCGGCCTCCTCAGCCCCAGACCCTCCGAGCACAAGGGTCAGCCCAGCAGGAGCCTCCCCGCCCCCCCAGCCCGGTCCCGCTGCCCCCGCTGGGGCTCCCACGGCGTCCTGTCCCCTCCCCATCGGCGCCAGGAGCCACGGCCGGGCCAGCGCAGCCCCTGAGGGCCCCGAGCGAGGTTTCGGGGGGTTCCCCACAGACACCCCGGGACCTGCCTCACCGGAGCGCTGTGGGCTCCTCGGGCCCGGCTCCACGGGAGTCCGACGGACAGGCCGGGAACGGGCTCACGGGGGCCCCACGGACACGCGTGGTCCGGCTCCGCGAACACCCCGGGCCGCGCTGACACGCCAGCCCCGCCCCGCCCCAGCGGCCCTCACCAGGCTGCCGTAGGCCATGACCAGCACCACGTTGACCCCCGAGAGCCAGTTGCTGCCGGCCCCCGCCATGCCCGGCCCGGCCCGGGGCCGCACAACATGGCGGCCGCGAAGCCGCCCTGCGCCCGCCCCACGTGACCGGGGCAGCGCGGCGGTCACGTGTCCCCGGCGGCGCCAGCGCAGCGCGCGCGGCCCCTCCCCGCGCGGTCACGTGCCGGGGGCGGGGCCGGGGGAGTTGTCAGTGCGGGCGGACCCAGGTAAAGTTGCGGCGGCGGCGGCGGCGGCTCCGGTACCGCGCGGCCCCCGAACCCACCCCCTCGGCCCCCGCCGCCGCCCCGAGCCCGCCCGGCCCCGCCGCCGCCCGCCCTCCCAACCGCCCGGCCCCGCCGTGCCCGCTTCCCCGGGGGCGGCTCCGTGCCCCGCCGCCGGGCCCCGCGCGGCCTAGTGGGCCGGGCCGCAGCCGGGGGCTGGCGTAGCGCGCGGCCGCCGCAGGTGAGGCGGGCGGGCGGGCCGGGTGCGGGCGGGGGGGTGAAATGGCGGCCGCGGCCATGAGGGCGGAAGCGGCCCGAACTCGCCCGCCTCCCTGGTGCGGGCCCTGCCTGACGCCGCCGCAGGGGCTCCCGTCCGGCCCCGCCGGCGCCCTCCGGTTCGCTCCGGCCGCTCGGCCCATTGTGTGCCGCGGGCTGGGTCGCGGGGTCGGGCGGCTCCGGCCCTGCCGCGCTCTCGGGGCCCGCCCGGCCCCGCCGCTGCCGGCGGTAACAATGGGAGCCGCGCTCCCGCCCCGCCGGGCTCCTCGCGAACCGCCGCGGCCGCTGCCGGCACCGCTCCTCGGCGGCGCTCCGGGGACCGGGGCCGGGGTGGGCCTCGCCGCGGGCCCCCGCGGCCCACGTGAGATTCCCGGGCAGCGCCGGTGCGGGGGTCCTGGAGGAGTCCCGGCCCGCGAGCGTGGCCTCCCTCCGGGTCCCTCCATCCCGGTCTTGGGGGCTCGGCCTGCGCCCTCCGACCAGGGAACCCCCCCGGTAAACCGCTGCCCATCGATGCCTAGACGGGATCTCTGATGGCATATCCTGGGGCCCATCCCCAAAAGTTCGTGCTCTGCACTCGTGGACTGCCTCGGTTTGCAGCTGCCATGGCTGTGTTGGGGGGAAAAATATTCTCCCACCAATAACTCTCTTTTGTGTGCTTGTTCTGCCTTACAGTGCAGGAAAATCTTTCCAAATGCTCTTTGCCCTTTCTGATCTCTTTCTTTGGGGCTTCAGAGTCTTCTGCGCTGGTTAATTAAGTTTTGTTGGAATGGGATGGAAATACCATTTTTTCTGTATTAACAGATAAGGGAAACTGAGGCTGGGATGTGCCAGCACTCGCCCAGCGGCTGCCAGCAGATCTGGCACAGCCATGGGACCCACAGATCCTGGTTCTGAAACTGTAACTTACCTTAATGTTTCTAATAAAATGAACAGTTTGTTACGTTTTTGTATCCCCTCTTCTTCTGGAGACTCAACACTTCACTTGTGTAGCTGAGACTCTCCTCCCTAGGCCTGGCAGGCGGGCAGTGCCGTGGTCTGAGAAGGAACCGGGGCAAGGGCAAAGCACCTCACGGTTTGGTGCAGCGTCTTTGACCAGAGGGTGTTGTAACCTGTGGCTTTGTTTTCCCTGAGCAACACTGGCCAGTTTACCTGTAGCATCAGTGCTGCCCCATTTAATGCTGGTGCTCTGGTGTGAATTGGCTTTTGCTTTTGAGAAGGACACCTTTGGAAACCTGAACTATCTGTGCAGCTGCAGGGCCAGCACAGGTGTCAGGGATAACCACGTTCTGTGATTTCAGTGCTGCCCATTAGTTGGGTTCAAGTTCCCCCACTGAGGAATAAATTACCACTAGCCAAGTTCTCTTTCCTCAGAGGAGCTGTGGGGTCTGCATGGTACTCCCTCACTGGGCAGCCTCAGCCAGGTCAGGTCCTGGCTGAGATTTCTATTGTAGATGTTTTTCTTCTGTATTTTTTGCATGTTAAAGGACAAATACTTGTGTTGCTGGTGGCAGCGATGCAGCTGGGCAGAGCAGAGTGTGGCAGCTGCTGAGCAATGCCTGGGTGCTGCCCAGGGTTTGGACTCAGCCTGCTGGACCTGCAGCCCGGGGAAGTTGCAGGTTGGGTTCCTGTGGACATGCAGGATTGATTCCCTCTGGGCCCATGGTTCTGCTGCCAGGTTGGTTTAATAGGATAAACTGTGCATGATACTTGGAACTGGAAGAGGCATAGCATTGGTGAGCAAAAATAAATGACATGGGGAAGAATCCTGCATGGAGGGGATGGCTGGAGGCTGCAGCTTCCCCCAGGCTTGGTGTGCTTCCCCCACACCTTGGGGTCTCCTGGTGGCTGCATAGGCAGCATGGATCGTTTCCTGATAAGAGATTTTGGCACTGTATAACTGGAAAGCTGTGATGTTAGGTTGCCATGAGGCGTGGGTGACCACAAAGGGGGAGCTTTGGAGGTTTTGTGGGAGCAGTTGCACAGAAACTTGCCTACAGAGGAAGGCTGGGCACTGGTGGGAGCAGCACGAGGGATGTGCATCTAGAACAGAGGCAATGTGAGGGTCTTTCTGCTCTGGGGAAGGATTTCCCACTCAGTTGAGTACTTGCAGTCTTCAACAGGAGATTCCCCAGTTTTTCCCAGGTTGTTTGCCAATGCTGCTGCTGAGCTTCCCTGCCTGGCACTGGGTTTTGCTCCGTGCTGCCCTGCTCGGGTCGTATCCTGCAGGGCACATTGTCTCACTCAGCTTTTCTCCTGCTCTCACGCTCTGTCCCCAACTCCTTCCCTTCCCCCAGGCCCTGCTGTTTTGGGGGAAAGCTTCACAGTCCTGGTAGTGAAATACAAAAATGTGAATTCTGCAATTGAGCTTTCAGGCGCTTGGAAGTTGTGAGTCCTCCCAAGTGCCATGGGATGTCTCTGGCATCCCTTGTGTCTGGAAGGCACTAGGCAGGGTAAAACTCAGTGCCAATCCCTTTCTAAACCACCTCCCCTCACCCCCAGCTTGGGCTCTGCCTGAGGCCTAGAGTGAGGTTAGGAAACTCCACTTGCTTTGGACATTTAGTGGCCTGAACTCTTCCTGGGATTTTTTTGCCTCAAGCAGTTATCTGATGATGTTACTGGCTGTTCTTTGTTGACATCTAGTTTACTTTTTTTGGTATGTATTTAATCCAGAAAACTCAGAACAAGAAATCTTTACATTTCCAATTTTGGGTAACAACTGAAGCAAGCAAAAATAGGCAGTTCTGAAAGGGCAGGTTTTCTTTAAAAAAAAAATTCCACAGACCTGTAGCACCACTTACTGCTGGAGTGTTTTTGCTTCCCCTGCTCTGCTTTGAAGACAAGAAAGGAGAAGAGGAAGTAGTTGATGTGTCTGAGGCTCTGAGATGCTCTGTTCTCCAAGTGAAGTTTCTTTGGAGCTTTTTTCAAGCATTCCATTTGAGGGCCAAAGCCTCAGTTTGGGCTTGTGGCAAATCCATGCCCATTCACACATATTTTCAACAGCAAGCTGTTAAACTTGTTGTCATAAGTCTGGGAAATGGCTTCAGATTGAGGGAGTCGATCTAATTAGCTAAGGAGGAGGTTTTTTTACAATGAGGGTGGTGAGGCCTTGGCAAGGGGTTGGTTGTCCAGAGACTCTCCCATCCCTGGAAGCATTCAAGGCCAGGCTGGATGGTGCTTGGAGCAACCTGGTCTAGTGGGAGGTGTCCCTGCCCATGGCAGGGGGTGGGACTGGATAAGCTTTAAAGTCCCTTTCAACCCAAACCACTCTGGCTCTGATTCTGCTTCTGTTCTTGGGGCCCGATTGCTCCCACCTGGATGCAGGTGGTGGTTCATTTGGAACACCCTGCCATGGAACTGGGAGAGAAACCTCAAGCAGTGCCAAGGGAGGACGTGGTGATGGCAGCATGGCCTGCCAGGGGTTTAGGGAAGTGGTGGGGAGCCTGTGAGGGTGTTCTCACTGTGTTGCCCATGCAGTTGTTCAGTCCTGGTGCTGCCTTTTGGTTTTGTTTTCTAACAGTCTGTTCTCTCTTCTCCCCTGACCTACCACAGAGTTCTACCTTGTAAATACTGTTATTTGTATATACTGTAAATGATGACATCGGTGGGCACTAACCGAACCCGGGGGAACTGGGAGCAGACACAGACACAGAGCCAGACGCAGCACAAGCAGCGGCCGCAGGTAAGGGCAGCGTCCATAGAAACCAGGTGGCTTGGAGGTGGAGACCTGACTGTCCTGCCTGGCCTGGTGCTGATGGCTGGGCTTGCCTAACAAACTCCCCGTGTGCCCCAAGGTGCTGCTGCCAGAGCCAGGTTAATTGGGCAGCCACTGATGGTGGTATTTCTGTGTCAGTGTCTCCCAAGTGGGACCTGGTGCTGAGGTTTGGGTTGGCTTCCATCTGACCATTCCCTCCTCACTTTAATGAACCCAAGTGGCTGAGAAGCTGCCTGCAGTGGGTCTTGGTTTGCTGGTGGTGGTAAGGTTTGCCTCAAAATAGAAGCGGTTTTGGTGGCTGCTGCTCACTTGGTGTTATAAAGCCATCCAGCAGTACCTCCCTTTCTTCCAAACTCCCCTTGCTTACTCCTTTTTAATCTCACTTTCCCCCTGGAGCTGTCCTTTTCTGACCCTTGTTTGCAGCTTCTCTTTGCCATACTGATTCCTTTTTGGAGATCTCAGGGGAGTGGAATGGCCTTTAGAGGAAGGTTTGGAAATTGCCCACTCTGACCATGCCCTCTCTCTCTCCATCTGATCTCTAGGCCACTGCAGAACAGATTCGACTTGCACAGATGATTTCGGACCACAACGATGCTGACTTTGAGGAGAAGGTGAAACAAGTGAGTGTGGAAAGTGCAGATGAACTCTGACAGGAAGGCAAGATCAATATTGGGAGTACTGTGAATAGTAGGGGTGGCAGGAGGGACACATCTATCTGGCTGCTGCCTCAGTTTCCTTGGACTGGCTTCATGGAGTTGTATCATACAGTAGTTTAGGTCAGAAGGGACCTTAAAGACTATCCAGTTCTACGTGTGTGCCATGGGGATGCCTTGACTAGACCATGTTGCTCCAAGCCCTGTCTAACCTGGCCCTGTAACACTTCCAGGAGTGGGGCAGCCACAGCTCCTTTGGGTAATCTGTACCAATGCATCACCACTCACAGGGAAGAATTTGTTCCCAGTACCCAACCAACCTCTGCCCTCTGTCAGTGGGAAGCCATTCCCCTTCGTTCTGTCACTTCAGGCTCTTGTGTAAAGTCCATCTTCAGCTCTCTCGTAGGCCCTTTAGGCACTGGAAGGGACATTAAGGTTTCCCTGGAGCCTTCTCTTTTCCAGGCTAAGCACCCCCAGCTCTACCACTCTGTGTCCAGAGCAGAGGGGCTCCAGCCCACAGGGCATCTCTGTGGCCTTCTCTGGACTTTCTCCAGCAGCTCCATGTCCTTGCTGTGTTGAGGGACCCCAGAGCTGGAGGCAGCACTTGTGATGGGGTCTCATCTGAGCAAAGCAGAGGAGCAGAATTCCCTACCTCAAGTGCTGTCCACACAGCGGGGTTGAGCCTGGGGCAGTGTTGGTTTTCTGGGCTCCCAGTGCACATGACTGGATCATGTTAGCCCACACCTCCAAGTCCTCCTCTGGGCTACTCTCCATATGTTCTTCCCCAGCTTGTGTTTCTGCTTAAGGTTGCCCTGATGCAGGTACAGCACCTTTTGCCTTGCTGAATTTCTAGTTTGTTCCTGCAGGTAACAGTGGTGTCCTGAGAAAAGGGGTTGTAGGCTGAGTCATGGTGAAGCAATGATATCTCAGAAAATCAAACCCTCAGTTACTTCTCATTGAGGGGCAAAGTTAAGCTGAGAAGGCTGGGGAGACTCCCAAGCCCTGAACATGTTTTTGAAAGATTCCTAGTTTGGGATTCAACATGCTTTGCCTCCTGAAAGACCCATAGGGATTTTGGTGCCATCTTGGTATGGAACATGCTGACTGTGGTTGTCTTCTGTACAGCTGATTGACATCACAGGCAAGAACCAGGACGAGTGTGTGATTGCTCTGCATGACTGCAATGGAGATGTCAACAGAGCCATCAACGTGCTGCTGGAGGGCAATCCAGACACGGTAGGATTGAGTCCTGTAAATCTGGTGAGGCCTAGCTCAGTGTAACTGCATATTTGCAGGTGAGGCATCCAGTAATGTCAAGATAAGGAGAGCCACGAAGACTGACTAGTTCCACAGGAACATACACAGTGTGACTGTGACCTGACTGCTGAACACTGCTCTGCATGGGCTGCAGGCATGGCCCTAGGCTCGAAGGAATAGAGGGGAAAATGTAATAAGTAATTTCCTTCCTATTCATTTTGAATCCAAGCAGTTTGGCAACAGTACAGTGGCATCTGTATGTGCTTTCACTCCACTGAGTATGAAGGAACTTATATTTCCCATCAGGGCTGAATGACCTGTGTTGAAAGGCAGGTATGTGTCAGCTGTGGTTCCTTTCTGTCAGAGTAATGTCTTTTTTTTTATCTCTGGCCCTAAACATTCACTTCTCAGTGATGCACTGACTGGTTTGTGTGCTGCTCCCTATACCACAGTTTTGAGGGTCTTTTTGCTGTTTTCTGTGGAGTTGGGCTTGGCTGCTGCCCTTCACACGGGTGCCTGTCTCAGGCAAGCCAAGGTCAGCTCTGAGAACAAGCAGGCACTTGTTTTGGAGGAACCTTCTGCCTGTGTCTGGGGTGTCATTCCTTTTGTGACAATGGTGGCAGATTTGCAAACTCTGTTACAGCCCAGGAAAAAGCCTGTAAATTTCAGATCCTTCCAAACTGCCACTGATGACAGGTATCCTTTCAGCACCCAGTTTGGCTGGAACGGACTCAACTCTTTGTAGAGGCTCTAAATATCACTGCACAATATTATTAGATTTTTTTTCTCCCGTGATGAGCCCTTGGGGTCAAGTGGGTGAGCTGGATGCCCCAGACTGTATTATGTGTATTGCAGCTGCTCCCCAGTGTCAGGTGCTCTGCCTGCCTTGGCACTGTCCAAGTTCAATACAGCACATGTACATGTTCCTCCTTGTCTTTAGAGAGCCCTTGCCATTGACAATTGATCAAAATAGCTGTTATAAAATCGTTTTAGAAAGGGGGATAACATGTATGTGCATTCTTGAGGCACAGTTCTGACATGACTGTATTTTCCTCCACATATCTTGTAACAAGTGACTTCTAGTCAGAGAACAAACCTCTGCTATCACAACAATTTAACTTCTAGAGAAACATTGCTCATGAGAGCACCATCCAGGACAGGGCACAGCACCTGGCATTGTGTAGGAACACTTCCTTTATGGGAGTATCTGAGAGGCCCAGCAGCACGTGATCTGCAGGCAGGGTATGGAGAGGCAGGTGGAAGAAGCCCCAGGCTGCCAGTGCTCCAGCCCCATGGCCCTGTGGCCACTGCAGTGCTGAGCACAGGCAGTATCTGCAGTGCCACTGGTTGAGTGTTTTGGAGCTGCTGCTGGTCTGGATTCAGCTTGTGCAGCAATCCTGGAAAGAGGATATTTTGATAGGAAGCAGACTTGCTAATTGTTTGGGTTCTCTGATGCAGACAGCTCACCTGCTGAGCCAGTTCCTGGTGATGTGCTGTATTTGCAAGAGTAAAGGAGCGGGTGTGATCTTAGCATGGGATGAGATTTGGTTTAAAATTACAGCATTCCAAGTAAACATTTCCCAAGTAAGCATTTTTGTAAGTTTTCTTTGAAGCCAGGTACATATGGCAAGAAACTTTGAAAGCCTTGAGTTTGATGGCAGTTTGTGCCACTGTGTTGTTGGGGTTTTTGTCATTGTCCCTGTATGCTGCCATACAAAACCAGCTGTTGACTTGCCTTCCAGTTGTGTTTTCAGGTGCTCATCAGTGACTTGTGTCTATTTTTGGTTGTTCTACCAACTTGCAGCATCAATTTAAGAGTATGAAACCTCTGCAGACTGTCATAAAGCAAATGGGTGCAGGCCCACGGCAGTGAGCTAGAGGCGTGCTTAACTTCTTGCAGTTGAACTCGCCTGTAGGATAAATTCTGAGATGCTTCTCTCCATCTGAGCTGCTGTTTAGGGAGGAGTTTTGTTAATCACTCTGCATGTGAGAGACGAACTTACCCCAAAATGTTGACTGTGGAGCACCATGGAACATTTACCTGAGTTATTCTGAGAGCTCTTGGTCATCTGTGTGAAATGGCAGCGTTTATTCCCCTAAATTTATCCATGCTTTGAACTCTGGAAGTATCATGCTCTCTCTGTTGAAGAATTTTAGTAGATCTTTGCAGAAATAGAACAAGTAATCTCCTTTTACTTCAAACTGCATGCCAGTCAGCTGAAAGAAAGCTTTTCTTGAAGGAAGAAGCTGTGCTGTGTGTAGACTGTTCAGACTCATCAAAAGAAAACCGATATGGAAACCATTTCTTCACAGACCCTTGTTATATTCTCTTTAGCCTGTTTGGATCTCTGTGTATTTGCATCGTGCATTGATCAAGCTATGATTGACTTCCTTTCCCTCTGTCATCCTTCAGCATTCCTGGGAAATGGTCGGGAAGAAGAAGAGTGTCTCAGGACAGAAGGAGAGTGGACAGACAGAACCCAGTGAAGAAAGCAAAGAAAACCGGGAGCGGGAGCGGGATTTCAGCAGACGGCGCGGGGGGCCGCCCAGGCGGGGGCGAGGTGCCAGCCGTGGAAGAGAGTGTATGCACCTGCCCTTTAGTAACACCTAAACCTCTTGCATGCTGGGTAACAGCTGTCTGCAAAGCTTGAGCAGACACATCAGCCCTGTGTGTGTGGATGTGATGCTCCCCTGCCTGAGATGTCCTCACTGTCGTCAAATTAAATCAGAAGTTCTGGGAGTGTGTGGTGACGTGGCCCCTGTGCAGCTGCCGCACTTTGGGGTTGTAGGTCTGGTCCTGTACTCCTCTAAAGCAGGATAAGTATTGAAATTGTCTTTGCATTGTTCTGTCTTTCAGTTCGGGGCCAGGAGAATGGACTAGATGGTAGTAAGAGTGGAGGATCTTCTGGAAGAGGCACGGAAAGAGGGAGGCGGGGACGTGGCCGAGGCCGAGGTACACACAGGCTTTGAAGTCTGAGGGGGTGGGAGGAGAAGAGTGACATCAGTGTATTAATCTCCCATGAGGTTCCAAAGAGTTTTTTTATGGGAGGGATTGCCAAACTGAAAATACACAGTTGATTTTTCTGTCCTCGTGCTTACCTTTAGTGTCTACATGTTACCTCCCCATCTTAAATGTGCTAGAAATAGCACCTAGTTCTTACATCCCATCTGCGAAGTTAGAACAAAAATTGAGCTTTCTTACAGAGGTGAGAAGTTAAAAAACCCGAGATGACTGTTTGGCAGGTGGGCCAATGGTTTGTTAGCAACAGAACCTGCATCCTCATTCTTACACGTGTCTGAGCACCATCGCTGGCTTGGGCAGTAAATACTCAGTGCAAAAATTAATTTTTTACTACTGCTTAGGAATTGTTGCTGAGTTCACACCCTGCAGAAATCAGGACCTGGGGTTCAGCACTTATGGTTTGTGCCAGCTGGAAACCTCATCTGAGCCTGGAATCATGCACTGCTAATCATGCTGCCAGCCAGCCGGGGTCATTCCCATATATCTAAAGATGCTGCTGGAAATCCCATCAGCTCAGGAAGATCCTCTCCACTTTCATATTCTGGCTGGGCATCAGAACTCCATGTATCGTTCAAGTGTTTCTTTTTCCAGTGACATAGAGCTGAGAAATGCTCAGCAGTCTGTGTGTGTATTTACAGGTGGCTCTGGACGGCGAGGGGGAAGATTTTCTGCCCAAGGCATGGGGTAAGTTTCTCTGGCACAAACCACAACAAAAATAATAATCTGTGCATTAATAGTACTGTTTGTGTCAGTCATTTGTGTTCCTACTTTCTTTTGTTAATAAGGCCCAAACTGCATCATGCTAACTTAAATTTGGGATGGCTGGTACAGCTGAAACATCCCTCTGCTGAAAGAACTGCCTTGTGAGAGACTGAGATGTGTCATGGACTGAACAAAATCAGTTGCTTTCCAAGTGTTTCACCAGAGAGAGTGAACATTTCCATCCTCGTATTTCTTACAGAACTTTCAACCCTGCTGACTATGCTGAGCCAGCCAGCACGGATGAGAACTATGGGAATAGCAACAACAACACGTGGAACAACACTGGGAGCTTTGAGCCAGACGATGGCACAAGTAAGTGTCTTGAAGCTCGTGTGTGCTGGTTTGTGTTGAGAGGGTTAGTGAGTTTTTGCATCTGTCCAATTGCACTGAGAAGGTTCTGGGCAGGTCTTCGGCTCAGGGAATGGATTGTTGGTTTAGAGGTGGATTTCAGTGATCCTGGTTCTTTGCACCATTTACCATGATTGCCCTGGTGTGAGCTTGTGGCTGCTGTTGCACAACAGAGGCACAGGAACACTCGCCTTCCTTTGTTTTCCAGTAGAAAACCATGCTACTGTTTGGAAAAGTGTTTTTTTATAAACCATAGTGTAATTAACAGGTCCAGGTGGTCCTGATGTTAGGTACATCCTCCATAGACTATTACTTGGAGTCAGACGTCTTGCTCTTGATTTTGATATTGGGAGCATTCTCTCTTTCATGGTCATCTTGCTCAAACTGTGATGAGACTTTATTATAGAAATGAGCCAAAAGGAATTCCTCCTTCTTCCCTTTTTGAAGCAAGCATGTGTTTGGTGGGTGGTTCTGAACACCCAGCAGCTCCTGCATATTCTTCTGCATTGGAAAACTGGTGCTCTGGGTTTTGTTTCACATACACACAGTATTGTGAGATACAGGTGAACTCGGATTTTGCAGTGTGAGAGTGGAGCAGTGGCAGGAGACAGTCCTTAACCATAAGTAGCCTCTTTGTGGGGATGGTTTCAAGAGTGGTGGTTTGGTTGTTTTTTTTATGGAGCGATCTTGCACCACTGTGAAGTCAAATAATTTTTCCCAAATTACTGAGTATTCAAGTAAATAAAAAATCTTGGGTGTAAGAAGAATTCATACCTGTGTTGATGGTGCTTTAGGCCACTTCCATATGTGCTGAAAAACTGCTTTAGAAAGAGAGAATTGTAAACTTGGATACTTTTTACTGAACCTTGTTAGTGTCAGAGAAGGGGGTTTTGTTTGGGTTTTGGTTTTTTGTTTGGTTGTTTTTTTTAACAAAACAAAGCTGTGGAAGGGGGTAAAAATAAGACTGTTTAGAACACAAGCAGATTGAGTGATATCTTCTTGGCAATTGAAGAAGGGTTTTAAATACTGGAGGGAATAGTGTGGGCATGTGTTAAGGGCAGTGGGTGTGTGTGGCTCTGGAGGAAAAGGGTTGGGAGTGGACAAGCTCTGTGTGCTGGCAGTTTAACTGTCTAGTGGGAACAGGCTTCTGTGTGGATGGCTATCTTTTTTTTGTGTTGGTGTTCTATGGAATTGTGGATCAAAGTGGATTAGAGCATGGTTGGGGGGAATAGAAGATTTTTTTGACAAAACAAGTAAAATTTGCTCTAGTGCTACAGTGCAGCTGTAAATTTTATTGTGCAATGCTGCTGGTCAGCTGTGTCACGCATGGTCATTTTGTTTCCAATTTAGTAGCCGCAGGCATCTCTTTAAATTAACAATATCCACAGGTACAATGTGACTGGTGTATATGGGGTCAATGAAACTCACCTTCACTTCTTTACGTCAAAATTTCACTGGTTGTCTTTCTTTTCTTTTTGTTTTGTTTCAGGACTTGATTTCATTGGGGGTGAGGGGTCAAATTATCCCCGAAAATTTGCCACTGCTCCTGGTACGATACATCCAGGCGCACTAACTGCCCCGGATACCTTCACTTTATAGCTTTTTAAAAAAACTGAAATATCTGTGGATATGTCATTCTTCTCTCTCTTAATTTGCTCATTTTAATGAATATTTGACATTTGTTCTGACTTTTTGCTTTTACTAATGCTGACACCTTGAATGTCATTGGGAGAGGCTAACCCCAGTTCCTGTGAATTGTGTAAATTGTAGCTTCAGCCACTGCTTCTTGGTGCCCCGAGCAGCTCTGTGGCCACAGCGCTGGTGACAGAGTATCCCACATGAGGGCAGGAGGCTTGAGGCAGCTCAGTCCTGTTCCCTTTGTCTTGCCCCCTGAAAGCTGTGACTTGCTGTTGCCTCCCTGCCATTTCTGCCGTGGTCCTGTGCTGGCTCCTGCTGTTCCTGCTCAGGGTCACGATGCTGCTGCAATGGGAGTGGGTCTGGCTGAGCTACCTGTGCTGTGCCTCTGCTTGTGGCTGCCCCTGGGCCAGCAGTGCCTGGTGGCTGCTCTGGCATGCTCCTGCTGCCTGGCTGCTCCCCTTCACCTCCCTGCAGTTGAAGATGATGGTGGATTTTGTGGTGACAGGGATGCTTGATGGCAAAGCTGCTCAGTGCCTGGCCGCTTTCAGAGAATCATAGAATGGAATGGGTTGGAAAAGACCTCTGAGATCAAGTCCAACCCTTGGTCCAACTCCAGTCCCTTTACCAGATCATGGCACTCAGTGCCATGTCCAATCTCAGTTGAAAAACCTCCAGGGATGGGGAATCCACCCCCTCTCTGGGCAGCCCATTCCAATGCCTGAGCACTCTCTCTGCAAAGAATTTCCTTCTGCTCTCCAACTTCAATTTCCCCTGTCAGAGCTTGAGCCCATCGTGCCCCCTTGTCCTATTGCTGAGTGCCTGGGAGAAGAGACCAACCCCCACCTGGCCAGAACTTCCCTTCAGGCAGTTCCAGACAGTGCTGAGGTCACCTCTGAGCCTCCTCTTCTCCAGGCTAAACACCCCCAGCTCCCTCAGCCTCTCCCCACAGCACTTGTGCTCCAGTCCCTTCACCAGAAGGGACTTTCTGTTCTTACACCCTTTTATGCCTTATGAAGCCAAGAGACACCCATGGGATCACCCAGTTTGCCAGATCCCATTGGTGTCCATAGCAAGGCCAACATCATGTTTGACTGTCTCCTCTGTCTAACCTGAGGTCTTGAAGTTGAGGCTAAGGAACCTTCCAGAGGAACTTGACTCTTGAAGGTCAGGGCAGGAGGAGTGTTGAGGCTGAAGAGTCTCTCTCGCAGGGGCCCAAACACAGGCAGACATATGCTGGAGTGTCTCTTGGTTCTCTCCTCAGGGTTAATCTTTAACTTCCACAGGCATCACAAGGTTATCTGCTCCAGAGCTGCCATTGTGGTTTTGCTGCCCTTTGGCTGTGTTTGGATTTACATTCCTTTGAGGTGTAGAGTGAGGGCCTTGGAGTCTGTTGCCCTTCCAGGCTGAGGCAACAGGCCTGGATCCAGTGGTAGACTGCCTGAGGGGCTGTAGGAGGAGCAAGTTGGGTGCTCAGTTTAAAATGAAGAGACTGTGTTTGAGGACGGATGTGGAAATCCTGGAGACACAATGAGATTTTTTTTTCCTTTACCATAGTCATATTTGCATGTGTTGTTGGCTTAATTGTATTTTTTCTTCTCTTCCTGATTTGAGAAGCTTAAAGACCAGCAACTCTTTAAAGGGCTTTCTGAGAGCAGAGAGAAGACAACCCTTCTGAGATGGTATTAGAAGGGTCAGAGTACTGGTTGTGATGTAGCTCTCCAGCTCAATGGAGAGCAGCAGTACATTTGGTTTCTTTAAAAAAAATTCCCACTCTTTGCTGGTTGGAGGCTTTCTGGAGCATTCCTGGTGAATGCCTGATCATACATTAGAGGTCTTTGTTTTTCCATCTGCTCCTCTGTGTGCAGGGAGCACAAGCCATGCTGAGTCAGTGTCCAGCACTCAAAGAGTGGACTTGCTGTGAAAGCCCCATCAATGGGTGCTCTTCATCTGCAGGGTTTCCTTCTGCTTTTTCATGCTGCTTTGCTTTTCTTCTCCTTTTCCCCAAACAAGCAAAACTTAAGAGCCCTGTACTGTGTTCCTGCATGCACAAGTAATTCTTGGGGCAACTCTTCTGGCTTCCTGCTCTCTGGGCCAGCTGCAGGTACATCCAGCTCCCATTCCACCTCTTGGGTAAGGATTGAGCTGGAAGGATCTTTCTGATCCGTGAAAATCTGGAAATCAACCTTCCTGCCTCTGCTATGAGGGCACAGAAAATCTGAGTAAATGGGGGAATCTGAGTTTTTAAACTCCAGATGTGTTTTGCATTGAATGTGTTGAACTCCTGATGCTTCTGGCTGGGAAGGAAGGGGTAGTGTGCCTTGAGATTCCTGGCAGTCTGGGAAGTCATGTTGTATTAATATCTGTATTTCAAACTTGAATATAAGAAAAATAAACCCTGGAAGACTTCTTGAATTGGTGCAACTTGTCAAGCAAAACAAAACAACAGTTTAAAAAGAATAATTCACTGATAAATATTTCTTGTGCTAAATTCCCCACTTCTGGACAGGCAGTTGTTTAGATACACAGCTAAAGCTTATATGGGGAGATTTGTGTCCTGCAGAACAATCCAGTGTTCTCCTTCCCCACATGCTATGTTTGATGTTGTAAAAGGCTTTCAGCTTATGAGAGGGCTGATGCCAACTTGTTCCATCCCTGTAAGTGTCTGCAAGATTAACCCCTGTTGGTACTGTCATGTTTTGTTGATCTGGTTTGTGTGGACTAAAAACAAGCTCTGCAAACCAGGCCTGGCATTATGCTCTGAGGTCTTTGCAGATGTGAAATCTCCTGCGCTCCTTCCAAACCAAATTTTAGTTGTTAAATGGATTCAGAAGTTGCCACATAATATTCAGAGTACTGTGATGAAAGTGAGGGTTGGAACAAGTTGAAGATGCAGCCAGGCAAAACTATTTTCAGGTAAATTTTGCTCTCTTAAATTGTGCTGTGGATTGTGCCTGAGGTCTCCAGCTTTCCTTCCCAGTACTTTGTGCTGCTTGCTTTGAGCATATCTCTGCAACTGCTCACAAAATGCAGGAATTCCTTAGTCCCTTAAACTTTCCTTTCTGAATCCCATTTGCCTGTGCACAGGAGGTCCTGGTATGCTGGGGTTTTCAAGACTTTTTTTTAGTGGGGGGGAGAAGATGAATCGTGGGAATGGCTCAGTTGTCCCCAGGTTTTACAGAAGCTTGAGGTTTACCTGGGTGGTGAGATCCTGTGCCAGAGCTGGCAGGAAACCTGTGAGGGAGGTGCTCTGTCCAAGCTGCTGGGGTAACACTGACTGCTTCCAGGTGCACAAACCTAGAGCTGCTGCAGTACAAGGGGAGGTCAGGAAAATGGTGCAAGGAGACTGGGGATGATGCCAGGGCTTCTTTGCTGGGCTCAGCTGCCCTGTTTGGTGTCAGGAGGTGTGTTGCCCTATCTGCCAGCCCAGCAGGCCCTCTCTTTCAGCCTAACCTATGCCAGCAAGGTGGAGGTGACCCTGTTGTGGTACCTTGCCCAGGAAGCATGGGTTGGGGTCAACAGCTTTACCCTGCTTGGTTGGCAAATAGAAATCCTCCTGGCTACCTGCAAAACTCCCCAGTGCTTCCGCAGCTCTTGGAGGCAGAGCTTTGATGAATGCATAACTTCTATACCTGTTGTTGTCCTTGTAGGTGCGTGGAGAGCAGCGACAGAAGAATGGGGCACGGAGGACTGGAATGAAGATGTAGGTACTCTCCAAACCCCTCTCCTCTGTGCATCTGCCAGCAGGCTGCTGTCCTGTCTGCACACACAGCTGTGAGGGGAACTCAAAGCTCATCCTTCCCAAAATATGGGTAGAACTCCAGCCAGGCTCCCAGTTGCCAGAGCTATGATGAATAAGTAATCATCCCAGCTTCTAAAGCTTATGTGTAGCACAGCTTGCCATGGGAGCCCAAGTCAGGAAGGGATCTCCTGGGACACTGAGGCTGGTCCACTCATTTCCTGTAACTGCATGATGGAATTCTTCCAAAAACTGGCCTGACTCCACACAGGACTCTTGCTCTGTTCCTCTGATGCAGTGGCAGTTGGGGAAGGTTTGCCTTTGATCACACCTCATGCCATGGAGGAGGCCGTAGTTGGTTCCATGTATGTCATGTGCCTCTGCTTGTCCTTGTGATTTGGATGGAACAGAAGCTCTTGACTTCACTTTCTGACATGCTCCTTGGCTGCCTTTCCTTCTCTATTTGAGGTCTTCTTCAGGGGCCAATGGGAGCTGTTGGCACTGGCTTTTAATGCCTCTGTCAGTTTCTTGGGAAATGGGCTTCCTCCAAATCAGGGGAGGACTTCTGTTACTGCAAATGGGTGCAGGGTTGGGCTTTTTTAGTACAATTGTTTGCTTTGCATGCTCATTTTGGCTCAGCCAACAGACTGGGCAGGAAGGAGAAGCGTTTGCTTTCCAGTCACCGTCTGAGGGAGCTGCTCCTGCTGAGTTTGGAGACAGGAGCAGTTCTCTCTGTTCAGTCAGGTCTCTGCTAGAAGAGGAGAGCCTTTGAGAGCCTTTCTTTCCTTCACTGTATGTGAGATGCTCCCAAGGGTTCCAGATTTAGTTTTAAACTCTGGCACTCGTTTTCTGGCTGTTCCTCAGCCTGGAATAGAAGCTGTTCATGTTCAGATATATTTTGGGCTAAATCACTAACCCTCTTTTTCATCCATTTTTGAGCAATGTCATTTTCCCTTCCACACTTGATCTGTTGGTCAGATCATCCAAGTGAGCCTGTATCTTTGGAAGCTTAGGTGTGGATCCAGAGTTTCTTCCTTTGGCTTCTCTACCAGTGCTTCCACCTACCTGTGCAGGGGCTTTTGCAGTTCCATCCTGTGTGCTGTCGACTTGCAGCACCAGCCCAGGGCCCCAGTGGGTTTGTGGACTATGGGAAATTTGTGGAAGGATTTGAGGGATTTGTGCACTTGCCTGAGAAAAACAAATGAAACAGAAGCTGATTCTAAACATTTGAATTTCTTCAGTTTTTCTGTGGCTCTTTTGTCTCAAATGTTCATGTGTTTTATGTCACAGGCACTGTTACAAAGCAGTGTTCTCACTTTTGAATTCTTTTTCCCTTTTTTATCTTTCAGCTGTCAGAGACAAAGATCTTCACTGCCTCCAACGTGTCTTCAGTGCCTCTGCCTGCTGAGAATGTGACAATCACAGCTGGACAAAGGTGAGCACCCATGGTGATGCAGTTTACCTGGGAAAAGTGGCATACAAGTTCTGGAGCAATTTGCCATCTTTGACTAAACCTTGACAGCTAACTAAAATGCAGCAGCTCTGAATGAGATGAGCTGGATTTAAATGGAAGAATTGAGTAAGGAGTTTCTGAATCCTGATGTTGGATTAGAGTTTTCCTAGGCTCTGCTGCTGGTTCTTCAGGTTTGGGGGCATTTTTCTGCATTATATTAATGAAAAACATGGTTTAAAATCAAAGGCTATGCAGGGTCTTGCTAATCCTTCTCTCCTTTTGAGGTTGCTACTGGCAGTAGCAGGTTAACTTTCTGTAGGTTCCTTCAATTTGTAAAGTTAAAGTTGTGAGTCTGGAGTGGGTTTACTGCTGTCATGGAAGTGAGAGCTCATGGTAACCTTGGTGGGTTATCCTCTTCTCTTCACAGAATCGATCTTGCAGTCCTGCTAGGAAAGACACCCTCTTCTATGGAGAATGAGTCAACAAACCTGGAGTCAACCCAGACTCCTTCTCTGGCCCAGCCACTGGTGTTCAGCAATTCCAAGCAGACTGCTCTGTCCCAGCCTGCCTCTGGAAACTCCTTCTCTCACCACAGCATGGTAAGGAAATGCTGGTCTCTGTCAGTGGAAGTTTGACTGGGGTTGCTCATCCCCTGACATTCTCTGTCTGTTTGGGTAGTATGGGAAATGCAGTCCTGACACCTTCTTGCTGCTTGGGACTGGCAGAGCAAGATAATTTGCCAGCCTGCTTCAAATGCAGAGGCCTGAAGTTCATTGCTCTGTTTGAAATAACTCGAATAATTCCCCCCTGTTGCCCTTGTCTGATTTGCAACACTTGTTCCTTTCCTGCTCAGTGGAAAGGAAAAACTCTTGTGGTCCAGGGCTTGCAATTTCAGCGATTTGAGAAGTGGAAGTGGTTGGGAACTTGTATGGAACTGGAGGGTGGAATGCTGTCATCTACTGGCAGGACAGGGAAGGAGGCACTGAGTAGTCAGAGTTGGGGATGTGCAGAGCTGGGCAGATGTTGCTTTGTGGAACTTTAGCAAAAAGAAAGAAAAATTGTGCAGTTAATGGTGAGATAGTCGAGAAAGGATTTTTAAAACCACCTTAACATAAAGGTGTTTCTTTTTTAGTGCACCCAAATGCATGAGAATAATTTAGTACATTTTTAAGATTCTGTCTGTTGACTTTCTTTGTAACCCTCCGTGGTACTGTACATGCTGTGGGCTGGGTAGAAGATGATCAAACCTGCACTCACACGTGATGAAGGCTGGGAGAGAAGCACCAGACCTCCCTGCCAGCAGTGTGCATGTGTTTGGAGCTCAGGGCTGTTAAGCTGATGCACCCAGTGAGAAGCAAGAGGGTACAGTGCATTCAGGCTTATGTTAAGAGATGTACTTGTCCTCTGAGCCAAGTTCCCAGTCATGGGAGGTGTTGACTTCGTTATCTCCTTGCTGAAATTGCAGGTGAGCATGCTGGGGAAAGGGTTTGGAGACGTCGGGGAGGCCAAAGGCAGCAGTACCACAGGGTCTCAGTTTCTGGAGCAGTTCAAGACAGCCCAGGCATTGGCTCAGCTGGCAGCTCAGCACACCCAGCCTGCTGGGAGCACCACTGCTGCTTCCTGGGACATGGGAACCACCACGCAGACCTCGTCTCTGGTGCAGTACGGTAAGGAAAAGCAGTGTGGCTCCCCAGAGTGGGGGGAGTGTGACCCCCCAGAACTGCAGAGGCACACTGGGAGCAGTAGGGAGAGGGGTGCAGCAGAAAGGCTGATCACAAGTTCTCAACCAAGCCAGCTGAGCTGGAGAAATTAAAAGAACTGTAGGTGCAATGTTGTGAGACCAAAATGTAGTAGAGTGTGTGAGTCTCTCCCTATTCATTCTATACTTTGAACAGTTGAATCCATCATTCCAACATGCTTCAAGGCCAGGGATCTTGCATTCCTGAGCCTCTCACAGTGTGCAGAGCTACATCCTGGTCTAAAGTTGTGCTAGAAAAAGGTCTGAAAGGGCACCTCTAGAGAATAGCTCCCAAATACCAACACTTGTCAGTCTCCTCTCCCTGCTGACCTGATGTTATCTTCTAAGGCAATGTGATTTGCTGTTAAATGCAAAAAGTAACTCTACCTCTGGGCTAGCAGGAGACAATAAATAGCGATTGAGAGGCTCTTTCCAGATGAGATGCTGAGCTCTGCTTTGGTCAAGTGCTAGTGCCATTTTCTTCATCTTGTGTTTCTTCCAGGGAAATGGCTCTGGTACAAATCTAAGCTGAATGAAAATTGAGCCCGCCCCAGTGACAGTGAGTGTTGGCAGCTTCTGATCTCAGACAAGAAGCCACAAAGGAGAGTTAGTGATAACAGAAGTTGGTTTTCAATAAGCTGGTGTTAAGGCTAAGTAGAAAGAGGAAGGTGGTGGAAAGACCTGAGGGTGGCAGCCCTGAGCAGTGATGTTGCTTGGGGGATACCCAGTTCTTGCAGAGGAAGCAGCAGGCAGTGGAATACTGAAATGTTGACAGAAACAGGAAGGAAGCTGCATCAGGCTGGTGCAGGACTCTGACATGCAGTGTCTTCACACAAGGGACTCTGGAGCCCGGCTTTTTTTGGAGAATGGAGGACTTCTGCCATGCAGGCTGGCTTCATCCTGTAGAGATGGGGAAAGGAGCTCAGGGGAAAAGGGCTTAAAAAGGCTCAGCCCTGATGGTGGTCAGAGGGCAAGGTGGTCAGAGTCTGATTTTAACAGGCTCCAGAACAACTCGTAGTATGAAACAAATTTATTTATCTTGATAAGTGCCAGAACTTGATTTAGTTTTAAGACAGCAAAACCTGCTAACTCACCTCTGTCTCTAACCCACAGATCTCAAGAACCCAACAGACTCTTCTGTGCATAGTCCCTTCACTAAGCGTCAGGCCTTCACATCAACTTCAACCATGATAGAAGTGTTCATGCAGGAGAAACAGCCTGTAGTGACTGCCTCCACAACCACGCCGGCACCCCCATCCTCTCCTCTGCCCAGCAAAACCAATCCTGTGCCCCAGATGTCCCCAGGGTCCTCAGATAACCAGTCCTCAAGTCCCCAGCCAGCACAGCAGAAGCTGAAGCAGCAAAAGAAAAAAGCATCGTTAACATCAAAGGTACAGATTGATGGTGGGCAAGGAGGTGTTGGACTGTGTTAGAGCTGCAGAAACATCCCTTTAGGCTATTGAGGGGAGGTCTGGGGTTGGCTTTCCTGCTGTTAGCACTGGGTGGTTTTGGAGGTGATGGAGTTGTGTGCCAGCTTGGGTTGAACAGTGTTAATTCAGAGGCTGCAAGCCTGTAACTGCCATCAAGTACTGGGAAACATGAGCACTGAAATAATTCTGTGTGCTGCTCCCAGGGAGTGATTGCCTGTTGTGTTGTTCATCCCTTGCAGATTCCTGCACTCGCAGTGGAAATGCCTGGCTCGGCGGATATCTCAGGGCTAAACCTGCAGTTTGGGGCGTTACAGTTTGGTTCGGAGCCTGTTCTTGCCGAGTACGAGTCGACGCCCACAACCAGCGCTGCCGTTAGCCAGTCTCAGAGCAGCCTGTACACCAGCACGGCCAGGTGAGGGCCAGGAACCGGCAATCTGAGCAGGCAGCTTTGGAAGGTCATTGGTCCCACGGACTTGAGTCGTGCTGCATACTAGTAGACCCTTTCTGACTCTGCTGTGGTCACCAAGGGGGGACAATGTATGCAATAGCAAAGCATAAGTTGCCAGCAGACTCATCAGGCAGCTCTGTGGCTGTTTTGGCCTGCGGTACTTCCACAGAAAGCAGAGTTTTCCTGCTGCCCTTCATCTGTGTTGCTGGAAACACAGGTGGGGAATACTCAGCGAAACTGTTCCATGTCCCTGGTGAACAGATTCTGAGTGCTCTGTCCTGCTTTTTGCCTGGTAAACTGGGTTACAGTGGGGTAGGTGTAGCTACGTAGGGTGATGGTCCCTTGATAAAGCAATGTCTTCTCTTGGACTGAACCTTAGTAACTGGCTGTCCCTTGAGTGCTAGGACCTGAGTAAGGCAGTTAAATGCCACTCTGATACCTGATCCCATCAGGTCTTGGAAGCTAAGCAGGGTCAGGCCTGGTTAGTACTTGGATGGGAGGGAAGACCTCCTGGGAATACTGGGTGCTGTAGGTTCTAGTCCTGAGGACTTCACTGTCACTGTCCAAGCTTGCTCAGCCATGGCAGGTGAACCTCAGGGTGAAAGGGTGGGGCCAATGTTGCACACATTGTGCCTCACCTAAAAAAAATCCACTGCCCTTCCCAAATCTTGGTTCACAAAGCCTAGCCATGATGAGGACCTGAGTGGTGGCAGCTCATGAAATGTTACCTAAGGCAGTGTGTGAGGCAAGCCTGTGGCTGGGTGCCAGCATCCTCCTGTGGCTGGGCTACCCCAGCTGTCTGGGCATGTTTCTTGGCTTGGCTGCTTCGTGTGGTGCCATTATGCTGATGGTTGGGGCCCTTTATCTTGAATATTTGAAATTAAGAGCCCAGTCTGGGTCAGCAGCTTACAACAGGGCTGTTTTGGAGGAACACTTACTTTTCTTTTTTTTTCACTTTGTAGTGAATCTTCATCCACGATTTCGTCCAATCAAAGCCAGGAGTCTGGTTACCAGAGCGGCACAATACAGACAGCAACATTTACCTCCCAGAACAGCGCTCAGGGACCACTGTATGAACAGAGATCCACCCAGACGAGGCGATACCCAAATTCCATCTCCTCGTCACCCCAGAAAGATCTGACCCAGGCTAAGGTAAAAGAAAAACCTGTTGTGCTGAGTGAGCTTTCTGTGTGAAGCAATGTCTCAGGGGAAGCTGAGTGGTTTATCAAGTGGTTCTCCAGCCTCACTGTGTGGCTTGTGGGCTCTCACGAGAGCTCTCATCTGGCTGTCCCCAGTGCCCTCAGCTGTGTTGTGTACTTGAGGCTGGGCCAGTGGCATAGACTTGATTGCAAGGTGTGTGTTGGGTCACATACAGTTACCCTGCTAGAGAGGGGCATGCTGGAGAAGGATTTCATTTCATCTTAAGGATTGGTTCTTGTATGCTGCCACCAGTTCACTAATGTCAGGTTTGAATAATGAACATGAGTTGAGGATGTTGAGGCAGTCAAACTACCAGCAGCAGAGAAACTTCTTGCACTGATTTCTCAAATATACACTTGGGGGCTGTACTGGCATGGGCTAATTGACCTTGGAATTGACCACAGCACAGTCTAGTGACCTGTGTTGGTAGAAGGACCTTTCCATAACTGAGGAGGGAGTTTGGGAGAGGGAGCTGACATAGCTTTGCCCCTAGAAATGCACAGCTGTAATGCCCAGTACTCCTTTTTTCTCTTCTTCCTCAGAATGGTTTCAGTTCTGTACAGCCCACGCCATTACAAACCACACAGGCTGTTGAAGGTAAGTGTCTGCCAGCACAGCAGGTGACCTGCATCTTTTGTACTGCTCATGTTCTCTCCTTTGGATGGAAAGCTTTATCTGTGCTAATAGCAAGTCCTTTTCCCACTGGACTAATTGCTGCCATTGAGATTATTTTCCTCGAAACATTCAGCTTTCTGCTGATGGATCCACAAGATCCTTGGTGGGTCACCAGTAACAATCATTTATTCTGCTTTGTTTGTGGAATGCACCTCATCTGTAAGTCTTGAAGCTCTTTGCTGAGTCAACGGCAATGTGTGGGTAAAGTGAGACATAGAACACAATCACAAGTGTGTAACTCGTTGACAGCAGTGAGGGAAGCCTCAGACCTCCTGACTCCTCTAGCTGAGCATTTGCTGATCCTTGTCCCTGAGTTGCCCTCTGTAAGTTGCCAGTAGCTGCCGATAACCCAAAGCTTTTGTTTGCAGGTGCTACAGGCCCCGCAGTGAAATCAGACTCCCCCTCTGCTCCCAGTATCACACCTCTCAATGATGGGGTGTCTGCATCATCCTTGCTGACAACAGCCAGCCAACACTCAACAGCTCTGAGCAGCCTGAGCCACAGCGAGGAGCTTCCCAGTACAACCACTGCCCAGCTCAGCAGGTGAGTGAGCATGGGGACTGCATTTCTGGAGAAGCAGAACGAGAAGAAATAGACTATAGTGGACATTAGAGACCGTCTCAGGCAGTGAGGAAGACAGACAATGCATCCCATTCAAGCAGATGGGGAATGAGATAGTGCTACCAATAGTGGTTCTTACCTTTTTATTTCTCCTCCTGCAGTGCATTACCCACGCAGCAGAACAGTCTGTCCTCATCCACATCCTCTGGGCGAACATCAACTTCAACTCTTCTGGTGAGTCTGGGTGTCCCTGCTCAGCTTGGCCAGGTTCACTGGGGTGCCTGACCATGGGGCTGTGGTTGTGACAGGAGCTGCCAGGCTGGCTGGCTTGTCCTGCTGGAGTTTGGATGCTTTGTGGAGATAACCCCCTGTCCTGTCTCAGAACGCTGTGTCCCTGTGGCTCGAGGCTGTTGACTCCCTGCTTGTCTCCAACTGAGCAGTGCTGCTTTTGAGCCTGTAGCAGCACTTGAAAGTGCTGCAGACCTGCAGCCACGTCAGAGCAAACTGGTAGTTGATGCTGTGTTACCAAATGTCTCTTCTGCTGGAGCTCTCATGTACAGAGTCCAGGGGTATCCACTTCTACAGCAGAATAGATCTTCCTGCTTAAGTGCACTGTCAAGCCCTGCTCCTCCCAGCAGGCAGATGTGTTGGGACACAGCCACAGGAGAGGCTTGAAAGCATTAGGGATTGGCTGCTGTCGCGATTTTGGACTTAAACCGGTGCAAAGCAGGTTTCTTTGTAGCCTGCAGCAGTTTGCTGCAGAAACATCCCTGTGCAGACAGAGTTGCACAGTGTTCTGCATAGTGTCCTGTGGTACCTGTTCACTCTGTTCCATGTGTCTGGTTCTCTGACTTTCCTCCCTTCCTTCCCTAGCACACAAGTGTGGAGAGTGAAGCAAGCCTCCATTCTTCTGCTAGCACTTTCTCCACCTCCTCCAGCACGGTGTCGGCTGCCCCACCTGTGGTCAGCGTCTCCTCCAGCCTCAGCAACGTCAGCAGCCTGGGCCTGAGCCTCAGCAGCAACTCCACGGTGACGGCCTCGACTCGCAGCTCTGTTGCAACAACATCAGGTACTTCTGCGTCCTCTGTACAGGGGTGAGGTGTGGGAGCTAAGAGAGTGAGCTTCTGCTGTTTGCTTCACTGTGGAACTTTTCCTTTCTCTCCCTTTTTCAGGAAAAGCCCCTCCCAATCTCCCTCCTGGAGTCCCACCATTGTTGCCTAATCCATATATCATGGCTCCAGGCTTGCTACACGCCTATCCAGTGAGTAGAACAGTCAGTTCTTTGCAGTTATGTCATGCCACCAAATCCCTCCCAGCTTCCTCTGCAGACAGGAGGGATGTAGCATAATGGGGAAACCAAAAACTGACATAGCCTGGCAGGGCTGCTTTGGACAGGTGGAGTTTGGACCTGCTGTTTTCTGTAAAATCCATGTGCCCATGGAGGTAAATGTCTCTCCTGGTGACCCTAGAACAGAGTCTGTGTGTCTGTTCTCTACAGCCTCCCCAGTCTTTGGGGAGCAGCAGCCCTTGGACAGAGCACAGCACATGGAGGTGTGAACCTGTGTTAGAAACATGATGTGACAAAGGGCAAACAGGGCAAGGGTGGTGACTGCCACAAAGTCTGGGGGTGTGTTACAGCCTTCTCTTGAAGGTGAGAACAGATTTCAGTCTTGGGATGATTTCCAGAGAAAAACTGTTCAGTGGCTGTGTGGTCTGGAGCACTCTCCTTTGGGCAGCTCCCAGGAACCTCCAGCAGCGTCAGCCTGTGTAGGGACTCAGGCTGCAGGTGCCTGGGGGATCATGTGGCTGTTGACCAGCTGTTTCTGGCTTTGTCTCATGTTTATCTAAATGTTTAATCTAAATTTAGGTAAGTGTTGTTATCTAGTCCATGACCCTGACATCGTTTCCTGCTCTTTTTCTAGCCACAGGTGTACGGATATGATGACTTGCAAATGCTCCAGACGAGATTCCCATTGGTGAGTACTGCAGAGTGACAGGGACACTCCATTTCTGCTGGCACTGAGTGTTGTGAGGGTACAGAGAGCTTGGGCTGGGGGTGGTCCTGAAGAGCTGGAAGAATGAAGTGCTGCATGGATGCACTGCTCTGTGGCAACCGTGAGGAGATAATCAGTTGCTCCTTGGCACTTGGGAAGCTGGGAGCATGAGTTACTAGTACAGCAGTGTCCCTGGTGGGGCCAGGAAGCATGAGAGTTGCATCAGCAGGGCTGTTGTAGAGACTCATGTCTCATCCTTGATAGAGTAAGTGATTAAATGAGAATGGGCTTTATTTAGCAATAGGATGCGTCCATTTTCTTGTGAAGCAGAGGGGAAAGTCCAGGCAGTTTAAGGACTGCATACCAGTAGACCTTATCTGGCTCTTCCTATAGCTAGATGAGGGGGATGGTCCATGCTACAAAAAACGTGGGGCTGCTGTAGCTTGTGATCAGTCTGGATGTGGCTGGTCGAACTGTGGCACCCTGACATACCTTGCAGCTGCAGTACAGAAATTCCTCTATCCCAAAAGAAACTGCTTTGCACCTTCAGACAGATCTGATAAAATATCTCCCTTTGTTTTTATTTGTCAGGATTACTACAGCATCCCATTCCCTACACCCACCACCCCGCTGACTGGAAGAGATGGCAGCCTGAGCAGCAATCCGTACTCTGGTAGGGAAAAAGACTGCTCTAAATCCCATCCCATCAGGGTTTGTGCTGCTGCTAGTAGTGTTCTGTGCCTTGGTCTGCTGGAGCTACATCTGTATCAGCCTCCTTCACTGCCTGTGGGGTTTGGACATATTTCTCACAGCTAAATTCTTATCTTCCTTTTGGGCATCTGGTTTTGTCAAGGCCTTCTGGGAAGAGGTGGGTGAGTTAGTGCAGCAGTTGGACAGGGAGTGAAGAAGAACTGAAAGATTCCACAAGGTGTGCAACTGAGGAGCTGCTTTCCAGGTGGTGGAGAGGCAGGTGGTAAGCAGTGCTTCTCAAGCACTGAGAGTAGAAAGAAACACAAAATACGGAGAAATTAAGAATTTTATCTATGGGACAGTCTCATCAAGAAGACAAGTGGGACATTTGGGCCCTGTCAAACTGAACTCAAGCACCCAGCAGATGCCTGATCTCTCCCTGACCTTGGTAGATGTGTTTTTGCACTGCTGACTTGCAGTGGGTAATGACTGTGCTGATTTTTCACATGCTTTAGGAATTGTTGCACTTTGGGGTTTGCTCTTTTTCCAGCACTGCTTCTCCACAGCTTTGTCAGGAGCCAGTTTATGTGGAAGTGTGTTTGCCCAGCTGAGGCTGAAATGCCAAGCTCAGAGCATGGCACTGTATGAGCTCTGAACTGGAGGGTGTTTGCATGGAAGAGCCAAGCAGGTGCTCACGAAGAGCAGAACAGGAAGCTTGCCCCAGCCCTGCACAGCCCAGGCAGGGAACTGGGTTGTGTTCAGTCCTGTTGCTGGTGCAGGAAGAGGGATGAGGGAGACCTCTAGCACAGGCTCTGCTGCACAGGCAGCCGGTGGCAGGTTTATCAGGTGCCAGACTGGGCTGACATCAGATGGTGCAGCACAGTAGATCAGGTACTGTGGGCTTCCCTTCCCCTCTGTAGTTCAGCTAGGGCGAAGAAGTAACTAACAGCTTTGTCTTATCAGTGTCCAAAGGTCTGAGAGCTTGTGAGGACTGCGGACCTTTGCTGTGGCAGGAGGCAGGGGGTGATTCAAGTCGCTGTTTATCAAAAGGCTTGGGTCACCTTTGGGCTGAGCTGGAGCAGGCCAGGATCTGGTATGTCTGTTCTTCACTCTCACCTTCTCTATTTCAGGTGACTTAACAAAATTTGGCCGAGGTGATGCCTCTTCCCCTGCTCCTGCAACAACTCTGGCACAGCCTCAGCAGAGCCAGACCCAGACTCATCACACCACACAGCAGACGTTCCTGAATCCGGCGCTGCCTCCTGGCTACAGTTACACCAGTCTGCCGTACTACACAGGGGTACCAGGGCTCCCAAGCACCTTCCAGTACGGGCCCGCCGTGTTCCCTGTGAGTTTCCTGGGGGCAAGGTGTAGGATTCAGGCAGGGTGGATGGCACAGCAAAGCCTCTCCTCACTCAGCTCATCTCCAATCTGCAGGTTGCTCCTACCTCTTCCAAGCAGCATGGTGTGAATGTCAGCGTCAACGCATCCGCGACCCCGTTCCAACAGCCCAGTGGCTATGGCTCTCATGGGTACAGCACTGGTAAGAGACCTGTCAGAGCACCTGCCATGGTAGCAGGACTTGCTCCCAGGCTCACTGGCTATGATGGGAACTGCTGTCCTACAGCAGTAAGGGAGGAAAACGTGTGTGGTGCCACTCTCAAGTCCTTCAATTATCTTTGGAAGAGCCCAGGATTGTTCTGCATCTGCAGCGGGTTTGGGAGGGATAGAGCACTTCATGCCCCACAGTCGGGTGGCTGGGGCCTTGGACCCATGCCAGAACCTTAAGCTGCTGAATTGTTTGTGTTTGATGTTTTTATAACCTGCCTCCACGTGATCAATGGAACAGCAGTTATTCCAGATGTGGACTCATTTCCCATCAGTGTTTTGCAGACACTTTCTATGAAAGTATCCTCGATTCAAAGATGCAGGAATGTTGTGAACCTGCCACCTGTCTTGGTACTGGTTTCACTGGTTGGTGTCCAGCTGACTTATGCAGACTACACATTTGGGTCCCTCTTCTGGTCTCTAAATTCTCCTTGTCCCTTTTCTCACTACATTAGAGCCTTTCAAGATACTATTTTCTCTTTGTGAAGGTGCTACAGCTTTGTACCAGGTCATCTGGTGCTGAGTCCTTCCAACCTCTTTAATTTCAGCACTTTTTTTGGGCCCTAAATGGTCTCTGAGTTATCCCTCTGGGCCATCATGTCTTACAGACAGCCCCATGTGGGTTCTGTTGGCAGTCACTGCACCAACTATCCCAGCCCACAGCTGAGTTCCCTTTACATGAAATTGCCTCCTTTACACAGCTCTGGGCTGCTGTTGCTGTGTCTCAGTCTAGGGATTTCCATGTCTGTGTGCTGTGTTCCCCAGCTCTCCTCAGACCTGCTGTTTTTTGTGTGTGTCACTGAGTAGCACCAGCCCCTCAGTTGGTTTCTGGACTCATGTTCAGAGCAGAAGACCTTAAACTCGTATGGCTGCTTTGCTTATGGCCATGCCAAGATGCTGCTCCCCAGGCTGATCTGTCTGCAGACCTTCCCTGGCCACCAGAGCTCTCCACTGAACCGGTGGCTGCTGCCTAACACTCATCTGCCTCTGCCTTCTCCCCAGGTGTATCCGTGACATCCAGTAATACAGGTGTGCCGGACATCTCGGGCTCTGTCTACTCCAAAACTCAGGTTAGTGTCTGTGAGTGCTCTCAGCATTGCTGAGGAGGGGGAGCTTAGCTCTGAGACAGCCTCCCTGTGCAGTAAGTCTCTTCCCCTTGGATTGGTCAGCTAGGGAGAGGGGAAATGCTTGACTTTTCCCAGTTTAGAGCAATTCCAAGCACAGAAG
Source organism: Pithys albifrons albifrons (assembly GCF_047495875.1). Taxonomy (NCBI): domain Eukaryota; kingdom Metazoa; phylum Chordata; class Aves; order Passeriformes; family Thamnophilidae; genus Pithys; species Pithys albifrons. The sequence goes on from NC_092487.1 coordinate 1,691,268, forward strand.
AAACCACACTCCATCCATTCCCTGCATCACACACCAACTCTGGGCCCATGACATGCAAGGCTGGCAAGGGGGCCCATTGCCAGCCTGGCTCCCAGCCCTTACTCCACTGTTGGCCTCTTCTCCTCAGCAATCCTTCGAGAAGCAGGGATTTCACACTGGAACCCCAGCAGCCTCCTTCAACCTGCCTTCGGCCCTGGGCAGCGGCGGCCCCATCAACCCCGCGACGGCCGCAGCGTATCCCCCCACTCCCTTCATGCACATCCTGACGCCGCATCAGCAGCCCCACTCGCAGATCCTCCACCACCACCTGCAGCAGGATGGGCAGGTAAGCCATGCCCCTGGCACTCTGGGCCCTTGCTGAGGTATCTCCTTAGGGCTCTGCCTCCCCTCCCCACCCCGGCCCCCTCTCCCTCCCTCCCTGCCTCACATCCTGCGGCGGACACACGCGATGACACGCACACACTCACACCTGCACATACACACAGGGCCGGTAAGAGGATGAGGTGAGGACGGCCTGGGGTCGCTCTGCTGAGGGTTACTTGGCACAACCCCCCTGCTGCCAGGCTGCACTGGGAATGGCCAGGTAGTGCTCCCTCACGCAGACACACCTGTCCCGATTTCCCTGTCCTCAGAGGGGCAGCTCTGCAGGCCAGCAGCAAAGGGCTTACTTGCCACAGCCACAACCCTGCTGGAGCTTTCAGGTCTAACCGTGGATTTCTATTGTCATAGTTTGTCCCTTTATTTTACATATCCTGGTACTGCAACAGCTTCCATATTTGCAGATGATACTGTGCTGCCAACGCCAGCAGGAAGATCAGGTAATGAACTCTCTGATAATGCATTGCAATTGCCCTGGGGTTTCCCCCTGCCCCTAAGGCTCCCCAGGCTCAAGTAGCCTCTTCCTTCTCCCCCGTGCCCACACAAGGTGAGGAGAGAGGCCCTCAGCCGGTATGTGCACACACACACACACACACACACACACACACACACACACACACACACGTGCAGACACACACTCCTGCGCTGCCCCTTCCCTGTCTCCCCACTCCCTGCTGTGTGGTGGCTGGGGCTGGAGCTGCCCCTGGCCCTGCTGCTGCTGGCCTGGAGGAAGGCACGGAGCAGAGGGAGGGTGCTGGGGCACAGGAGGGCAGCCCCTGCCCCAGCAAGCTTGGCCAGGCTGAGGTGGATCAGTGGACGCCGAGGAGCCGTGACCAGGGCCGTGCAGCAGGGCTGAGGCGTCCCGGTGTCGTCCTGCAGAGTAGGCTGGGGCTGGTTCCCCTGCACTCACCACCTGCTTCTCCTTCTGCTCCTTCCCACAGAGCGGCTCTGGGCAGCGCAGCCAAGGCAGCTCCATCCCCCAGAAATCGCAGGCCAACAAATCCGCCTATAACAGCTACAGCTGGGGCGCCAACTGAGGCCAGGGCCCCTCGCCACCACTTGCTTCTGGAAGAGAATCCCGGCTACCCCGACGATGCTGAAGGATCCCAGGGAGGAGAGAGCCCTGTGGTGGGGGGCACCCAGGCCCCCAACCCTGGCAGGGCCCTGCAGGACAGGCCGCAGGCGCCTCTGCGTTGTCTGTCTTCAGCCACTTTCCTGTTGTATGTAATATAGAATTTGTATTTTTTTCTTTTTTTTCCCTTTTTTTTTCTCTCTGCATTCAGATCTGAACCGTTTGCCGTAGGGGCCTTTTTTGGTTTTTACTCCTTTCTGTCCCCTCTCCCCTCCTGCCCCAGAACCTCTCAGATCCAAAGGAGTGGAAGCTGCAAGTCGCCTACAGCAAACCCCCTTATTATTAGAAATAAGACCAGTAATTGATATGAGCAGCATTGTAAGATTAATTAGTTGAAGTGTTTTTTTTGTACCGTGTTCTAAATTTAATGGATAAATGTGTCTTGTATATAAAAACAAAAACCCCATGCCGTCCTCTAGTTCTCTCATTTCCTCCCCCCCCTGCTCTCTGCCAGAGGGGCTCCCCCTATTTTACGTTCTCCATCTATGCCCCTTCCTGCTCAGGGCCAGTGCAGGCCCAGCCCCCCTTGCACGCTGTAAGTATCTTCTGCTTCTGGGTTGGGGTTTTTTCTTTTTTTTTTTTTGGTTGTTTTTTTTCTATGCAGTCCAGATCTTGTATTTTTCAGTTCCACCTGGTCCCTTCAGCTGCAGCCCCAAGCGGGAATTTACTGAAGAGAATAAAGATCACAAAGTGATGTGTGTATTTTTTCCACCTTCTCAGCCTGGTTCCCTGTTTTTGGTGCAGGGGATGGGAGGCCCCGGACAGGGGGCGGGGGGTAGCGCTTCCCCCACCTCTCCCCCCCTTCGTCCTCTTTCGTTTTTTTTTTGTCCCCGCTTTTGTGGATTTTTCTTCCTCCCAGCTGCAGCTCTGGGCAGCAGCGCCTCCCAGGCCAGGGACGCAGTTAGAGTCCTTCTCCCCCTGCCCTCCCTCAGCCCCTTCCCCTCCCCTCCCCTTGGGCCTCGCCCCCTGCCCGGCGGTCGGGGGTGCTCCCTTGGGCGCACTGGAGGGGAGTCCCAGGCGCTGGGAAAGGCAGTGGGACCGGGGCTGTCCCGGCTGTGGGGCTGCCCCTCCGCCCCCTCTGCAAGGGCCGGGGCCGAGGCTGGGGGGTCCCGGGCTCGGGGGTCGGCACGGCCGGCGCCCCCCGTGCTGCGGGCGCAGTGGGAGCCGGAGCGGGCTCGGAGCTCAGCCGGGAGGCCCCAGCAGGGGCTGCAGGACCCTCGGGCGAGGCGGGATGGACCCCGATGGGTCCCCGGCCCTTCCCTGACTGCCCCCGGCCTGCCCCGGCCCGGCAGCCCCTCGGCCACCCCTGCGCCCGCAGCACCGAGGGCTCCGGGACGCGGCTCTGCCTGTTCCCCTGCTCCTTCGGGATGGTGCGGCCGGGCCGCTCAGGCCGGGAGGGCCCCGGGAAGGCCCCGGGCCGCTCAGGCCGGGAGGGCTCCGGGAAGGCCCCGGGCCGCTCAGGCCGGGAGGGCCCCGGGAAGGCCCCGGGCCGCTCAGGCCGGGAGGGCCCCGGGAAGGCCCCGGGCCGCTCAGGCCGGGAGGGCCCCGGGAAGGCCCCGGGCCGCTCAGGCCGGGAGGGCCCCGGGAAGGCCCCGGGCCGCTCAGGCCGGGAGGGCCCCGGGAAGGCCCCGGGCCGCTCAGGCCGGGAGGGCCCCGGGAAGGCCCCGGGCCGCTCAGGCCGGGAAGACCTCGGGAAACACGGACCGGGCCTGCGGCGCCTCACGACACCCAGCGGCGTTTTGCGGCCGCGGCACTTTGCGGCAGCGCGGCCCGGACGGGGGGCGGTGGCACCGGGCGGGATGAGCTTCTTCGACGCGTTCCGCGGCTTCTTCGGGTTCCCGGGGAGCCGCAGGTACCGGACCCCGCCCGGCCCCGGTCGTGCCCTCAGCCCTGGCCGCACAGGGCTGTCCGTGTGTGACGGTGCCGCGCTCCCGCAGGCCCCGGGACCCGCTGTTCGGCGGCGCGGCGTGGGACGAGGAGGAGGAGGAGGAGGATGACGGCCCCTTCCCGGCGCAGCCCCCCCAGGACTTCGGCTTCAGCCTCGGCGCGTCCCGCGGCGCTTTCGAGGAGCTGTTCCGGGACATGGGCGAGCTCCTGGGAGTCCTCGGGGGCGCCTGGGCCGGACCCCCGCAGCGCTTCGGTGCGCACGGGAAGGGGCCGCGGCCGAGCGGGGCTCCGGGGGCCGCTCGGAGCCCCTTGGCCTGACCGATCTCCTCCTGCTCCGCAGAGCCTGCGCTGCCCGGGCCCGGAGAGGCCGGTGCGGGGCGACCGCTGCGGGACTCGATGCTGAAGCAGCCGGACAGCCCCCCCGGCAGCGCGGCCTGGCCCTGGAGACCCTTCCCGGGGGTGGGTGAGGGCCGTGGCTTTGCCTGCCGCGGGCCCGGCTGCGGCAGCCGCTGGCGCCGCTCAGTGCTGGCCAAGTGTCGCCCCAGTGTCGGCGTTTGCCTCCCGTCACTGGTGTCACTGGTTTTGTCTTGCAGCTGGAAGGGGCTCCCCCGGCTCCTCGCGGCCCTAAGGAGGACCAAGGTGGGTGCTGCGAGCGGGGCCCGGGCGGGTCTCTGCCCTCCCCGCCCCACCGGGGCGTGTCCCCACAGCGCGGCCACCGTGTCACATCTTCCCCTAGACCTGGACTCCCAGGTCTCCTCTGCGGGACTGGGGACCATCCTGAGACCCGACGAGCCCAAGTCGCGCTCCTACTTCCAGAGTGTGTCTGTCACCAAAGTGACTCTCCCTGATGGGGTGAGTGTCCCCGCGGGTGCGGCAGGGCCGGGGGTGGCCCTGGGGACGCGGTCCCCGGGCCGGGAGCGGCTCTCAGGGCTCGGCGCTCCCCGCAGGCGGTGGAGGAGCGCCGCACCGTGCAGGACAGCAGCGGCCGCAGGGAGACCACCGTGACTCGCCGCAAGGGCGACCAGGCCTTCATCACCACCACCAAGGAGGACGGGCAGAGCAAGGACTACCGCGAGGAGGTGGTCAACATGGATGACCGTGAGTGGCGCTCTGGGCAGGGCGCAGGGGGCGGGCAGGGCCCCGCTGAGGGAGTTCTCCCGGCCTTTCCAGGAGAGCTGGCACAGTTTGCAGGCACGTGGCCGCGGCAGGATGAGCTCCGTGCTCCCAACTTGAGCGACTCCTCATCTGCACTGGGCAGCTTCTTCCGACACTGGTTCTCGAGCTGGTAGCTGTGCCTGGCCCTGGCTGAGCGCCCCGTAGGTGTGACATGTGCAGGGTGAAGGAAGGACTCCAGGGCTCCCCAAGGCCGTGGGGATGGGTGCCGGCTCAGGGGCTGTGGCTGGCAGAGCAGGCAGTGGGCAGCAGCATTTTCTCATGTCAGCACCTGGTTTTGTTGTAGATGGGTCAGATCCTGCTGGGACTTGGCTCCTGGGCTGGGGCCTTTCTTCAGGAGTGCTGTGGAACCACAGGGACCCCTGTGGGGGCCAAGTGTGTATGTGTACAGAGCAATAAAGTCTATTTATGCTAAACAGTGACCTGCCATACTCCTTCAGGCTGGAATCTCATGGGTTTGGAGGCAGATCCACCCTGGCCACCAGGATGGCTCTTGATGGGGCTGCCTGAGTGATGCAGGTGGTTGCTGGGCACCTGTGCTGCTCCCTGCTCACCTCCCTCTCTCATTTCCCTGCCTGGTGCTGTGCTCATGCCTCTCCCAGGCCACTCTCGAGGGCTGGGGCTGGGCTGAGGGCCTTTCCAGGGCCTCTTCATCAGCGCCTACTGTGACTGCAGCTTGGGCAGGGATGTGGCAGGGAGAAGCAAGCAGGGTTCCTGGCTGGGAAATGCCTGTGCCTGCTCACCCGAGTCAGGTCTTGGCTCCCCATAGCTGCATGGGGATCTGGGAGCTCCCACCAGGCCTGGCCCTGCTGGGGTGCAGCATCGTCACAAGGTGTCCCCATCCCACGTGGGACTCTGGTCCCTGCCAGGCATCTCCCTTGGTGTGGCCCTGATTGGTTTAAAGTCTACACACTATCACCCACCTGGCCCCAGGGCTCATAAAATCCACGGGGACTGAGGCACCAACGCCACCGTCACTGCTGCCACAGCTGTCACTGCTGCCACAGCTGTCACTGCTGCCACAGCTGTCACTGCTGCCCCTTCCCAGCTGGCACCATGGGCACTGCTTCCTTCTTGACAAGGGCCCGGGGTCTGCTCCACATCCGGAACCAGCTGGTGCGGGAGTGTCTGGCTGAGCTGCTGTCCACCTTCATACTCATTGTGAGTGGGGCACGCAGGTGGGCTGGTGTTGGCTCTGCAGGGCAAGTGGGTGGGCTGGGGCTGATGGAGGGTCATCTGGGGGTGGCAGGGCTGGGCTGACTGTGGGGTGCTGGCAGGTGCCAGGGGTCTCCACTGCCTGCTTGCTGGGGTTGGGGGGGGGTTGAGCTGCACCAGTCTCAAATGTGCAACTCAGCACTGCCTGTCCTTCCACTTGGACCCTGTTCCCATGGCATGGTCCGCCCTGTGCCACGGCTCCGGTGCAATCAGGGTGTGGCACCGGCCAGTGTGTGCTTCAAAGCCTCCTGCCTTGGAGTAGGCAAAGGCTGGGGCTCTGGAGCTTCTCTTGACATTTGGGCTGTATCCCATGATGGCAAACAGTCCCCGTGTCTGTGCTGTGGCACCTCTTCTCCACCACCTCCCCAGGGAAGCAGTTTACTTATTTGCTAATGATTCAGTTGCTTCGCTGTCAAAACCACAAGTAAGAGCAGTAACCACCTCCCTGCCAGTCCCTGTCTGGTGTCCAAGGATGGTGAGGAAAACCACAGGGGCAGCACCAGCACAGCCCTTGCCTCACTGCCCTGTGGTGTCAGTGGAGGGGGTGTCTCGGCACAGGGCCAGTGGGGCTGAGGTGGGCCACGTCCCTCTACTCCAGATAATCACCCTGGGAAGCTCTGCACAGAAGGTCACCAGCCTCGAGACGAAGGGGAATCTCCTCACTGGCTACTTGGCGGGTGCCCTAGCTGTCATGGTGGGCATCTACACAGCTGGGGGAATCTCTGGTGAGGCTGAGGAGGGGGTCCCAGCTCCTGCCATCTCCCAGCTCTGAGTCCCCCAGGACCCTTCGCTCCCAGCCCCTCTCCTGACTCAATTGTAGGGGCCCACATGAACCCGGCGTTCTCCCTCGCCATGTGCCTGATGGAGCAATTTCCCTGGTGGAAGTTTCCCATCTTCGTGGTCATGCAGACCTTGGCATCTTTCTTATCTGCCGGAGCTGTTTACTTCCTCTACTATGGTATGGGGGGCAGCACTGGGTGGGGAACCCCAGGGTGGTGCCAGCGTGGCCAGGCTCACAGACAGGCTCTGCCTCTGCCCTGCAGATGCCATCTGGCACTACAGCAATGGCACCCTCACTGTGTCCGGCCCCCGGGAAACCGCCTCCATCTTCGCCACCTACCCAGCTGACTATGTCTCTGTCGCCAATGGCTTCTTGGACCAGGTGGGTGCCACTGTCAGCTCCCCCAGCCCTCTCTGACAGTGCCAGTCACTGTGACACTGAGCTGCCATGTCATCCCTGCAGGTGATTGGCACAGGGGTGCTGCTGGTGGGCGTCATGGGCATCATGGACACCCGCAACAAAGGTGTCCCCAAGGGCCTGGAACCAGTGGCTGTGGCCCTGCTGGTGCTCTCAATCGAATGCTCTATGGGCTCCAACTGCGGCTGCCCCCTGAACCCTGCACGGGACATCGGGCCCCGGCTCTTCACCTACGTGGCCGGTTGGGGCCCGGAGGTCTTCAGGTGGGAAAAGGGAAGGGGGTGAGGGGGGTGGCAAGGCTGAGCCCCTGCTCACCCTGCCCATCCACAGCAGGGGCAATGGGTGGTGGTGGGTGCCGCTGGTGGCACCGCTGCTGGGCGCCGCCGTGGGCACGTGCCTGTACCAGCTCTTCGTGGCTTTCCACTACCCGGAGGAGGAGGATGGTGATGTGCTGGAAGACAAGGGCTCCATCGTCCTGGTCAACACTGCCATCGACCCAGCCATGGAGAAGTCATCCAGGGAGAAGGACACTGGGGGGACAGAGCCTGCTGGGTACCCCCCACCACCCCACATGGGCAGCACGGCCCCCACTGGGGTCCCCACCATACCATTAAACGAGTCCTGAGGTCCATGGGCTGTCCTGGCTCCAGGCACGGGAGTGTGGGGGGTGTGGGGGCAGTGGGGCACAGCCCCCCGGGCAGGGGAGGGTGACCAGGCCTGGCTGGGGGGCACCTGAGCCTGGGGGACACGCACTGGAAGCAGCAGGGGCTGCACGCTGGGACCGGGGGCTGTACCTTGACAATGCGCCAGGCTGCGTGTGGGATCCCCAGGGCAGTACCTGGGACCCCTGGAACTGTGTCTGGGATCCCCGGAGCTGTTCCTGGGACCCCCAGAGCTGTCCTTGGGACCCCCAGGGCTGTGTCTGGGACCCCCTGGAGCTGTGTTGGGGACCCCCCAGGGTTGTATCTGGAACCCCCGAAACTGTCCCTTGGACCCCTGGAGCTGCCCCTGGGACCTGCTGGAGCTGTGTTAGGTACCCCCAGGCCTGCGTCTGGGACCCCCGGAGCTGTGTCTGGGACCCCCAGGGCTGTGTCTGGGACCCTCAGAGCTGTGTCCGAGACCCCCCCGGAGCTGTCCCTGGGACCCGCTGGGGCTGTACCTGAGACCCCCGGAACTGTGTCTGGGACCCCCCAAGGCTGTGTCTGAGACCCCCAAAACTCTCCCTGGGACCCCCGGAGCTGTCTGTGGGACCCGCTGGGGCTGTGTCTGCCCCCTCGGGGCCGCCCCTCCGGCCGGGACAGCGCGCGGTTCGCTCCGGGCCGCGCTCCGCCGCCTCCCCGCCCGCACTTCCGCCGCCGCCGCGGCCATGGGGAGCTGAGGCGGCGGCAGCGGCACCGGCCCGGCCCGGCCGCCCGCCCGCCCGCTCCCCATGGGCTGCGGGGCCGCGGGACATGGAGCGGTGCGCGGCCCGCCGGGCCCCGGGTGAGCGCGGCGGGGGCGCGAAGGGCCCGGGTGAGGCCGCGGCGGGCCCCGGGCGGGCCCCGTTAGGCCCCGGTGCGGCCGTTGCTGCGGAAACGCGGCGGGGCGGAACGGCCCGGGCCGGGGCTGGGCCATGACGGTGCCCCGGGACATGCCCGGGAAGTGGCCGCGGGTCCGGGCCCGCTGCGGGGCGGGTGGGTGCGGGAGTGGGGCCGAGGATGCGGGAATGGGGATTGGGGATGGGAGTGCGGGGATGGGGTGCGGGATGGGGATGCGGGAGTGGGGCCGGGGGTGGGGGACTGGGGTGCGGGGATGGGGGTGCGGGAGTGGGGCCGGGGGTGCGGGACTGGGGTGCGGGGATGGTGCCGGGGGTGGGGGGATGGGGTGCTGGGGTGCGGGGATTGGGTTGCGGGGATGGGATGGGGGGTTGGGGGTGCGGGGATGGGGCCGGGGGTGCGGGGATGGGATGCGGGGATGGGATGGGGGGATGCGGTGCGGGGATGGGGGTGCAGGGATGGGGTGCGGAATGAGGGTGCGGAGATGGGGCCGGGGATGCGAGGATGGGGATGGGGGTGCGGGGATGGGGCTGGGGGTGCGGGTTGGGGTGCGCGGCTGGGGGTGCGGGGATGGGGTGTGGGGATGGGGCTGGGGGTGCGGGGATGTGGTGCGGGATGGGGGTGCAGGGATGGGGGTGCAGGGATGGGGTGAGGGATGGGGTGTGGGGATGGGGATGGGGATGGGGGTATGGGGATGGGGGTGTGGGTGCGAGGATGGGGTACAGGGATGGGGGTACGGGGATGGGGGTGTGCGGATGGTGTGCGGGGATGGGGTACGGGGATGGGATGGGGGTGCGGGATGGGAGTGCGGGGATGGGGATGGGGTGCGGGAATGGGGGATGGGGGTGTGGGTGCGAGGATGGGGTACAGGGATGGGGGTACGGGGATGGGGGTGTGCGGATGGTGTGCGGGGATGGGGTACGGGGATGGGATGGGGGTGCGGGGATGGGGTACGGGGATGGGGTGCAGGAATGGGGGATGGGGGTGTGGGTGCGAGGATGGGGTACAGGGATGGGGGATGGGGATGGGGGGATGGGGATGGGGGTGTGGGTGCGAGGATGGGGTACAGGGATGGGGGATGGGGATGGGGGGATGGGGATGGGGGTGTGGGTGCGAGGATGGGGTACAGGGATGGGGGATGGGGATGGGGGTGTGGGGATGGTGTGCGGGGATGGGGATGGGGGTGCGGGGATGGGGTGCGGGATGGGGGTGCAGGGATGGGTGTGTGGGGATGCACCTCAGCATCACCAGCGCTGCAGAGCCTGCGGGTGCAGAACTGTAAGCCCAGGGGTGCAGCTCAGCAGGATGGGGGGCTGGGGGAGCAGAGATGTTGTCTGGGGAAGCAGAGATGTGGGTGTTCTGAGCTGAGGGTCTGGGGCTGCAGATAAGCCGGGCTGGGAGTGCAGGGCTGGGGCCTGGAGGTGCAGGGCTGGAGGGGTCTGGTGCTCTGGGGATGCTGAGCTGGGGGAGCAGAAGCAAGACATGTGGGGTGCAGAATCTGGGGCTCTGGGGATGCAGATAGGCAGGGCTGAGGATCTCGGAGTGCAGGCTTGGGAGACCTGGAGGTGCAAGATTTGGGGGCAGGAGGTGCAGATAAACAGGACGAGATTCTGCGTGTGCAAGGGCACAGGTCCTGTGTGGGAGAGCACAGGGCCACCGAACACAGCTGGGGAGGAGCCTCCCTGTTCCCTGGGACTGGCTTGGCAGGCCCTGAGGGTGCACAGGTGGTAGGGTTCAGGGGGGAGGGTGCAGAGGGCTGATGGGGTGCTGTGTTGCAGAGGAGGAGCGACGAGTGCGAGCCAACGCACGGGAGTACAATGAGAAGTTCCAGTACGCGGTGAGTGAGGGAGGACTGTGAACCCCCACCCAGGGGTGTTCGGGCAGGTTTGGGGACCTTGGACCTGAGCCACCCATGGATCAGTGAAGAGGGGTGAAAAATAGATATTTGTCCCTGAGAAAATTGCACTGATGACATTAATGCCGAGGGAATTGTGGGGGCAGGGGGTACAGTGTGCTCTGTATGGCAGATTCAGCCCCCCATCCCCATGGGCCAGCTTCAGAAGGTGCTGGGGGAGGAACAGTGCTCACCTTGGCCTCCCCCACACTGGAGGTTATTCCTGGCTGTTCCAGAGCCACCTGCAGAGAGGGAAGCAGGGGGTCTGGGTTGGGGTCACCCTTGCAGGGCACCACTGGAGGAGGCTGGTCCCTGGGTACCAGCTGGTGACTGAGGCAGAGGAATCAGCTTCCCAAGGAAGCTGCCAGAGGTGGTGCAGGGGCAGAAGCTGGGAGTTCAGGCTGCTGCCCAGAGCCCCCAAAAGAGCATGGTGAGCCATAGCCCCGTCCTCCAGAGCAAGGCTGGGGGTTATGGGGCCTTGGCAGCCTGTGAACCACCTCCTTACCCCATCCCCAGAGCAACTGCATCAAGACCTCAAAATACAACATTATCACCTTCCTGCCTGTCAACCTCTTTGAGCAGTTCCAGGAAGTAGCCAACACCTATTTCCTCTTCCTCCTCATCCTGCAGGTGAGTGCTGGGGGGCAGACAGAGCTCCCCATGCTCTCCTACACTGCCTAGGCATCCAGGAAGGCTACAGGCGCTCCCACCCCTTGGAATAGGGGAGGTGTGACACCCTTGAGCAGGGGCAACATGGGCCTGGGGCTGGCTGGTTCACCTGTAATTCCTGCTCCTTTTCCCCAGCTGATCCCGCAGATCTCTTCGCTCTCCTGGTTCACCACCATCGTGCCTTTAGTTCTTGTCTTAACCATCACAGCTGTCAAAGATGCCACTGATGACTATGTGAGTGGTTTGCCCTGTGCCACTCTGCCCACTGGGCAGGGAGTTGCGACCTGGTGTGGGGGTGCAGTGCCCAGGGCCGTGCCATTTGCAAGGGTGGGGGTGCTGTGGGACCCCAAGAAGCTGACACTGCTGTCTCTTTCTCCTCCTTCCAGTTCCGCCATAAAAGTGACAACCAGGTGAACAACCGACAGTCTCAGGTGCTGATTGGTAGAGTGTGAGTGTCACAGGGATGGGGCAGTGGCGAGGGGGCCAGGGGCCCTGCAGGTTATGGTATAGGGCAGTGGACAAGCCAGGGCTCCTGTCTGACCCCAGTCCACTGACTCTGCACAGCCTCCGGCAGGAGCAGTGGATGAATGTCCGTGTCGGAGATATCATCAAGTTGGAGAATAACCAATTTGTGGCGGTGAGTGCGACCTTGAGACAGGGAGGGTCCCAGCTGGGTGGTTCATAGTGACTGTGTGATTGTGTGGTGCTGCACCCACTCTGGTTTTATGCTCCTCCATCACCTACCAGGGTGGGGACATCAGGGACTTCTCATCCTGGAAGCTGCATTTAGGTTGGAGAGTTGGAGCCATGTTGGAGCCATGTTTGATCTCTGGGGGTTTGGGTGCTTGGGGCAATGCTGGGCAGGCCTGGGTGCAAAGGATGCACGGGGCTGGGAATGGCCTTTGTGGTGGTTGGTTCCAGGGACCCTGCTGACATCCAGGGGCCTGGAGCTTCCCTGGAGAAAGCATTGTGGAGTCCCAGTGTCGGCACAGCCCTTCACGTGTCTCTCCCAGCAGGCCGACCTCCTCCTCCTCTCCAGCAGTGAACCCCATGGGTTGTGCTACATAGAGACTTCAGAGCTGGATGGGTGGGTGCCCCCGCTCGCCTTGCAGGGCCAGGAAAGGTGGGAGGTGGGAGTGAGAATAGGCTGTGGGCAGGGTGGGAGCTGCCAGGCAGCACCTGTGAAGGCCCTTCCTGTCAGGCTATCCCTAACCTGTGTGTGGTGCTGCCTCCTTGCCTGCAGAGAGACCAACATGAAGGTGCGTCAGGCCATCCCCATCACCGCGGAGCTGGGGGACACCAGCAAGCTGGCTCGGTTTGATGGTGAGTGCCTGTGACCACAGGGCAGCCCCCACATTCCTTCCTCCATTACCCTGGAGAGACCAGGACTAGCCACATGGCATTGTCGTCTTGTGGCTCAAAGTGGATCTCAGGGACCCAGGGGTGGTGCTGGGAGCGCTGGGCTGGAGCTGGCCATGTGGTGAAGGCAAGGCCCATCTGAGCCATCCCCTGCACGCAGGTGAGGTGATCTGTGAACCCCCCAACAACAAGCTTGACAAGTTTGGTGGGACACTGTACTGGAAGGAGAACAAGTACCCCTTGAGCAACCAGAACATGCTGCTACGGGGCTGTGTCGTGCGCAACACAGAGTGGTGCTTTGGCCTCGTCATCTTTGCAGGTGGGCTGAGGCAGCAGCTGCGCTGCACAGAGGTGAGGGAGAGACCCCCCCTGATGCCTTCCTGCTCCCCAGGGCCTGACACAAAGCTGATGCAGAACAGCGGCCGGACCAAGTTTAAGCGCACGAGCATCGACCGGCTGATGAACACACTGGTGCTCTGGGTATGCAGAATGCAGATCCTGGGAGCCCTGGCTCTGGCCCAGTTGGGGCTCTGATGTCCTGTCCTATTCTATCCCCAGATCTTTGGGTTCCTGGTGTGCATGGGAGTGATCCTGGCCATTGGCAATGCCATCTGGGAGCACGAGGTGGGCGTCTGCTTCCAGATCTACTTGCCCTGGGACGAAGGAGTGCACAGTGCCTTCTTCTCTGGCTTTCTCTCCTTCTGGTCCTACATCATCATCCTCAACACTGTGGTGCCCATCTCACTCTACGTGAGGTAGGGCAGGGGCTGAGGGGCTGGGCTGTGGGTGTGTGAGGAATTAGAGATTCCCTCTGGTGGGTGGAGACAGGGATGGAGACCCACAGGCAGAGCTGTGTGTGTGGGGTGAGTGTGGGCTGCTGTCTTGGTGACAGGTCGTGTCTGCCTTCAGGGACACCCCAAGACCTGAGACCCCATGGGTCCCTCGGGGCCCTCCTGGCTGTGTGTCTGGCTGCTCGTCTCTCCCTACCCTGGCTGCACATTGGTTATTTTGCTCTGCCCTCCTGCAGCTCCCAGGCTTCTGTACTGTCCCCTTCTCTCTCTCTTTTAATTTCTCTCTCTTTTCGTTCCCCAGCATGGGTTCTGTCACCCTTAGCCCCGAGGTAAGAATGTGTCACCCCCACCCCTCCCACTAGTTCGTTGCTGTCTGCCCTGGGGGCTGGGGAGGGGATTCGGGGTGCGTAGGTATATGAAATGCCTGGGGAGCCCAGTGGGCTGCCCCCGTGGTGCCAGGCCCTGGCTTGGTGGTGGCTGTTTGTAGGACTGGGAAGGGCACAGGAGCTGGCAAGCAGTGGGGGGCATCCTGGGTGCCGGGGCACCCCGGGCACTAAGGGTCTGGGGTGGGTGTGTGTGCCAGTCGCTGGCTCAGCAAAGTGTGCTGCCCTGCCCCAGTGACACCTGGCCATGCCCCTCACAGCGTGGAGGTGATCCGGCTTGGGCACAGCTACTTCATCAACTGGGACAAGAAGATGTACTGTGCCAAGCGCTGGACGCCAGCCGAGGCCCGGACCACCACCCTCAACGAGGAGCTGGGGCAGGTGGAGTACATCTTCTCTGACAAGACTGGCACCCTCACCCAGAACATCATGGTCTTCAGCAAGTGCTCCGTGAATGGGCACAGCTACGGTGAGTGTCGGCTGCTGGGACCAGGCTGGGGCTGCCCTCAGGGTAGGGGTGCGCTGTCTCCCCTTCCTGCAGACATTTTGGGGCAGTTGTGGGACAAGAGAGCTCAGCTGGAGTGTTGTGGGGCAGCTGCTGCCCTGTGGGCCCCGTGGGTGTGCTTGCTGATGGGTCCTTGTCGTGGTTAACTCCATACCCTGGTTTGCAGGTGATGTGCAGGATGTGCTGGGTCACAAGGCGGAGCTTGGAGAGGTAGGAGTGCCACCGGGTTGGTGCCTGCCCATGCCACGTGCTGCAGGGGGGTAACCCTGTTTCTGCCCCCACCAGAGGCCGGAGCCAGTCAACTTCTCCTTCAACCCCCTGGCGGACCCGCGGTTCCAGTTCTGGGACCCCAGCCTGCTGGAAGCTGTCAAGCTGGGAGACCCCCACGTGCACGAGTTCTTCCGCCTGCTCTCGCTCTGCCACACTGTCATGTCAGAGGAGAAGAGCGAAGGTGGGTGTGGGGTGGGACCTGTCCCTGTGGGGTGCAGGACGCTGGCACTGACCCCCATGCTGTCCCCAGGGGAGCTGTTGTACAAGGCACAGTCCCCAGATGAGGGAGCACTGGTCACGGCTGCCAGAAACTTTGGCTTCGTGTTCCGGTTCCGCACGCCCAAGACCATCACGGTGCATGAGCTGGGTCAGGCCATCACCTACCAGCTGCTGGCCATCCTGGACTTCAACAACATCCGCAAGCGCATGTCTGTCATCGGTGAGGTCCTGGGCAGGCACAGGGGCTGTGGGACTGGGAAGGCCACGTGGGGCTGTGGCGCAGGGCTTGGTGTGGTGTGCTGGGACTAATCCCATGTTAATGGGGATGTGAATGGAGACATTGGCAGGGTGATGGCTCGGGGTCCTGCTCCTGCACCGCTCAGCCAGGCATCTTGTCTCCTGCACCCTGCAGTCCGCTGTCCCGAAGGCAAGATCCGGCTGTACTGCAAAGGTGCTGACACCATCCTGCTTGAGAGGCTGCACCCTGTCAACCAGGACCTGACCAGCATCACCACCGACCACCTCAATGTGTGTGGGGCAGGGTTCTGGGGGCAGGGTTCTGCAGGCAGGGTCGGGAGGGAAGAGGGGCTGCCTGGGAGTGCCAAGCCATGTTTGTACCTTGTCTGAGGAACACTATCTGGTGACACCTCAGGGTCTGCCAGCACACCCAGCTCTGATCACTTGCAGGAGTACGCTGGTGAGGGGCTGCGAACGCTGGTGCTGGCCTACAAAGACCTGGAGGAGAGCTACTACAAGGACTGGTCTGAGCGGCTGCGCCGAGCTGGCAGTGCCCCTGAGGCCCGTGAAGATCGCCTGGCTCGGCTCTACGACGAGGTGGAGCACGATATGATGGTAGGTGAGCTGGGAGCTGAGGAGTGGATGGTGGCTGGGCACAGCCCCTGCTCACTCCTGCCTGTTTGGGTTCCCCAGCTGCTTGGAGCGACAGCTATTGAGGACAAACTGCAGCAGGGAGTCCCTGAAACCATTGCCATTCTGACGCTGGCCAACATCAAGATCTGGGTGCTGACAGGGGACAAGCAGGGTGAGGCACAGCTAGAGTGAGGTCTGGGCTGGCTGGCGATGAGGATGTTTATGGTTGGATTTCACCTGCCTGGGGGGTGGTGGGGTGGACACTCTCTCCTGAGTGGACCCTGCTCAGCCCCTGGTTTCCTGTCCCCAGAAACAGCTGTGAATATCGGCTACTCCTGCAAGATGCTGACAGATGACATGACAGAGGTGTTCGTGGTCACAGGCCACACTGTGCTGGAGGTGCGAGAGGAGCTAAGGTGAGGGTTAGGGGGCAGAGGACATACGTGGGGTCAGTGTGGGGCACAGCTATGACTGGGGGAGCTGAAGATATGGAAGGTCCCTGAGCTGGGGCCCCAAGCCCCCAATGCCTTCTGTCTCCTCAGGAAAGCCCGGGAGAAGATGATGGATGCATCACGGTCTGTGGGCAACGGCTTCTCCTACCAGGAGAAAGTCTCTTCCTCCAAGCTCACCTCTGTGCTGGAAGCCATTGCAGGAGAATACGCTCTAGTCATCAATGGGCACAGCCTAGTAAGGCCCTGGGAGCACCAGGCAGGACAGGGCCCTGTGCCCAGATGCGGGCTGTGACCTCACTGTCCCCTGCTCTCTTTGCAGGCCCACGCACTGGAGGCAGACATGGAAGTGGAATTCCTGGAGACAGCGTGTGCCTGCAAGGCTGTCATCTGCTGCCGTGTCACACCGCTGCAGAAAGCCCAGGTGGTGGAGCTGGTGAAGAAGTACAAGAAAGCTGTGACCTTGGCCATTGGGGATGGGGCCAACGACGTCAGCATGATCAAGAGTAAGGCCTGGGGCCTGGGGGACCATGGGAGGGACAGGGCCACCCTTGCACCATCCTGGGGCCTATGGCAGCCTCTGTCCTCACCCCTCTGTGCCCCACAGGAACACAGGTCCTGTGCTGGGGGTACCACCCTTGCACCCTGTGCTCCTGGCAGCCCCCTCCTCACTCCAGTCTCTCTTTCCTCTGCAGCTGCCCACATCGGGGTGGGCATCAGCGGGCAGGAGGGCATCCAGGCCGTACTGGCCTCCGACTACTCCTTCTCCCAGTTCAAGTTCCTGCAGCGCCTGCTCCTGGTGCATGGGCGCTGGTCCTATCTGCGCATGTGCAAGTTCCTTTGCTACTTCTTCTACAAGAACTTTGCCTTCACCATGGTCCACTTCTGGTTTGGCTTCTTCTGCGGCTTCTCAGCGCAGGTGGGTTGGTGGGTCCTTGCGCTCAGAGCTGGAGGGGGTTTGCCTGCAGGACCCCTTGGTTTGAAAGCATGTTCTGGTCCTTGGGCTTCCCATGGGGACTTATCCTGAGCCAGCAGGCACAGCCTGAGATCCAGTGTGCAGTGGGTGCGAGGAGCCCATGTCAGGGTGGGCAACCCCAGGGGGCTGGAAGCAGCTCTCCTGTCCCTGCAGCTGTGAGCACATGGACTTGTGGGCTGGCTGGGGCACAGGGTGGGCAGGTATTGTGCCCACCCTGAAGGCTCTGTTCCATGCAGACTGTGTATGACCAGTACTTCATCACACTGTACAACATTGTCTACACGTCGCTGCCCGTGCTTGCCATGGGTGTCTTTGACCAGGTAAGGTGGGGGGCAGTGAGAGGGTCCCTGGGTGTGTGAGAAGCTGGCCCCCTCTCCCTCGTGCCCCCACTGTGGAAAGAAGGGCTGCCTGGGTGCCCAAGTCAGGCTGTCCTTGTTCCTCTGTGGACTGTAGCCTGCCTGGGGCTAAAGAGCATCCCATTCCCCCAGGATGTGCCAGAGCAGCGGAGCATGGAGTACCCCAAGCTCTACGAGCCTGGGCAGCTGAACCTGCTCTTCAACAAGCGGGAGTTCTTCATCTGCATTGCCCAGGGCATCTACACATCTATCCTCATGTTCTTCATCCCCTACGGCGTCTTCGCTGACGCCACCCGTGATGACGGCGCCCAGCTGGCTGACTACCAGTCCTTCGCCGTCACCGTCGCCACCTCCCTTGTGATTGTTGTCAGTGTGCAGGTAGGGATGGGGCTGCTGAGCCCCAGTTGCTTAGGGCACCTCAGGCATCCCCTGAGTCCTGCCTCCTCGTGCATCCCCCCCACTAGATAGGGCTGGACACGGGATTCTGGACGGCCATCAACCACTTCTTCATCTGGGGCAGCCTGGCTGCCTACTTCGCCATCCTCTTCACCATGCACAGTGATGGTCTCTTTCGAATGTTCCCCAACCAGTTTCGCTTTGTGGGTGAGTCCCTGGGGGGTTGCCCTATGCCCCCCAACCCAGCAGGGTGCTGCCCCAGTCTAGCTCTCACTGGACTCGTGCTCCACCCCAGGTAACGCACAGAACACCCTGGCCCAGCCCACGGTCTGGCTGACCATCGCACTCACCACTGTGGTCTGCATCATGCCCGTTGTGGCCTTTCGCTTCCTCAAGCTCGACCTCAAACCTGAACTCTCAGACACGGTGAGAGTGCGTGGCTGTGGGAGTGGATGTGTGGTCCTCTCCCTACCCCTGATTCTGACCCTGTCTCTGTGTCCCAGGTGCGCTACACTCAGCTGGTACGGAAGAAGCAGAAGACACAGCACCGGTGCATGCGGCGCGCGGGGCATGTGGGCTCACGCCGCTCCGGCTATGCCTTCTCCCACCAGGAGGGTTTTGGGGAGCTCATCATGTCTGGCAAGAACATGCGGCTGAGCTCCTTGGCACTCTCCAGCTTCGCCTCCCGCCCCAGCACCAGCTGGATCGAGACCCTGCGGAAGAAGAAGGGCTGTGAGGCCGGCGGTGCCGGCAGCCCTAGTGGTGCGGCTGACAAGACTTTCAAGGTGTGAAGCTGGAGGGTCACATCCCTTCTGGTGCAGCTGGGCCTGCTTCCTCTCCCCCTTCATTGTGGGGTCCCATGGTGGGAGCAGAGGTCATGCGAGAGGTGGTGCTGAGGTTTGAAGGAGTCTGGACTGACACACTGTAGCCAAAACTATACTCTCCCTCCTTGGGGCAGGCAGACAGACAGACTGACCTCGTCCTCAGCAGTCCCCATTTGCTCTTCCGTCAGTATTCACCTCCACCAAGCGCCCCATCACACACGAATGTATCATGCCAGAGGTGCAGGGGTCTGGGGGGCCTGTGGCCCCCTACCAACTCCTCACCCACGTGTCTTCTTTTTATACAAACAAAGGAAAAAAAGACCCGCAAAAAAATAGCAACCAGAAAAACGCAAAACCAAACAAAAAAAAAGGGAAGGAAAAACTCTCCGAGGTTACAGAGCGACTTGTTTCTTGCCGGGGTAAGGAGAGAGCGGGGTGGGGGAGGACGGTGGCCCTCCCTGTCCCCCCGCCTCGGGGTGCCCCAGGACGGCGGTGCCGGATGGGAAAGGGGAAGCGTCCCGCGCTGCAGGGACCGGGGTGTTGGCGACTGCCGTGATTCACTCCCACGCGGGCTCTTGCGCAATCCTTGGCCTCTGCTTCCTCCCTGCTCCTCGCCAGCTCCCGCGGGACGGAGCGCTGCTGGGCTGTGGATGGGCACGGGGGGACCCCCCGGTGTCTCGGAGTGTTTGGGGTCCCGGGACCGCGATACCAAAGAGGAGCCTGTTGAGGCGGGTGTTGGCGAGGGCTGGAAGGGGCTCGGGGGCTCTTTGGGGTCATTTCGGGGCGGGGGGCGCGGATCGGGGTGGATAATTTATTACGCGTTTCTGTGTGGCGGAATTGTATCATTTTATGGCTCCACTGAGAAAAAAGTAACCAAAACCAGCTCTTTTTTTTTAATTTAAAAAGAAAATACTGTTCTGAGCAGCTTCTGCCGTGTGCTGTGTCCGGGGGAAGTGGGAGGTGGGAGGGGGCGGGCCGGTGCCGCCCCCGCCCCCCGCGCACGTGCCGCCCCCGCCGGTTTCACAACCGCGGCACCGGCGGCTCCGCCGATGTTTTCCTGCACGGGACAGGGCGCATGGCGCGGTCGCTGGCGCCGCTGCTGCTCCTCCTCCTTCGCCTCCTCCTCCTCGGGTTCGCCGCCGCTGGACGGCCCTGCGGCCCCTCCGGTGAGTGCGACCTGCACAGGTCAGCGTGGGAGGAAAAGCAGGTGGGGACCCCCCGAGCCTCTCCCGGTACCGGGGCCCCGTGGGTCTGCGCACGAGGAGGAGATCCATGCGTTCCCTGCCTGCTCCGGGGGAGCCGGGGAGTGGGAATGCCGGGGGTGCTGGGGGGGGCGGTTAGGGTCGGGTACTGGGACTGGGGCCCGTGTCCCGAGGGCCGTGTCCTGGGTGGTGGATGGGTGCTGTGTCCTGGGTGCTGTGTCCTGGGTGCAGGGTGAGTTCCCAGCAGCCGCAGCCAAAGGGAACAGCAGGTCCATGCCGGCCGTTGACCTTTGGAGGGAGACCAGGCCTGAGCGGGGCCGGGAGCCAGCGCTGCGGCTTAACCCCTCCGGCACCAGGCACGCACGCAGCGACCCCCGGGGCCCCGCTCCCGCCTGCCACCCTCCCTGAGCCACACCTTCCACTGCCAGACCCCTCAATACACATCGTGTGCTCTGGTGCCCATCCCTGTGGCGGTGCTTGGGGTCTGGTGCCCCACTCCACGGGGAGCCGCTGCCACTCTCTCCAGCTCAGTGCCTTGACTCTGAGCAGTCATTGGATATGGGGAGCAGGTGGTGGGGTGTCCCCCTCGCCTGATGACACTCACTGTGCCTGAGCTCTCCTCTGCATCACCTGACCCCCTCTCGTCCCCACAGGACTGTCCCGGGACATGGTGTTGGGCCGCCTGGGAGCCAACATCACTCTGACCTGCCTGGATGAGGTGCCTGCCAACCTCACGGTGTCGTGGCAGGTGGAGGAGAGGGGAGCAGCAGTGCCGGGGAGCCGCGGGCGGCGGCTGCCAGAGGGCAACGTGTTGGTCCTGCGGTGGCTGCGCTACGAGGACTCGGGGCGCTACAGCTGCTCCGCGGGGAGCCGCCGGCTGCGCTCCCTGCGACTGCTGGTGGAAGGTGGGTCCACGCTGGGGTGGGGATGTCCCTGGGAGCATCACCCACCATGGCCCCTGTCCCCCAGCACATCCTTGCCTTGCAGAGCCCCTCGAAATGCCACGAGTCTCCTGCTACCGGCGGAGCCATGACAAGGATATCCTGTGTGAGTGGCCACAGCAGACAAAGCCATCCCCAGGGACACGGGCAATGCTCTGGGTGAAGCGGAGGTGAGCACTATCACTGCATCCACCATGGGCTGGGACCCCATGGCACAGAATGTGTCCCTCCACATGGACCCTTTCCCCAGGGCTACCTGGGATCCCATTGCTCAAGATGCTTCCCTCCCTGCAGACCCTTTTCCCTAGCAGCTACTGGGGCCTGAGACACCCACAGCATGGGATGTGTTCCTTCCCCATGGACCTTTCCCCGGTGGTGCCTGGGACCCCAGTGCATAGGCTGTCCCCCCTGGTCTGGTGTGTGCCACAGACCCCACTGAGCTGTGGCCCCACAGGTTTGTGGCTGAGAACGCCACAGAGCAGCGGTGCCGCTACTTCTCCAAGGCGCGGAAGTTTGTTTGCCGGTTGAAGGTGCCACCTGGCACCGAAGACACCAAACATCTCGTGGTGTCCACGTGTGTCAGCAACAGTGCCAGCGGGTTGGCTGGTGAAGACAAGATCATCACCCTCAGCAGTGTCTGTGAGTGCTGCCCCTCTTGCCAGGGGCCAGGGTGGCTGAGGGCAGAGTACCAGGCCCTGAGCCCCCCTTTCCCCATCAGTGAAGCCGGATCCCCCCCTCAATGTGACGGTGGAGGCACTGGACAATGCGCCCCAGTGGCTGCGGGTCAGCTGGTCCTACCCCTTGTCCTGGGACTCGCGTTTCTACTGGCTCCGCTTCCAGGTCCGCTACCGCCCTGAGCCTGCCCCAGCCTTCATGGAGGTGAG
Organism: Pithys albifrons albifrons; assembly: GCF_047495875.1. Classification (NCBI taxonomy): domain Eukaryota; kingdom Metazoa; phylum Chordata; class Aves; order Passeriformes; family Thamnophilidae; genus Pithys; species Pithys albifrons. Next base: position 1,712,774 of record NC_092487.1, read on the forward strand.
ACCCCGCTCCCCAGAATGGAGCTGTGTCTGGTCCCTGGCCAGGCTGTCCCCTAGCCCTGTCTCCCCTCTAGGTGGTTCAGGTGATGACAACGCGGCTGGACATTCGTGATGCGTGGCAGGGGACAAGGCATGTGGTGCAGGTGAGGGCACAGGATGAGTTCGGCCACGGCGCATGGAGCGAGTGGAGTCAGGAGGCTGTGGGCACCCCCTGGACAGGTATGAGGGGGATGTGAGGCCCTGAGGCTGGAGGCTCTGCTTGGGGTCCCCCCACACCTCATACTCCCCCCTCATCTTGCAGATCCCAGAGACTTCACCTCTGAAATGGGACCTTTCACCTCACAGGTAGGGATGGCCTCAGCCTCTGGGGCTACAACATACTCCTGTCCCTGTGTGGGACAAGGGGACACCAGGGCATGGAGGCTGCCCTATCCCATTTTGCACCCCCACTTTCTTTTGCAGTTCCCTGTGGAAGATGGCAGCTCTGGGGTGACACTGCCCTCTGAGCTCTTCAGGGAGGACCGTGCTGGTGGTGAGAAGGGGCTCCTGGGTTGGGGGTGAGGGGCTGGGACACCCAGGTCCCTCATTCACGCAGTGAGCCCATCTGTTCTCTCTGTGGCAGGGTCTGTCATGGAACCCAGCACCCACCCCGTGGCATCCCCCTATGCCTTCCTGGTGGCCGGAGGCAGCCTACTCCTAGGCACTGCACTCTTTGTTGGCATCGTGGTGAGGTGAGCGCTGTGGGTGCCAGGCCCGGGGGGCTCTGTCTGTCCCCCCTGACCTGGAGCCTCTCTGCCCTTGCAGATACAGACAGACGTGGACAGGCAGGCAACAGGGGACCAAGCCTGAGAGTGAGGGGCAGCACATGCTGGTCCCCCTGGGCCTCCCCAGTCCCCCACGCAGTAACACACCCCTGCTCTCACACCCCACCCCCACAGCCCCAGGAATGCTCCACATCACCCATTCGGACTGTTCCTCCTCAGGGCAGTAGCCAGGGGTTGAATGTGCTGGCAGATGCTTGGGGATTGGATGGGGGTCACTTGGCCCAGGGTTCTCAGGGCTGTGATGTGGTTCTGGGAGCAGCTCCCCCCTACTATCCAGTGGCTCTGTGGCTGGGAGCAGCCTCTGAGGATGGGGATCAGTGCCACCCTCATGGAGAAGCAGCTTGGCGGGGGGCCCAAAGTGGGTCCTGAAGGGCACCTTCAGGGCCATGGCCAAGCTGGGGTGGCTGGTGGTGACGGCACTGGAAGCACGGCTGTGCCGGAGCGTGGGAACAGGCCCAGGGCCAGGTCTAGGGATCCCACAGGGAATGGCCTGGTCCCTGCAGTGCCACGGGGGTCGGGGAGGGGGGTGGTGGCCTGGCTGGATCAGCCCCATACCTCTGCTCTGGTTCCCCTGGGGCTCCTTTTTAAAGCATATCTTGGGGAAATAGGACAACGTGACTCCAATAAATGCTTTGGATTTGTACTGGAATGGGTGCTGGGATGGGCGTAATGGAGGTGTCGCTGCAGACCCCCCCTTGCCTGAGAGAGGCTTCAGCATGGGAGGGTGAGACTGGGCTATGTACCCCCAGTCCATGCACCTTCTGCCTTGCTGTGCCCCCTAACTGCATCTTGCCACCAGTGCCTCCCAGGCTGTCCCCCTTGTGCTGTGCACTGCCCCATGCTACAAATCCCACGCCACAAGCTCCCAGCCCATGCCTCCTCTGCTGTGCAGTGCCCACCCCACTCTGGGTTGTGCAACGCTCTGGGGAGCTGCAGCTGCACCCGGGCAGGAAACCACAGCGTAAGGGGAGCGGGTGCTCAGGCACCCTGGGGACAGCGTTCCCCTTCCCCTCCGCTGGCCCCCTGCTATAAAAAGCCTGGCAGGATGCAGATGTGTGGCTGGCGGAGCCCCAGTACCCCTGGCCCCCAAAACTATGGTGACTCCTGCTGGCACCAGCCCCATCCCAGCCCTCCTGGACCACTGGCCCTTCTCAGCCAACAGGTTTATTTTACTACATCGATACATGTCCCAGTCTTGCTGTGTTCGCTCACCCCAGGCGCCTGGGCAGCCCTGTGGCCTGTCAGCCCTGGCACAGGACAGTCAGGATTCATCCTGGCAAATGGCCGACAGTCCTGCTGGAGTCCAGGAGCAAGGTCCCTGCCAGACTGGGGACACGACAGAGGGCTTCTCCCTGGGCACATGACCAGCACTGTGGCCACACCCTGCCCCATGCGACGGGTTGGGGTCGCAGGCCAGTCTGGGGGACATCAGCAGGCACTAATGCAGCTTGCAGTGGACAGGGTGCAGCAGGGCCATGTGCTCGGCCCCCTTGAATGGCAGCTTCTCCGTCGAGTAGTAGTGCACAACCTCGGGGATGCTGGCGAAGACACCGCTGGCCTGGCTGAGTGTGTACTTGTTGTCCTTGGTCTGGGCCACGATGATATGGACGCAGCCCTGGCTGGTCCTGGGCAGCCAGCGGGCATCAGCGTTGCCGCCAGCCCCCCGGCGCCCGCCTGCCCCGCGGCCGCATCCACCCCTGTTTGTTCCCGTCCTGCTCTGATTGTTTCAGCTCCAGGGGCTCCACTTCCTCAGGAAGGAAACGCCACTGGTGCTCCTGACAATGTGCCGGGGAGGGGTACACGGCAACCCCCGCCCCCCCGCCCCAGTGCCACTGCAGGATGCCCGAGTCCCCCCGTGGACCTGGGGGTGCCGTCCCCTGGGATCTGGGTGCTCCCTCCCCATCAGGGCTCTGGTGTGAGCAACCGGGGAGGTTGCTGACACAGCATCTCCCAGCGTGGGACACCCCGCATCCCCCCAGGGTGGGCCCCCTCCGCGACCGGGCCCCCCTGCCGCTGTGTGGCACCCCGACACTCACTTGAGCGCAATGGAGTACTTGCCGCTGCCCGTCTCGCTGGTGCGCACCAGGTATCCCGCCTCCCGGCAGGGCTGCAGCCGGCTCTCCGCCTCCGCCCGCGTGATGGCCCCGTGGTACCAACTGTGGGGGGCACACCGGGAGCGGGATGCTGAGCCACGGCAAAGCCCTGGGCACCCACCCCCCTCGCTCCCGTTTCTCACACATGGCTTGGCCGCACAACTCACGGCTGTTTCTCCAGTGCCAGGGCAGGGTCCACCCGCTCCCCCTCGCTGTGCTCGGCCCCCGCCGGCTTCAGCATCTTGGGGGTCCAGCTCTTCTGACGCAGATGCTGCCGCAGTGTCTCTTCCTTGGGACGCTCTGAGCCCTCAAACTGGACTGGGGGGGATGAGATGTGAGCCTCCAAAACCCCTTTTAGGACACCTCCACTTCCAGTCCCCATTCCTTAGTTCTGTGCCTATCCTCAGCCCCATCCCCTTCCCCACCCCCAGTCCCATCCCCTTCCCCACGCCCAGTCCCATCCCCTTCTCCATCCATGTGCCTGTCTCCATCTGGTCCAACCCCATGAAAAGGGCTATTTTCAGCTACATCAGAAGATTGCTCAGAGCCCCATCCAACCTGACCTTGCAGGCGTCTACTACCCCTCCAGGCAACCTCACCACGCTCAGCACACAAAATTTTTTATATCTAATCTAAATTGCTCCTTATAGTTTAAAACCATCCCCTCTTGTCCTGTGGTGACAAGCCCTGCTAAAATGTCTGTCCCCATTCTTGCCTCTATTGCCATCCCCATTCCCATCCCGTGCCTGTCCCATACCTGACAGTGCTTTGACAATCTGCTCTTTCTTCCACTCCCAGGGCTGCTCGTACTCTCCTGCCGGGCGCTCGTCGTTCTCGGGCAGGCGCCCATCACCGGCCCTCGCCCTGCGCTCCGGGGTCCCCCCGGCCACCCCCTCCGCAGGCTCATAGGGGGTGTCGTAGAGCTGTGGGCCCTTCCCTGCCACCTCCTTGCCCCCCAGCCGCTTGGCCGGCTCCAGTTTGGCACCCCCCTCCCCGGACTCGCCAGGACCGTCCAGCAGCAGGATGGCTTTGACCAGGGGGTCCTTGGAGCCCCGCCGACGGATTTCTGTGGGGAAGAGGGATGGTGGGTCAGGAAGGAGACTGGGAGCCCCCTGAGACCCCCCCTACTCCCAGTACTAGCCCTTGGGGAGGGATGTGCACGGGGGACCCCATGCTGGGAACGCCCCACTGGGAACCAGCTTGGGAGGAGCAGGAGCAGGAAGGGGCCCATCCTCGTGGCGCCGGGGCTGCTGTCGCGGTCCCGAGGCCGCTGGCGCCACAGGCACGGACCAGCGGTGGGGCCAGCGGGGCTCGGCAGGGCAGGATGCTGTGCCCAGCTGGAGCTCGGCCGCGGGGAGACTGCCCTGGGGGCTCAGCCCTGCTGGCCCCCCAGTTCTCCCCACGGCGCCGGTCTCCGCCAAACAGCCTGGGCTGCCCCGCACGGAAAAAAACCATCAGCAGCAAATCTTTTATTTCCAGCTTCCGGCCCAGTCAGTTCCTGTTGTTGTGGCCAGCTGGACAGTCGCCATGCCGGCCGGGGGGTCGCTAGCTGGGGGGCACGGCCACGGGGGAATCCTGGGGGACGGTGCCCCCACCCTGGGATGGCTGGGGGGCACTGAGGGCTTTGCGCTGGCCATATGCGCCTGTCAGACGGTGGCAGCGGGTCATGGCAGCGGTCAAGGGGCTGGCGGGCACGGGTCAGTGTCCGGCCTTGCTCCCACTCCTTATCTGGCCCCGCGCAGTCGCAGGAAGCGGCGAGCAGCTTTCCTGTTCCCGGAGCCTCCCGTGCCGGGTGGCTCCGAGGGCTGCTGTGCACTCCCGGCTGGGGAGTGGTGCCAGCTGTGGTGCCGTGGCATGACTTGACCTGGCACGTACCTGTGATCATCTGCTGGGCATCGTAGGGCTCCATGTACCCATCATTCTCCCCCAGGCGCTCGGCGTCCCGCTGCCCCTTGGTGCGTTTGGCATCATAGGGGTCAGCGTAGTCCTCCAGGATGATGACCTGAGGAGGGGACGGGCACTGCTGGCCTCAGGGCGCCGGCAGGGATGCCACTGGCAGGGAGCCAGGCAGAGAACAGGGCCACTGGGCTCCCCAGGGGAGGATGGCGGCTCATCTGGATTAAACGGAGCCATGCCACAACTCCAGGAGGGTGCACCCAGTGGCACTTTTGAGTGGGGGTATTGTCCATCCCTGCGTGCCTCAGTGGTGGGGAGGACCCTTTTGTGTGACAGCAACGCGCCTCCCCCACCCCCAGCCCTGCGACTGCCTCCCTCTCCCCCAAAGGCTGTGCGGGGTGAAAGCTTCCCAGGAAAGCTTCACATCAGCCTTTTTTCCACCAGCAGCCGAGCGCTGGGGTCAGGGTAGGATGGGACGTGGGGGGCGAGATGAGGCAGTCCGGCCACCCCTCTCACCCTCACCCTCACCAGGCTGATGAAGGGCCGTTGGGATGAAGGCTGCTTTGAAGGGATTTGAACGTAGTGGAACCGAGCGGGATGAAAGGCCGGAGTCAGCGGGTTAATGAGTCCGAGCCCAACGCAGTTCAAGCTGCCAGCCCCGTGCGCTCCCCCAGCGCGCCGCCCCCCACGCCCCGCTCCCGGTCCCTGCCTTACCGTCTCTGTCTTGGGGGTCTTTCCCTTGTCCTGCTCGGGGCCGGGCAGGCCAGCGGGCGCGGGGCCAGGGTATCCCTTCCCGTTCTTCTCGGGAGCCTCCACTTTGATGAGGCGATTGATGTAGGTGCCGCAGGTTTTGGGGGGTCCCTCCGGCATCCCCCCCTCCGCTCGAGAGTTCTTCCGCATCTTCCCAGTGGCAGCTTGGAGCAGACCCTGCAGGTTGTCCCGGGACAGCCGGCTGCCCCCTTCCTTGCCACCCCCGGCCGCCCGGCAGCCCCCCAGCTCAGCGGTTGAATTCTTGCGGCTCTTCCCAAGGCTGCCGCTTCCCGGCCGAGCCCTTTCTGAAACCGTCTTCAGGTTGGATGGGAACTCCTTGAACCACTTGGCCGCCATGGGGCCGGGCAGGTGCAGGTGCCGCCGCCCTGCCGGGGCTCTCGCCACCCCCGCGGCCGCCCCGCCGGCTCAGGGCCGGCTCAGCCGGGGGCACCGGGCAGCTCGGCCACCTCCAGCCCCGGAAACGGGATCCTGTGCGGCCGGGGGCCAGCCCGGGAGGGGGGATGCGGGCCGGGGGGCCGGGGCCTTCGTGGGGGGCTCCAGGCGCCCTTCGCCCCCGCGGAGACAGCCGGTGGGTCCCCAGGGGTGCCGGCTGCCGGGGCCCGGGGAAGGGACCGCGGCCCCTCGGGGATTCCTCGCCCCTCGGAAGGCGGCCGGGGGGGCCGGACTGTCCGCTCCAGCAGCGGGTCGGGTCGGGGGGTCTCGCCCGGCGTCGGGGGGATCCGGCCGAGGCAGTCCCGGGGCGGCTCTGGGGGTCCCGCGCCCCCGGGGACGGGGCCCGGGGAGTCTCTCCGTGCTCCGGAGGGGTCGAGCAGCCGGGGGGTCCCGTCGCGACTCCTCGGCGGGGCCCGTCTCCGGGGGCGACGGGGCTGCGGCGGGGTCAGGCCGGCCCGGGGGGCCCCATGCGGCGGCGGCGGGACGGGCCGAGCCGGGCCGGGGCCGGAGGGGCCGGAGAGGTTGGTGGGGCCGGCTCTCCCCGCCCAGATCCGGAGGGGGCGGCCCCGGGGAACGGCGAGGCACCGGCCGGGCAGGCTGTCCCCCGGCCCCGACGGACTCGGGGAGCCGTGTGAGGACACGGCAGCGTTGGTGAGGGTTCCATCCCGATGGGGCTGGGGCATCTCAGGACCCTCTCCCGCTCATGGGATGACCCTGCACACGGAACCCACGGACGGGCTCTGCCTCTGGAGCCCCGCGCAGAGACGGCACGGACAGCACAGGATAGGCCCTGGGCATGGACTCTGAGTGCAGCCTGGGCATGGACCCAAAGGACCTTATGGATGGAATTAATGGACCTTATGGGTGGGATCTGAGCATGGGTATTATGGATTAAACTGGGCATCGACCCTATGGATGAAGACTGTGCACAGTCCCAACATGCACAGCCCCCCATGCCCAGCCTGCCGGGGCACAAGCACAGCGCCAGTGCCCTCTCAGCTGCCGCAGCCGTGGTTCACATCACACCAGCCAAGAGCTACTTCTGGCTGTGCTGGCACCTTGCCGGAAAAGCCTGGCTGAGTCCAGTGGTTTGGCTCCGTGCCTGGCTGCACAGCGCCGGCAAGGCGCTCACCCATCCTTTTGCAACAGCAGGGAGAGAGGAGAGGGCTTTACAGGTAAAATTGCTCCTCTAGTCCCCAGGATGGGAGTTTGAGCTCAGAACATAAGCTCCTCTTCTGTGCAGGAGCTGGAGAACATTCCCATGGATCATCCACCTCCTCCCACTCTGCCCTGGGGGATTCTGTTGCTTTGAGGGGTTGCTGGGAGAACAGACCCCAACCAGCAACGTGCTGCCCACATCCAAGTGCAGGGAGGTGCTGGGTGCTGACACTGCCATAGGAAGTGATGGCAATATCCTTGCTGGCACTGCTGGGCAGGATGTGCCTCACAGTGATGGGATGCCACTGGCAGGCTGGTGCCTGAACTGCTGGTGGGATCTCAGCTGGCTTCAGCTTCAGCTTCTCAAGGTCAAGGAAAACTCCTCTTGCCTACTGGTAAACATGGGTGCCAGTTCCTTTGCTTTCCTCATCAAACTTAAGTCTCCCTCAATCTTTATGGGCCTTCAACAGGACAGACATGCAGACAGCACCGTCTCAGTGTTTTGGTGCTGCATTGGCATTCCCGGTGACATGCCACCCACCAGCTCCCTTTGGGAAGTGTCTCCCCCATGCCCTCATCCTCTGCCAGCTCCTGCAGAGGAGGGCTTTGGGAGTGCCTTTGGCAGTGGTGACAGATGGCACCATGCACCTGCTTCCCCGAGAAGACAAAACAAGCGCTGAGCCAGAGCAGTGGCGGCGAGCGTCAAACCTGGCTTGAAGTGGAACAGGCCTTTGCTGTGGCAGGTGCGAACAACCAGGACTGGCAGACACCTGGCAGACACCGCCTCATGCTGCTCCTGCTGTGCTTCCAGCCTCGATGCCTGCCAGGTCAGCATTCCACTGACAGACTGTTCTGCAGGGCCCTCTTCGGTTCTGCTCATCTCAGCCTGGAAAGCTGCCAGGATTTGGAAGCATGAGCCCATGGGCTCTCCCAACCAACTCAGTGAACTCAATCCCAATCCAACACCATTGCTGGGCTCAGCAGAGCAGACCCCACCTCACCAAAGAGAAACCATCACAAATTTTAAACCTTCATTAAACTGGCTTAACACCCTCCCCAGCAGGTTCCTGAGCTAAAGAGGAGCAGAGAACAGCTACCTCCAGCCACTAGCCCAGGTACTGGAAACAGGGTTGGGGAGGGCCCAGATTTCTGAGAGGTCCTGGTCAGGGGTGAAGGACACAGGGCAGAGCTGCTCAGCACCACAAACCCCCTGGTCCTTCAGCAAAGCACCTAAAAATAGTCCCCAGCTGATGCCAGAGCTGCTCCCACAGCCATCAATAATCCCCCTCCTACAGCATCTTTTTTATTCCAAGGCACTGAGCAGGGCAGGGGACCAGCTGCTGAAGTAGATAATGGAGTTCTGAGGCTCTTTGATTTTCTAATAACTTTTATTCAAACACAGTGAATTAATACCCATCGTCTCAGCTTTGACACTAGTGCGTCAGCTCTGCCCTCCAGCCGAGGACATAGCCCAAGTTAGAGCAGCTCTGACACCCAGATCTCCTTCCAGCAGAATCAAGACAGAGCTGGGGGGATTCGAGGCAACAGGCCACAAATGCAGCAACACCATCCGCAGAGGGCTGGAGCACTGAGGGGAGCAGGAACCACAGCCTGAGCAAGGGAAGTAAAATAAACCACCACAGAACCAGGTGCTTGCTGCCATAGCAGGTCCTGGTCAGAGCAGTGCCCACACTCCCCTCCCTGCAGCAGTTTGCATTCACAGCACAGCAGGGACTGGGACGAGGGGCTCAGCCTCCACAAGTGGCTCGTGGGGAGAAAGAGGACAAAGGGCTACAGCTCCAAGCTGGGCATAGCTGGGCCTCTGCTCATCTCACTGCTTGGCAAGAGGACAGAGAGAAGTGGGGGGGAGGGGCTGGGCAGCACTGGGGTGCACCCACAACCCCCTCATATGGGAGAGGACAGCCCCACAGACCTTCCCCACTGCTTCAAGTTGTGAGTTTGCAGTTTATAAAGAGAAAAGCTGGGTTTGGCCAAGGGCAGACGGGGCAGAAACCCTGCTCCCTTACTGTCAAAAGAGAAAAGGGCTTTTCTTCTTCAAGGCAGCTGCTCTCATCCTTCCTGCAAGGCTTGGGCCCACTGTGGGCAGGGTTCACAGGGCACAACCCACCCAGCAGCAGCTTGGAAAAAATTAGTTAGACCAGCACTCTCAAATTAACAAACTGTAATTTTTCTCCAAAGATACATTTTCCATACACATCCATCATACACTGTAACAAAAAAAAGCAGTGTACATGAAATAAGAAAATAAATTAAATCCATAGCATAGGTAAGGAGGACGCTCTAGACTGGAGTAGAGTTGAAAGTTTCCAGCGATACAAGAGGCTTGAGTTTGTTTTAACAAGAATGCCTGCTAGCATGGGCCCAGCAAGTGTTCTGGGTCAGTCCAACTCCTTGAACAGTTTTATTTAGAGTTTTGAACAGCCAGTATTGTCCTGCAACAGGCAGAGCTATTACATCCTGGGAGAAAGCCAAAAGGCATCAGTAAGATCCAAGTAGAGCATCCAGAGGATAATCAGATTGGTCCTGCAGCATCCGCACTACCCATCCTCCTTGGGCGGTGTGTACCAGCCTGGAAAGGAGAGAGATCCATGAGGGAGGAAGCTGCATGGGCAGTGGGAATCTGTGTCTGGAAAAGCTGCCCAAAGCAGCCATGTCTCGCTTCCAAAGGGCCACATCTCCCTGATTACCAGGAGGCTTTCCCTCTGGGTTACTTCCTGTCACCACATGAACAATCACAGAATTGTTTAGGTTGGAAAAGACCTCTCGGATCCTCAAGTCCAAGCATTCAGTGAGGTGCAGCCTCTGGTGTCCAGCACTGGGCATCGGGGAGGGCAGCAGAACCCTGCAGCCACACTGCAGCATTACAGTGGCTGCCCCTGCCCCCAGGTCACCTCCACACTTGGAGCAGGATAAAGCTCAAGAAACTTGTTTGGGGAGCCCAAATGAGCAAAGGGAAATGCACACCCTCTCCCTCAGCCCTTACCATTCTTCTCATGGATCTGAACCAGGGACTTGTAGGACTGCTGTGCTCTTGTCAGGCTGTACTGGTTCTGTGATAGGAGGAAGAGAGACCATCAGTTCAGCAGGAACCTTGGGTGAGCCATCCCAAATGCCTTCCCTACGCAGCCAGAGCTCCCCCACCCACCATTCTCCTGTTCCAGCCAGGCCTCACCTTGTTGGCTCCGAATTGTACTCGTGCTTTCCCTTTCACCAGCGTCGCGCTGATCTGCATGATCACCGACTCGATGGAGTAGGCACTGCTCCAGCCCTGAGACAGAACACGTGGTGAGACTGGACCCACCCCAGGGGCTGTGCTCCCCAACACAACCAATGGCCTTCCCCAGCTGTGCCAGGCAGGGCTACAGCAGGAATACTGAGCATGGCAGGCAGAGCAGTTCCCCTGGTCCCTGTACCCACCTGTTTCGTAAGCAGCTCCATGCAGATGGCACCACCACCCAGAACATACCTGGGGAAACAATCAGACAAAATTATAGCAGAAACAGGTGCAGCCACACCCACCCACTGCTCCAGAAGTGAAACATCTCTGGTTAGATCTCGGATGATAAAAAGATACTAAAAAATCCACCATTCCTGTCTGTGCTTCCCTACAGCAAATCCACGTCAGCCAGGCCGTGGGACTGCACAGTGCTGGACAAACCCAGTGAAAGGTGCTGCAGGAAGCAGCTCTGCAGAGCAGAGAAGCACAAGGTTACTCACCCCCCTGACAGCACTGGGGACACGACTCTTACAAATGGTGGATCAAAAGGAAAGTTATCCTGGAATCAGAGAAGGAAAGCAAAGCCATTGAGAAGGTGTTCTCTGATGCCTCGCTGAGGCAGGTGTCTCTTGAGGAGGGGGAGCCTTACTTTAAAGGAGAAGTTGAGGAGGATGAAATCTGTTCCTTCTTTCTCTTTGAGGATCTGGAGATCATTGTGCAAAGCGCTGTCCTCGTCAACCCTGGGGCAGGGAAAGTGCAGGGGGTCAGAGCCAAGGCTGTGCCCTCAGGTCAGTGTGAGCCACTGCACCCAGAGCTGCCGTACCTGCACGGCTGGGCAGCCATGCTGGCCCTCGGGCTCTCACCGAGGGCAGTGTCAGCACAGGCTGCCAGCAATTCTGCTCCTGGTGTGCAGAGAAGACCATCAAACCCCTTTTGCATGCTGCCAGCTTAAAAATACACTGTCTGGCCCAAGGGAAAAGCAGCACTGGTGTCTGGAGGGTGTGTAAGCTCAGGGATTGCCTGATGCACCTCTTTCTGGACTCTTGGAACGGCAGAGACTTGCAGAGCCCTCAGATTATCTCGTCTTTCTCTGGCGGTATCATCTCCTTTCTGACGTGGAGACAGCAAGTCAGCTGCCTGAGAGAGGCTAACCCAAGGTCTGCTGGATGCTCCCCTGGCCTGCTCACATCTCCTCTGCTCACAGGGACCTTCTGGTCCCACCACCAAGACCCACCAGAACTGCACAATCCCAAGCTGGGCCACCTACTTCAGGAGTTTGACGTTCCAATCGTACAGGCTGTCATTCACTAGTTCAACTGCATAGTATCCTGCAAAGAACAGAGATGGGTCACTGGTGGAAAACTGAGAGGGGTCAAGCCATCACCCAGATTTCAAATCTCCTGGACCCTGCAGCACAACTTGGGTAGTGCCTCAAAGAAAAGCAGCACTAATCCAGGGCAGTCCTAGGGCAGCAGTTTCTTTCCCCGTGTACCTGGGCTCAGAAAAGGGATAGGAGCACCATCGCCCTCAAAGCCAGACAACCTTCCAACCCACAGCAAGGTCCTCACTTCCACCCAGGGGTGGCAGGGAACGGAGAGGACAAGGCAGTTTTGTTCACTCTGGACAGTACCACAGCCACTGAAGATCAGAGATCCTCTCCCCAGCTGAGCAGAACAGCTGCAAGGCCCATGGGGTGCCCCCAGAATGAGAGGAATGCCCATCCCTGGAACTCCCCACAGCACTCACCGCCCTTGAAACTTGGTGATCGGTAAATATCCCTGAGCTCCTTCATTAGCCGGTCGGTGGCCTGCACAGACCCAGACACTGCACCCTGCAGGAATGGGGAAGGGGGAAAGTTGCTTTGTTATTCTGCATCCACCATGGCCCTTGCTCTGTGAGGTCGACACCTGAGCTACAGCCCTGTCCAGCCTCCACACCAGACCACAGTCTGTCCCTTGCTTCAAATATGCCACACAGGCAGCAGAGCCACAGCAGAACTGCCTCCGTGTCCTCTCTACTGTCTAAAAATCTCAGCCCAGGGGTAGAAAAGCACAACCCAAAAGCTGCCTCCACAGCCTTGGGTGAGGCCCAGCTCCTGGGGGCAGAGGGGAGCCCCAAATCTCACCATGGCAGGGCCTCCCCACATGGCACAAATGACTTGTGGCACCCAAAGCCCTCCAGGAGCTGCAGAGAGTTCACAGACTTCTCTGCTTCAGCCCTACCAGCTCCTGAGAGCCACTGCTGTACCTCTGGCTGGGGATGGCCCCTGATTTAGGGCTGGAGAGCTGGCAGGTGACTCAATCACTCTTGCCCTTGGGTCCCTCTGCTTCCCCAACCCGCCAGCCCGCTGGGTGACACGTACATTTAAGTAATCTTGCCTCTGGTTCTTTTTTATTTTCTCTAAAATGGCCAGGTTTTCCTTCCCAATGCCTTCATCCTCTGTCTTCCTTCCATCTGCTGGCTCTTCCTCTTTCATCTCATAGTGGTCCAAGTCCTCAGTGTCCTGGAAAGAGGAGAGCTCAAAGAGATGTGCCTTCATTCCTCCATGCTCTGAGTACTGAGCTGCTCTGACCCAGGAAGGATTCCCACTGCAAGTCCCAAGTTCTGAACTGAGGCTTGGACATTCCAGTGCACACATGCAAGCTTTGTTTGCTGGATTCTTCCCTGCCAGTGCCTTATGCCTGTTTATAACAAGCCCTATGTGTGTGAGGGGCTCTGGATCTCGGCACAGCTGTGACTCCAGCGGGCCTGACCATGCTGCTGGATGGCTGGAGCAAAGTGCAGCCCCTCAGCACAGCCTGAGAGGCCACCTGACCCTTCACCAGCCAGACCCCTGCACAGGCACAGGTCACCAGCACCACAGAGACCCTTGCACACAAACCCCAGCTGTGTGGGAGGTTTTCCCCTCAACAAGAGGGGACATTTCACAGTGGCTGGGGGCTCTTCGTAGATCAGCTTAAGCACACCTCCAGTGTGGTACCTGACCCTGGCACAGCCTCTGCTCCTCACACCTTCCCACAACACTCATCAATGCAAGACCTCGATGTGAATAACCAGTAAAAACCAGTTTCAGTCATCTGGGCCCACTGCAGAGGCCTTTTTATGCATGATGGATTCAGCTGTGGGCATGCACAGCTCCAGCACTGGCACTAAATCCTCCCAACAAGTGTCTGCTCCAGCCTCTCTGGGCTGGCCACAGTTATTCTAGTTGAGCAGCATTTTTGGAAGGGCTTTGACATTTTTAGACTGCCACACAGGAGAACAGATCCTCCTAGAAAATCCTTCGAGTGGATTAGCCTGCATAATGAATCTCTGTGCCAGGGCACAGCTCTGCTGCCCTGCTCCTCCACACAGCCCCACAAATCCCACTGCTCAGCACGAAACCTTTGGTCTACGAGAGCATGTTCTCTCCCCACGATGATGCACAGCATTAGCAGGAGGCACAAGGGGGAATGCTCAACTCCTGGGGATTTGTTTTCCAGCCCACAGGAGTGTGAGGCCACGCACAGCAGGGATGTGCCACAAAAGCAGATCTGCAGACCTGTGAGCTTATGCTGGTGCCAGCTGAGCCCTCCTCCTGTTCCCTGGGCACCCTGGCAAATCCCAGCCTTGACTGAGCAAGCCCTGAACTTTGCTAAAGCCCCCCAGCTGCTCAGTGACCTGCCCCCGGGCTGCAAGCACTGCTGACTCAGTGCCCGTGCTGCTCACACCCCATAGAGGCGTGTGAGGCATCGCTAAACGTTACCATGGAGATTCAAGATTATTCCACCCACTTCTGGAGCTCTCTAAACTGCAAACCAAACAGCAGGAGCTGTGGGTTCTGCAGCACAGGCCCCTCAGCCTGCAGCGAGTGCGGCTGCCCCGGCACTCCCAGCAATCTGCTCACTCACCCAACCCCTCTGTGGGACCTCCCTGCCTGCAACACCAACCTGGAAATCCCTTCTCTCCTGAGGAAACCTCAGGCTCCAGAGAACAGCAAATGTCCATGCAGCTCTGCCCACGTGCCTTTGGAGGACACAGCTCGTCCTCTGCGCTCCCCCAGGGTTTGTGAACACGTGGCTTCCAGACATGGCTCAGCACCCTCAGCAACAAAGTGCTGAGAACTGCTCAGCCTCTGACCCAAAGGTCCCTGTCTGCACACCACGGGCTTCTCCCAGACACGATCCCTGTGCTCTCACAACTTTCACTGGGCACTTCCCAGTGCTTGCCTCTCTGGAGCATCTCCTCATCCAGCAAGGTGGCACCTACCTCTGGCATCTCTTCATCTTCCTCTTCAGAAGACACCTCTTCCTGTGTGCTCTGTAGGGACAGAGACAGAGCTGGCATGACCAGCACCCTGGGACAATGCTCTCTGGTCTTCCCAGGTGTTTCCAAGGTGAGGTCACACAGGGGTGTACAAGCAGACCCAAATGAAAAACGAGAAGCCAAAAGCCTTTATGGAGAACAGCACCGAGACCCAGCAGGGCTGGCTGGCGTCCCCCGGGACAGGAATCCGACCCCTCACCTGCTGTGGTAACCCCCAGAAAACTCCAGAGCAAACTCCAGGAAACTCGATTTCTGAGCTTCCAGAGTCTTCTCCTGAGCCACTCACCTGTTCTGCTGGCAGAGGCTGGTCCAGCATTTCAACATCTGGATGTTGGGGGAGGTTGTAGAGTTTGCAGAGGTCGGAGATTATTCGCTTCAGGTGCTGCAGAAGCTGCCGGGAGAGCAGAGGGTGAGGGGGGCACAGGGACCCCCGAAATCCCACCCCAGCAGCAACCCAAGTCAGAGCTGCTCGTGCCCAGTTTCTGGAATGTTTATGAGAGCAGAGGCACCCCCGTGCAGGGTGCTGGGACACAGGCAGGGCCTCCCTCCTGCCCCCAGGCAGCAGCCTCTCACCAGCGTGTTTCCTTTCCTGACTTCCACCAGCCTCTCCAGGATAGCTGCCAGGTTGGGATCGTCCGACTCCACAGACCAGATGGGTGGAACAGCTGGGTAAGACTCCTGGAGGGCAGGAGAAGGTGGTGTTGGTGGCACTGCAGGGTGGGGGCTGCAGTCCCGACCCCCCTGATGTGACTGACCCACCCTCCAGGATAATCCTGGGGCTGAGAGCAAAGCCAAGCCCTGCCCCGAGCCCGCCCTGCCCGGGGGGCACGTGGAGGGAGGGGGGGCGGTGTTGGGCCCGTGGGGGCTGAGGCAGAGCCCCCCTCGCTGCCCACGGGCCGCTCCAGCTGCGGGAGACCAGCCCGGCAGCACCGCGGGGGCCTCGGGCCGGGCAGGCCCCTCTGCAACACGCCGGTCACCGGCCCCGCTCAGAATCTGCACCAGGGGCTTTCCAGGCTCTGCCACTCCTCGCCCGGAGCCACAAAACAGCGGGAACCTGCGATGCGGGAGGGGATCTGCATCCCAGCGCCGACCCACGCGGCACCAGAGCCCCCAGCCCCCGGAGGGGATGAGCCAGAGCGGACGGGAAGCGCCGTGTCCGGGCGGGTCAAGCTCCCGGAGCCCCCGAACGGGCCCGAGGGCAGCAGGGGAGGCGGTCCCGGCCCCGCCTGGGACCGCGAGCACGGCGGGAGCGCCCCGGGGAGGCGGGGCCGGGTCCCGGCTGGCCCAGCGCCCCCACGGCGGCAGTCGCGGCCCCGCCAAAGGGCTGCGGTCGGTGCCGGGGCCCCCCGGGCCTCACCGTGATGTTGCAGTGGATGCGGACAGGGCCCGGCGGCGGCCCCCGGGAGGCGGAGGCGCCGGCGCGGGCTCCGGCCCCGGGGACGAACTCGCAGCTGATCTCGTCGGGGCAGGCGCTGCCGATGCGGAACCGCTCGTGGCCGCGGTGGAAGATGGACTCGAGCAGCCGCAGCTCCCTCCTCAGGAGCCGCCCGGCGGGGGCCGCCGCCACCTCGGCGCCGCTCCGCCCGGGCCCCCCCGCCGCCGCCTGCGCCCCCGCCGCCTCCTCCGGCCCCGCCCGCTGCATCTTCCCATGGAGGGACCCGCTCCGCCGCCGCCGCCGCCGCCGCAGCCCCGGAGCCGGCCCAAGATGGCGGCGGGACGGCCCCGCTCCCGGAAGTGCCGCCACCGGAACGGGCGGGGCCAATCCCGCCGGAAGCGCCTCGCGCGGAACGGAAGTGACGGCCGGCAGCGCCCAGACCGCGGAGGGGGCGGGGCCAACGGGGAGCTCCGCCCCGGGCGGGGTCACGGGGGGGCACCGGGAGTAACGGGGGGGGCACCGGGAGTAACGGGGGGGTCACCGGGAGTAACGGGGGGGGCACCGGGAGTAACGGGGGGGCACCGGGAGTAACGGGAGGGGCACCGGGAGTAACGGGGGGGGCACCGGGAGTAACGGGGGGGGGCACCGGGAGTAACGGGGGGGCACCGGGAGTAACGGGGGGTATCGCGGGAACAGCGGCAGTCCCGGGGCCTGAGCCCTTCTCCCACTGTCGGGCGGGCCCGAGGGGGACGCCGGTCCCCGGATCCACCCGCAGGCTCTCCCGCTGCTCCTCCCCCCTCTGGGTTTTCCCCGCAGGGCTCCGCCGGCTCCGTGCGGGGCCCCGGTGGGGCTGGAGCAGCGCGGGCCGCTCGGCCGTGCCCCGGGGGCGGGGGCGGTGACGGCGGAGCGAGCGCGGGGCGGCCCCGGCAGCGCCGGCACCGCCTCCCGCCCGGGGCCGCCCCTCCCGGGCCGCCGCCGCCGCCTGCAGCACCGCGGACAGCGCCGGGCAGCACCGCGGACAGCGCCGGGCAGCGGCGGCGGCACCGGGCCGGCCCCATGGCGCTGCTCCGCGTCCTCTGCCTGCTCGCCGCCCTCAGACGTGAGTGCCGGGGCCGGGGGGTGGGCGCCGACACCGGCACCGGCACCGGCACCGGCGGGGAGGGCTCCGGGCCGGGCCCGGGGCCGCGTTTGTTGTGCGGGGTCGCCCTGCACCGGCCCGGCGGAGCCCCCGAACCGGCCCCACTTCCACCCCTGCTGGGGCTCCCCGGGCCGCTCCGGCGGGGCCGTGCCGGGCGTGGGCAGGGACCGGCGGGGACGGGCAGGGGAGGGCAGAGGGGACCAGCCGCCCTGCCCGGGTCCCCCCCGAGCTGCTCCTCCCCCGACACTGCTGTCCCGGGGCCCCCCATCCCTCCGGCCATCCCTGCTCCAGGCCCGGCTGTGACACCCGCACCCAGCACCTTGTCACCCTGTCACCCTGTCACCCAGCAGCCTGTGCCCAGCACCCTGTCACCCAGCAGCCTGTGCCCGGCACCCTGTAACCCAACAGCCTGTGCCCAGCACCCTGTCACCCAGCAGCCTGTGCCCAGCACCCTGTCACCCAGCAGCCTGTGCCCAGCACCCTGTCATCCTATACCCAGCACCCGATCACTCAGCACCCTGTCACCCAGCACCCTGTCCCCCTGTCCCCTCGCCCCCGGAGCTGCCAGGC
Source organism: Pithys albifrons albifrons (assembly GCF_047495875.1). Taxonomy (NCBI): domain Eukaryota; kingdom Metazoa; phylum Chordata; class Aves; order Passeriformes; family Thamnophilidae; genus Pithys; species Pithys albifrons. The sequence goes on from NC_092487.1 coordinate 1,730,571, forward strand.
CCAGAGTCCCGGGCCGGGTACAGGCTGTGTGCCAGGGATCCTCGGCCCCTCGCAGTGGGCAGTGCCCTCTGCCGTGGGGCTCAGGCTGTGCCACGCACAGGGAGCCTGGGCACGGACACGGAGGAGCGGCTGGTGGAGTATCTGCTGGACCCCGCACGCTACAACAAGCTGATCCGGCCGGCGACCAACGGCTCCGAGCTGGTGACGGTGCAGCTCATGGTGTCGCTGGCACAGCTCATCAGTGTGGTGAGTTGGCCAGGGCTCTGCTCCCCCCTCTGCTGGGGAAGGGAGGGGACCCTGGACCCCCCAGCACCCCAAGTGACTGGCTCCCCTCTCTCTTTGCAGCATGAGCGGGAGCAGATCATGACCACGAACGTCTGGCTAACCCAGGTGGGCACCCTGGACCATGCGGTGGCCCTGGGGCCCCCATGTGCACTCTGCTCCAGGACCCTCCCTGCACTGGGACTCCCCCTGTGTCAACCCTGCCCCAAGACTTCCCATTCCCCTGCCCTGGGACCCACCCCTGTCATGGGGACCCCCCCATACACCCTGTGTGAGGCCCTAATGTTCACCCTGCCCTGCTCCAGCTCCCCATACGCCCTGTGTGGGATCCTTACGCCCCCCTGCCCTGTGCCCCCCACCCCAGGCCCCCATCCTGTGGCCGGGATGGGCTGACCACACCTGTCCCCAGGAGTGGGAGGACTATCGCCTCACCTGGAAGCCGGAGGAGTTTGATAACATGAAGAAGGTCCGCCTGCCCTCCAAGCACATCTGGCTGCCTGATGTGGTGCTCTACAACAAGTAGGTGTTTTCTGGGGCAGGCTGTGCATGCTCGCACCCCACACGGGGCCGGGGGCGGTGCCAGGGCCGACAACCCCAGAACTGACAGCACAATCTCTTCACCCCAGCGCTGATGGGATGTACGAGGTCTCCTTTTACTCCAACGCAGTGATCTCCTACGATGGCAGCATCTTCTGGCTGCCACCTGCCATCTACAAGAGCGCCTGCAAGATCGAGGTGAAGCACTTCCCCTTTGACCAGCAGAACTGCACCATGAAGTTCCGCTCCTGGACCTACGACCGCACCGAGATTGACCTGGTGCTGAAGAGCGAGGTGGCCAGCCTGGATGACTTCACGCCCAGTGGCGAGTGGGACATTGTGGCGCTGCCAGGGCGGCGCAACGAGAACCCCGATGACTCCACCTACGTGGACATCACCTATGACTTCATCATCCGGCGCAAGCCGCTCTTCTACACTATCAACCTCATCATCCCCTGCATCCTCATCACTTCCCTGGCCATCCTTGTCTTTTACCTCCCATCTGACTGTGGTGAGAAGATGACACTCTGCATCTCTGTCCTACTTGCCCTCACTGTCTTTCTTCTGCTCATCTCCAAGATCGTTCCGCCCACCTCGCTGGACGTGCCACTGGTGGGCAAGTATCTTATGTTCACCATGGTGCTGGTGACCTTCTCCATTGTCACCAGCGTCTGTGTCCTCAACGTGCACCACCGCTCGCCCACCACGCACACCATGCCCCCCTGGGTCCGCACCCTCTTCCTCCACAAGCTCCCGGCGCTGCTTTTCATGAAGCAGCCGCGGCAGAGCTGCGCCCGCCAGCGCCTGCGCCAGCGCCGGCACACCCAGGAGCGCGCCGCCGCCGCCACCCTCTTCCTCCACGCTGGCGCCCGCACCTGCGCCTGCTACGCCAACCCCGGTGCTGCCAAGGCCGAGGGGCTCAATGGCTACCGGGAGCGGCAGGGGCAGGCCCCGGCGCCCGCGTCCAGCTGCGGCTGTGGGCTGGAGGAGGCGGTGGATGGCGTGCGCTTCATTGCTGACCACATGCGCAGCGAGGACGACGACCAGAGCGTAAGTTGGGGTGGGTGGTGTGCATGTGGCATGGGCAGGGCTCAGGGGGACAGGCAGAGCCCCAGGATGCAGCTCTGTAGCTGTGGGGTGCAGACAGGGCCGTGGGCTGCAGGGCGTGTGCTGGCTCATAGCGGCACCACAGGAAGGCACGTGCACAAGCACCAAGGGAGTCCCTGCCTAGCCCTGTGCCTGGGGAACCCCCCAAAGCCCCCTGCTTGGGCAAGGGGTCCTGCACTGGTTCCTGACCCACCACTGCAGCCACAGCCTGAAGCAGCTGCTCTAGAAAACCAGGAGGGTGCCAGGAGGCTTGGCCCTGTACAGCACTGTGAGGCTGCAGATTTTGGCAGAGTCCCCTCTGACTCTGCTCACTGGGGAAATGAGATTCCTGGGCTCAGCAGTGCTGGTGGCAGCAGGGGGAGTGAGTGCCGTGGGGCCCGCAGTGGGCTTGCAGCCTCGGGAACTGCATTGCTGAGGGAGCAGATTCGGGGCTGCTGCCAAACTCCCAGTCCAGGCAGCCACGTGTGGTGCCCAAGGGCCCGGCCTGACCCAGCCTTTCTCCTGGCCCTGCGCAGGTGAGCGAGGACTGGAAGTATGTGGCCATGGTCATCGACCGCCTCTTCCTGTGGATCTTCGTCTTCGTCTGTGTCTTCGGCACTGTTGGCATGTTCCTCCAGCCCCTCTTCCAGAACTACGCCACCAACTCCCTGCTGCAGCTTGGCCAGGGCACCCCCACCTCCAAATAGCGCGGGGAATGGCCAGTCCCAGGGCCAGAGAGCCAGGTGCGGGGCTCAGGCAGCTCTGGCAAACCAATAAATACACAGGATGGAGCTGGTGCCATCTGGTGTCATTTCATACCATTCTGTGCTCTGTGGGCCAGAGGGAGCAGGATGCCCCTGGGGTCAGGGGGGCTCCGGCTGCCCATGACCAATATAAGAGGACAGGGAGAAATTGGCTCTGGAAGAGGGAAATCCCAATTGCTGAGGGAGGGAGAACAGCAGTGTGAAACCAGCTCCATGGGGACATGCCCAGCTCTTTCCTCAGCTCCTGGGAGCACCAGCCACTCACTGCATCTCCCCCCGCCAGGCCGTGTGGAGCCCCAGCCCCAGTGGGCAGCCCATCCCTGGCTCTGCTGCCCCCTTTGCCATCCCTGGGGCTCAGGAGATGGCAGAGCCTCACTGACAGAGCAGGAGCAGAGGCACAGGGAGGAGGATGGAGCTGCTCAGCTTTGGCTCCTCGAGGTGAGCACATGGACCAGGCAGAAGAGGCTATTTTTAGGTCCCACCTGCAGGCAGAGCCAAGGCAGCAAGTGCCAGGGGCTGCTCCAGTTCTGCCAGTGCCACTGTCCTCTGCTCCACTCCAGGCTCAGTGAGCTGGAGCCAAGAGCAGATACATGATGAGTTGTGCGAGGAAGGGGAAAATACAATTCATCAACCCAAGCTGGGAGCTGTTGGCAGCTGAGCCCTGCCGTGGGTCACTGGGCTGGCAGCCATGGCTGGTCCGGCACCGCTTCCTGCGCTCCCCTGGCTGGCAGGAATTGGCCTCATCGGGGAAAACTGAAACAGAGTGTTTGCTATAAATATCACTAATCCCCGGGGCTGGGGGGAGCAGTGCTGGCGGGGTCTGGCAGCACACAGGGCTGGGGGAAGCCGCACGCTAGACATTAATTTAAATCCCAGCACTTCACCCAGCCAGAGAAATCCCAGCTGCTCCAGCTGCTGCTTCTGGAGCTCCTGCTCTCAGGAGTGCACCCCAATACTTAAATGTTAAGAGTTTTGTCCCTAAAACAGCCCAGTAGCAGAGGTTTGTCCCACTTAATCCCACCTTTGTGTTCCTTCTGCTGTTGGTTGAATCTTGGCTCAGTGTAGCACAAGGGGGTCCTGCTGCACCCCAAGGGGGAATGGAAACCCACAAGTCCCAGGAGGGTGTGAGGGGCACAACAGCTGCCCAAATAGCCACAGGCACAGCACCCTGAGCAGCTGTCGATGGAAGAGCCTCCAGCTCTGTCCTTGTGCTGTTGCTGCCCTTCTGTGTTCCCACCCCTCACAGCTCTGTGTTGGAGGGGGTGCCCGAGGGCAGTTGCAGGCAGGCTGAGCCTATGACAGCCAGACTTCCAGCATTGACTCTGCTTGGCCCCAGCCCAGCTGCCTCCAGGTATCCTCTGAAGATCCACAGCCAGAGGTGGGGCCCCACTCCCAGTCCCAGGGTTTCTCCTCCTCCTTTTTTGGGCTGCACTTCCATCCTAACAGCTCTTTGGTCCCTCCCCAGTATTACTAGTGTCAACTCTTATTCCAGGCAAAGCTGGCACATGCCATGAACAGGGAAAGGGGTTGTTCCAACAGCTGGCTGCTTATCAACACCCAATAAACTTGCTGTTGCATGGCAACACCACTGTTACTGCTCACCTTCCATCTGCACATCTGGCACGAGGTTTAGCTCAGACACAAGCAGACATACAACAGGGCCTGTAGCCACCACTGGCCTCCTGAGACCAGCAAAGAGACACTCCGTCCTAGAGCCAGCAGTGGGGGAAGGAGTTGGGAGAACCCTGCTCCACCATTTCTAGGTAGGCCCAAGCCCCCTTGGAGGGCTCAGCTCTGCCTGATGAGACCCTTGCTTGAGGTAAGAGGCTCAATTCCCAACTGCCACAGCTCTACCCAGCCCCCTTGACAATTTAGCAAATGCTAACTCACCTCTGTCCCTCTCCAAACCCCATCACAGGTCCCCCTTCTCCTCAGTAGAAATTAACACACCCACAGCCAATAATACAGAAATTTTCTTTTTGTAATTAATGCAGAATGTTATGCTGGCCCTGCTGTGCCTTGCAGAGGTCAATGCCATGCCCCAGTTTGGCCAGGCTGACAGTCACCTTCCAAGAGAGACAGATAAAACCAACCAGGCAGCTTGTTTGGGCTTTTTTCCTCAAAAGAGAAAATTTGCCTCAAAAACTGCCAGAGGGATCTGCAATGCACGGTCCAAAGGTTTCAAGCTCATAGTCTGAGAATCCTTCTGGTTTCTTGTACCTTCTTTTAAAAAGGGGAGACAAAAACTATAAAAGCAAATGGGGACTCAGCCTGCCCTCATTTTAGAAAAAGGAGAATCATTTACATGCACATTGTAAAAAGGCAGGGTCTGAGCGTCAGGGAAGAGGCTGCTGGGCCTGTGGGGAAACTGCTGCACTCCGAAAAGGAGGTGGTGAAAGAAGGATGAGCACAGCCACGCACATGCCTGTACACATTCACCTCCCACCCCTGCAGGGCGCTTCGTTATGCATCAAGGACAGAGAAATTGTCCTCCTCTTGGGGTTTGCGGATCCACCTGCCATAGCCCAGCTCTTCCAGTGTGCTGAAGAGCCACTGCTTGGCTGCCTGGTACGCCGTGGCCGCCTCCTTGGCATCCGAGTACACAGAGAGGCTCAGCAGATCTTTGCGATTGTTCTTGGCACAAAGCTGCTGGAACAGGGTGAACATTTTCCTTTTGGACACACGAGACATCTCCAGCTTTGGGCTGAGAAGGAAGACAAAGGCAGCAGTAAGGGATGTGACACTCAGAAGAGCAAAGAGGAACACAGGGCTCAGGGAGAATCCCATGATAGGGGAGCTTTGGGCTCAGCAGGGCTCTGTGGTGGGGTCCAGGATGGGCAATGCTTTGTTTTCCTTCAGGAGCACTTGCTCAAGTCCATTTGAAATTGCCCCCTCCAGCCCTCCCCCACGTACACAGTGCTGTAACAGCACAGTGCACTCCCCACCTCAGAGCTGCCCCCCTTTCCCCAGGAAGAAAAGCAGTGTCAGGAAAGGCTCTTCTTACCCATCTACTTTCCCTTTGGTGCCATCCAAGACTTCAACTTCACCTGCATCAGCAAGGCACCAATTCACTGACGACTCCTTCGTCTTGCCTGTCTGCCTCGCAGAGTCGTACACGCTGACTCGCCCAACCTGTGGAAGAGCAAGAAGGTTCCTTAACTTGGTCCTGCTGCATGAGCCTCTTTGCCCGTTCCATCCCTCACAGGTTCAGCTCATCCTAAACTTTTGAGAGTGGCAAGGATGAGGTTCTTACTAAGCTGAAGGCTACAGAGGCGACTCCAGTGTTCTTTTTCCCAGATCAAGCCACTGCCAGTAACCACCAAACTATGGGGTGACAAAGAGGGCAGGTTCTTGGGGCTGTCCTGTGCAGGGCCAGGAGCTGGACTTGATGAGACATGATGGGTCCCTTCCAACACAAGATATCCCATGATTCTGTGTTTCTGGTCACTAATTCCTGCCCCTGGCTAGAGGGCTGCTGCCCAGTGAACCCCTTGCAGAGCACCTTGGGGACTCCAGAACCCACAGGCAGAGGAATGGGGGACAGAAAGATGAAGAGGTGCCACAGCCACAGCACCTCAGGATGGTTAATGTGATATGGAGCCTGGAGAGTTTCCTTCAGAGTGTTCCCATCTCTCGCCACACGGCAGCAGATGGCACGGGTCAAGTGACCCTGACTGTACAAGTAACCTGTGGAGACAGAGGTGAAGGTGTTAGGAAACAGGATGGCACAGGTGACAGTGGCCAGACTCTGAGAACCACAGCATTGCTCACAGGCTCCTGAAAGCCCACGGTATGTGGACCTGCACAGCTACATGTGGTCTGGGCATGTAAGATGAAGGTTTACAGACTACAACATTTCTCACTGAAGACACAAACATGCAGTTTTTGTCTCACCCTCCTAGATCACATGGGCCTCCTAAAAATCCAGAACCTTGGAGAGAAACCTACTCCACCCACAGCATAAAATCCACAGACTCCCTTTTCACTTCCAAACAGCTCTGCCAAGAATGACGTTTCAGTCTGTTACTCCTACAGCCTCCACAAACACTTTGCCTTCACACGGAGGAGGGAGGTGTTGTCTCTGCAGCCCAGTTTTACCACCCCAGCCCCAAAAGGACAGAGGGACTCGCACCAAGTGTGAGAGAGCTGAGGTACACTGGCTCCAGGAAGTGTGACAGCAAAGCTCCTTGCAGGCCAAGTATATTCCAGCGCAGGATTTTGTCACTGCAGGACATAGTTCGTAACCGCTCCCCATGCTGGATCCCATCCCACGTGGGCACAATGTCACTTGACTCCACGGGAATGGTACCTTCCCCTGCACGAGAGAAAAGAAAGCTTTTTTGTACAGAGTCAGATATTCAATAAATCAAAACCCCACCAGCAACTGCACAAGAAATTTCTGGATATCCACAGTGACCTCTGAGTCAGGTTCAGAGACCAATCTGATATTCAGTACTGAACACAGATGAGCAGTTTTCAACATGGCTGAAGCAGAAAGGACAAGAAAGGAAAGAAAGGACAAGAGACAGGCATTTTGCAGAAAACTTCAGCTGCAACTTTCACTAGTGAGGCAGTTCCAACAGGCAGAGCTGGGAAAGGGAAAGGACTCTAATGCCCTTTCACCCACCTCCTTTGGTTCCTGAATGCTTCAAATCCCACAACAGCAGATAGAGAGGAGCAAGGAAGCTCTGGAGCACCAGAAAGGCTCAGGGGAGAGGACGGGAGCCACCCCACCATGCACTGAGCAATTGCACTCACCGTTCTCCACCTTGGTCCTCAGCTTGCCTTGCTTGGGGTTCTCAAAGAGGGGCTGGTGCTGGGGTTGCCCCACCATGCTTGCCTGATCACTGCAGGATTTATCAAAGAGTGCTCCATCTCCACACGGTGCTGTGCTAGAAAACAAGCCCTCTCTGGTCAGCACTGACTGCCAGGCAGCAGCCAGGGCCAGGGGTATGACAGTGCTGCTGACACCCGTCACTCAAGCCCTTCCCACAAACCTGACATAGAGGTGAAAGGTAACACTGCTCTTTATTCTGAGTCTCTTTCCTCCTGCTGGCTCAAAAATGCTCTCTTCTGCAGAGGAAGGATTAGATGGGTCATACTTCATCAGCTCACTGTAGAGAAACCTGAAAGTAACACCATCCTGTCAAAGGGCTGCTTTGGTCCTCAGACAAGGGACAGGCAGGGTCCCACATCACCTGCTCCTGCTGCATGGCAGAGTGGACACTAGGAGCTGTAGCTGAGGATGTTTGGGGAGCAACAAAACAGTGCTTGATGCACAGAAAGGTCAACTCAGCAGATTTTCTGCCATGTAGAGAACAAGTGGTAGAAAAGCAGTATCCTGTCCAGGGAGCAGGAGAGGAAGGAGCCTGGTTGGCTGCTGCTTGTGTGCATCTGTTCCCATTGTGAAGACTTCAAGGTTGTTAACCAGCACCTTTGATCAGCACCAAGTTTGCACTCAGAGTGGCCCTGTGGGCAGCTGAACTCAAGTAGTATCAGCATAAGCCCGTGAACTGTTTAAAATGACAGGGGCTTTTATGGCTGTTTCTGGACAGGGAAAAACCTTGAGGTCCCCAACACAGAGTCAAGGACTAAATTAAAACTGCATCTTCCCAGAGAGTCCTTGAGCAGTGCCTGTGCAGGGACTGATTTTGCAAGGAGAGGAGGAGCTTGCTGACAGGCGCTGCTACGCCAGAGCAGCTGCCGCTGTCAAGATGAACAGCTGAGACAGACAGTAAGCAAGACACAACCCTGATTCATCACTTCCCAGGGACCTGCCCTCAACACCTTCCCTTGCTGAGGAATGCAGAGCACAGCAGCAGCATGCAAAGGCTTGAAGGAAGCAGCTGACTCTGCTGTTCATAACTGAAGTACAGACATTGAACAGGCAGTCCAGCTTCATCTCACTTTAGTTTTTAAACATCAGAAAGTGCCACAGCGAATGCTTATGCAAATAAGAGAACAATTGTGCAGTTTAGTTACGAAAACACTTTTCAACATCTGAAAAAGGATTGTTGACTTATCAAGGCAAACACATGCAGTTTGTTTTCCTGAATCCTTCTACAGCCAGACCCAGAAAGGCCAGAAGAGGCCCCAATCTGCAGTGCCTGGTGGGGTGGGAGCGGTGCTTAGGCTGGAGAGCCCCCTGCATGCTGGCCCAGCAGCCTCAGCAAGAAGCTTTAAGTACCTCAGATGCAGCCCTTGAGCTCCTGGTGATTCTCCCATTCAGTACTAATTGGGGCACCATTCAGGCATGGCCCCTTCTCATCAGAAATAATTTCCCTCTATTTAACAGCACATGGGTAAACAGTGTCAGAGGACCAGAGCAATATTCAGTGCAGCAAGGAAGTTTCAGCTACACCCCTCCAGAATGGGTCAGCACCTCCTGGCAGGCTCTTCTCCCTTTCCTTTGGGTTTCCCCTTTTCTCACCTCACAAAACCTCTTCGAGAAATGATTTCTGCATGACAGTCATTTACTGTCTCCCCCTTCAGGCTCAGCTCTTCTCCTTTCACGCAACGATTACCTGAAATCAATCAATCAATCAATCAATCAATCAATCAATCAATCAATCACAGGGCAAGTGTCAAAGTCAATACACAGCTTCAGACACAGGAGGAGCTCATCTTGCTCAGGCCTTACTTTGCGCTTCTGAGCAGCAGCAGCAACACGGCAATTACATTATTATTCTGATCCAAGCAGTCAAAAAAATTAAAGGGACAAAAAGTACACACCACTTCAGGGACAGACAGACTTAAATTGCCATGAGTTTAGGAGCTCTGTCACTTCATGGGGGTTTTTCAGCCCACCACTCCTGGTAGGAGCCTGGCAGCTAAGTAGGGAGGGAGATAAGGTACACACAGCTGGGGGATCGTGTGCTGTACCACACGAGGAACCCACGCTCTGATGCACAGACTAGCATGCAGCAATGCAAGCAGAGATTAAGAGCAACATAGCTGCAGGCACAGTCACTTTGTTCTCTGTCTCTAACCAGATCACTTCTGACACCACTCGAGCCCTGGGAACGCTCTGTGCCCTCTCTGAAGAGGCCTGTGCCAACAGCCATTTCTGAGCCGTGCCTGACAGGGAATCTAGCATGGAAATGAGAGTTCAGAGTGTGCCAGAGGAAGCTGTTCATACCCGTTCCGATGCTGACCACCACTCCCAAGCCCTTGTTTCCCCTCCTCATGATGATGGCAGCGAGGATCTTGCGCCCGAGCAGGCTGTGCTGGATGCGAGCGGTGAGGCTGTTGAAGCGCTGGTGGCTCAGCATGGCCATCTGATCGTGCAGGGTGCTGCCACTCACAGGGAGCTGGGATGGGGACACAACACCACAGACCACGGGCAGGTCACAAAACCACACAGCTCAAGAAGTAACTAATCTGAAGTGCAGCATTCCAAGCAGAAGACAGAATACAGAAAACACGAGCTTTGGGTGGTGCAATTTGGAGTTCACTCACAGAGAGCTGTGTGGCAAGGGATGGGTGAAGTTCTTTTAGGTATTTCTGGGAAAACCTTGTCCAAGGCTTTGAGTCCTGCTTTGTCCACATCAGAGACAGCAGCAAGTGACACAGGCTGAGGAACAGCCTCCTGAGAACACCAGGGAAACCCCCCAGCTCAAAGGAACAAACCCATCCTGACTGTTCCCAGAGACTCAGCCAAGGAAATCTGTTTCTGGCTTTGGAAGAATTCCTACTCTGTCTGTCTGAGAGGAGAGTGCTCAGTCACTCCCACTGCAGACCGACTCAGCTCCTCCAGCACTGCTGACTGACAAAATCCTCCCTGATGGCTTTGCTATTTAGAGCCCCAGCTGCTGTGCTCAGCTGTGCTGCCTGAAATGCGGCTTTTCAGAGATCACAATGCTCTAAGTGTGATTTACAGCAGCCCAGGTTGTTTGGGACAGCCACCCTGACACAACAGACAGCTTTGCTCTTATCTGATGCGTGAGTGTTTTGAGCTGACACACCATTTTTAATGCAACATGAAGGAATTTGAAAGAAGCAATAAAAAAAAAGTCACATAATTAAAAATGAGCATGCTCCTACTCTACCACAGGAACGCATTTCAGTAGCTTGTGGAAGAATCTGATGATAATTTAGCCCCAAAGCAGAGGCCAGCAGGACAGAAGGGTTCACCTGAGGAAACATCTAACCCACTTCAGGCAAACCATGTCAGGTTATCTACAGCTGCAGAGAACAAAGATATCACAGTTGATTTTGAAGGCACTTTTCTGATGGACTGAAAAGAGAAGGACAGGCAGGGCTACAAACACAGTCCCACCTTTGGCAAAGAAGATTTACCTCAGCACTGTTCATCCCTTCCATGCGCTCCATCTTCTCCGATTCCCCGATGAGGACTCGCAGTGCTGCGTCGGCCGCCTCCTGCCTGCCCTGCTTTTTGCTGTGTGCAGTTACAGCTGGGAACCAGCGGCCTCCCACCTTTGCCTGATAGACAAATCTATAAAGAAACCAAGAACCCTGTGTATTTCAGCCTGGTTTTTAACTTTGCTCAGTGGAGAGAGGAGAGAGCTTATTGTCATCCAGACATAAGGTTTGGCAGAGGCAGCAGCTTGCCCTGTTGCCATCTCAGTAATTTTGAGCTTTCTGCCCTTTCTCCAGGACAACAGCAACAGCACAAAATTCCCTCCTAGCCAGATGCAGCTACTTACTTGGGGTCATGTGGAGGTCCTGACTGGTCAATGAGTTTGAACTCTGCAGCAAACCCATTGGAGCGAGCATATTCCAGCAGTCCACTGACAGGATTGACATTAAGATACTTGATGAGCTCCCCAACACCCTTTTCTTTCACCACCTTGGATTCATCTGGAGTGGCAATCCATGGCCCAGAGCTGTGCATGGACTGGTCACCATGGGGCTTCACAACAGGCTAGAGTGGAGTTAGACAGGACAAGGTTGTTAAATACTGAGTAGATGGATTTACTGCAGGCTAAGAGCAGCAAGAAACCTCTGCTAGAGCCAGCATGTGACCTTGTGGGGTGAAATCCAGTGGAATAGGAAATAAAAGGGGGTAACATCCAACTCAAAACACCTGGGTCTTATAAAGAAGCTCTTTGTACCTGTTCAGGCAAGACATGGGGTACAGACTCTCCAGAAAGAATCTTCACAGCAACTTCTGCTGCCATTTGCTTTGCTCCCTTCTTGCTGTTTCCTACCACAGCAGGGAAAATTTGGTCACCCATTTTCACACAGTAGCTGAACCTGACAGGACATTACAGCACATGACAAGTGTTAACCATAGGTGTCTCGATCTGGTTATTATCCCCATCTCCCAGTTAAATTCTTCTGGGTTATCTCCCATTGAAATCTACCATTATGGCCCTAAACACTCCCAGCAAAGCACCACCAGGTAGGGTACAGGACTGGAACCTGCTCCTGCTCTGGCAGAAGGAACAGCATTCTTTTTCTGAGAAAGGGCATTGCTCTGGGTCTCTTTCAGGAGGTAGGTGCCTTGGAGAAGCCATACCCAGAATCCTTGGATAAGAGGAGCACTCAGCTAGGTCAGTGACGAGTCCAGGAATGTGGGTAAGCAGGCTGAAGGGGAAGGTCAGTGAAGAGTTTCCATCCTCCCCCAAAGCTGACAAGAATAAGCCATACCTAGGGTCATGAGGTGGGCCCTCCTGAGACAGCAGCTGGAACTCAATTATGTTCCCTGACTTCTGTCCATACTCCATTAATATGCTGATAGGGTGCTTCCCAGGAAGCAGGCTGAGGGGAGCTGCTGCAGGTGATAGCTCTGGCTCCAGCTGCAAATAAGAAAGGGGAAACCAGTGTCAGACTACACAGTGTTGAGCAGACTCACAAGTGAAGAAAACAGGACTCACCAATTCCTGTTGGGAGCTGTCTGAGGAAAACGGCTCCTCGCATTTAATTCCACTGTGCTCTCCATTCTCTGCTTCGCTCATCAGGACCTTCATTGCATTGGCTGCTGCCTCCTGTTTAGCCAGTTTTTTGCTCCCTGCTTCTGCTGGTGGGAACTGGCGCCCATTGATCACTGCCTGGAACTTAAACCTTTGAAAGAGAAAACCACAGAAGTAAATCGAGAGGAAAAATTGTGGTCTTCTCAGAGCATGCCATTAGGCTGCCCTTGGAATTCAAGAGAGCAGGAACAGCCAGCTCCGGGGCTGGAAGAGTAAAGCCAGACTGCCATGTGCAGAAGACACACACCAAGGGTACCCCAACAGCACTGCATCTGGGCCTCATTTTATTGCAGTTCCAGGGCTGTCCATGACAGAGGAGCAGCTCCAGGTTTTGTTTTGGAGGGAACAGGATGAATTGCCTTGTTCCACAAACGCCAGGAACAGGTAATGGCTGTATGCAGACAGCAGCTCTGTTGTGGCTCCAGCCCAGTAATAAGAAAGCTCAAAAGCAGCCTGTACTGTTTCATCTACACTTGGTCATTCAGGGTCACTCCTCCCTCTGGCATTCTCCCTGGCTACCCAGGGCATTCACACCATCTCAGAGAGATGCTGCCTCACATAAACCTCTTGCCTTTGACATTTCCGTCCCTCTCAGTCCTGTGAACTCTAATGAAGTTTATCTTCCATCCTCCAGCCCTGGAAACCTGCTTCCAAGGAGAATGGGTCAAACCAGACCTGAGAGGGATTATGGGGCTGAATCCATTCAGATCCCTCCTTAAAACCAAAACAACAAAACCCTGGGACTCTGTCTTTAGAAATTAGGCCAATTTTCCTGTCCAGCGGATCTATTGACATATTCCAGCATGGCACATATGGTGCTTTTCACCATCTCACTGGTGCTCAAGAACAGCCACGATTCTGCAAGGGGAAAGACTTCAGAAACTGACTCCACAAATGTAGTGTCATGGTACGTGCTTGGCTCATGGAATCTGCTCTGACCTGATACACCACAGAAACATTCAGAGCAGGGTCACCTCATCTAACCCAAGACACCTGCATCCACACAGTTTGTCCTGGGCTCTCTTTACACAATTTCCAGGGTGAGAGCATCTTGAGAAGCAGCTTAGAAATACCAGTTTCCCTCTATACAATCAAATTGAAGACAAGTAATTAAATCAGACAGACTTAGGGAAGAGACGAATCTCATTTTCACTGCTCAGAATGAGGTGCAGGGCTAGCTAAAACCAGGCTACCTGGGCTTAAATTTTAGCCTTGTTTTATTTTTTAAGTTGATGCAAGGAATCAACTAGGCTAATCCTTCTGAAATGAAAGAAAAATTAAGGAGCAGACCCTTCAGGACAGAGCTGAGAGCATGAACTTAGTTGAAGTCAGACCATTTTAAGGAAAAAGAGCTCAGAAAAGGTAGGATATTTTCTTACCGTGGCTCATGAGAGGGCCCACTCTGCTCCAGCATGATGAACTCACAGTGCTGCGACGTGTACTGGGAATATTCGGTAAGGCCACTCACTGGGTTCTTCTCCTGACAAGCCATCAGTTTCTCTACAGGTGTACATGGGAGAGCAGTTTCAAACTGGGCAGCGTAGCTGGGGGAAGACTGAGAATTCATGATGCCTTTTGACTGATCAGGCTGCTTGCTGATAGTGTTCAGATTATCTGGGATATCATCCGAGGTCCACTTGCCGTTTTCTGAGTTATCATAATTACTCAAACTGGAGAATTCAGGCTTAATGTGCTCAGATGTGTCCCCCTCCGCGTTGCTGCCATTGCCCTGACCAGGCTGCCCCAAAGGCTGCTGTCCATTTTCTACACTTTCTTCTTCCAATACCACCACTGCTGGCAGAGCTGCAGTCACCTCCTGGGGACACACAGGGACAGAGGAAGAAGGAAGACCCGGCTCAGGAGATGTGAGATCCACCACCGGCATTAACGTGCTGGCCTTCAGCCTCATCTGCATCCTCTCACGTTTCCTATCTGTCAGAGACCACAGTGGGGGGGTTGTGTTCTGCTTGTGGACATCTCCCAGCTTTTCCAGAGCGCTAAGAAATGCATTAACGTCCTTGGCCCTGGAAAACCCGATGTTTCTGGCAAGATTGAGGGCTGTTGTTTCTGCCACGCTGAACAAGTAGTTGCAAATTTTTTCCTTTGTCTCAGCCATCGCTGCTTCTCCTGAGTCAAGTGTGCTCCTCTCTCCTCCTCTGCTCTCACAAACTGGATCTGTACAACTGGCACAGTGGTCAGCAGGGCTTCTTTCTCTCCCTGAGCTGGGGCTGGCAATCCCCCACAGTGGTGGTGTCTCTCCCACTTTGTGCAAAATGCCTTCTTTGAGGAGTTTATACAAAACACGGTTGACCTCTTTCTTTTGAGTTTTAAGTTTACGTGCGAGGACATGAACTGTGCAAGTCCTCCCCTCCCCGAGCTGCCTGAAAATGGTCAGAACTTCTTGCTCGCAGTCTCGCCCAGCAAGAGACAGTCTCTGGAAATTCAGCCTGATGGTGTCAGAATCTCTCCCCAAGTTCTCCTGAGGACAGTACTGTGGAAGGCGATACCAGTGCTCAGTCTGAGCCCAGGGGCCCTGGCTGGAGAACCTGCCCGTTCCGGCGCTGCCGCGGCTCGGCCGATGCCGCTGTGCGGGCGCCGGTGCCGCAGCCCGCCCGCCCCCGGGGCGCGGCTCCCCGTGCGCTCCCTGCCCCTGCCGCGGGCTCCCTTCAGTGTCTCGCTCTGTTAAGAACTGCTGGTGTAAAAAGGTTTCCTGATTAGTTTCTTGTGGGGTACGAGGGTGGTTAAAAACGCCTCGACTGGTGCGGGGGTAGTTACGTCCTGAGCGGGTCGGGTACGAGCCTCTACCTCGCCCGGCACCTCTGCTCATAGCGGGACACACGGGGGAGCTGCGCTGCCGGCACGCCACGAGGGGAGCTGCCTGTCCTGGGGAGAGAAAACAGCAATTCAGAAAGAAGTTGCACAACCACAGCCATTCCTGAAATGCACCTTCCCTGATACTGAGGCATTTCAAGCATCTTCTCCTTATCAAGCCTGTTTTCTGCTTCTCTAGGAGTCTAAATTATTGCCTGAGATCAGCTCAGTTGATTAAAACTTGGTTGTAATAATGTCAAGATCAAGGGTTCAATCCCCTATGCGGGCCACTGACTTAAGAGTTGGACTCGATGATCTTTGTGGGTCCCTTCCAACTCAGAATAGTCTGTGATTCTGTGAGTCCTGTAAGCACGAACAGCAAACTCAATCTGTGCAAACAGAACCAGCAGCTCCAACCGCGGCTGAGTCAGCCCAGAGAAGCAGCTCTGACAAAACGAGCCTCTGCTCTTGCTGGACTCAATTCCAGGTCAGAGCCAGGCAGCCCGTTCAGGATGTGCTTCCAAAACAGAGAGAGTTCCACTCCACTGCCCCGAGGGAGAAAAGAATCTCAGACCTACTTCGCAATCTGAGAAACGGGGGCAGGAGGAGGTGAAGGAGCACCTCGAGGGCTGGAGCAGCTCACATGGTCAGATCATGTGGCCAAACCAGTCTGAAACCCCAGGAGTCATTTTCTCCTTGGACACTACATGCCCTTTAGAGCATCACACCACATGCAGATAACACACAGAGAAAACTGGACAGGTTGGCAAGAGTATGACAAGTTTTTTTGAACTGTAGCCCAAGTTCGCTCCTATCACATATGGCTGCGCCGCCCCCTGGGGGTACAAGACATAAGACTAAACTTTTAATGTGTTTTTTAAAAGGAAGGAATCCAGCACAGTATATGTTCTAATTCTTTGACAACGGCTGGCTGTGAAACTGAGTGGACGAAGCCACGGAACACGATACACACTGCGGGCCCTGTCCTGCCTCCTCCCTCGTGGCCTCCTTAAGGCACCCAGTGCCACAAACACAGATCTTCCAGTGCAAGTCTTATTTTTATAAAGCTCCCCATCTTCACCAAACACAACCCAAGGCAAGCTTAAACTTCCCTTTTCCTACACAACTACACGCGGCTGTCACCACCAGGACTTACAGTACAATAAATCCCGAAGGCTGCGCGGCGGGTTCCCCCCTGCCCAGCTCCGAGCGCCCCACGGCCCCTGCCCAGTGACCTCGTTTTAAAAGTGCTCTCTGAGCCAAGGGCAGGACAGAAATCCTGGCAGGCAGGAAGTGCGGGCTGCGAAAAACGCTCTTACCTCAGTCTCATCCGTACGCCGAATTACTTGATGAAAAAATAAAGGGAAAAAAGAAAGCCCGACCCGCAGCAGGAGTCCAGGCGAGGGGAGGCGGCGCCGGGCAGACCCCGAGATGGCTGCGAACTCCGTTTCGGTTTCGTTTCCCGCAGCCGCTCCGCCCCGGGAGCTCAGCGGGGGCTGGCCACGTTCGGGGCTTTCCCGGACACGCCTCGCTTTGGGAGCGCTCAAGGGGTTCCTTCCACCGGCGGAACCTGGGGCGGAACAGCGAGCCCCGTCGGGCAGCTCCTTCCCCCAGTGCCCGCGGAGAGGCAGCCCCGGCCCTCAGCGGCACCGGCACCGGCGGGGTTGCGGGAACACGAGTCGCCCAACGCCGCGGCCCAGAGGAGGCCCAGGGAGCGCGGCAGGAGCGGTGCCACCGCACTCGGGTCACGCCACGGCCCCGCCGGGCGCGAGGGGCTCGCCCGAGCCCAGAGGGCACCACGCGGGGCGGGGCGGGAACACCGAACGCCGGGGTTCGAGAGGAACGATTTATTCCACGCGTTCCGCCCTACGGAGCCCGGCCCCGACAGGACCCCCGCGCAGCCGGGACACGGCCTGGCCTGGCCTCGTCTCGTCCCGGAGCCCGCGAAGCTGTCGCGCTGGCGGCTGCCCCGCGGCCTGCGCGGCCCAGTCCCACCGCGTCACCGGGCCCCGGGGCCGCTGCAGGACCCCGCGGGCCGGGAGGGGGCCGGGAGGGGGCCGGGATGGAGACGGGATGGCCTGGCCTGCCCTCCCCCCGCGCCCCTTACCACGCCGCTACCGCCGCGGGCGCCCCGGCCGGCGCATGGTGATGACGTACCCGGACCACCGCGCCTGCGCACGATGCGAGGAGCGGCGCAACCGCCATCTTTCCTCGGGGCAAAGCGGGGCCGCCATGTTTGGCTATGGCAGGGCCTGGCTGTGCCGGCGCTGCGGGCCCGGTGGGACTTTGCTTGGCCGCTCCGCTGCGGGGAGGCGGCACAGCCGCACCCCTCGCCCCGCTGGGAGGCAGTGCCGCCCCGGCTGTGTCCCGCGGCATCGCCCGCCGCAGCTGCAGCGCCAGCCCGAGACGGCGGCACGCGTGGCCGCCACGGCGCATGCGCCGCAGGTGTGGCGGCCCCGCCGGTTCCCCCGGTGGGCTCCGCCGTCCCGTCCGGGCCCCCCACCCCGCCGGTTCCCCCGGTGGGCTCCGCCGTCCCGTCCGGGTCCCCCACCCCGCCGGTTCCCCCGGTGGGCTCCGCCGTCCCGTCCGGACCCCCCACCCCGCCGGTTCCCCCGGTGGGCTCCGCCGTCCCGTCCGGACCCCCCACCCCGCCGGTTCCCCCGGTGGGCTCCGCCGTCCCGTCCGGGCCCCCCACCCCGGTGGGCTCCGCCGTCCCGTCCGGGCCCCCCACCCCGGTGGGCTCCGCCGTCCCGTCCGGGCCCCTCTTCTCCCTCGGGGGTGCCCCCCCTCCCTTCCTCCCCCAGTCTCTTCTTTCACAGCGGGGCTCCTCTTTTCCCACAGGCTCCCCGTTTCCTGCAGGGCTGTCCGTCACGCCTCTTCATTCACGGCGTTTTAATTCTAGAGGTGCCCGAGTCACGTTCCGCCCGGTCCCAGGTTCTTCCCGCGCGGACATTCCCTTCCCCAGTCCCAAACTCGGCATGGGTTCTGCTGCGGTGGATCCTCCCTTTCCCAGGCAAACACACTCCCTGTTTGCTTCGGATCCCTCCGGATCGTGTGAGTGAGAAAACGCCCATCGGAGCACGGGTTGCTCCTGTCCGTGCTCAGGATTCGGGTGTCACCACCTGGCACCGCTGGTCCCTCTGGCTCGGGGGCTGCCAGGGCTGGGGCAGCACCTGTTGGGCAGTGGGCACAGTGTGAGTGTGGATGTGGGTGTGGATCATTCATAACCAGGAGGTTTGGGAGCACCTCTGGACCAGCCGTGGGCATTTGGGTTCTTCTCCCAGGTAACAAGTGACAGGACATGAGGAAACAGCCTCAAAACATTTAGACTGGATATTAGGGAAAAATTCTTCATGGAAGGAATGTTCAGGTACTGGAATAGGCTGCCCAAGGCAGTGGTAGAGCCACCATTCCTGGAAGTGTTCAGAAAAGGTGTGGATGTGGCACTTGGGGACATGGTTTAGTGGTGGCCTTGGCAGTGCTGGAGTAACAGCTGGACTGAACTTAAAGGGGTTTGCCAACCTCAACAATTGTGTGATTCTACAATTCTGTTGCTGTGGTTCAACCAATGGGCAATTGTCACATCTGGGACCATCATCTGTGAGTCCCCAGACCCTCCTCTGCCAGGGCTGTGTGTGCAGGGGAGCTGGCAGGGATGGGCTTGGGGTCTGGATGAATTTTAGGCATCCATCTGCCTACACTTCCCCATAAATGGGCAAAACACATGAAGACAAGATGCTCAGAGTACACTTGAAATCCCAGTGGAATAGAAACTCTGTGTGCCTTCAGGTGGGGACCCTGCACTCACCGTGGCCTCTTCCCTGGGGTTTTCTGAAGGTGTTTCCATCAATCTGGAGTCACAGGAACGTGACGCTTTTTGCAGCTGAGGTTGTAGATTGTTGAGGGTTTGGGAGTTGTTTTTCAAATGATTTTTGGATTTAGAGATTTTGGGGCTTGTGTTTCTCAGTGTAGTTTTGGTGTGGGTTTTTTCCTGTGATGGGGAGACTCCTTGCCTAAAAAGAGACCCCCCCCCATGGTCACTGGAGTTGTCACTCATTGTTGCCTGCAGGATCTGGGAGCACAAACCCTCCTGCCTGGGATGAGCCTCAGGATACACTGTCAGATGTGGGGTCACAGTCCATGTAAGTGTCTCCCTCCCACTTGGCCAAAGCACAAATTACTCCACACAACAACCGATTCCTCAACCTGCTCTTTTTCTCTTAATTGCTGGTGGTCACTCCCAAGCTTTCCCCCAACCTTGGTGGATGTGATTCATCCTGGCCTGTCTGAGGGCAGAATGGGAAGGTTTCAGCTCTGCTCTCTACCATGTTGGTGTGGCAGAGGCTGCCTGGGAAGTTGTGGGGCCAAGTATCCTCTTGGATTGCAACACCCCCAATGTGACAAACAGCTGCTTCATCTGTATGAGCTCGTTCTCTGTTCTCATTCTTTGTGGAAAATTGGGCAGACTCCCAACCTCTTTGCATAGGAAAGGGCTGGGAGACAGGGAGACCTCGTGCTGCTGAAGGCCCAGCATTAACACAGCCACAGCATCTGCCTGGCTGTGACAGAAGCTCCAGCAGCCTCGGCAACGGGAAAACCAGGCAGTTTGTGGAGGACATCAGGAGCTGATAACCAGCTTGCATGAGGCTGCTCCACTGATTTGGGCAGAGGATGGAGAAAGCTCCATTGCATGTTCTGGGATGCAGAGGCTCATCCTGTCCTCCTGCTTCCCTGGGGGCTCCCCCAAGCCCCCCACTTCGCAGGGCTAAGCAGAGGCTTCTCCGCAGGATGGCAGCATTCACCAAATCTGCAGTGTCAGCCAGAGATGCCTCAGGTGTCTGCTTTATTTTGCTTCCCTCTTATGAAATGAAAGAAGAGGAAATAAATTGTTGCACAGCTCCCCCACCTGACTTTCTGCTCTGATGCCAGTTCTCAGCTCAGGCTATTGTTCCACAGAGTTTCATTTTAAACTCTTTTATTAGATGCTCTAAAATATCACGTCCTCACTCTTGGAGGCAGCCTGTTCCTACACAAGAGATTTGCAGCCCTTAATCAGCTGACAGTGGTTTCTGGGGGATGGCAGCCCTGGGAATGGTGGTGTATCACCCACCGTGTAGATGCCTGTTCTCCTCTGCCCCAGGACTAAGCTCTGCTCTCACACTGCAGGCAGGAGGTGCAATTAGGGCTTGGCCTTCTTGCAGAAGTGCCCATCAAGTGCTCCAGGTTTCTTGTTTGTCGAGTGAGGAATTGGGCTGAGCCCGTTCCCACATCCTCCCAAGCATTGCACTTTCTCCTGTCTGGCTGCAGACACAGCTGGGAACTGATGTGGAAAATCTCCATAACTCCAGAGCACCAGCTCCTGTTGAAGGGAAAAAAAAAAGCTTTATTTTCTTCCAACGGATTTTTATGGTAGCTATAAACATGGAGCAGGTAATGCACGGGAGATGCTGCCCCATCCTGAGCCTGCAACCTCCATCTGTGCACCACAGAAAGGAGCTGCTTCCCAGAAAGGGATTTCTCCCCCTGCTTTGCCCTCTCTTGCTCCCAGCAGTCAGGTTCCTGCTGGGGAAGCAGCAGAACTATCCAGGGAATTGCACAAGCTTTTGCCTCGCCGTTCAGTGAAGGAGTGAACCTGAGCTTTGGTACAGCCCCAGCAGCTGCCATGTCTGTGCTCTCGAGATGTCAGCAGGGATTACTCATCCTGAGAGCTCCCAGTGCAGAGCAGAGGGGAAGAGGAAATTCCTGGCACCTCTGTCTATTGGATGCTTATCCCCGTCGGGCATTCGTGTGCTCCAGGGATGGACAGTGTGCTCCCGCGGCCTTTGTCTTTTGCTTGGAGCTGCAGCGGAGCCCAGCAGGGGAAGGCAGGTGGGGCTGACACAGCTGCAGCAGGAGAAGGAGCCGGCACGCTCACTCCCACGGCAGCTGCAGCGGTGGGAAGCAGCACAGTTTTATTCTGGCTGGTACAAAATGTACCCTCGAAAAAAGGCAGGAGAAGGCAGACTGCGGCGCAGCCACCTCTGTGGCAGGATATGCCTCATGAGCACAGCCTTCACTCTTGGATGCTCAGGGACTCTTTCCATGTGGTCTTAGAACCATGACAGCATCTGTGTGGCCAAATCCACCCTCTGGGGGGCTCCTCCCTTTCAGTGCCACGATGGCCAGTGGCTCCTCCTGCTCAGAGAGGAGCTGTGGGAAGATTGGCCACTCAGGGCACACTTCGGACCCGTGTCTTTGACTTGGCTCCAGCCTCTCCCTTACCCAGGAGTCAACTCTGGGGTGATGGCCAAAGCATCACTGCAAGGGGTCAGACGGGGACCCAGGGCAGACTGCGAGCCACACAGCACCTCTGAGAGCTTGTTCTTGGAGGGGGACCAGTGAGGAGAAGGGGGCTCCTGTCACTGCTCTGAGTTGGCAGATCTGATGTGGTGGTTCTCAGAGAGTGAATCAGTTGAATTAATGAATTCTCCCTAAAGCCAGAATTCAAAGATCTTCCTAATATGTGTCAGTTGACATGGCATTAATACTCCCTTCTGTGACCTTTACTTTGCCATCCAAGCTCAGGTTCCCCTTTTTGCCCTTTCATATTTAATATTAAATCTGATTTATCTGCAAGAGGGCTTTATTGTGTGCTCAGACAAATCAAAAGAATTTCATAATCCATCCCTGAGGCAGAGCCAGGGATGGGAAAAACATTGACCTGAGGGTAAGAGTGTCCCGTGCACTCCGGACAGAGCTCTCCCCCCCTGCTCCCCTGCCACTCATCACCACACCAGTGTCTAGTTTTCACCTGTGTCATTTGCAGCACTTGCTGACCACTCCATTTTCTTCAAGGTCAGCATTTGGCCAACTCCAGAGGCTGCCTGAGGCAGCAGCCACTGCTCTCTGCTCCTCTTGATTTATGTGTTATTGAGCACAGAGAGACTCTAATGGACCGTCTCACTGGGGAAAGCCTGGCACAGCTGGGTCTCTGAAGGGCTTCCTCGCATGTAGGACTCCTTCATGCCTCCCACGGGATCCCATTACACCTCCTTCGCTGCTTTTTCTTTAGTCGCTGCACATTTTTTTTCACTCAGCACAAAGTGAGTGCTGCCAGAGCCAGCACTACATGCTGGTGGAGATGCAGGAGGGTGGCTGGAGGGAGTGATGGATGACAGAGGAGGTGCCGGTTGTAGATCACAGGGACATGTACAGCCCTGTAATTGGTCAGCCTGCACCGATTTCCTCCCAAACAGCATTTTTTAATCTAAAAGAAAGCAAGAAACTGGAATGTGTCTTGCTTCTTTCATGGCTTCCCTGGAGGCAGCAGCAGCACATTAAGGAAAAAAGAGAAGGAGCAGGAAGAAATAGTCAGAAGCACCAGGTGGCTGAATATCTTGCAGCCTAATTGATTCCTCTTTAATTAGTACAAAACCTGTTGCTCTCAACCAACATTCAGTGCCAGCTTTGGAGCAAGCAGCATCCTCTCTGGCCCTGCGCCAGCACAGCTTGGCATGGAGGGAGGAGAGGAGCCACAGGGAATCATGTGAGGCTGAGAGTGCCTCTTCTGCACCTGGGAACAGACAGGGGCAACCTCCAGCTCCTACTGCTTTCTTTGAGGCAGCATGAGCAGGATGGAGTTATGTCAGTGTCTGTTGCACACCAAGCTGCAACGAAGGACTTGGGTGGGATTATCTGGGGTAACTGAGGGATTTCTGTGCCTAAACTCCCTTGGGAACTGCTCCCTGCTTCTCACCCAAATCCAGTTATTTTTCAAATGGAAAAGAACTCAACTTCATTTGCAGTGAAATGACTTCGCTTTTTGCCTCGTAAGTTTTGAATGGAGGTCTAAAACCTTGCATGGGTTGGAGACCATCCCTGCAGGTCTGTTTCCAGCTCTGGGGCCCCAACATAAGGACATGGAGCTGCTGGAGAGAATCCAGAGGAAGCCATAGAGATGCTCCCAGGGCTGGAGCCCCTCTGCTATGGAGACAGGCTGGGAGTTCAAGCTGGAGAAGAGAAGGCTCTGGGGAGACCTGAGCGCCCCTTCCAGTGAGATGGAGAGGGACTTCAGACAAAGGCCTGGAGTGACAGGGCAAGAGGGAATGGCTTCCCCCTGCCAGAAGGCAGGGTTAGATGGGATATTGGGAAAAAATAGCTACCTGTGAGAGTGGTGAAACACTGGCACAGGTTGCTTAGAGAAGTTGTGGCTGCCTCATCCCTGGAAGTGTTTAAGGCCAGGTTGGACAGGGCTTGGAGAAACCTGGGCTGGTGGAAGGTGTCCCTGCCCATAGCAGGGAGGTGAAATGAAATGAGCTTTAAGGTCCCTTCCAGCCCAAACCAGTTAGTGATTCCATGAAACCAGGCTCTGCACTGACTGCTCCAGGTTAAATGGTGATGTCAATCCTTATCCCCTGCAGCGCCTGACCACATCTCAAATCCTTCTGACAGTGCCACCTTATGGTTTTAATTCTTTGGTCCTTGTGACATGTGTGAGGGCTTCTTCTCATGCAGGGTGACCTTGGGGGCTCTCCTGTCCTCCACACTTTCCCCCCAGAAGACCAAGGAGTTGTACTCCACTCCTGGCCTTGGGTTGCTGGTTAGGGAAATATCATCATGGATGAAGTGACAACTTGTCTACAGGACTTGCAGCAAAGCCACCACCATGAGCTGGCTTATGATGGCTGCTGTTGCTCTGGCACAGCTGCTGCTCCCCAGCAGGAAACCCTGAAATATCCAAAATGTCATTTCTTAGCCAGTCCCTGCTAAGAAACCTTTCTTAAGGTGCAAGCACTAGGCCAGCAGTTGTGGGAAGCGGAGATGGCTTCTGCCATGCCATTAACACACAAAGGGACACAAATCCCATTAACAGTAGCCTGGCATCTCATTAGGCAGCTGCATCCTTCATGGGTGTTCCCAGAAATTACAGGGAGAGAAGAGGAAGCTGACATGCAAACATCAGGGCTGAGCAGGAAGCTCACAGGGTGAAATGCTTCCTACCAGCCCTCACACACAGCTCTGCTGTCACCGCTGGGCAGGGGACCAGAGTGGCACCACCACAGGCTCCAGCGATCAATGATTCCCATTGGGATGGCTTGGAGCAGGAGCCAGAGCATCCCTCTGGGCTCATGAGGACTCAGGAGCTGTTTCTGTGGTGCCAAGCTGTTTGGTTGATGTTACCCAGACCACTTGGAAGGCGTGATCAGGTTTGCAGACCTCACACCACTACACCCATAATTAACAGTAACAAATGAGCCTGTTGGTGCCTGGAATCCCAGGGCTGGTGAGATGAATTAGCAGTGGAGCAGCCTGGATTTTACCTTGAAAAAGAAATGCCTCTGAGATGGAAGTAGCTGCCCAACAGGTCCCCAGCTCATTTTATCTCTGCAGCAAGCACACGAGGGGGTTTCCTGGAGGTTTTTCTTCCTGGGTTCAGGACCAGATCTGGGTTGCCCAGCTGGAAGCCACATCTCCTCACTCACCACCCACCCCATTCCCTCTGGAGCAAAAGCTTCTCCACAGGGTGTGAGACTCCCAGCTCCTGACTGGGGAAATGCTGGCATGCAGAGGCCATAGCTCAGCTCCAGAGCAGTTTTCCTGCCTGCCTGAAAAGGCAGAGTCTGATCCAAAGCCTCGGTTCCCTGCCTGCCCCTCCCTCGTCCCCGAGACCTGCCTCCCATATCCTGCTCACCCCCAGCAGGCAGATGCTGATTCAAACCGTTGCCTTGTGGCACTGTTTGCTCATGGTTTTCCCCTCCCTTGTGGGAGGCCAGTAGCTCCCCACCGTTTATAAAAAATTCTATCCATAAGGAACTGTTGAGTAAAACAATAGCTATTTTCTTTTCTTTTTTCCTTTCCCCCCTTCTTTTCCTCCAAAGTGAGCTTCTCCTGGTGCTGCACATCCTGGAGCTGCTGCAGACACGTTGCACTGGGCCGGGTGAAGATGTCCAGAATTTCACACCTCTTTCTTCCCCCTCCTTCTCACTCCTGGGACTGGGAAAGCGAAGGGCAAATGGACGTGGGGAGGTGGAGATGCACCTTATGATCATGCTTCTCTTTCTTTTTGGAGAAGGCTTAATCTTGAGCCATTAATAAAAACAGATTTCATGCTGCACACAAAGACTGAATGCATTTTGCCTTGCCTTCGTGGGCAGTATCAGAACTACAGCTGCCTTTATACAGTGGGGCTCTGCTGCACTAAGCCATTAATACTGGAAATGAAGCTCCAGGGGCTTAATCACCTATCAGAGTCTCCTGGACTGCTGGAGGTATTTTTAGGATTTAGAGGTATTAGCTCAAAACCAAAAAAGTCCAATTTACCAATTCATCATGATTCAATTACTGCACACTACCTTCCCCCTCCTCCTCCTCCTCTGCTGGCTCCATAACACTTGTAGCCATGTTTAGCCACAGGAGTTGCTCCTTTTGGCACCCTCCTGGCCCAGATATGGGGATGGATTTTGGGGCACCGGTGCCTGCCAGTGGTGCTGCATTGCCAGGCTCTGAGCAAGGCTTTTTAATTGTTGCCTGGATTATTGGTGCTCAGTTGGAAAAGATCCAGCTCCCCATTATCTCTACCAATGCATTCTCTTTGGGAAAGTTGTTTTTGTGCTCTTTGCACTCCAGATAATTTTATCCTCATTTCTTTATAGGTGAGGGATGAACTGGAGGGAGAAGCCCAGCACTGATATTTGGGCAGAGTTGCATGAGCATGGGGAGCCTCAATGCAGAACCAGGGGAAAGAGCATCTGCCATGCCATCAACTTCCTATGCTCCCCACTTTAGGCACAGTCCAGGCACAACAAGAACCAAAACTCCCTTTTGCGAGCAGGTCACTTGGAAAGCCCCTCACTGCTCCCATCAAAAAAGGCTTCTGACAATTTCCTGTGGTTTTACAAAGTGCTCAGCAGCTCCTGGCATGGAAAGTCCAGAGACATGTCCTCAGCGTCAGTATCCCTCTGCACAAGGGGATGGGGATGTATCCCCCTCACTGGGGTCTTTCCAAAGCGCACAGATGGTGATGCACAAGGTCGATCAGTGCCATTGGGGGGAACAACTGCACCCAGCACAACCCTCATGGCATGAGGTTTCCCTTTGGCAGGGGAACCCTGTGGCAGGAACGCCTCTGGCATCACTCCACTGCCAGCCCTGGCAGCGGAAAGAAGAGCTCCCACAGCAGGCGGAACAGAGGCACAGACAGCTGTATGTATAGATCATATATTTCTGTGTGTAATTCTGCACAGAGAACTGCATCCTTACACACCTGCACAGGTAAATACTTATAGATACTGACCTCTTCAGATTAAAGTCCAAGGCACTTTTTACAGTGAACAGGTTAAAGCCATAGTTTAAAACATGCCTGTTTCTGGGTACAGCTCAGGTTTATGGCAATGCTGTGGGGATGGGCTGTTGTCACACGGGCCAAGTCCCCGCTCCTGTCCCCCAGTCAAGAGACTGGCCCTGAAGGAGGGATGTAAGCCCAGGGCCAGATCCTGACCACAGAGACATGCAAGCAGCTCCCATTGGCAGGTGTGTCGGCAGTGCCGAGACCCCAGCGGGGGGAAGAACACTTTGGGCAGAAGAAGGAGCAAAGGTGGGTGCACAGTTTGCAGCACCTGGAGCATCGGAGCCCCTGGCCAAAGGCACCCACCAGGCAGGTGGTGCTGGAGCCCTGCCTGGTGCCCCACAGGACTGAGGTGGCTCATCCCACAGGGAAATAACTAATACCATGGAGAAGCTTTTTCTCTCTCCTGCAAAAGTCCCACTCTAGAACCCTGAGCCCTTTGGATACCTTTCCGGGGAGCTTGGAGTCAAGCAAGGAGAAGCCGGGACCAGTGCAGAGCCTGGCAGCAGCACCTTCCCTTCTCAAACTCCTGAGGAATCTCCTCCCACCCAGCAAACATCCCTGGTGCCCATGGCACGAGGCTCTGAGCTGGCTGGGAGATGCTGGGCAGGAGAAGCCCAAGGGAGAGTGGTGCAGAGGGCCAAGAACTCCAGAAATCCCCCAGCACCCCTAGACCCAGCTGGCAGCAGCAGAGGCTTAACCCTGGTCTCTCAGATGAACCAGCCTTTCTCCTTCATCAGAGCAGGTTTCTGCAGGGGGTTTTTAGGTCTGGGGTCCAGGAAGGAGCCTCCAGAACTCACAGTAGCTCATTGCTGCTGGAGCCCTACTGGGTTTGACTGGGCTGGGAGAGTCAGGCCAGCATAGCTGTGACAGTGACAATGGTGACAGCACGGCAGTGACTGCAGCTCTGATCAGGAAGGGCCAATGTACGGGCTTTTAGGCTTTGTCTGGACAAAAGCAGCAGAAATTGGTCCTGTAGGCACTGCTCATTCCTGGACATGTCATGCTTCATGTGCAAGGACTGTCCAGGAAGTGTTAGGGCTGCCAAAGAACAGTTTAAGACTTATAATCCAATGAGGATCGGGTCCAGCAGCTCAGGGCCTGGAGATAAGGAAGAGGTGTTCTCTGAGGCTCAAGGAGTCCATAGAATCACAGATTAATGGAATCACAGAATAGTTTGGGTTGGAAGGGACTTTAAACTCACCTTGTTCCAACCTCCTGCCATGGGCAGGGACACTTTTCACTAGAGCAGGTTGCTCCAGGCCCTGTCCAACCTGGCCTTGGACACCTGTAGGGAATGGGGCAGCCACAACTCAGGGCAGCCTGTTCCCAGCTGGAAGGCTGAGGTGGAGCAATCCCTGCAATCTCGTTGTATTTTTCTTTCATACTCAGGGTTTCATCCTCCTGCACCATCACAGCCTGAGGCTGAGCAAAAGCTGCTGCTCCCCAGGGCAAGCTGTGAAGCCTGAACTGAACATGTCCCAGTCTTTTCTCCCAGATAACAAGTGAAAGGGTAAGAGGAAATGGCTTTAAGTTTTGCCAGGTTTAGGTTGAATATTGGGAAAAATTCTACCCTGTAAGAAAGGTCAGGTCCTGGTACAGGCTGCCCAGGTCAGTGCTGGAGTCTCCATTCCTGGAGGGATTTAGAACATGTGTGGATGTGGCACTTGGGGACATGTGTTAGTGGTGGCCTTGGCAGTGCTGGGTTAACAGTTGGATTCAATGATCTTAGAGGACTTTTCCAGCCTTAACAATTCCATGATTCCATGAAAATGTGCCAAGAGCCTGGCTAGAGAAGGGAAGCAGTGTGCTCCATGTCACTGCTTCCTCAAAAGCCTCTATCCTGGAGGAAAGGGGGAGGTTTGACTCTTGCACAGCTTGTGCCCAAGGGCCAGGTCACTCCTTCAGCTGGAGGAGACAACCTGGTGGGGATGGCTTTCCAGACCCTGGGAGAAAAGGGGGTTAGACCTTTCCCTTGGGACAAGCAAAGCTCTGGTGCCACTGGGCTACATGGATCCAGACCTGCTAGAGCTCAGCTTCCAGTTAACAGGAATGAATACCTGGATGATAAAGGATAACGACTGGGGTCCCGTGCCCCTCCCTTCCCCCTGTCCTCCACCCTCACTGGCAGCAATGGCTGTACTCAGAAACAGACATTTTTGGCAGCAGCCTGGCGTCGCTGCCCGCTGACAGCTGTGTTGGGTACAAAAGCATGATTGAAAGTTACCATAACCATTATAATATAGCAATATATTTCATAGTTAAAATAAACTATTATGCTTTCCCCTATCATTAAAAAAGAAGCGAGCAGTACAGAGGCAAGTTGCAAACCCAGGTCAAAGCTCCTTAAGTCTGGACAGAACTGTCTGTGAGTTTCCAGAGGGGATGTGGCATTTTTCCGGTATTTCTAGGATGTTTCCTTGCAGGTGGTGCAGGAAGGAGAGTCGTGGAGCTAAAAAAAACCCCCAAGGCTGTGTCAAAAACTGGACTGGCTTGGTTAGGTGGGTCCTGGATGGGTATCAGGGACTGGTCCCAATTGGAGCAGGGGTCAGATGCTTCCCAGCTGCAGGAGGTTGGCATCTCTCTGTAATCAGAACTTGCAGTCTTGCTCTTGTGCTTTTCCTCCACCTTGGTCACTGATCCCAGCTCTTCTCTCTGTTTGTCCAGATGCCGTTCAGGGCATCCAAAGGGATGATCTCAGGTGTGCAGACAGCACTGGCTGGGGAGCATTTACTGGAGCCAGTTACTGGAGCCCTGCCAGCTGAGGCTGCTGGTGACCGAGAGCTGCTGGCAGGGAGCAGGGCAGAGGCTTTGAGTGGGCACTCCAGGCTGGAATGCACTGATGGCTTCCCCCCATGCCTGCCCTCACTGTTGCCTTGGGGTGGTTCTGCCGTCCTGGCAGCCCAGCTGGAGGGGGTGATAAGTCTCAGTGCTGGCCTTAGTGGAGTCTGGTGCCAAGGGCAACGGGTCAGGGCTACTGGCACCAGTGCTGAAGCACTGGCATGTGTGTGGGTGAAATACTGGGGTGCAGGAGGTGGGGTGCAGGGTGGGGATGGTTCATGGGCTGCAAGGGGTGGGGTGGGGTCTCTGGGGGTTGGCATGGGAGTTCAGGGGTGTGGGAGGGGAAGTGCAGAGGTGGGTGGGATGCAGGGGGTGGGATGGGGATATAAGCATGTGCAGGGTGCATGAGTGTGGGATGAAGGTGCAAGGATGCAGGGGTGGGTGGGATGCAGGGTGTGGGATAAGGGTGCAGGGGTGGGTGGGATGCAGGGTGCAAAGTGCAGGGCATAGGGTGCAGACCCAGGGCTGCCAGGTCCCAGGCAGAAGAGTTGTTGGGGTGCAGGTTGTGCTGATGTGAGGCCAGGGGATTCAGGGTGTGGGGTGTGCAGGGATCCACCACCCCAGCCCTGCTGAAATCCTGTGACAGCAACAGCTCTGCCCCAGGACAAGGGTCTCTTACTTCAGGTGCAACCCCAGTGCTCTTGCCGTGGTCCTTTCCCTCTCCAGCACCTCAAGTCCTGTGAGCTGACATGTGCTCTTGTCTCACTCGGTTAGTTTTCCCAGACTTGATCATGAGCCTGAAGGGAGATCCCTAGGTTCCTGCTGGCAATATTGATCTTTGAACATCAATACTTCCTCTGGCTCTCTGACACTCCAGGTCACATTTCTGCATCTCACCCTGCGGACAGCCCCATTCCATAGGCAGATTTCTTTTATCTGAGGCTCAGGAAGCATTTTTCTTCACTGGCTGCCTGCAGGCCAGAGAAAATGCTGCATTTCAGGCTCTTTCTCAGAATTTGTAGCTTTTTCTCCATTGTTATGCTAGAAACCTCTCGACAGAGATGGGCAGGAGTGTCTGCTGGGCAAGATGAACTGGGGGCACCCATAGGCACACGGGGAGCAGCGGCAGCCAGGCTAAGAATAGACGGACTCCCAGCCATCCCAGGAGATCAATGACACTAATCACAAGAGCTTGGAAGAGCAGCTTGTTCCCAGAAGCTCAGTATCCCGCGCCAGACAAGGACCAGCAGTGATGGCCATGTGCCTTCCTGCAGGCGATGGGGATGACCATGCTTGCTCCCCTGCTACCAACATCTCTGCAGCACCAGGAGCTCATTTCACAGCACTCCTGCTTGTTGCCTTGCAGCCTTCCTCCTCCTCCTCCTCCTCCTGGGGCCGGCAGGCTGGCAGAACTCCTCACTAACTACTGCTTGTTTTCTGTGTAACTCTAATTGCAGGGCACAACGAATATAACCACCTCACACCACTGGCAGCAAAGAAATTCCTCAGCGTTGGGTGTGGGGAGGTGGTGGTGTGGGAGGGTGGTGTGTCTCTGCCCCTACGTGTGCACAAAATCCAGCGTTATTTATGGAAGGGGAAAAGTTACAAAGGACAACATTACAGGCTGAGTATACCTGGAGTAACACAGTGACTTTGATTACAATTACTGACACTGCTGGGTGAGGTGTAATTAATAGCACAGAGTAATTACATGGTTCCTTCATCTGTTTAAAAATATATAAATATTCTCTGCTGAGTTTCCATGGAAAGCAGTGAACACCAGCCCCAGAATCAGAGCCCTGCATGGCTCCATGCAAGGACCTGGCAAAGCCAGAACACGACACTGGAGCAGAACTGAGGAGCAAAAAGGAGGAAATGGTGAAAGCAAAAAGGAGGAAATGGTGAAAGCAGAACTGAAAGCAGCTGGTTCCAGAAGCAGCCAAGTGATGCCCAGGGGTACCTCAGGGAGCTGAACACAAGCAAAAATTAAAATGGAGCTGCACTTTGGCAGGTATGGGCAACACTGCCATCACCGAGATGGTGCCAGAGGGTGCTACTGTTCCCCACCAAACCCAGCAGAAGTGGCATAAAGGCGATGGGCTTTGTTTTAAACAGATGAAGCACCCACCCCTGCTACCATATCACTTGCCAGTGAGCTCCTGCTTGGCCCCGGTGGATCCGACACTGCCAGCTGGGCTTGAGTGTGGATGTTCCTGATACAAGTGGAGATGGTTGGAGCTGATGGAGTGTTTCATCCAGCACTTCTAAGGCTGCTGCAAAGAGCCCACTGGCTTCTCAAAATGCTGGGGGGCTCCCAGCAGGCGCTGATGTGAGCACCTGGAGACCCTCTGGTGCCAGGGCTGGCCCGCCAGCCCCATCACTGGCCACCAGGGCATTGGCTGGAGGCAGCCCTGCATGGTCCCACACGCTGTAGGCACTGCTTTTCCAACTCTGGCACGTGTCTCCAGGCAGGATATGACACTGAGGAGCAGAAAGAAAAGTCCCTTGTTCTTCCCCAGACGGAAAACACAGCTCCAGAGAACCCCCCAGGCAGGTTACAGCCTGAAACTGTCACCCAGCTGGCAATGTGAGGGGGGTTCTTGTGGGTCCTGGCAAAGATATGGGATGGAGCATGGGCAGCGTTGGTCAGAGCCTGTGTAAGGACCCCTCACATTGGCATCTGCCTGGCGGGGCTTGGCAATGGTGAGAGGGGAGTGCCCCACAGAGAAAATCTCTCCCTCTGGTGTCTCCGTTGCTTCAGTGCTTCTGACTTGGTGTTTTGTTTTGTTTTCAAATGTGAAGACCTGAGATTGAGCGTGGGTTTCCTGTCTGCCACCAGACGCCACAGCACAGGCTGGCCCGAGGCGTCACCTCCCGTCCCCTTTCCTTCACCACGTGTAGAGGCACCTGAACAGGGATGCAATTCCCGATACCAAGGCGTTGGCAAAGCTCTAAGCATTGCTCGGCACTGCTGGTCCCACCGGCTCTGGCTGAAGGGTCCTGCAGCGGTTCAAGGACCAGAAGAAAGTGCACGGAGACCTCGTGAACTGTGTGGAAATGCTTCCCCTGTCCACAGGGGGCTGAGGGGCTGCGTTTTAGCAGCTGCTTGAGCTTGTGTAAGGGGTGGGGAAGGAGGTGGAGCTGACCCCAATGGGGCTTTCAGAGAGAGGCGTTTGGGGGGTGCCCACTGGCACTCCGACCCCCCGCGCCTCCAGGACAGCCGTGAGCAGGCGCTGCTGCTGCTGGCGCAGCATGTCGGCCATCAGCAGGGGCAGGGAGTTGAAGCTGGCACTGAGCTGCTCCAGCTTGGATTCCAGGCCACTGATCTGCTTCTCCAGGTCCTCGCTGCGGTCATTGAGCTCAGTGATGAGGTCATACATCACGTTCTGCATCTGGGGAGAAGACATAGGGGACAGCAGAGGAGTTAGTAGCATGGCTGGAGGGGTTAAGTGCCACTGCTGCCCTTTAGCCTGAGAGCTCCAACGCTTCTGTGACCATCCCTAGACATCAAAGCAAGGAAACTCTGTCCCCCTGTGTTGCTGAGCCTTGCAAAAGGGGGTACAAGAAGCCCCCAGCTCACGTATATGTTTCTCTTCCTGCCTTGCAAGGGCAGCCATCCCACAGCAGCTATTCCTGTCTGGTATCTACTGAGTTGGAGCATATTGTGGTCAGCCAGATCTGCTTTAGTTTTCTGAGTGAAGAGAAACACTTGGGTAGTCTGGCTGAGCCACAAGGGCCCTGTGGGACTTGCCTTTGAGAGGTCAACAAGGGTGTTGGCTTGGTCACTCAGCTTCCTCTGCTCCATCTTCACGCTCCGCAACCTGGGGAGAAGCAAAGAGATTTATGGCTGCACACCCCGCCCCAGTTTCAAACTGCAGCTGGAGAGCTGCCTGCAATCTAGGCAATGGAAAACTGTCCCCACACCCCTGCCAGGGACAGAACCCCAGTTCATCTGGGGCTCAACATGCCCCCAGCCCTGTGTGTGGCCCCTTACTGGTGAATGGCTTGTAGGAACTTCCTCTGGTGCTTCCTGACTTTAGCATGGTCGATCTTCTTCAGCAGCTTGGTGTGCTTGTAGATGAGCCACGTTTCCCGCAGAACATTGGCTGCTGCATTCTTGATCTGCAAAAGAAGAGCTGGCTGCAGGTCACCAGACCCCAGCATGTGGGATTTGACAAAGACACTGGTCTGGCTCTGCCATGAACTGGTGTTGCAAGAGAACTTGACTGGCCCCAGCTGGAGCGAGGTGCTGAGCCTCACAAGGGATGATGGGCAGCTCAAGCAGGAGTAAGGACAGGCAGAACTCTTGGCACCCTCATCACTGTCCTACTCTGCACTGATGCTTTGGCACTGGGCTCCTTGCCTGCATGGGAAATTGTACCCTAAGCTTCAAGGAAAAGAAAAAATCCCAGAGTTTTTCTTGATTCCTTCATCCATCTGTCACTCTTGGCAGGTCCTGGTCAGGCTGCCGGCACTGGGATGTGACTTCCGTAGGCTCCCAAGCTAAACCGCAGCTCTGCTGCTCACTCCAGGAGGAACTGGCTGCTGTCTGCCTGGCATGGAGCCTGCAGATCCATATCCATGGCCAGAGGAGGGGGCTGACCAGCTGTTTGTTTTTCCGGCTCGGTCACACTGAGGTCCTGACTATCCCTGGGCCGTCAGGGCTCTGGCCAGCATGTGGCTCTGCCTGGGGCTCTGTTCTCTGTGGCAAAGCAGGTGCCATAGTCACATCCTGCCCCTGGGAGGTCACCCTTTAAAGAGCTGTGCTGATGCTCATTTTGTCACCATCCCTTCTAAAAAATATTCCAGCACGCAGAGCCCATTACATCATATGCCACTGTTGGTTTGCTGATGCTTTGCCATGATAAGGCTACTGAGACCAGAGACCTCCTGCAGTCCCCATGTGCTGCCAGGGATGTGACACCAGACCCTGGCAAGACAGTGACTCCGTGGAGCCCCCCTGCAGGCCATAGGTCCCTCCTCAGGGATGGAAACAACAGAAGCCTCACAGTGTGGCTCTTATCTGCAGTGAGCGCCAAATTACCAAAAACCAGTTGTCCTCCTGACACCAAGAGAAGTGAGATCATGCTCTGCAAAAGAAGGGGTCTATCCTCCCAGAAGGCAAAAAATGAGACTTTTTCTCTCTGAGGTGTGGCTGCTCATCCTGTATTGTCTGAATCCCCAGATCAAAGCTGATGTTTGTTTCCAGTGTGACACCTGCACCTGTCCTGCATCAATGGCACTTGGACAACTTCTTCTACTATGGTGCCCACAGGACACACACCTAGAGATGTTGGCACCTTCCTCCTGCCATGGCATCCCAAATCCCCAGCTCTTGGCACATGACAAGGCCCCCTGCTCCTGCTGCCCCCCACGCCACCTTACCCGCTTTGTCAGCTGTGTGTCCATCATGAAGTTGTGGACGTGCTTCTCAGCTTTGGTGAGCTCCAGCTTCCTGGCCACCACAGCCACCACCAGTGCTGTGCAGCCAGCACCCTGTGCAGGGAGATCAGTTGGGGAAATGGTTTGTCATCCTTTGTAACAGCAGCACTTACACCCTCACCCTTGCAATCCCCTAATTAACTACAGCTATGTGCCCTCCTCATTATTCTAACAAGGAGGTGTCACAGAGCCTGGGTGTCCTTGAGTGGCTGACAGTGGGCTGGGTAATTAACAGGAGAGGCCAGGGCAAGAGACAAGGTCAGTGGTGAGCCTGTGCCACCACAGGCCAGGACTCTTCCCTGTGCTGAAGCCCTGTAGGATGGGGAGCCCCCCACTCCCAAGAGGGGTACACGGCAGGAGAGGGGTTTGGGAAGCACCAGGCAATCTGGGTGAGAGCAGGGAAGGGGCCCTAAATCAGGACCCCTCAAATCACCATGTCTCCCCAAAGCACCAGCTGGGAGCTCATTTTTCGTGGTCACCTGGGCCAGATCTGTGCACAAGCCATCATATCCAGTTCACATTTGTCTCTGGAAAGCCAAGGGGCTCTTTCCAGAGCCTCCCTGCTGTGCTCCTGAGCTCTGCCCACTGCTGCCTGCACCAGCTGAGTCTCTCCCCACCAGCAGACCCATGCCAGCCTGGCAAATGCTCCTTAATTTAATAAAGAGTCATTAATTAACATGGTGCCCTGAGCTGAATCCTTCCACATCTTCAAAGGTCTCGCTGTACACTCTCAGCTTCCGTCACTTCTCTTTTCCTGGAGAGGTGACCACACCCGGTTTTGTCGCTTGGGAAACCCAGTAGAGCCCCCAGCCCCAGTGGGCATGGGGTCCCCACTCCCAGTGGCTGAGGGGGCTGTGCTGGGGGTGGGGGACACTTTGCCAGCTGGTACCTCACTTCAGACTAATCACTGGCTGGGGGAGAGCTTTGAGAGGCCACAGCACCAGGACCCTGAGAATCACTGCATCGTCCCCATCCATAGAGATACTCTCCCTTCCTTGGCTCCCACCAATAGCACCAGCCTTGATGGTGTCCAACCTCATCTGAGACGAATCAAAGACTTGCAGACAATATAAAATTAATACCCGTGGGTGGGTAGAGCCACCCTGGCTGATGGGTCCCATGGGGTGCCAGCTCAGGCTGCCCTAGCTGCGAGTAGGGCCAGCTCCAACCCCAGGCCCTGCAGCTAAGGCAGTGAGGAACGGGGGCACTGGGTGCTCAGATGGATCCGTGGAGAAGCCACAACCCCAGGGCCTCCAGCCACTCCTTTGGCAGCCCTGGCTGGAAAGTCCAGTGAGCTGGGAGACCTCATGGGTGCCTCAGAGCAGGCGTGCCAGAGGCCCAGGAGGACAGTGGTTTTTTGGCCAGAAGGAAGAGAAGCCATGGCAGAGCAGTGATGCTGGCAGGGATTGAAGGGATTCCAGCTGATTTCAGCTCTTGGCAGGAGCCAGCAGCATTTGGAATCACTCTGAGTGGTGTGGACCAGGATGGCTCAAGCACCCCTCTTCTCCCTGGGGACATCACTGGCCCTACTGTTGGTGTTTCCCTGCACGCTTACTGAAGGCAGGTCCAAATCCACCCCAAATTCACCAGCTAGGACAGCTCCATCAGCTTCCAGGCTGGGAGGCCTCAGAGCTGAAGCCATTATGTCTTGTACATGGATGAAACGGCTGGGAAATGGGTCCTTGTAAAATCCAGTGGCCCCACTGCTGTGATGGGGACAGGCAGAGCCCACGGGACTGGCAGCCAGTGTGGCATGGCCCTTACCATGATGCCAGTGAGCAGGCAGACTCCCTTCCCACAGTAGGTGTGTGGGACCATGTCACCATAGCCAATGGAGAGGAAGGTGATGGAGATGAGCCACATGGCACCCAGGAAGTTGCTGGTTACATCCTGCTGGTCATGGTACCTGCCAAGGAGACATGAACATCAGTGTCACAGCAGGGGACAGGGATGGATGCAGGAGAAATGGGGGCACCTGGGTACAGTGGCACCTCTGGCATGGGCTGTGCTGGGGTTCAGGATTAACAACACAGCAGGATGTCCCATAACAGCCGTGATTGCACAACTTCTGGAACAGGAAAACCCATATGGACAAAATCAGAACAAAACCTCAATGGAAAGGGTTTCTGTTTTCAGTCAGACCTGTCACCACATCCCCGTCCTGCTCCCTGTGTCCCCAGTGTCATGTGGTGCTGATGGGAGAAACAGCTGTGGCTCTGCAAAGCCTTTGACTGCAGCAGCCACCGCTGGCACCCGTCCCTGCATCCCCCGGTGCTGCAGTCCGGGCTGTGCCACCCCAGGGCACTGCCATCAACAGCCCTACCACGATAGCCAGGAATGGATCCTCCTGCGCCTGTGGCATCCACTTGGCTCTCAGGTGCTGCGGGGCAGCGGCTCACATGGCACACGTGGAGTGGCAGCAGCTTCAGGGATGCTGTGAACTGTCCAGGTCATGTCCCTGCTGAGCTGTGAGGTCAGCAATGACTCCAGCTGTCCAGGCTGTTGCTGCAGCTCCTCCAGCAAACATGCAATCAGGGCCCAGCCGCCTCCGGCTCCCGGCGCTGGCGCAAGCCTGGCCAAGCCATGCAGGTAACACATCCTGGGGGATGCAGTGTTGACTCCTGGCAGCAGAGCAGGGCCTGGCCCAGTCTGCAGAAGGACTTGGCCCAGAGCCCTGGGCAGGGGCAAGGAGCCCCTTTGTCCCACCATGGACAGGATGGTTGCTCTCCTGCCTCCCCAGCAAGGCTTCTCCCAGCCTCTTCATGGAACCACGAGAAGCAAAACAGATGGAGCTTTTGGCAATCCCAGCTCCCAGCTCATTGCTCCCAGAGCAGTTGGGTTTTCTCCTGTTCTGAAATGTTTTTCCCTCAAGTAACTGGAGACTCAAATGAGATCCTGGTGAAGGAAAAAGCACCCTCAGCCATGGCGAAAGTTGCTCTGGGCAGAGATGGCCAGCGGAGCTACAGCCCATAACCACAGTGGGGCTCCCCAAAGTTCCAGTGCCAGCAGTGGCACACACCCCCTATCCAGGTCAGTGTATTCCCCTGAAAAGACCTGAGCCCAGCTCATCACACAGGATGGAATCTCTTGAGGAGACGACCCTGAGAGCATCAGGCTGGACAAGGGGGTTACAGCCTTCCCTTCTGAGCAGTGCTTTGGGCAGAAGGAGCTGATAAACCAGAGGGGCTGGCATGCACCACGGCTCATGCAAAGGACTGCTGCAATCAGTCCGACCTCAGCACAGCTCTTCATTGTCCCCTCGCCCGCCTGCCCTCACTAAGGCCACAGCCACCCCATCACTGGCTGACACGAGCATCACCCCGTTCCCGCACCACGCCAGCACTACCTCGGCTGAAAAGACCCCATCGCTTTGGGCAGCCCCGGCCGGTGCTCGGGGCTGGCTGCACCCTGGCCCCGGGGGTGGGCTGGCTGCACGAACAGGCACACGTGCGAGCACACGTGCGCGCCGTCGGCGGGCAGTCCCGGCAGCGCTGGCGGCACCGCAGGCACCGCAGGCGGCTGTGTGCGGTGGCCAGGCGAGCGGGCGAGGTTGCTAAGCGACTCGCTGCCTTCGGAGAGCTGCGGCCCCCCGGCGTGCACGGGAGGATGCTGCACCCACAAGCAGTGGAGCAGCCCACGGCGCCGAGGGGACCTGCCATGGCCGTGCCACCCCATCCCGGGGACGATGTCTTGGAGCAAGACAACCACCTCTGAGCCGCCTGGCCCCACTGGGTGCTGGTTGGGAATGGTCCTGCAAACCACAGAAAACTGGTTTCCAGTGCCAGTGCAGCAACCTGCCATCAAAGGAGACAGAGGGACATATTCAGGGTGGCCCTTGTGGGAGCTGTGTGACAGCCAGGGCTGGTACATGCCCCAGAGACAGTGTGACTCTCTCACATGGAGCACGTCCTATGGGTTGTGCATCCCCCCAGTCCTGCATCCCCCAAGGCTGACATATCTCCAGACCAACTGAGTTCACTTCTGCCACTCTGTAGACAGAGGGAGGTGATGGCAACTCTGATGCTGGTGATCTGCAGCACCCCGTCTCTGTCATTTCTGGGAATTTTTTTGTCTCTAAAGATTCTTCATTTATATTGCATTTTCCAACATAAGCCTTGCCAGGTGAGAGATCACCCGCCTGTGTGTGTCCCGAGTGCCTGTCTGCCTGCTCCCTGTTTAGGAGGCCCAAACACAATTCAGTAGTACCCGAGGATCCAGCCCATACAAATAGCATCATTAAGGGAGGCAGGAAGGCAAACACAGCCTGTAAAAGCTCATGAAACCTCAGCATTCTGTCACATGCTGCTGCCCCAGCACTTACAGCTGCCCTAATGCTCCTTTGCCGGGTGACCAGAGCAACAGGTACCACACTGGGGAAGAGGACAAGCGGGCTTCCTCTAAAAGCAATCTGGGTGTCCCAGCTGACCCTAGGTGCCAGTAGTTGTGTGATGCCAGTTGGGGTGTGTTCCCTTCCACTTCAGTCCCAAGGATGACACAAAGCTGCCACAACAGGACGCAGGACACCCTGTGGGAGCCCTGCCCTCCCTGCCCTGGGATGAACATCTGCTGCTGGCACCTTGTACCATGGCCATGGAGAAAACCCTCCGACACAGCAGTGGGGATGTCACCACCACGGCCCCCTGGTTCCTTTGGTGGACAAAGAGTGATGGCAGGTCCCTGAGAGATGGAGGTGCAATGGTACCCACCAGGCCAGTCACCACAGCAACACCGGCGCCAGGCATGCCGATGCTGGCATGATGCCATCTGGCTGTGGGTTTTTCACCGCAGTGTTGCCATGGCAGTCAGTCACAGTGATGCCAGAGCCTGAGCCAGGCCCTGTCACTTACCAGAGGCACCTCTGGCCTCTCCCAATACACAGTCCCCTAGCTCCTGCTGTTCTCCATGTCCCCCACCCACACTCCCAGGACTTCTGGCACTGCACACCGTCCCCTTGCACAGGGACCCTGCCAGGCCCAAGGCACTGTTCTGTGAGGACAGGACTGACCCTGCTCTGCCTTCTGCCCTGGGGAAGGGGCTTGGTAGGGGGAACCCAAGGCTGCTGAGGCCCCAAAGCCCCAGGTCCCTCTCACAGGGTGTTGGGACATTGCAGCTCTGCTGAGCATCCCAAACTGCTATGCATCCCAGACCATGATCTGCTTAGCATCCAGAGCTGCTGCACATCCCCCTGAATCCTGAACTGCTGCACATCCTGAACCACTGATCATCCCAAACTTCTGCACATCCCAAAGTGCTGCTCATCTTGAACTACCTCGTGCCCCAAACTGCTGAGCATTCCAAACCACCATGCATCCCAAACTTCCATGCATGCTGAATTGTCACATATCCCAAACCACCACTCATCCTGAGCCACCAGGCATCCCAAAGTACCACACTTCCCAAACCCCTCTCACCTCTCACACACACGGACTGTCCATGCAGCGATGATCCAGAGGGAAATGCTGAAGACCAGCAGCACTGTCCCTGGGCAGATGGTCATGAGCGTCTTCATGACGAAGCGGGTGTTGAAGTTGATCTTGTTGAGTGCCCCAATGCTGCGTGAGGAGGCGTCGGTGAAGAGCTTGCTGTGCAGCAGCATCACCCGAGCAATCAGGTAGAGGCGCAGGAACATGGGGATGGACAGGATGATGTCCACGTCTGCCTCTGCCCGAGAAGGTGTGTAGGAGAAAGCCAGGCGAGCTGTCCAGAAAAATTTGTACTCCCCAGGGATGGGGTGGATGGCACAAACCAGCATCTCCAGGCTGATGTAGAGGATGCGCTCGTACGTCATCGCTATCCGCCAGTCGTCGGCTCCATTGTCAATTACAAAGAGCTACCAGGATGCAAAACCACGTGGTTACTGGTGGCCCCAGTCAACCTGCCTCACTGGCATCCCACCATAGACACTGAAGGGTCTGACACCAGAGCCAAAAGGAGCTGGCTGTGGCTTGGCCAGGAGTGCAGGGGACAGACTGAGAAGGAAGGATGACAATGAGCAATGACCAGCCCCTCTGCTGATCTGCCAGTGTGTTTCAGGGATAGTTACAGTGCTGGGGACACCCTGGGAAGCTTTAAGGGCCTGGTCTCGAGCACATGACCAGACATGACATGGGGACAGCTCACTCAAACAGCACCTCCCAGAACGGCCCCCTCACCTGGGCCACAGAAACAGGTGAGCTGTGGTGCCAAAGAGCACCAGCACGAGCCACCCCAGCCCCTCCACTCCTACTGGCACTGCAGTCGTGTCACTGACAGCCATCATATCCTGAATTCCAGGGCAATTTTTGGGGAGGGAACACCACAGGCAGAGGATCCAGCTGCTGGTGAAGATGGGATCCAGTTGTCATGGCAACCACCGGTTCATCCCGGGTACACCAGTTCCTCTCCCACCATCAGTGATGGAGTCAGGGTCTCTGCAGGAACTGGGGGGATGGCAGCTCGGGCTGGCCTCTCTGGGATGCCACCAGAGCTCTGGGAGTCACCAAACCCATCCTGCCTCAGCAAGTCTGTTCTGAGGCTGCCATTAGCTTCTCCCTGGTGCCACGGGGACACTGGAGTCACCCACAGCAGCAGGGATGTTTTCAGAGCCTCTCTGCAAGCAACACAGGGCAAAGACACCACTAGGATGGGATCCAAGGGGGAAGTGGCAGTCGGTGCTACTGTCCATGTCCTCGACCCTGCAAGCACAAAGCGACACTGGCTTGCCCAGGGGTCCAGAACATATCACAGCCACTCCAGACAGGGCAGTGGGTGGGAGGTGGGTGAGGAGCATGGCCCTGGCTGGTGCTGAGCTCAGGGACAAACCTCCTGCCCTGCCAGAGGCACCAGTGCACCTGGGCCCACTGCCTTGCTTGCATTGCGTGGCACTTGGGGCTCTCCCTGGGGATGGCAGAAGCCACCAGGACTGACTCATGAAGTGGCCATCCTGGCCACCTCCCTTTCTGTAGGGAAAGCTCTGCTCCTTTTAGCTGCTTTGTTTGAGAAAATGTTTATAAAAATGCTCCAAGCTGTCAAGGGAGATCCTCAGGCATTTAGCAAGCTGACAGCCCATTCCTTCCTGGAAAAGGGTGTTAAAATAAACAAATTAGCAAGAGGAAAAAGGCAGGAGCCTTTTGACTGCATAGTGGGGTGTTGCCATAGTCCAGGGCAGGGAAGAGAAGACGCAAGGCAGGGTTCGGGCAGGTTTCCCCTGAGCCAGCCCCTCCCAGCTCTGCACTTGTGAAAGATCATTGTGTATTTCCATGGAAAACTGGTGTGGTTTCTCTGGTACTCAAGAGGGCATCCCCAGAATCTCCAACATCACTGGCTCCAGCAGGGGAAGGAACAAGTGTACCAGACACTGCATCTCCAGACAAGCGAAGCCCAAGAAAAGCCACCAAGATGCAGCATGGACACAAAAGCTTCACCAAAACACACCAACAGCCCCAGGCACTCCAAGCACAGGGACAAGGGGGGCTCTACCTCCTCAAACACCCTGGCTGGAGCTGGCAGCCTCGCCAGTGCTGAGCTCCTTCATGTGTTGTGGCGATAAGGCTGTGCTGGCAAGGGATGACAAATTCCACACCTCCACCCGGCACAAGAGACATTGCTGGGGGTGGAGTAATGACCCAGCCCCAGAGAAACTGAGGTAAGGGAAGTTCTTCAAGTATCCCAAAGGACTAATTAACACAATTAGTAGGATCACACAATCACGGACTGGTTTGGGCTGGAAGGGAGCTTAAAGTTCATCTCATTCCAATGTTTGGCCATTAGCAAGGACACCTTCCACTAAACCAGGTTGCTTCAAGTCCCATCCAACCTGTCCTTGAACACTTCCAGGGATGGGGCAGGCACAGCTGCTCTGCACAAGAGAGGAAGAGGGAATACAGAGGGAAGAGCCTGAAGTCATTATTTCCTGGAGGCTGAGAGGTCTGGCAGTGCCGTGGCTGGGTGAGCACAGCCCTTCCCTTGGGTGAGAGGGACAAGAAGCTGAGGGTTTACAGCTCTGGCAGCTCCTCTCCATCCCGGCTGAATTTTCAGCAATGCCTTTAGAACACTCAGGAGATAATAGGGTGATCAGCAGCCAGCACATCTTTGTCTGGAGCAGATCAAGTCAAACCAACCTCATTCCCTTCCTTGCCAGTGTAACTGGCCTGCCAGAGCAGCCAGGACTGTAGTGAGGAGGGACAGCAGTGGCTGTTGGCTCTGGTCAAGGCAGGAGAGCTGGGATGACCAGCGCCGTGCCGGGTGGATGCTGTTTGCACAACCAGCTGCCAGGAACAACAGGCAGAGGAAGCAGCAAGCACCGGGGCATGGCTGGCCCAGCTGACCCTGGCTGCTCCCCCCCCCCAGGGTAAACATTATTCCAGCAAAAACCAGAGCTCTCAAGTATTTGCTTTGAGCACCCACCCCCAGCCTTGGTCCCCACGAGGGCAGTCTGAGCTGGGGCGGCAGCTGCGGGGACAGAAGCAGGCAGTGAGCAGGATGCTGCTGCCAGCCCTCTGTCTGGCACAGCCACACTGTCTCCCAGTCCCAAAAGGGACAAGTAGGGATTATGGTGCACTCAGGACTGGGAGCTTTAACATCCCTTCCCGGGATGTTCCTTCTGCTGACTGGTGATTCATTCCTCCCATGCCCAAAACAGGCCGGCATCGTGCCGAAGCTCAATCCCACAGGGAAGTGCAGCCTTCCTGCCACAAACTGGAAGCCCTTTTAACTTCCCAAGGAGGAAGAGAATGTGCAGCCCTGATTAGGAAAGGATTTCACAGCTTTCCTTGGCACCTCAGCTGGTCCAAGCCCTTCTCAGCAGCAACTTCCCTCACCTGCCAGCAGATCCACCAGGCACCTGGAGCCCAGACAGACCCCTCTGTGCCTGGCTTGACATCCCCCTGGGATGCCTTGCTGCCCCTCAAGGCCCTGGCAAGGAGGGAGGAGGCTCCATGAAGGCTGTGAGCTCAGATACCATGTTGCAGTCAGGTGGCTGGAAAACGCCTCAGCCCACCCCAGCAGCCCCTTGCCAGGCACTGATGACGTCAGGACCTACCTGCACCTCCCGTGTGTGGTAGGCGATGATGAGGCCCAGCAAGATGATGGTGGAGAGGCTAATAAGGCATTTCAGGGCCAGGGAGAACATGGAGTCCTGCAGGGCAAGAGCGGGGAAGGCATTAGGGAGTATACAGCTGTGGGACCCTGCTGGCACTTGACTCCACACCCCAAGGAAACTGCTGCCCCCCAGCACCTACTGTCTACCCCTCAACAGCACTTTGGCTGTCTCAGTCCCCACATTAGGCAGCTTGGCACAGTAGTGAGGGCACCATCAGCACTGTCAGCATCACTGGCACCTCTGGCACCACTTGTACCACTGGTACCACCACACCATGGCCCCTTTCTCCAAAACTCTTTTTTAATTTAATTTTGCTGAGTGCAGTTCCCAGCCTCCCCTCACTGAGATGTGTGCAGCCAATGCCCTGGTCCCATCCAGTCTGAGCCCAATATTATGGCACCCAAATGGATGGTCTAAATGCTCCTGCTAATTAGTCCTATGTAAATTAAACCAGCCCCTGATTCACTGGTGGCCGAAGTGGCTGGTCCCCAGGACCCTGCTGCAAAAAGAAGACTCACTGTCTCCTTTGGACACTGACAAGCTCACGAGGATGTCAGCCACAATCTGATCATGCCAGTGCCAGGGCATTGGCAGCCCCTCACCAAGGTGTTATCCCCAAACCAACCTGCCTTGCTGCTGCACCATCCACAACCCCCCACCATCCCTAGCATGATGAGCCCCAGCACACTCATGACATACTGAGATCTGGCAAGCTCATGGCACGCCCTCCTTGGCTTGTCAGTGTGCTGGGCTGCCTTCAGCCTCCCTCGGCTCCCTCTCGCCGGTGTTCCTCATCTCTGCGGGGCGTTTGCACGCCGAGAAGGGACTATTTGTTGCGGAGGTGGTGACGCA
The DNA here is from genome assembly GCF_047495875.1 of Pithys albifrons albifrons. NCBI lineage: Eukaryota > Metazoa > Chordata > Aves > Passeriformes > Thamnophilidae > Pithys > Pithys albifrons. The sequence goes on from NC_092487.1 coordinate 1,775,463, forward strand.
TTGTTAACGACTTGGCTCTGGCCTCACAATTGTGTGGATATAATGGCTGGTGTTGAGAGAAGTGCTGGGACCAAACACTAGCTATTAATAGGCAAACTCCGGGGCAGAAATGTGCCAAGACAGCTCTGGCCAGACCCTTCCCAGCAGCACCAGCTCTGCCTGATGCACAGGCACCCACTGGCTGACCTGGCAAATGTTACCCACTACATCTAGCAGTGCCTCCTGCCAGTGTCAGGTCTGAAGAGCCATTCCTGGATCACATGCTTGCAGCAAACAACATAAGATCTTGACCAAAATGGGGCACATGTCCCACTGCGCCATGGGCGTGGCAGGATGCTTCACCCCAACAGAGCCATGAAGGTGGTGGGAAGCAGCAGTGCTGTCCCATAGGCAGGAGAAGCCCTGTTGTGCCCATACTTGAGTGACAGGCAGGGAGCAGGCAAACCCTGCCACTGTGACCTCCCTTCCCAGCTCAGCCCTGGCATGCTCTGGCTGGGAGCATGTGGTGGTGTGGCTGGGGCTGCGGGACAGGGTCAGAGATGGGCCAGTGCCGACATCCCAGTCTGCAAAACAGCAGCTGGTCCTGACCACAGGTTCTCCCATGCTCATGGTCGTGTCCCTGCTGGCAAGCTCTGGTTTCCCACCAAAGGTTGCTGGGGGTGAATTTGTACACAGTCGCCCACTGCTGTAGATCCAGCCAAGGGCCCGGGGGGGGGGGGCCGGAGCCAAGGACTCCTCTGCCCCCTGTGGTTGTCAGCACAAGCATTCACATCACAGTGGGGCAGGGGTGCAGCAGCAGGTCACAGCTGCTGCACGGTGGCAGCGCTGACTCACAGGGTCTTCCCCAGCTGACAAAGCAGCCCAGCGTGCCAGGGCCAGCGAGCATGGCAGTGGTGCTGCTGGCAGCTTGGTGAGGATGGACAGTCACTCTGGCATCAGGCAAGTAGGCACATGGAGACTGTGAGGGTAGCTGTGGCTCAACAGGTAGCTGGCACAGGTGGGGGAAGGTGGTTTGGCCTTGCTCCTGCCAAGGGAGAGTGGGAACCACCAGAAAAAGCCTCTGGCAGTGAAGCATCCTTCTCCCTTGGCAGGGGAACCAGGGATGCCAGCTTGGCACCAAGGTCTCCCACTGCCTTGGACAGAGCAGTGGAACTGCTGCCCGCAGCCCCCACACACCCACTGCTGCTGTCAGCCATGGCCAGACGGTGCTCAGGACCTCCCCCACCAGGCACCTCTATGGGGAGGCAGCAGGGTCCCCCCCACCCACAGGACCCCCAGCCACATCCCTCCCTTCCTCCACCTTCTCCACCCACACTGCCCTCCCCACTGCCCATGCTGGATAATGGTAGGAAGTGGTGAGCAGCCCCTTTCCACTCTGCTCCTTCCCCTCTGCTGGTGGCACTGTGGCACAGGGACCCTGCTGGCTGCCTCCTGGTCCCCTCGGCAGCGCCGTCCCGCTGACGCCCATGGGTGCTGGCGCGGGTGCCGATGCCTTCCCCTCTCTGGATAGGTATAAATAACATGACAGATGTCTATACAAAGAGTTATTCATATCGCTGCCAACCAGCACAGCCCGGGCGCAGGAGCTGGAAGGGACGTGGGGGGGAGAATTATAAATAAAAGACACTGTCCTGCAAAAAAAGAAGGAAAAAAAATGGAAGGAAGGGGTGTGGGGGAGGAGAAGGAGGGAGGGGGTGCTTTGCCGCACCACAAAGGGCATGGCACTTTGAGGAGCACCTGACCATGCCAGCAACAGGCACCACAAACCTCAGTGGGTCAGTGCCTGTCGCTGTGGGTGCATGGGGCAGGACTCAGCACAGCACCCACTGGCACACAGTCCCGGCAGCCCCCAGTCCCGTGGCTGTCCTGTCCAACACCTGTGGCTACGGCATCCACTAAGGCTCTGTGGACACCCCATCAGTCCTCAGCCAGCCTGTCTGACCCTGTTCCTCTCTAGATGGGCCAAAGAGCTCCATGCCTATCCTATGGGACACCAGCTGGGCCAGATTGCTCTGTGTTTATCCCATGGGACACCAGATAGGGCAAACGGCTCCACGTTCACCCCACCAGTCACTGTCTGGTGCCCCCAGCCCTACACACACACCCCTGGCCCCATCGGTACCTTGGAGTAGAGCCCCCAGGAGAGCTCGGTCTCAATGACCATGACAACGATGCCAAACATGCCAAAGATGAGCGCGTAGTCACTGAGGCGCTTTCTCTTCTCAAAGAGAGCCCGGCGGTGCCCAAGCCGGTAGCCGATGTTTTGTGCCTTGCGCTTGGGCCCCTTGGCAAAGGTGGTGGGGGCCGGGCGGGCGGGTGGGCGGGTGGGACGGCGGGTGGTGGGCGCATGGTTGTCCTCACGCGAGACGACGATTTCAGGAGGTCCACCAGCACCAAAGAGCTGCAGGGGTTGTGCCTCCGGCTCAGCCTCGATGAGGTTCCGTCGGGATGCGCTCAGTCGGCTGAGGGGCTTCATCACCCCCCCGCTGTACTTGCAGGAGCTCATGGCAATCTCGGTGAAGGGGTTGCTGTCCCGCCGATGAACCAAGGGGCTGGGCTGCCGGTGTTTGCCACTCGCCACCCCAGAGCCCGCTGGGTGGTCGCCGAGGTTGAGCTGGCTGCCGTGGCGGGAGGAAGGGTGGAGGGCGGCGGGGGCGGCGGGAGGAGGAGGAGGGGCCCGTAGCGACCCGGGCGAGGAGTGCAACAGGCTGTGCTGGAGCGGCGGCAGCGAGGAGGGCGGCGGCGGTGACCGTTCATCCCCCGGTAACGGGCAGGGACACCGACCATCCTCCTCCAAGTCCCCCACGCCCGAATCGTGGAGATGCCCCGATGTCTCCATAGCGGCGGTACCGGCGCCGCTTTACAGGGCACCGGTTCCGCTTTACTGGCCACCGGCCCCGTTCGCTGGATCATGAATGGGCGCCGTGCGCTCTCCGCTATCGCCGCCGCCACCGCCCCCGCCGCTGCCGCTGGCCCGGCCCCGCAGCGCCATTGGCCACGCTGGGGCTCCCCGCAGGCTGACATCATCCCCGCCCGCTCCCCGCTTTGTATCTCCCCCCCTCATCACACCCCCGGCTCCTGCATCTCTGCGGGGTCGTTCGGGACTTGTAGTGCATCGGGTTGCACCGAGCACCGGTACCAGTGTGCCCCGACGGACAAGTTCCAGACAGACCCTCATCAGTTTTATATCCTGGGTTCCCCCGTGGAAATTCCCCTCCCCTTATATACCCCCCCTAATCCCCTTATAGAGGCTGGAGATTATGAGCAGCAGCTGGAGGGGGTACTCCCATGCTGGGGGTGGATCACCCCATGAACGGCAGGGGAGGGGTGAGTGTGTGTGTGCGTGTCCCAGGACGTCCCCACAGTGGGGGTCAGAGTGATGGTAGACCCAGAGTATGGGATATATAGGTATAGATACATACACATAAGGGTCCTGATCCCCCTCTACAATCCTGCAGCCCACCCCCCACCCCAGGCCATGCCCAGCTGTTGCAGGAGAGGAGCGGATATTAGAGTAGGAGCTTGGGAAGCAGAGATAATCCGTAGGGAATTGGCTGCTGGAAACCTTAATAAAAGACACCATTAAGCATCCAGCTGGTGACCCCCCTGCCCAGGCAGAAGGAATTAAACTGCACCTCTGCCCCCCCAAAAGCTGGTGAAACCATGGCGGGGGCGGGCATCGCTTGCGTGTCCCTCTCCCAGAAATGAGACTCAGCCCCAGTGTGGCAGTGGTTCTCCATGTCAGAGCTTTATTCCAGAACAGGAAGTGCTGCCAAGAGGTGGAGAGGGGGATGCTGGGGGGGCTGGCGAGGGGATGCCGGCCCCAAGCCTCAGTGGGAGGACAACAACCTATAGGCTTCTGTGGAGTGACTGCAGAAGCATCTCCAGCTGCTCATCCAGGGCCAGCTCATCCCCATTGTTGGTGATCACCCAGTCGAAGGTCACTCCCTGGTCCAGGCCGCACTCAGACTCGGCATCATCCACTCCTGGCAGCAGCAGAGCCCAGGGAGGCCCCGAGGACAGTCACAATCTGTTGGTCTGTCCCCTGCACCACGGCCTCACCCCCAGATCTGGAGGGCTTGATCCAAAGCCTCTGGCTCCCACTGTCAAGGAATGGCAGGGGAGGCAGCAGACCCGTGCCCATGGGGCAACCCTGGCTTTGGTGCTGTGTTTGGGGAAGCTGCCCCTCGCTTGCTTACCAGTGACAAAGACCCAGTTCCTCCTCTTCCTCGTCTCCTCCGTAGCCACCACCCGCACGGTCTGCACCACGTCCCCATAGACGTCCCGGAACCACTCCACATCTGAGAGGCGCCGTGTGTCACTCACCACCTGCGTGGGGGCTCCATCAGCACCCACCCTGCACCTCTGGCACCCCCGGTGCCCCCACAGAGGCTCACCCACACCGGCTGCACCGCCCCCTCCACCGCTGCCCGGCAGAAGAAGCCGGGGTCGGCGTGGCGTTTCTCCTCGCCCCAGCGGATCATGTCCTGCCGGAACGTCTCCTTGTAGGCACTGGCGTCCAGGAGCCGCTGGAAGTCGAGGCCATGCTCCTGTGGGGAGAGGGGATCAGCGGGCATGACCTGGGCCATGGAGCATGGCATGGCACAGCACGGCATGGCACGGCAAGGTGCGACACGCCGTGGCTCAGCACAGGCGGCGTGGCACAGCATGGCATGGCTCAGTACGGCACAGCATGGCATGGCTCAGTATGGCGCAGCATGGCATGGCTCAGTACGGCACAGCATGGCATGGCTCAGTACGGCACAGCATGGCATGGCTCAGTATGGCACAGCATGGCATGGCTCAGTACGGCACAGCATGGCATGGCTCAACACGGCACAGCATGGCATGGCTCAGTACGGCACAGCATGGCATGGCTCAGTATGGCACAGCATGGCATGGCTCAGTATGGCACAGCATGGTATGGCTCAGCACGGCACAGCATGGCATGGCTCAGTATGGCGCAGCATGGCATGGCTCAGTATGGCACAGCATGGCATGGCTCAGTATGGTGCAGCATGGCATGGCTCAGTATGGCGCAGCATGGCATGGCTCAGCACGGCACAGCATGGCATGGCTCAGTATGGCGCAGCATGGCATGGCTCAGTACGGCACAGCATGGCACACCTTGAGACAAAGTGGTACAGCATGACCGTGGGACGGCACAGCATGTCCTGACATGGCCTGGCGTGGCATGGCGTGGCATGGCGCAATTCAGCACAGCATGGCAAAGCATTGCATGGCACAGCATGGTGTGGCAGTGCACGGCATGGCTTGGCATGGTGTGGTATGGCATCAGCAGGGGAAGGCACAGCTCAGTGTGGTACAGCATGGCATGGTGGGGAGAGCCACAGCGTGGTGCAGCATGGCATTGCTTGGCACAGCTCGGCACGGTGTGGCACCGCACGTCACAGTGTTGCAAGGCATGAGTGTGGGTGGGCACAGCACGGCACAGCTCGGCATGGTGTGGCACTGCACGGCACTAAATGGCACGGCACGGCACGGCACAGCTCGGCACGGCGTGGCACTGCACATTACAGTGTTGTAAGACATGAGTGTGGGTGGGCACGACACGGCACGGCACAGCTCGGCACGGCGTGGCACTGCACGTCCCATGTGGCACGGCGTGAGCGTGGCCCAGCACGGCACGACACAGTGTCCCGGCACAGCTCGGCGGGCACAGTACCTTGGCGTACTGCTCCTTGAGGGGCGCGGAGAGGCGCAGGATGGTGCAGACGTCGGGGCCCAGCCTGCGGGAGAGCGGGCAGCGGGACTGGCACGGGAACCGGCTCCACTTGGCCGAGTCCCGGCCTCCCTGTCCCCCGGTACCGGCCCCGCCCCCAGCCCGCCCGGAACCGGCCCCGCCCCGCCCGGTACCGGCTCCGCAGCTCCTCGGCCACGAAATCCTTCCCCGATTTCCTCTTCCCGCTCAGCAACAGCACCACGCGCGGAGCCGCCATGGGCGCCTCGGCCCCGCCCCGGTCCGCTCTGACCCCGCCCCGGTCCGCTCTGGCCCCGCCCCCGCCCCGCTCTGACCCCGCCCCGGTCCGCTCTGACCCCGCCCCGGTCCGCTCTGGCCCCGCCCCGCCCCGCTCTGACCCCGCCCCGGTCCGCTCTGGCCCCGCCCCGCCCCGCTCTGACCCCGCCCCGGTCCGCTCTGATCCTGCCCCGCCCCGCCTCGCTCTGATCCCGCCCCGCCCCTCTGGCTCCGCCCCGCCCCGCCTGGCCCCGCCCCCGCCCCCCGGCGCCCTCTGCAGGGCGGGTCTGGCCCCGCAGCTCCGACCCCCGCACCCCCCAGGCCAGGACGCGCTCGCCCTCCCCGCCGCACTCTGTACCCCGGCACACCCCTGCCCCCTTCCTCTCCCTTTCCTCAGGCGCCCCATTTGCTCCTCACACACCCCATTCTCCTCTGAACCCCCCCTTTCCCCAGCATCTTGTTCCTCCCAACGCTCCCTCTTTCCCCCCAGCTTCCCCCAACACCGTCTCTTCTCCCCCAGCAGCTCCCTTCCCCTCCAATGCCCGCTATTCCCCTTTGCCTCCCCTTTTCATCTGCACTCCCTCTCCCCCAGCACCTCTTCTTCCCTCCTGCACTCTCTTCCCTCCCAGCACCCCCTTCTTTGCCCCACCACACCCCATGCCCCTTTGCTCTCTCCTCCTCAGTCTCCCTATTCTTCCTCTAAATGTCCCCTTTCCCCAGGAACCTCTTCCCTCAGCACCCTCCCTCTCTGCCCCCCACAGCATCCCCTTTTTCCCCACACTCACACAGCTCTGCCCAGCAGTGACTTTATTCATGGTGACAGTCAAGCATCACACAGTGCATTGGTCAGGGACCTGACCCTACTTGGCCCTACAGGGTGCAACGGTAGCTCCCAGCCCTGCAAAAGCAGCCCATGGGGAGCCCTTGCGTGGGAGCGCTGGGTGAAGGCTGTGGTGAGGAAACCATCCTGGCACACCACAGAGCTGGCCCCGGCTCTACCCCCGTGTGCCGCGCTGCTGTGGGGCTCTCCGGCCCCACTCATTCCCGGGTGTGCTGCAAGAGAAGGGGAAGTGGGATGGGGTGCCATGGAGGGAAATCCCCTGCGACCCCCAGCACCACCTGCCCCAGCTCACCCACTGTAGTGCTGTAGCATGTACTCCTCAAAACCATCAGCCGCTTTCTTGTCACCCCCCTCCTGCCAAGCGACCTCCTCCAGCAGCTCCTCCACGTCATCCACGAAGTCGACAAACCGCAGGCGGTCATGGGCAAAGACCCCGTCGGCCCCAAAGACCCCGTCCAGCTGTGCTGCCAGGCCCCCAAAGCGCCCCCTCAAGCCCAGACGCCCCATGAAACTCTCTAGCAGCTGCAGGAACTGCGCCTTCTGCACTGGCTGCAGTGCAGTGCCCAGCACTTCCCGGCCCTCCTTGCGGGCGCAGTCGGCCACCCCTGAGCAGCCCTGCGGTGCCCGGTACCGCTCGAGCAGGGGCAGCTCACGGGAACCGTGCTGGGGGCGGCTGTGAGACGGCTTCCCCCAGGTTTTGCCTGGCTTGTGTTCATGGGGGGTCCGGGCATCCTTCCTGTGTCCGTGGGATTTGCCATGCTCTCTCTTCTCCCGCTCGTGAGGGGTCCCGCTGGTGCTATGCTGCTTGTGCTGCTTGTGCTGTCTGCTCTGTTTCTCCACCTTAAATGGCTTCTTCCAGGGTGTGGGGGAGGACCTGGCCCCCTCTGCCTCCAGCAGCTGGGCCAAGCGCTGCTCCACGGTGCTCAGTTCCTCCACAAACCCCTCAAGATCCCCAGAGCCCCGCACACGCTCCAGGGCGTTCCCCAGCTCCTGCCGCAGCAAACCCAGCTCACCGTGCCACCGTGCCGCAGCCTTGCCACACGCTGGGGCACCTGTGGCACGGGGCTGCTCTGCTGTTGGCTCCCCGGGACTGCCCGGTGCCCCCCTGGCCTGCAAGCGCTGCAGCTCAGCCCGAGCGTCGCGCAGGGCGCTGCCCTCCCGCTCCAGCGCCGCGCGCAGCCGCGCGTTCTCCGCGGCCAAGCTCTGCTGCTGCGCCCCCGCCGCGGCCGCCTCGCCCTCGCTCCTGTGCAGCAGCGCCCGCAGCTCATCCTTGTGGGCCTGAGGCAGCGGTAGCGAGCTGTGAGAAAGGTGGGAGCAGGAGAGCATCACCAGGACACAACACTGGGACACCAGGCACTCACCTGCAGCTCCGCCTGCATGAGCCGGATCTCCTGGTTCTCCTTGGCCAGCTTGTCCAGGAGTTGGCTCATGGACTGCACGCCCTCCGGGTCCCCAGTATCTGGCAGAGGAGGCTTCTGCTGCGAGTCCTGGGGGACAGGAAGGTTGGGAGCCCCACGGAGGGGGTTGGGACACTCCCTGACCTCACTCAGCCCTGTTCAGGACCCCTTCTTACATTGCTGTCGGGGGACAGCAGCAACTCCTGCTCTCCAGCAGCCAAGTCCCAGCTCCCCACGCTCTCCACTGGGCCTGCAGAGGAGGACATGGGTCTGAATGTCCAGGCCACTGCAGGATGTGCCCCTGCTCAGGCGGGATAGTTCCACATACTCACCATTTGCTGGGTCATAGATGCCACCTGGGGAGAGGAGAAGACAATGAGGGGGATATCTGGACCACACACTGTCCTTGGGCCCTCAGCCACCGGGACCCCCACTCACCAGTGAGGATCAGCAGCCCCACAGCCACCAGTGCCAAGGCACCCAGAAGGTACTTGCTCATGCTGAGCCCATCCTCTCCACCAGTGTCTGGTGTCCCCCGGTGTGGGGCAAGGGTGCCAGTGGGTGGGCCAGGATGGGCCTTGTGGCCTTGTCGCTGCCGCAACCCCTCTGTGTCATTGTCACTGCTGGTGCAGCTCCCATCCTCCACTGGTGGCCCTGATGGGAGACCAGGGAGGGTCTGTCTCTAGCACTCTTAGAACAGATTCCCCCAGGACAGTCCCCTGCGAGGTCCTGACCTGCTTTGAGGGTGTCAGGGCAGGATTGTGGCTCAGCCTCAGCATCAGATTCCTTCTGCTCATCACCTTCTGTCACACTGGGCTCTGTGGAGCCGTCTGGGGCAGGCACTGCCTGTGACCTGGGGCCCATGCACTCCTCTGGGTCCTGCAGACACAGGTGCTTGTGTGTGGGGTGTCCCTGTGGGAGGACCAGCCCACTGGTTCTGGCTCACTCCCAGCTGCCCAGCACCCCCAGTCCTGGCTCACTCCCTGCCCGCTGACCTCGGGCGGTGGAGTCCGGCCAGGAAAGGTGGTGGCACCATTGGTGGTCACGGCTGGGGAGAAGCAGAGCATGGGGGTAAGGCAGTGGCAGAGGTGGTGACACCAGGCCTGCCCCATCCCCATGGAGGCTGCCTGCCTGTGGCCGTGTCCTGGCTGCCTTCATCCTCCTCCTCCTCCTGTGGTTCCTCATCCTCAGCCCCGTGGCAGGTTGACTCCTGTTCTGGACCCACCGTGTCAATGGGCAGACCCTACGGGAAGGGGGAAGACACATGGGGTGACAACTTCAACCCCAACTTCCATGTGCCTCACTCTGCCCACAGTCCTGGGCAGGCTCTGAGGGTCTGCCCAGAGGGTCCCAGGAGGTGGGGTGCTGCCTTGTCTCCAGCCCTGGGGGTTCTGCCCCGGGATTCCCAGCCCTAGGGTGGTGGCCCAGGGGTCCCCAGGCACGGGGTCGCCTGTTCTGGGATGTTGCCCTGTAGATGCCCAGCAGCGGGATCTGCCCTGGGAGCCCTCGGCCCTCACCTCACTGCCCGCCAGCACCCAGCTGCTCTCTGAATCTCGGGATTCCGATTTCTCTGCCATGGGGACAGCCCAGAGACACCTGCAAGGAGACGGACGGACAGCGGGACATGACCCGGCTCTCGGTCATGTCACCACCGGGATGTGACCAGGAGAGCCATGGTCCCGGTGCCAGCCAGTCACCAAGCGATGCCTGTGGTCGGGGACCCGCCGGGACTTTCACGGAGTCGCCCCGGAGACTGGTCTGTCGCGCCGCCCCCACTGACAGCAGCGGCCCCCGCGGGGTATTTTTAGTCGGTGACGCCGCCCGGCAGGTGGACGGGCCGGGGGGGACGCGGGGCCCGGCGTGGGGACACCGCGAGACGCGGGGCCCGGCGTGGGGACACCGGGGGCCCCGATCGAGATCCCACCACCCCAAAGCAAAGCAGCGGCACCGCGAGGGGGATCTCGGGCAGCTCCCGCCCCCTCCCCTCCCCCAGCCTCCCGGGACCCAGAACCGGCTCGGGGGTGACGACCCTGCCGGTGACATCTCCCTCCCCTCCGCTCCACGCCGCTCTCGGTGGGCTCGGCCGAGCTGCGCCCGCGCCTCCCGGCCCCGCACGGCCCCGGTACCGGCACCCGCCGCGTCCTACGCGAACTTCCCCGGGGCCGCTCGGGACGGGGCGCGCACGTGACGCGGGCAGCCAACGGGAGCGCGCGGGGGGCGGGACGGGCGCACGGAGCCCCGCCGGGACCGGACAAACCCCTCCCTGCCCCCCCATGGTGCCAGACACCGACAACCCCGGGCACCCCTCTCGGACACACACCGACACGCGCGTTTCAGAGTTTTATAGCGACGGTACAAAAGTTTCCATTAACGACTGGATAAAACGGAGGGACCTGGGGCAGGGGAGTGGGAAGCGGGATGATCCCGAGCACCGGGATGGGGAGCAGGAGGCACCGGGACCGCCCCGTGAATGTAGGCGGGGCACCGGGAGGAGTCCCTTGCAAGGGCACTGACCTGACTGGCCAGTGCCGAGGGGCACCAGGAAGCCTCAGCCCCTCCGGGCCAGTACATCGGGGCCAGAGCCTTCCCTGCAGCAAAGGGCTGGCGGCGGCACGGCCAGCACCGTCCCGGGGCCCCCGGTGGGTCCCAGTGGCAGGTGGAGCCCGGGGAGCAGCCACGGCCAGTGCACGGCAGTGCCTCTCTGGCTGGCAGGGGCAGGGGTGACAGCTATGAAAAAAGGGGGTTTGGTCCTAAATCAGCGTGGGATGCTGTACACGGTGGCAGGAGGGTGGCTTAGCCGTCGTTGGCGGCCACCAGCTGTCCCATGCCCTCCCGGATGTAGACCGACTGGATCTCCTTGGTCTTGAGGCAGAAGTCACAGGCCCAGACGGCAGAGGCCTCGGTGGTGAGCAGCCCGTAGGCGTTCTCCGTCATGCCCGTGCACTCCCGGTGGAACCACTTCTGGCAGGAGGCCTCGCACAGGATGGCGTCCTGGTCGTCGTTGACCTCGTTGCGGCAGGCCCCGCACGGGTACACGAGCCCCGGCGGTGGCTGGTGCCCCGAGGAGCCGCCGGCCTTGCCCGGGGGCGGCAGCGGGAGGCTGTTGGTCTCGGGGGTGCCGGTGCCGCGGCCGGTGCTGCTGGGGGCAAAGCCGGGCTGTGCCCCGTTGACGGCGGCGGGGGAGCCCGAGTGCTGCTCCGGGGCGAAGGTGCTGGGGGGTGGGTTCTTGCCGCCCTCGTCGCCGGCGGCGGGGAAGGCGGGGTCGGCCCCGGGGAAGGGACTGGCGGTGGGCGGCAGCGGGGGCATGTTCTGCCCGGGACGCTGCATGGGCGATTGTCCAAAGAGGTTGCCGGGCTGGCTGAAGCGCTGAGCCACCGCCGGTCCCCCGGGGGGGTTGAGGGCTGGCCCGGGGCCCATGTCCCCCCGCGAGGGCTGCCCCATGGTGGGGGAGATCATGGGCCCAAAGCCTGCGACAGGCCCCTGCATGAGCTGCCCCATGGGAGGGCTGAAGTTCTGTCCGAGGGGCTGGCTGAAGGGCTGCCCGGCGAAGCTCAAGCCGCCGGGCTGCACGTAGCTGGGATTCTGGGGGGGCATGCTGAAGGCCGGGCCCATCTGCCCGGGGGCGAAGGGCGGGGGCTGCCTCCGCAGGGGCTGGGGTCCTCCGCCGTAGCCGGGAGGCACCTGCGGCGACATTCCCCCCTGCACGCGGAAACCGCCGAAGGGAACGGGGCTGCCCAGGAAGGGGGCGGGGGCCGCCCCCACCTTGGGGGCCCCGAAGTCATCCTCGAAGGGGTTGGAGGCCACCAGGTGGTCCACCATGGGGGTGGGCGGCGGGGCGAACTCCGAGAGGTGCGAATAGGCGGGGCCCTGCGGGGAGAAGGCGGCGGTCAGCGCTGCTGCGGCCTCCCCGGCCCCCGCGCCGCCCCGAGCCCGGCCCTACCTGCGTGTTAGACTTGCGACGCTTCTTCTCGGGGCTCTTCATCTGCAGCCCTGCGGGGACAAGCGGGGCCGTGTCAGCGGAGCTGAGGCGACTCCCACCAACCCACCCACCCACCCCGGGCCGCCCGCGCTCACCTGCCTTCCCCTGCTTGCGGCCGGGCCCGCCGGCGGCGGCGCTGCCCGCAGGGTGCGGGGGCCCCGGCGGGGGCGGCGGGGCCGGGCCGGGCCCCTCCAGCTTCTCTGCGTGCGGGGCCGCCATGGCCCTCACCGCGCGCGCGCCGCCGCCATGGCCCCGCCGGAACCGGAACCCGCGTGGGGCCAATCACGGCGCGCGGGGGCGGGGCAAGGGGCGCGCGTCAATCACCGCGACCCCCCCCCCCCCCGATCTTGGGCCGGACGGAACCAAGTGGGGCCGCGAGGGGAACGCGCGGCACGAACCATGTGCAGGGCTGGGGGAGGGAGGGACGCGGGCCCGCCCGCGGTGCCCCCAGCGCACACCAGCCACGGCCTAGAGAAATACCAACTTTAATACAGCCATCAGTTCCTTTGGTATAGCGGCGCCGGGGCCCGGGGCTGCGGGGGGGAGCAGGGCTGCGCTTTGGCTTGGGGAGTTACACTGTGCATGCAGGGGGGGCTCCCACCACCGCCCCGGGGCTGCCAGAGCCACCCGTGCCCGGGGGACAGGGAAGGGGGGTCGTGGCACATGTCCTGGAGCATGAGCATGTCACGGGTGGGGTACGGGGTGCTGGGAGCATGAGGGGGGCTCTGTCCCCAGCCCCTGCCCTTGCATAAGAGTGTGGGACCTGCGGGGTCAAGGCACAGATTAACACGTAAAGTGATCCGGTACAGTCGATGTGGGGCCGACTGGGCCTCGTGCTTGGGGTAGCTGAGCCCCCGTGGGCCCTCTGCCTTGGCCCAGGAGCCAGAAACAAGGCCAGGCCTGAGCCCGTGCTGGGGAGCACCAGAGCAGCTGTCACACAGCAGCAGGGCTGGGTTTTGGTAGGAGCTGAGCTGCTGTGCAAAGGCTGGAGGGACAGGGGCTTTGCAGAGCAGCCCCCTGCCCCGCAGGCACTCACAGCCTGAGGCCCCCAAGGCCACCAGCTCCATGTGGCGAAGGGAGACAGGCCCAGTCCTCAGCCAAGTCCATGCTCGGTCCTGGGTGGAGCAGCCAACAGTCTGAGGGCTCCCTGGGGCAGGGAACAGGGAGCTGTGCACTCGGGGGGCTGTGCACCAGGGCCCCCACGTGCTCAGAGTCTCCTCTCCACCGGCTGCTGCAGGCACATCTCACTGCCGGCCGAGATGATAGGCAGGTGATTGTCCATGTGGTAGCTGATGAGGTGGCTGACACTCTCGAAGCGATGGTCTTTTGTCCGTACCTGAGGCACCAGGAAAGGGCACTCAGGAGGCTGTTGGTGCCCATAGCAGGCTAAAGCCACAACCCTCCATGGCATGGGCTGGGTGCAGACCTGGGGCTGCATCTCACCCCCGTGCTCCACCAGGCCCTCTTTCTCCATCCCCCAAGGCAGCCCAGAGTTGTCCCCTGATGAGTGGTGTGGAACCCCAATGCCCTGGTGGCTCTTGTAACCCCTCCCAGAAGCTCCCAACTGTCCCAGGCTCCATTCCCAGGCCCCAACATGAACTCACCACTCCCTCGGGATCGACGAGCAGCAGATGCTTGGGCTGCCCACCCTGCAAGCCAGTCAGCACATACTGGCCTGGGGTGGTAGTGCTCTCCCGCACCAGGAAGTCTCCGTTCACCTTCAGCAGCTTCTCAGCCTCTTTGCGGTTCATCTTCCCGTGGTACCAGGGCTCCCGTCTCAGCTGCTCCTCCATGGAGGCCACCACCTGGGCAGGGGGCAGCCCCACAGGCACGGACGGGGGCACACGCAGGGCATCTTCAAAAGGCTCTGCAGGGAGAGAGGAGCAGGGGGAGCGTGACCATCCCCACAGCCACCCATGCCCTGCCCTGGCTGCAGCCACCGTCCCACTCACTCATGTCGAAGAGGTCCCTCTGGGTGCCACCATTGGCTGTGCCCGGGGTGCTGGTGGCTGATGCTTGGCGTGTCTTGTCCATGTTCTGCACATTGACATATGAGGGGTCATCGAACAGGTCCATGCGGCCAGACACGCCTGCTGGAGCTGGGTATTTCTCTCTCCCTGCTACCAAGAGGACTGTGGTCAGGAGACTCGTAGCCCACCACAGCCTCCCACTCAGGGTCTAGGAAAGAAGAGGGGTCTTGCCACACCCCCCACGTTACCTTGGGCAGGAGCATGCTGCTTCTGGGGGTCATACTCTGCACCGGACGACTGGCCAACAGGCTGCAGGGAGAGGCAGTGGTGAGCCCCCACCCTTGGTCCTGCTCCCCGCAACCCAGGCTGCTGGAGACACTGGAGACACATATCCCGTGGCTCTCATGGTGGAAATAACCCCAAGCAGAACCCGCAGCCCAGTCAGGGTCCCTGCCCCTCCCTTGTAAGGTGGAACATTTTCAGGAGGACATGCCCAGAGCCTCACCAGCGTGGCCCCCAAGTGATTTGGGGTCTGAGCAGCCCCATCCCGCAGCCGCATGTCCACAACGCCCCCGATGGGAGGCTCCTTGCCAGGGAAGTCGTTGTAGTACTGGTGATCTGGGGTTGGTTCCTCCTCTTCTTCATCCCAGGCAGAGCCATCAAACCCTGCCATCCTGGGAGGGCACAGCACAGGAAAGTCCATGACAGCAGCCAGGGCTGCATCCCCTCTCAAAACCCAATCTCAGACACCCTCCGACCTTTATCCTCCTCACACAACCCTGCCCATACCTGTCGTGGGGGGTCACCAGCTTTGGGGGGTTCTTCAGGTACTGCTTGAAGCGCAGCTCGAAGGCCTGCCCAATGGTGCTGATCACATCCTGTGCCAAGCCCTCAGGACACTCCAGGATATGGCAGGCTGGGCAGAAAATAGTGGGACAGAATTGTGAAACTACAGCAGTGAGGTTCTTCACCTCTTAGCCTGCCCTGTGCACCCCAGAGCTTCCTTATGGGTCACCCACTGCCTCCCCCTACACCAAGCTCAGCCTGAACACCCCCAAAATGGGGCTCTGGCATTGAGGACCTTCACAGCACCCTCACCTCTCTGATTGACGGGGTCTTTGGCAACATATGCAACGTACTCAGCTGTGTCCTGTTGGTGAGACACCAGTGGTGAGGAAGGGCTGCTAGGGAGCACAGGGCCCAAGGCCTCAGGAGAGGCACCGGTCCCCAGCATGGATGGGGACGCTGCATACTCACTGGGTCTCCTCCAGATGCGAAGGATATGGACTGCATGTGGTGGTTGGCGATGATCTGCAAGGTGGAGAGTTCGCTGGATGCAGCCAGGAGCTCCCTGGCACCCAGCTGGGGCAGCACATCCCACTACTCCCAGGGCTGGCCTGCCATGGGGACTCACAAGCCTCTGGAGCCCTGGTTATGAGCCACAGACCACCAGGAAAAGGACTGGGACATCACCAGGGCCACAGGGAGCAAGATAAAAACCAGGAGACCTGGTCTGAGGCCAGAGGACTTGGGTCTCACAGTCTCCATGAGAGATCCACAAAGCACATGGGATATTCCTCCCACCTCTTCAGCCCTGGGGACTGCAGGGAAGTTCCACAGCCCATTCAGAGACTGAGAGACTGGAGATATTCCCTGCTAGAGCTGGGGTGGAGAACATGAGGATTCCTGCTTGTCCAAAACAGCCCAGCCCCTCCCTGCTCTCACCTGCTTGCAGTCTGAGGCCATGAGGTTGAGGCTGCTGGTGGAGATGGTGAGGGTGATGGGCATGCCAGCGAACTTCAGGTTGCTCTTACCCAGGATGGAGTTGAGGGATCGGCCGCAGGGCTGGGGGCAAATGGCAGGGTGGGGAATGGGCTCCCCAGGCCAAACACAGCCCAGTGGCACAAGCCAGGGCACATCCCACTGCCTCCACAGCAGAGATGTGCACCTCATCCTCACCACTGGCCCTGGCCCGAGCAGCAGTGGGAGATCAGAGCCCCAGGCTGGCACGGCACAGCACAGCCAGCCAGGGCTGTGCCCTCAGTCCCATGCCCAGCCAACCATGCTCATTCCCCCAGCAGCTTCCCAGCCTGGCCTCACCTTCCTCCTCCTCACGGCTCCCTTGGCACCAGGCACAGCTTCACATACCAACCCAATGGCCTCCCTGCAGGGAGCACAAAGAGTTGTCAGCACCCCCAGTGCCTGCCCTGCCCAAAGACTCCCCGGCCATGGGACTGAGGACATGGGGACCAGCACAGATGTGACAGGGTGACAAAGTGGAAGCCCTCCAACAGCGCTGGCTGGGGTTCTTCAGGTAGGGAAAGCACACTGGTGCTAGTATTTGATGGGCTGCGGCAGCCTGGCCCCCACTGAAAACCCCACATGCCAGCAGGGGCTTGCATGGGACTCAGACAATCCCTCTCACCCCTCCCCAAAAGCAGCAGCCCCTGGGGAAAGGCAGAGCTCACCTGGTCACCTGTGTCCTGGTGTTGAAATCCAGAGCCCTCATGGACTGGAGCACTTCCACACAGCCCATGTACTGGGCAAGAGAGCAAGGTGAGTTTGGCCAGCCATGGGGCTCACCCCACATGCAGCCAGGGAGGGGGCTGGGGCCTCAAGCACCCCAGCTCCGCAGTGGTGACCTCCCTGGGAATCCCACTGCCCCCCTGCCCCCCTCCCCCCAAGAGCATGCTGGAAGGTCCCCAAATCCCCACAGTGACCCTTCCCACTCTCCCCCAGTCCCCAGCACTCACCCGGACATGGTAGGAGACCCCAGGCCCCATGACCTTGTCATCAGGGTGCAGCCAGCCCCGGGTGGGTTTATTGACAAAGCTGCCGTGGCGGGTCCATTCGTCACCCCCCAGCTGGCCGCCTTCCACCCGCGTCTTCTTCCCACAGCTCAGCTTGTTCATATCCTGGGAACAGACAGTGACAGGTCTTGCTGAGCCGAAGCTGGCAGCATCCCCTGGCACCGGTGCCAGCATCCCAGGGGTCCCAGGTTCCCCCGGGCTGCTGCCAGCTGAAGAGCCCCGCAAGCTGAGCAGGTTGGCAGGATTGGAGAGCTTCAGGTTGGCCATTTTGGGGAAGAAGGAGCAGAGGGTGGTAGGGCTGTCCTCCAACTCAGGCAAGAGCTCCTCAAGAGGCGCAGCGGGGCCAAGGGAGGAGGAGGACAGGGAGCCAGGCAGAGACCGCGTGCTCGCAGGGGACTCCTCAGGGGAGGATGGGACCCCCAGGCCCCCTATGGCCTCCTCCAGAGAGGAGACTGACTCATTCCGCAGGTGGCTGTATTTGCTCTTTTGCAGGAGATCCATGGTGGAGAGAGGTCAGAAGGGCCAGGGCCACCCTGTCCAGAGTGGCAGCAGGGCGGAGGCAGCCAGCTGGACCTCACAGGGGCCCCACAGAGAGTTTGAGCACTCGCAGCCACCGGGACGCTGCCCTCAAGCAGAAGCCTCGGCCGAGCTCCACACTAGGTCCACACCAGCCCAGCATGGCTGGCAGGGAGAGCTGGGCCCAGGACGCTGGGCAGCAGGTCCAGGGGCTGCCTGGCACCGTGCAGGCACAGCCGATCGATCGCAATCGGCGTCAGCAAGGATGTGAGGATCCGTTCAGATTGAGAGTGAGCAGGGAGGAAATGGGGCTGCAGCGATGCCCCGGAGAGACGCTAGCACGGGGAGGGGAGTTCAGAATGCTCTGTCCCCAGCCTGCAGGTTCTCATGCCCCCTGCCACTCCAGCACCGGGCCGGCAACAAATCCCATTGTCTTCATCCAGGGCTAGATCCAGCTCCCTGTGCCCTGCTGCTCGGTTCAGCACGGCCGCCCTCCGCCCCGGCCACTCGCTCCGGCCCCTGTGCTGCCTGGTGACCGGACGCTAAGAGGAAATCAAAAGCATGGATATTTAAAGCCTGGAGACAAGGCAGCCACAGAGCGCATCCAAGCTCAGCCCAGCCCCGCTCCGAGCACCATCCAGGAGGGAACAAGGTCCTTCTGTGGCGATCAAGCGCCACGCAACCCACGTGCCGGCGGCGAGCAGCCGCCCTTGGCTCGCCAGGCTCTGCCGCGGGGAGCAGCGATGCCGAGATGACACCGGTGCTCGCAGCTGCCAGGAACGCAGGGGACATCCAGTCCTTAGAGAGCAACGGAGGAGAAAGGAGGACCGGTCAGGTGCACGGTACAGGTGGGCTGTGCGCCGGGCGAGGCAGGGCTCAGCACGGCTCAGCACGGCCCCCAGCCATGGCGGAGGGAGAGGCTGCAGCGAATCGCTGCCGCTGCTTCCTGCATCCCGGCGGCTCCTCCCGAGACAGGAGAGGAGAAGGGGCTGCGGCTGATCGGAAGGGCCGTGCTGACTCACGGGCGGCAGGGCAGGCTCTGCCCGCGGGGTGGGTGCGCTGGGGCTGGGGCTCGGTCTCAGAGCAGGAGGGGCTCCCGGCGAGGGGTGGGGACCCAGTGCCTTATCTGGAGCAGAAAAATCAAGGTCACAGGCGGAGCTAGCGGGAGCGGGCAGGAAGAGCGTGCGGGGGGGCAAACATTGGCCCTTTCAACCACGGGGAGCCAGGCAGAGCTACCACCTGTGGATCAGAGAGCTCTGGGGCAGGTCTCCCCGTTCCCCAATCGTTGACGTACTCGCATGCAGCAGGAACTCGGGCCAGCCTGACCGTGCTGTCCTCCACAGCCTTGACCCCACCGAGGGGCAAGAGCTCTCCCCCACCCACCACCTGTGGGATAGGGCAGTGATTTCAGGCAGAACCAACCCCTGACATACCATGGGCCAGAGCCTTCCCAACCACTAGGTGCTCTGTAAATCCAGCCACCAAACTAAAACTGGGTAAATCAAGGCCAAGGGAAGGGCTCTCTGCTTGGAGCCCTTGCCTAGCACTGCTCAGCACTGCCAGCTGCCAACCTCACTTCCCAAAGCCTACCACGCTGCCATGGGATAGGGAAAGGAAGACCAGGATGGAGCTGGAAATTGCCTCCCGCATGATGTGAGGGGCTGTGGCTCATGACAGCAGGTCCATCCCTGGAGCATTCCTTGGCCATGCACACCAGCAAAACGAGCACCAGCCCCACCTCAGCTGTGGTGGTACCACGGGCACAGAGAGCCCATGCTGGCCGTCCCACAAAGTGCTTGTCCCCACTGCGGGCCCCTGGCTGTTCGGTACTGTGACCTTCCCGTGGCCAGCAACGCCACTGCTCTGAAGAAAAGCAGGAAGCCTGGGGCCAGGGAGCCAGGAAGCCGCCGGGCTGGTGAGGGGCCAGCACTGCCCCGGTGCCAGAGGAGCCCAGCTGGGTGGTGTCAAATGGCTGCAGGGCAGGGGGTTTTGCTCACAAGGGGCTGGCCACTAGTGGATGCGGGGCTGGGCTCACCCAGGACAGCAGCCCCATGAGCCCTGACACCTCCCCAGCACACTGCCAGTAAAAGGAGGGAATTGCACGGGGGCAAGGGTGTCTCCTTGCCACATTCCCACCACCCCAGAGCCTGAAGCAGCTGTCCCCACCCCAGGGCACCAAAGGGTGAAGAACCACACAGCTGCAGACCCTGCTCAGACACATCTCTGCTTTCATAAGCTAGAGTAATTCCCGATTTTCTCAGAACCTTTGAGGCCAGCCTGCCCACATCACCCACGGTGATGAGACAAGACAACGGTGATGTGACAAGATGCATTCCTGCTCCCAGCCCTTGGAGACCAGAAATGCTGTCACTGCAGTCCCCCAGCCTTAGAGCCCACCCCAAGGAATCAGAGCCTTCCCTTCCAGTGGGCTCTGAGTGCAGAAGGCAAATCTGGAAGCATGTGGAGACACAGAAAACCTGCCCCTGCCTGAACAGGCAGCCCCAAGCCCCCTCCTGCAGGCCAAAGTCCTTCCCCTTGCCAGGCAGACAGCAGGAGCTCCTGCCCCTCCAGCAGAGTATGGGCAGAGTAGCTGTAACAACTGTCCCCATGGAACTCTGGGGACACATCCTGCCAAGCTGCTCCACGTGCTCTGCCACCACAGAAAGGCACTAGATCGTGAGAAACAGAGGGACATGGGCTGCTTTCAGGTACATGGGACTGGGACTTTGCTTCCAGCCTGAGGCAACGAAGAGAAGCAGAGAGAAGACACTCAGGGCCCTGCTCCCAACATCCTCCCAGGAAACACAAACTGGGAGCTGAGTCGGAGACCTAGAACAGGCCAGTGGTTTGGCAAGAAATCGCAGCATGGAGTAGGCAGCCGCACATACAAACCTCACCATGAGCAGGAGACCCTCTCTGTCCAACAGCAGCCCACCTCGAGCCTCTGAGGCAGGGGTGAAGCAAAGGAAAACACTCAAATCCAGCCAATAGCTCATTTTTGCCCCCAAACATCACAGGTGCAGCACATGACATCCTTGTGTTCTGGTGTGCAACCTCTCCTTTGCTCTGAAGAGTGTCTGAGAGATGCCAGTGGAGACACAGGGAGGAGGCTGAAGTCCTCCCAGCAGGGAGAGAGGGCAGGCAGGATCCACCACCGAAGCCACCTAGCCCTCCACCGAAGTCCTTACCACATACTCCATCGCTGGCAGAGGGCAGGGCAGGCCCCAGGCAGGGAGCAGAGACGCACAGCCCCTCTCGTCTGGCACTCCGACCTGCGGTTCAGGGACAAACAGGGAGTTAGCCAGCCAGCCCCAGCTTGCCAATGAGGGGGCCTTGGCGCCAAGAGGCAGACCCTGCTCCTCCACACTGACCGCAGGCGGATGGGGCCGTGGCAGCTGTGCAACCTGCTGCTGACACACAGGGCAAGAGAGCCAAGGAAGCCACTTGCTTCCCATCAGAGGGAAGATGGAGATGGGATGTGCCAGGGCACGAGCATGAGGCTGAGCCTGGCTCTGCTTGGGCCTTGCCCACACAACGAATAGTGTCATGGCCAAGAGTCACTCCATGACCCAAGACAAGTGTTGGAACTGATCCCTGCCCAGCCCAAAAGCCAATGCCTGAAAGCCTCATGCAAGGAAGGAGACCAGAGGCAGTCTGGGGGGAAGAGGTGCCCCCTCCTCCAGCCCCTCAGCTAGCACACTGATGCAAAATGACACAGAGAGCCTTCCGGGCTGTGCCACTTCCTCCCAAGAGAGTAACAAAGGAGGGAGTTATGGAAAGAGGCTACAAGGAGAGAGCGAGGAGAGGCAGAAAGCAAGGCAAGCAAAGTGAAGGGAAAACAAGGCAAGCAAAGCAGCAACAGCTCCAGAGCTGCTGCTCTTCCTGCTTCCACCCCCACCAGCCAGCCGAGGCAGCCAAGGCCAGGACAGCCAAGCAGTACAGGGTAGCAGTCATGATTTACTGCCCGGCAGCAATCACACCCTTATCTGGGGCCTGCGCAGGCCACGCTGGAGCCCAGACAGGCACTGTCGCCATTAGCTTGGGAGGCAGTGAGGTAAGAAGGGCCCTGCCTGGCAGTGGCAATTGACCCCTGCAGCACCACATCACATCACATCACTCACCACCAAGCAAAGGTGGTGACTGAGCCCTTTGGAAAGCAGAGGTCGAGGCTGGTGGCAGGGAATGAGCATCAGGGCCCTGAGCCAGGGTGCTCAGCCTTGGTAACACCCACTCCTGTCCCACCTGGAAAGAGGACGCTGCTCTGCACAGCTCCTGATGCGGCCCAGCCACAGCCTTCCCCCACAAAGGGGGGTGGTTGGATCCTCATGCCCTGCTTAGCTAGGAAGAGATGGCACCTTTGGCCCCTCTGTTATAGGCCGAGGCCAGGGCGGCCCCAGGAAGCACTGCCAACAGTTTCCCTTTGCCCACAGCCTTCCACCGTGCCAGTGATGGGCAGGGCACTGGTGAACTCTCCTCGGAACCCATGCCTGGGGTCTACACTCCGTGGGGATGACCCCATGCAAGAGATTCAAGGAGCGAAGCAGGCACAGCCTACAACAGATGAACACAACACACTGCGAGGAGGAACAGCCACCCCTGTCTACAACAGCCCCGTCTGCTGCCTTCGTCTGGAGCACGGAAAGCAGAAGGGAACACCTCGGCAAGGTAGAGGCCGTGGAACCTTCCAGAGCCAGCTGGTGCCTCGTCCCTACTGGAGCTCAGCCAGGCTGGGGCTCGGGGTCCTCCCCGGGCCCTGGAGCAGGTGTCCCTCCCGTGTACGGCACCGGCATGGGGCGATGCAGGCCTGAGCCGCGGGCGCGCACAGCAGCCGCCACCAGGGGTGGGTCCCCCGGCACTCTGGCACGGCCCAGCACCGGCAGCGGCGCCTCCAGCCCCAGTCGGGCCTCGCACAGGAAGCTCCGGGCCTGACCACGGCTCCGTTCCCCCCCGCCAGGAACAGGAGGCAGCTGGGAAGGGGGGCCCGGCTCCCGCAGCACCGGGAGCGGCGGGACCCTCAGGGGCGGCTGCGGTAGGACCACCGTTCGCTCCGCGGAAGGCGGCGGCGAGCGGTGCGGGCTCAGTCCCGGTGGCGCCGCGGGGCCCGGCGGGGCCCGGCCTGGCCTCGGCCCTGGGCACTGCGCGTGCCCCCCGGGCGCGCCCCCCCCGCCCCGCCCCGCCCCGCCCCGCCCCGCCCCGCGCGCTCACCGGCCACCATCGGTGTCGCGCGACTCCCGCCGGTCCCGCGCCCCCCCGCGCGCCGCCACTCACTTCCGGTCCGCGCCCCTCCGGCGCGGCCCCGCGGCGCGCCCGTCACGTGACCCACCGCCCAATCACGGCCCGCGCCCGACCCCGCGGGAAGCGGAGCCGAGTCCCCGCCCCGCCGCGAGCGCACCGGCCAATGGGCGCGCGGGGCGGCACCGGCCAATGGGCGCGCGGGGCGGCGCCGGCCAATGGGCGCGCGGGGCGGCACCGGCCAATGGGCGCGCGGGGCGGCACCGGCCAATGGGCGCGCGGGGCGGCGCCGGCCAATGGGCGCGCGGGGCGGCGCCGGCCAATGGGCGCGCGGGGCGGCGCCGGCCAATGGGCGCGCGGGGCGGCACCGGCCAATGGGCGCCCGGGGCGCGGGGCGGCGCCGGCCAATGGGCGCGCGGGGCGGCGGCGTTTGAACGCGCCGCGGGGGGCGGGAGCGGCAACGGCCGCGATGGCGCAGAAACAGATTTACTACTCGGACAAGTACGACGATGAGGAGTTCGAGTACCGGTACGGCGGGAACGGCGCCCGGCCAGGGCTGCTCGACAGGGAGGGGGGGATCTCGGTTCGGGTTTGCTGCCGGGGCGGGCGGACGGGAACACGTTCCGGTGACGGGCACCGTGCGGCCGTTAAAGGCTCGCGGCGGGGAGGGGGCGGTGGGCGAGTCGTGGCTCCGGAATGGGGCAAGAGGGAAATTATCCCGGTGACGGGCGGCCCGGTAAGGGCTCTGTATGGGGTGGCGGGGCTGGTCCGGTTAAGAGATTCCCGGCAGGGAATGTCCATGGCGGTGACCGGGGGAACGGTCGAGACCCCTGGGGAGTGCGGGGCGGGGGCGGTCCCGGCCCTTCTCGGCCCTCACGGGGGCGCGCGGGGGCGCAGGCACGTGATGCTGCCCAAGGACATCGCCAAGCTGGTACCCAAGACCCACCTGCTGTCGGAGTCGGAGTGGCGGAACCTGGGGGTGCAGCAGAGCCAGGGCTGGGTGCACTACATGATCCACGAGCCAGGTGAGCCCCGCGGGTGGGCGGGGGGCGCCAGGGCGGCCCGGCCTGACTGCCCCTCCGCTCCGCAGAGCCGCACATCCTGCTCTTCCGACGGCCGCTGCCCAAGAAGCCGGAAAAGTGAGCGGACCCCGATCCGCCGAAGCTCCCAGCCCGTTCGAGCTGAGAAAGCACCTTGCTCCTCCTGCTTGGCATTTCTGGGGGGCTTCAGTCCTTGGCTCTCGGTGCCGCCTGGGCGCCGCCTGTGGTGGCTCGGCCCCGGTGCCGGGGCCTTTCTCGTTGCGGGGCCTCCAAAGTTTCAATAAAGTGATGTTTGGTAGCTCCGGTCTGTAGTGTCGCGTGGGCGTGGGCTGGAGAGCAGGGCGAGCGGCTCTCGGGACCGCGGAGACTCTTGCGGTGCTTCCCGAGGATGACAAGGGGCGTCCCGGTGGCCGGGGGGAAGTGTCCCGGGGGAAGGATGTTCCGACGTCCGGGGGTTGTGTCCCGGTGGCCGGGGGATATGGGGATGTCCCGGTGGCCGGGGAGTGTGTGTGTGTGTGTCCCGGGACTGGGGGGGATGTCCCGGTGGCCGGGCGGGGAGGGATGACCCGAGGCCGGGGTGTGTGTCCCGGGACTGGGGCGGGGGATGCCCCGGTGCCCAAGAGGGGCGGAGTGTCCCGGGGCCGGGCGGGGGATGTCCCGGTGGCCGGGAGGAGGCCCCGGTGGCCGGCGGGGGGCGGAGATTCCCCGGTGGCCGAGGGGCAGGGATGTCCCGGGGCCTGGGGATATGGGGATGTCCCGGTGGCCGGGCGAATGCCCTGGTGTTCGGGGGCGGGATGTCCCGGGGCCGGGGGGATGTCCCGGTGTTCGGGGGCGGGATGTCCCGGGGCCGGGGGGATGTCCCGGTGTTCGGGGCTGGGGTGGGATGTCCCGGGGCCGGGGGGATGTCCCGGTGTTCGGGGCTGGGGTGGGATGTCCCGGGGCCGGGGGGAGGTCCCGGTGTTCGGGGCTGGGGTGGGATGTCCCGGGGCCGGGGGGATGTCCCGGTGTTCGGGGCTGGGGTGGGATGTCCCGGGGCCGGGGGGAGGTCCCGGTGTTCGGGGCTGGGGTGGGATGTCCCGGGGCCGGGGGGATGTCCCGGTGTTCGGGGCTGGGGTGGGATGTCCCGGGGCCGGGGGGAGGTCCCGGTGTTCGGGGGCGGGATGTCCCGGGGCCGGGGGGATGTCCCGGTGTTCGGGGCTGGGGTGGGATGTCCCGGGGCCGGGGGGAGGTCCCGGTGTTCGGGGCTGGGGGCGGGATGTCCCGGGGCCGGGGGGATGTCCCGGTGTTCGGGGGCGGGATGTCCCGGGGCCGGGGGGATGTCCCGGTGTTCGGGGCTGGATGTCCCGGGGCCGGGGGGATGTCCCGGTGTTCGGGGCTGGGGTGGGATGTCCCGGGGCCGGGGGGATGTCCCGGTGTTCGGGGCTGGGGTGGGATGTCCCGGGGCCGGGGGGAGGTCCCGGTGTTCGGGGGCGGGATGTCCCGGGGCCGGGGGGAGGTCCCGGTGTTCGGGGCTGGGGTGGGATGTCCCGGGGCCGGGGGGATGTCCCGGTGTTCGGGGCTGGGGTGGGATGTCCCGGGGCCGGGGGGATGTCCCGGTGTTCGGGGCTGGGGCGGGATGTCCCGGGGCCGGGGGGATGTCCCGGTGTTCGGGGGCGGGATGTCCCGGGGGGGGCGGGGCGCACGTCACAGCCGCCGGGCGGGCCCAAGGCCACCAGGGGGACAGTCCCGCTTCCCCCCCGCGCCGGCGATGGTTCCGACCCCGCGGGTCCCGCCTCTCGGCCATTGAGCGCTGTCAGGGCCGCGTGACGGACGTGCGGCTCGGCCAATCAGCGCGCGGGGCGGTGTCGCGGCCCGCGGGGGCAGCCGGGTGGGTCCATGTGGGGCGCGCTGCGGGGGGCGCTGCGGGCGGGCCGGGCCCTGCGCGCCGCCGCCTCTCGCCCCATGGCGGCCACGGGGCCCGCGGCGCCGGCCCGGGGCTCCGGCAGCACCGCCGGTATCGTCGTCATCGGCGACGAGATCCTCAAGGTGCGGCCGGCGGCGGGCCGGGGCTGAGGGGGTTGCCGGGCCGGGGTCTGCGCCCGGGGCTGGCGGCCCCGCCGTCACGCGCGTTCCGTCCCCGCAGGGCCACACGCAGGACACGAACTCCTTCTTCATGTGCAAGCGGTTGCGTGCCCTCGGCGTGAAGGTCGCCCGGATCTCGGTGGTGCCCGACGAGGTGGAGGCCATCGCCAGCGAGGTGGCCGCCTTTGCCGCCCGTTTCACCTACGTGCTGACCTCGGGCGGCATCGGCCCCACGCACGACGACGTGACCTTCGAGGCCGTGGCCAAAGCCTTTGGGGAGAGGGTCGTCCCCCACCCCGAGCTGGTGGCCCTGGTGCACAAGTTCTTCGGCAAGACGGAGACGCAGTGCCCCGAGATGAAGCTGGCCCTCATCCCGGAGTCCTCCCGCCTCAACTACGGCACGGACGGGCGCACGGGCGGCGCCTTCAAGTACCCGCTGGTCAGCGTGCGCAACGTGTACATCTTCCCGGGCATCCCGGCGCTGATGGAGCGCGCCCTGGATGGCCTCGCCCACCTGTTCCGCAGCGAGCAGACCCGCTTCCACTCCCGGGCCATCTACGTGGCGGCCGATGAGATCCTCATCGCGCCCGTGCTGGGCCGGGCGGCTGCCGCCTTCCAGGGCCGCGTCAGTCTGGGCTCCTACCCCGACTGGGTCAGCAATTACCACCGCGTGAAGCTGACGCTGGACTCGGAGTCGGAGCAGGACCTGGAGGAAGCGTATTGCTCCTTGATGAAGGAGCTGCCACCGGGCACTGCTGTGCCATTGGTGACAGACTGCGTCTCTCCTGCGGCTGTGGAGGTTTATGGCCTGGCTGAGTCAGGTACCAGGAAGAGGTGCTGCAGCACAGTTCGGTGCCTCTGTGCTTCTCCTGTGCAGCCCAGGAGATCTGGGGCAGTGGGAACACTGGCCTGGGGGCAGAGTTTGCCTATTATGGTGTGCTGGGGGCTTGAGGGGTGCTGAAACTTTGCTGGTGCTGCAGCTGTGGTGGGCATCACCTCACAGAGATGGGAGTGGGACCTGTGACCCCAGTTAGGGCCGGCAGGGGTGGAGTCTGAGAGCACAGTGTGCAGCAGTGCTGCACTTTCCCAGTGCCCTCATGATCTCTGTCCCATTGTGGCACAGACCTCTGGGTTGCACAAGCTCTTCACTGCAGTGCCAACAGTGGCTCCACCGTGTGTCTGGAGACGAGATGTGTCCAGAGGGCAAGGTGCCACAGGCCCTGGGGCCCTGCCAAGGCAGCATGACCTGGGCAGGCACCAACCATCCCATCCCGGCAGGCTCAGCCCTGGGGCAGAAGGTGGCAGCAGCCCTGCAAACCATTGAGGAGGCTTTGGACCAGTACAGTCTGGCCCAGCTCTGCGTGGGCTTCAATGGGGGCAAGGACTGCACAGCTCTGCTGCACCTCGTCCACGCCGCCGTGCAGAGGTACCCACCGACAGGGCTCCAGCCTAGGCCAGGGCTCTGGGGCTCTTGCTTGTCCCACTCTGGGGAAATGAGTGGATTCTTGGGGTCTAGTTGGTGGGGACTGGATGCTGCCTTGCCTCTGATTGCTGTCAGAGCCCAGCTGCCCTGGGTCTCTCCACAGGCGGTTCCCGGCGAGGCAGGAGAGGCTGCAGGTGCTCTACATCCGCATTGTGTCCCCCTTCCCTGAAATGGAGCAGTTCATCCAGGCGACTGTCCAGAGGTAGGGGCAGAGCAGGGTGGGCAGCTGGGCAGAGGGTGTGCAGCATTGCCTGCAGGTCGCAGGCAGCTGCCTGCCCTACCCTGCCTGTGCAGGTACGAGGTCCAGCTCTGCACCGTGGAAGGCACCATCCAGGAAGCTTTGGCCCACCTGAAGGAGCATCAGCCACAGCTGGAGGCTGTCCTGATGGGAACACGGCGGACGGACCCCTACTCACGCACCCTGACCCCCATGTGTATGACAGACCCCGACTGGCCCCAGTACATGCGGGTGAACCCCTTGCTGGTACGTGGCCTCCACCTGCTTTGGGGCTGGGACTGTCTCCACGGGGCCTGGCAGGGGTGAAATGATGGGGCTGGGAGCTGGCACTGATCCACCCCCATCCTGGACGGCTTCTCTCATGGTTTCTGCTCTCCACAGAGCATCTGCTGCCCCATTGTGTGACTGTGGGTGCCCCTTACTGCAGCCAGGTTTCCTGATGCTGTCGGGTGGGGCTTATTTCGGACTGCTGAGGGGTTTCCCTGTGTTTGAGGAGGTGCTGGCAGGGACGGGTAATCTGAGGACCATCTAGCTCTCCCAGGTGCTCTCTAGCAGGGTCCAGCTTGCTTCCCTGGAGTCCAGGGAGTGGCCTGTTTTCTCTGCCTCAATCCCTGTCTAATTCCACCTGTAGGACTGGACCTATCGGGACATCTGGGAGTTCCTGCGCAAGCTCTTTGTTCCCTACTGCATCCTCTATGACAAGGGGTAAGTGCCCAGTGCTGCCCTCTCTGTGGGCACAGCAGGTGCCCCTGGGTGCAGCCCTGCAGCTGCCTCCTCCCTGTGCAGCTACACCTCCCTGGGGAGCATGACCAACACACGGAAGAACCCGGCACTGCGCTACACCGACGCTCAGGGCCGAGAGAGCTACCGGCCTGCCTACGAGCTGGAGAATGAGGAAGAGGAGCGCACGTCCCGGCAGTGAAGGCCGTGCTCCAGGAGGCTCTGCTGGAACGCTGCCGGGGATGGCACTGAATAAAGCTGCTGCCTGTCAGCACTGAATAAATCCACTGCAGTCTGTGCTGCGCTGGCACGTGGCCTTGTTGGGCCCTGAGGGCCCCATGGGACACTGGTAGGAGTGGGAGGAACAAAAGGGTCCTCAGGTCATGCCCCCTCACTGCACCCACTATTGTGGAGATTTTGGAAGCACAGAGAATGTAGGAGGTTCCAGGGCTTGCCAGGGCCCTGCATGTCAGCACTGTTGTGTTTCCCCTCACATCAGATCCTGCTGATCCCTCATCAGCCATGCACCTCTACCGGACCACGGCGGCCCGTCCGCCGGGCGCTCCGCGGCAAGTGACACGGGCACGGGCACTGGCACTGCCAGCACCTGCTGCCACCTCCCTCGGGCTGCGCCTGGGTGCCTGGCTGCTGCGGCTGCTGCGGGAGTGTGTATACCTCCTTCTCTGCAGCTGGTGCATCCGTGAGCTGCTGGACTAGGGAATGGCCCCCTACCAGTGCTGCAGGACCCCCAGCACCCCCTGCCTGCCCTGGCGCTATGGGTGAGTGACCTGCCTGCAGCTGCCCACTTGATGTGGTGTTTGGGGGCTGGCAAGGGCCTAGTCATGATGCCTTGGGGCTGGCCATGGTGCTCCTGAGGGTGAAAACGCCCCAGCCATGGTGCTTGAGGGGGTGACGGGGGGCCTGGCTGTGGTGCTTCTGGGGGTTGAGGCGGTGCACTTTGGTGCTGGTCAGTGGATCCTCACCCTCTGCCTCTTTCCCCTCCCCAGGGCTGTGCTTGTCACCCTGTGCTGATGGAATCGATGGACCCCCAGCGCTGAGACTCTGCGCTCCCCCCAATCATAGACCCCAGTAAACCTGAGCAGCACCTGACTGGCTGCATCTGTTTGGGGAGAGCTCTGGGAGTGTGTGTGTGTGTCCCCAAACCTTTCAAACCTTGCCTTGGGTACCACCAAGGCACCCCAGCCCCCCCCCCACACCTGCCCAGTGTTGAGAGTCCCCATGTCCCCTGGGGCCAAGGGGCAGGAGTGGGAAGCTGGGGCCCTCCAGTACCTCCTGCTTGTCCCCCTCTCCCCTCACTCCTAGCCATTCCTGTTCCAGCCCTGTGCTGCCAAGTGTCCTCAGGAAGCAGCTGGAGCAAAGCATCTCCAATGGGCCCAGACTGGCTGGGAGCTGCAGCAAAGGTCGTGGCTGGAGGCACTGGGGCCTGGCTGTGGGGGTGGCTGTGGGTCCCCGAGCCCACCCTGCCCAATGCTGCCTGCACTGGTGCCTGGCTCTGGCACAGAGAAAGCTCCACACGCCCTGTCCTCATCCTCAGCGGCAGCACTGGCGCCAGTGTGGCCTCCCTTATCTCAGCAGGAAGTCAGGAGCAGGAAGCCTGGCCCGGCAGAGGATAAGGGTCCCGTTTACATTAGCTCCTTTGTTCTGGAGCAGGCTCCCACCCTCACCCAGCACCCGGGGAGGGGCCCTGGCTGGGGTGAGGGCTGAGGGGAGGCAGGGCCCCTGCCCAAGGTGCCACAAGGGACTTAGGTGGTCCTTAAAATCCCTGTGTGGACATGAGTAGAAACAGGATCTGCCAGGGTGGTGAGCTGCTGCTGTGCCCCGTGACTTCCCCCTGCCCAGGTCAGGTCCTCCAGCCAGCCCCTGCCCCGTGGGTGTGCACTGGTGTGGTCTGTGATGCCGTCTGGGCTGCCGGGCTCCCAGCTGTGCCCAGCTGCCTTGGTAGCATGACCCTGACCATTAGAGCCCATGGATATGATGCCTGCCCTGTCCTGGCGTGGTGGCCCTCGCGGTGGCTCAGCCTTAGGACTGGCTGGGAGTGGGGGAATCAATGAATTCCCCAAACAGGGAGGTCCGGGGGAGGGGAGAGCATCCCAGCACAGGAAAAGGTCCAGGCAGTGACGCGCGAGCGGCAGAGCAGTGCTGGCCACCCTGAGAGCACAGCCCAATGCGCTGCCCTGGAGCCTCGCACCCACCTCTGCCACCCACCGTGAGTGAGACCCCTTTCCCCAGGGACCCCTTCCCCAGCCCCGCGATGGGGCCAAAGGGCAGGGCGGGTGCTGTGGGAGGGACACATGGACCGTCAGCACAGGCAAGTTCCCCGGCAGCGGTGGTTGGTTTTGGAGTCGTGTCTGGTGTGACCTTGGGGGTACCAGTACCCCTTGAAAGGGCACTGTGTCCTTGTGGTGGGGACAGTAGCAATGTGGGGCACAGGCAGTGGCAAATCGAGGCAAAGCAGCCCTGGGAGGACACAGGAAGATGCACCATGTCCCCACCAGGGCCCTCTGCAGCCACAGCCCTCACAGTGCAGGAGGTGACTCCTGTCCCCATCCTGCAGGTGGTCCTCACTGCCCCCTCATGTTCCGCTCGCGCCGTGCTGGGCTGGTGCGGCGGCTGTGGCGGCAGCGCTGTGCGGCAGCTGCCCCCGAGGATGGCCCCGGCACCCTCAAATTGGCGGCACACGCCCTCTTCAAGAAGCTGAAGGACGAGGAGCTGGAGCTGCTGGTGCAGGTGGTGGAGAGCCAGGGGGCCTGGGAGTCCAGCTGCGTTTGGGCACCGCGGGGGGCCAAGCAGGGTCTCCCCCCTCAAGTACTGGTCTGCCGCCTATTCCGCTGGCCCGACCTCCACCATTCCCAGGAGCTCAAGCACCTCTGCTACTGTGCTGGGGGCTGCGGGGACTTGGCTGCACTTTGCTGCAACCCCCACCACTTCAGCCGCCTGGCTGTACCTGGTGAGTGCTGGCGACAACACCGAAGGCCCCCTTGCCCACCTATGTTCATATCTCTCTTCCCTGGGGCCAGCTCAGAGCTCCAGGGGCCTCTGGGGGGGCAGAATGTGTGCCCAGCCCCTCACTTGCTTCTCTCGCCTTGCAGAGACCCCACCACCCCCCTACTCGAAGGCTTCCTGTGGTCCTTCCTGGCCAGATGAGTCCCAGGACCCCGACACTCAGCTCCTGGAGTTCAGCTACAGCAGTGGGGACTGGCGCGGTAAGAGGGTCCCACCACACTGTGCGACTCCCTGCCACAGCCAGTGGGCAGGATGGCACTGGGCAGGGCTGAAGCCCTGGATCAGAAGCAGAGATTGGAGGGGACAGAACCTGAAAGTTGGGGAGTGGAGCCAGCAGCCACTCCCAGCAGGAGGAAACTGCTCCAGCATGGGATGGGGGGTTCCTGCCGGGGGAACAGTGTAGGCCCGGCCCCTCCACTGCAGCTCCTGTTATTTTTGGCGGCGCCAGACTCCTCGACGGAGGAAGTGCTGCCTATAGGGACACACACAATGTGCCTTGACAGACATGGCCACAGCTCCTGCCTGGCTGCTGGCCACCAAGGCTGCCAAGCCACCACCACACACACACTCCCCCTCCTCTCCCACACCCATCCCCAGGGTCCCTGGGGTCTGGGAACAGCTCCAGTGACTCATGCCCAGTGCCAGAGCCTGTGCTGAGGCATTTCTGGGGTATCACATACACCCATCTGTCTGCAGACCTCCCTGTGCCCATTCCCCTTGGCCTGTCCAGCTGCATGGCTCTGTCATGTCCCGATGATGACAGCTCTGCTCTCCCCTGCCAGACACCAGCCTCTCATGGAGTACCATCAAGGACGGCTGCTGGTGCAAACTGGCTTACTGGGAGCACCGGACACGTGTGGGCCGCCTCTATGCCGTGCACGAGGCGTCAGTGAGTGTCTTCTGTGAGCTGCCATGGGGCAGTGGGTTCTGCCTGGCCCAGCTGCCAGCTGCCCACCGCAGCCACGCTGTCCGGCGGGCACGTGGCAAGATCGGCCGGGGGCTGCTGCTGAGCCGGGAGCCAGGTGGCATCTGGGCATACAATCGCAGCGAACACCCCATCTTTGTCAGCTCACCCACTCTGAGCCCCCCTGGTGCCTGCAGGGTCACTGTCCTCAAGGTGCTGCCTGGCTACTCGGCAAAGGTGTTCGACTATGAGTGGGCAAGGGGCAAAGGGGGCTGGCGGCTCCCTGGGGAGGGGCCCTGCGACCCCCACAGCATCTGCATCAGCTTTGCCAAGGGCTGGGGACCCTGCTACTCCCGGCAGTTCATCACCTCCTGCCCATGCTGGCTTGAGGTCTTGCTGAACCGGCTGTGCTGAGGGGTTGGGCTTAGTGGGGGAATGCTGGGGAGCTCCTCCAAAGAGGGTGCAAAAGCTGGGGGGCTGCCGCCACCTCCCAGCCTTTGTCTGCCAGGGCTGTGCTGCAGCAGGACCATCCTGGCTCTGGAGCCCCTCTACCCCTGGCCCTGGGGCGTGTACAATGCCCCCTGTGCCTGGCTCACCACCCTGCCAGCACCTGCTGGCCCCCAACCGTGGGGCTCTCAGTGACATAAGGCACTATTTAACATATTCTTTTTTATTATTTTAATAGTTAAATATATATTAATTTATCTAATTTTGTAAAAAAACCAAAGCATGAGACGGGAGTCCCCATCATCTGGGCCAGGCCTGGAAGGGTGGCAGCCAGGGCAGGAGGGGCTGTGGGGAGCAGGAGGGAAGGGAGGTGGGACAGAGTGGAGGGCAGGAGGTGGGCTGTGAGCCTGGGTGTCACAGCAAGTGAGGGCAAAGGAAGTGAACTGGCACTGCTGGGGGAAGGTGAGGCCACGAGCACAGCTGGAATATGGGGCAGGTGGATGGGTGTGGGGCAGGTGAGCACAGCTGGATGGGTGTGGGGCAGATGCTAAAGCAGGTGAGCACAGCTGGAGCAAATGGGGGGGGGGGGGCGGGGGGGCAGTGAGCACCCCTGGGGTGGGAGTCGGTGCAGAGTCGCCCAAGGTGGGTCTCCAGGCTAGGGGGGTCCTTCAGGCGTTGTGACATGGGGATGCCCCGAGGGAACGCAGCCGCGGGGCTCCCGGATTTCCCGTGCTGCGTCTGCTGTTTTTAACATGAATAAATGCTGCCGCTGGCACCGAGAGACCCCTCATGTTCCCACGCGTGTCGGTGCCGCCCACGGGGCTCGGCTCCGGGGACCGGCAGTGCCCTCTGCAGGCGGCCGCCGTGGGCCGCGATGACCGCCCGGTCCTTCCTGCCACGCCGCCGGCCCGGCTGAGCCCGCGGCCCCCGTACGGCCCCGACCCCGGCCCCGGCGCGAGAGGTGAGTGCGGCCGCACCGTCGGGGCCGCCCCGGGGGAGCGGCCCCGGGGGCACAGGCGCGGGCAGGAGCGACCGCGGGGACCGGGCGGGGAGCGACGAGGCCGAGGGGGTGGTTTGCGGGTTGCTCCCGCCGGAGCCCGGAGTCTGGCGGGTCGGTGCCCGAGGCAGGGATGCAGGTGCACGGTCGGACGGACGGAGCTGGGGGGAGCGAAGCGGCGGCTGCGCGAGGCGCGGCGGCAGGTGCCCGGTACCGGGGCCCGGCGGGAGGGTGAGGGTCCTGTTCCCGCCCCGCCGCTCCCTCGCCCGCTGACATAACGTCTGCGCGGGGCCGTGTTTGCCTTGGCAGCCCCGGGCCGGCGGCGGCTCCTCCTCACACTTTCCGCCAGCGCCGGGCAGCGGCCGCGCTGCGAGCCAGGCGCGGGGAGGGCCGAGGTGAGCCGAGGTGAGCGCTGGGGCCGCCGCTGCCTCCCGGGGCCGGCAGCGGCCAAACAGGTTGCGCGGGGTCCGCGCCCAGGCACCTGCGGCGGGGCCGCCCCGGCGAGCGGGGCCGCCGCGCTCCGCTCCAGCGCCGCCGGGAACGGGGGAGCTGCCTCCGCGCCGCGCCCGCGGCTGCCCGCAGTGCCACGTTCTCCGTGTCCATCTCTCCAACGTCCCCGTGCCTGGCATTCCAGTCCCCCAGTGCTCGCTTCTCGGTGCCCGGCTCCCTAAGTGCGGCTCTCCATCCCTTTACCTCCCCCCATGCTCAGGTCCCCGTGCCCGGTACTCCAAACTCTCGCACGGTGCACACTTCTCCGTTCTTACCCCCCTCCCGGTTCCCCACCCCCGTGCCCACGGGGCGGAGCGGGCCGTGCCGTGCCGGCCCCGGGACTCGGCGGCCGCAGCAGGCGGAGCGCGCTCGCCGCCTGGCACCGCGCTCGGCGCCGGCGGGCGCGCACCGGGGCCGTCCCGGGCTCCCCACGCCCAGCCCTGAGGCCGAGCCCCTGCCCAGCCCCGTTACCCGCCTCTGACTCAGCTCCCCCCCACCCGCGCTCCCGGTCCCGGGGGGTACGCGCGGCCCCCGCCCTCCCGGGGGCGGGCGGCGGGGCTGATGGGCAGAGTGTCCCACCAATGGCACGCCCGAGCGCCAGCGCGCTGTCCAATGAGCGGGCGGGGGCGGGCGCTTCCTGGAGCCCCGGCGGCGGCGGCGGCGGCGGCGACGGCAGCGGCCGGGGGGGCGGGCGGGGCGCGGCGGCGGCAGGTGAAGGCGGAGGCGGGGCTGCGGCCCCAGGAGCGGCCCGTGGGTCGGGCGGGGCACGCAGGTGAGTGGCGGTGGGTGGGAGCGCACAGACCCACTGGCGGGGGTTGCGCGGAGGTACCGACCCACTGGCAGCGGGACCGGGACCGAGACCGGGACGGCCACTGCTTTTGCCGCCCGGTTGCGGTGAGTCGCGTGGATCCGGGATGCTGCAGGCGGGGAGTGGGCGCGGTTGGCGAGCGGAGCACCACACGGTGCCCTCCGTCCCCTCCCGCAGCCGGAGCTGGTGGACACGTCGCCCGTGGGGCGGGAGAGGGTCACTCATGAGCTGTTCCCGGTCGCTGCGCACGGGTCTGTGGGAAATCAGCGATACCGGCAGGTCCCCGCTGTGTGCCGGGACGGCCGCAGAGGCTCCTCTGGGGTCCCGTTGTGGTCCAGCTAGGGTCCCCCGTGGGTCACCCACGAGTGACTGCGTGCTGCCACCATCCCACTGCCCTTCCCAACCTGGTGAGCAACTTGGCGGCGATCCCTGGTGCACCGGGCGGGGACGGCACCGTCGCACGGGGAAGGCAGCTCAGGGACACCCCACTGCACCGGTACTGGGAGAGCCAGAGGGTGTCCCCGTGTCCCGGCACGCTGTGCCACGCCGGTGACCCCCAGGCCTGCACGCTGGCAGCGGTGGTGGGTGCCTCACTGCTCGGCTGTGCGGTGGTCCCCGGGATCGGTGTCTTGGTAGCACCTGCCGAACACCGGTGGACTCTGCCCCGTGCGCCCAGCCCTGCCGTACCTGCCCTCGTCCCCCTGGCTGGCTGCCCCCGGCCACTGTTTGCCCGGGGCGGGGTGCGGTATTTACCCTCCCGCCGGAGCAGATCCACGTCTTGGGCTGCAGCCGCCCTTGACCCGTGGCTGCGTTCGCTTGGCGAGGGGACGCGGTGTCGGCTTTGGCGTGGGGTGAGTTGCCTCAGTTTCGGCCACCGTAGCTGGGCTGGTGGGA
This sequence comes from Pithys albifrons albifrons, assembly GCF_047495875.1. Classification (NCBI taxonomy): domain Eukaryota; kingdom Metazoa; phylum Chordata; class Aves; order Passeriformes; family Thamnophilidae; genus Pithys; species Pithys albifrons. The sequence goes on from NC_092487.1 coordinate 1,811,290, forward strand.
GTGGGGAGCACGTTGCGACCCCCGGCGCTGGCAGCGACCGCGGCGACTCAAGGCTGCGGTGATGATGTCGGTGCTGGGTACAGAGGGAGGGACTGAGCTCAGAAACTTGAAGTGGGTGCATGGAGAAGGGGAAAGTTTGGGGCGGTGGGGAGTGTGGGGCAGCAGGGCTGGGAGTGCCTGTGCTGGGGACGGCCGTGCAGAGGTGAGCGTGGGAATGTGACAGGTGTGGGGGGGGACACACGTCGGTGTTGGGTCCTGAGGACCCTCTAAGACCCCCTGCCTGGGCGCAGGCTGCCCCCAGCGCTGCGGTGCTGAGCCCGAGGCTGTGGCAGCGTGGCTCTGCCAGCTGGTGCCTGCACCCTCAGTGCACACGTGGCACGAGCGCGACAGGCCTGAGCCCGCGGGGGCGGGGAGTGGGCGGCAGCGGGGGGTGCGGGGCCAGCGAAGCCCCCGCTGCGCCCCAGCCCTCCAGGGTGGCCGCTGCCCCGTGCGCGGAGCAGGGACTTCTCCTTCGGGGCAGGCGCGGATGATGAAACCAGGGAGAAATTTCTCCTGGCACCGCACAGGCTGCTGGCGGAAGCCCCCGGGAGCCTGCGCTCCCCCTGCGCCACCACAGCCGCCTTCCCATGGTAACTCCACCGCGGGAGCCGGCGGGGTGCCGGCGGGAGCGGCCGCCCCGTCTGGAGGGTTGGCGCCCGCCTGGCTCTCCGTGGCAGCGCTGGCGTCCCCGACATGCCCCGGGAGCTGCGTGTCCACACCCCAGTAAGCCCCGGGGTGGCCAGAGGACCCGGCGAGGGGCTGGGCTGAGACTCGTCAAACTCGCTTTGTGCCAGGAAGGTGACGCTTGGGTGGCCGTGCAGGCAGCTGGGGGATGCCGGGGCTGCGGCCAGTGACCTTCAGCGTGCCTGGTGCCTGGCCATGCTCCATGCCCAGGGATGGGCAGCCAGTTGGCATGCACGCTGGTACAGTGGGAGCCACGGGGCCTGGGTGCCCTGTATCCCCAGAGCTGGTGGCGTGACTCGCCAGGGCCATGGGCGGGTGGGGGGACCAGCCAGGGTGAGGGAAAATGAAAGCAGGTGATGCGGAAGGAGAAGTAGGTCAGGCAAGCTCTGGCCTCTCCTGGCAGCCGTGGCTGCACTGCATGCTCCACTCTGCCTGGCTGTCGCTGTCGTGTCCCCAGGCCCCAGGGTAGTGGCTGGAGTGGGTGGTGAGTAAGGGGGTCCTGCTGCCAGGCACTGGGTCCTGGGCAGTGTGGGTGCCAGGCACTCTAGGTACTGGCAGGATGGGGAGTGTTGACTGGGCTGCCTGGCATGTGTTGGGTACGGTGGCACCCCAGCAATTTTGCTTTGGTTTCCCTCCCATGAACATCCTTGGGGACACATAGCTGGGGGCAAGAATGAGCAGAAGCTTTTGCCTCACTGCAGAGTCAAGGAGGAAGGGTGAAGGGATTTCTGTCCCTTCCACTTGGGTGCCAGGGCCGCCACTACAGAGGGGACATCACAGTGGGCCTTGGGGACAGCCCCATGTCCCACAGTGGGGCTCCGCAGTCGCTGCCCCTGGTCCTGCTCCAGCATGGAGCTGAGGGGCCGTCACCCTCCCCACAGGGCAGGGCTGCCTGGGGTCTCACCAGTGGCATGACATGAGTTGGAGTGGCTGTGGCGGGCATGTGCCTGCTGGCATTGCTACATGGGCTCGGGGGGGATTAGAGCCGGCTGCCCCCCTTCCCTCCCTGGGATCAGCCGTGGGCAGCGGGGAGCTGGCAGCAGGCAGCTGCCGTGGGGGCGGAATCTGGGCTATTTTGGGGGGTGTAGAGGGGGGGCTGTGGGCCGGCATTGTCCTTGCCGAGTGACCCCACCAAGGCCAGCACCGCCCCAGTGCCAGGATGGAGCATCGGAGCCTGTCCTGTCCCACTGGCAATGCTCAGTCTCTGAGGTGCTCTGAGGACATGCCCCCTGTGCTGACTAGGAGATGCCACCAGCCAAGGGGACCCCCTGGGGCTGTGCAGCATGGTGAGACCCAGGCGGTCTGGCTGCCCTCCAGTGGGCTTCCATTACTGCTACAGGGCCAGTGGCTTCAGAGCTGCCTCACCCTGGGGCCAGCAGGTGGACCCAGCCACAGGCAATCCTGCCTGTCCCAGGCTGGGGGCTGGCAGAGCCTTGCCCTACTGCCAGCAGTAACCCTGTGCCCAGATCAGGCTGCAGGGAAGGACGTGGGCAACTGAATATGGCTCCATCTCAGTAGGGTCCTGACCAGGCTGGGCTGTGCAGGATGCCCAGCTCCACTGTGCCTCTTTTGGTGCTGGCAGGAGTGGCCTGGTCACTGGGTCCCCTCTGAATGCTGCTTATATTGACTGCAGTCCTGTCCCTGTGGCTATTGTGGGACCTGTGGGGGTGAAATGTGCCCATTTCCTTAGTGTTCCTCCCTGCCCTGAGCTCCATCTTGGCAACCCCTCCCTCCCTCCCTCCCTCCCTCCCTCCCTCCCTCCCTCCCTTCCTTCCTTCCTTCCTTCCTTCCTTCCTTCCTTCCTTCCTTCCTTCCTTCCTTCCTTCCTTCCTTCCTTCCTTCCTTCCTTCCTTCCTTCCTTCCTTCCTTCCTTCCTTCCTTCCTTCCTTCCTTCCTTCCTTCCTTCCTTCCTTCCTTCCTTCCCTCCTTCCTTCCCTCCTTCCTTCCCTCCTTCCTTCCCTCCTTCCTTCCCTCCTTCCTTCCCTCCTTCCTTCCCTCCTTCCTTCCCTCCCTCCTTCCCTCCCTCCTTCCTTCCCTCCCTCCTTCCTTCCCTCCTTCCTTCCTTCCCTCCTTCCTTCCTTCCCTCCTTCCTTCCCTCCTCCCTCCCTCCTTCCCTCCCTCCCTTCTTCCCTCCCTCCCTCCCTCCCTCCTTCCCTCCCTCCCTCCCTCCTTCCCTCCTTCCCTCCTGTGCCTCAGTCCTCTCCCTGGCCAGAAGCAGCTTTGGCAGGTCCTGTCAGGATGTGATCCAGGAGATAGGGATGGCCATGGCATCAGGAGAGGAGCCGGTGCCAGGCAGGAGATGGGATGAGGCCGTGTCCCATAGCTGGTGACACTGGTCAGGGTGCCACTGGCCAAGGCGAGGATGGAGCTTGAAGGAGGATGAATGGATGGACGAAGGTTAGCCCATCCTCCCCAAAGGCCAGCATCTCCCCATCTGTCCCCCCTCCAGGCAGGCAGCCTGGTGCCCCCCAGCCAGAGTGAGCAGCAGTTTGTGGCCAGCGCCTGGGCGATTGCAACACCCCCAGGGTGGGGGGGCCACGGTGACTCACCCCAGTGGGGCCTGGCCACCAAGCAGGAACCCTGACTCAGGGCTGCGTGCCCATGCCTTGCTGTGCCTCTCCCTGCCTGCCTCGCCCACCTTATCTCCCGCCCTTAGCACCTGGCACACCTGGGCTGGGGGGGCTGGCGCCGTTCCCCTCCTTTATGGGGAACAAAGGGCAGGTGAAGGTTGGCAGCAGGTGCTGCATCCCTCCCTCCCCCCCTCCTTCCTCCCTTCCAGGGGTGCTGTGTGAGGCTGTGTCCTCTGCTGTGCCCCTCACTGGGCAGGGGGGCAGCCCAGAGCATAATGGCAGTGCAGTGGGAAATGCTGCCTGCAACCCTACGGCCCCAGGCTTTGTGCGGCCTGCGCTCCAGGCACTGGGCTGACCCGTGGTGCTATGGCCAGCTCCTGCCCAGCACATGATCTGTGGTGATGGGGGAGGTGGGGTGCCATGCCAAGGCATGCTGGTTCTGTCCCTCTGCCCGCCTGCCATCCCTTCTGCCTGCCTGTGGGCTCTTGCACAACCCAGCTCTTTCTGTGAGCATTGCTGGGGCTCGGCTGGAGGTCCCTCACTACCCAGTTGTTACGGGGCTCTTCCCCTTTCTGCTGGCCTCCTGCTGCCAGCAGCACCAGGACAGTGCCCGGAGCCTATCCAAGGCCATGCCAGGGTGCTGTGGTGCAGGTGCCCCTGGCCGGGCTGGCGTGGGCGGCCTGGGTGGCTGCTGGTGCCAGCGGTGGGGTGTGGGGCGCACTCTCCAGGCTGCTAATTGCTGTTTAGCTGGGGACGCAGAGGGTGTAATTATGGGGGGGATTGCACGAACCTGCAGCCTGGCCAGGGGGGCCCATAAGTGCCCCTGCCTGGGGAGCAGAGCAGACCAGGCAGCACAGTCCAGCCAGGCTGTTGTTGCATTCCACATTCCCTGTGGGACCTCGAGAACCTGCTCCAAGGGTAGAGCAGGACACGAATCCATAGGGCTGAGGGGTGGCTCCAGGGCTGGCTGGGCAGGCCACAGCACGCTGTGCTGAGCCCAGCCCTGTGGTGGCAGCCCCACTCCCGCCAAGCGCAGGCGCCCTCCTGGCTCAGCCGGGCCAGCCATGGCCAGTGGTGAGCTCCCAGTGCCCGGCGCCCTGCCTTGGGTGGCACAGAAGGTGAGGGCCTGTGTGATGCCTCAGCGCAGGGGGCAGGGGCAGGTGGCGTCGAGGCGATGCCGGTGGCAGGAAAGGGATGCTTATGCTATGGGGTGCCTGCCCTGGTGGTGCTGGGAATTTTCTCCTCTGGGAGCGAGCCAGGGGATGCCCCCTGCCTGGTTCCGGGTCGGTGCCCTGTGACACAGAACCAGCCACAAAGGGTTAATGCCGTGTGTGTTCTGGGAAGCGGGGCTGGGAGGTGCGTGACCCGGGGTGTGGGCGTCGACTCCTTTTGAGGTGGGATCCTGAGCTCAAGTGCAGTGAGGAGCGGGGCCAAGTTCACACAGCACCGTGCCTTCCCCTCCCTGCCGCTCACAGGCCGCCAGCAAGGCTGCCACGGAGCGCCGAGCCACGCCAGGACACGGGCCAGGTGAGCCATGCAGCCCCCTGCCATCGCTGGAAGAGGTGGGGCTGCGGTCTTGGGGACCCAGCATGGTACCACTGGGCTCTGGGAAAGCTGGGCCAGGTGCTTCGGCACTGGCCAAAGAGGCTGCTGGGATGCGGGTGTCGCCTGAACCCTACACTGCCTTTGCTGCTGGTGGGATGGGATGGGATGGGATGGGAAGGGACAGGTGGTGAGATCTGGGTCACCTTGGTTTGGCAGAGCAGGGCCCACACCCCACAGTGGCAATGCCAGACAGCCGGACGTGGCGGAAGGAAAGGTTTTGGCAGCAGGAGGGGGCCAGGATGCCAGCACAGTGCCTGTGTGCTGGGGGGCAGCGTGGGGGCTCTGCTTCTTGTCCCTGCTGCAGGTGCCGGGATTGGTGCTGGCAACGTTGCTGGTCCTGCTGTGCTGTGACAGGGATGCCTCTGCCCAACCTCCATGGCAGCTATCGGGCTGGGCTGGCACTGGGCCCTTGGCTGAGTGCCAGCTGGGTGCTGGGGCAGTCCTAGGGCACAGTGCTCCAGCCCCCTTCCTCGGTGCTGGTGGCTGATGTGCCATGGCGGCGGCACACGGCTGTGCCCATGAGGCGCTGAAGGTGCTTGGGCACTGCGAGCTCTCTGGGTGAGCAGCCAGCGATAGGGAGCCCGTGGGGTGCTGTGGGGCTCGCTCTCAGCGCTGTGGGGTGGGGGACCCTGTTGATCCTCCTTCCTCTCAAAACCATCTCCTTTTGTCTTTGGTCGTTCTTTTCTTTTGAAGGGCAGTGCCACTTTTCGCACAGCCTCCAGCAGTGGGACCCCTGGCAAGTGCCTGCCACAGGGTCAGGAGCTCAGCCAGGCCTAGGCCGTCACCCTCTGTGCTGGGTGGGCAGAGGGGCTGTGCAACCGCTGCCCTTCAGCTGCACCAACCCCTCACTGTGGCCACTGCTGCTCCCAGCTGGCTTCAGGCAGGGCAATGGCAGGGTGGGGGAGTTGCACAACTGGGACACCTGTGTCCCCATCCCAGCTCCCAAAGGGCGGGGGGCCCTGCAGGGCCAGGGGCCGGGGCGACATTGCGCTGAGCTCCCCTTCCTGGGTGACTCATTCTCCCCAGTGTGGCTGTGAAGTCCCTCGACAGCATTTATGACTCTTGTGACCGAAAGCAGTGGCGCTTGGCAGCAGCCCAGGGTGGGGATTGTGCTCCCCAGGACCTCTGCCCCCCTTCCCCATGAGGGAGCAGGTGGGGAGACCTGCTAGACACTCCCTCCCACCCCACATCTCCCACTGTTCCCAAGCTGTGGCCAGTGCTCAGCACGGGCTGGCACTGTACCCTCATGTAGGGTGCCATCCCACCTTGGTGACATGGGACACAGCCATCCCCATGTAGTATGGGTGCTGCAGGGGTGGACCCCCACCCCACTGGGCATGGCACTGCTGGGGTGGCCAGACCCCAGGATGGAGGGAGCTGGCAGGATGGGGCCTGGCTGTGGTTGTGCCATGCAGCTTGGGCTGGCAGAGGGATGTCAGGGTGACCCAGGCAGGTATTGTTCCTGCTATCACCTGCCCTGTGTGAGAGCCAGCTCAGCATGGGGAGTTACCCCCCCCCCCGGCTTTCCTTAGCCCTATGTGGCTGCTGCAGCCGAAACGTGCCTGGCCACAGCACCGACAAAACCGAGAAAGCCCTGGCACAGCGGGGGCATAGGCATTGCCACCTGCTCTCTCCCAGGCATTGTCCCTGGTTCTGGCCAGGGAATGCTGAGGGTGCTGGGGGTGGCTCCAGCCCCCTCACACCTCGTCCCCCTGCTGTTTCCTTATCGCTGCGGTGATCTCCTCGACGGCAGCACCCGCTCAGCATGTGACTTCGCTCCAGTGGGGAGGATGTGCGGGGGGTGGGGGTGTCAGCGAAGGAGCCGTAACGGGTGGTTTGGTGTGATGGAAAATCCCCCTCCTGCCTGCCGCCCCTGCCCCCTCACCCCCGCCCTGCCTCAGCCCTGCAGCCGTGTCCGCTGCCATCCCACCCCGTGGCTCCTCACGAGGGTCCCAGCTCCCTCACCGTGCCTCTGCTGGTGGGTTCTATGGCATTGGCAGTATTGAGGCTGTGCCAACCTACACCATGACATGGTGATGCCGGTGGCTGTGCCCATTCCTTGGAGCACCCTGCCACCCGCTGGGATATGGCGGGGCCTCAGCTGCTGCCCTGTGCCCAGGTACCCCCACAGACATGTGCCAGTGGGTGCTGTTGGAGTCCTGTGAACACCCTGTGCCCAGGTGTCTTGTGGGGCTGGAGCTGCTGTGGAGACTGGGGCCGAAGGGAGACTGCTGTGGAGAAGGGAGACTGTCCTCATGCCATCATTAGGGTAGGCAGCGACAGAGGACACAGTGCCACCCCATCCCGTGACTATTGCTTGTGACAGCCCTGGTGGTCTGTGGGGCTCTGGACCACCCTCGGCAGGTGCCACATCCCCATCATCCCTCTCCAGTCACCCAAGCTGTGGCATAGGGTACTCACCCCCTAATCCTGCCCCTGCGGCTAATCCTGCCTAATCCCACCAGGGGCTGTCGCTGCCTGTTGGCTCCCGGGGCCCTGATGGTTTAATCACCCCTAATCCGCTCACCCCCGCCTCAGCAGGCAGAGGGGACCCCAGCCAGTGGTGGGACGGGCTGCTGCCAAGGCGGGGGCTCGGCCATGGGCGCTGGCGCCAGCATCCCAGGCGGTCGGCACTGCCCGGCTCCCAGTTTCAGGGGCGGCTGCCGCCTGCCCTGCCGGTCGGGCCTGCTCGGCAGCGGCTGGGGCGGCTCCGCAGCCAGTTGCTCCGGGGCCGTTCCCAGCTGCCTGCCGAGGCAGCCCCAGCTGGCGGCTGCCCAAGCTCAGGGAGTGGCCGGCTTGGGGATGGGCCCCTGCGCCGGGGGCCGTCGGCCCTGCCGCCCCTCCGTGGGCAAGAGGAGGCACGTCCCCTGTGCCTGCCTGCCGACAGCGCCGTGTGGCTTGGCATGCTGTGGTGGGTTTGGGGTGGATGGGCCTGGCATGGCTCAGCATTGCCTGGCACGACTCAGCAATGGCCAGTGCCACATGCTGCCATCCTCCATGCCTTGGATTGGCATGGCATAGCTCTGGCAGCACTGAGAGCCACGACGTGGCAGTGCTGGTGCCAGCCTCTGCCTCCCCTAGGCTGCAGTTGGTGGACTCCCATGCAGGTGTCATCCAGCTGTGCCGGTGTCAGCAAGCAGCCCTGTCCGGCTGCTCAGTGTCGCAGGGCATGTTACAGCCCTGGAGCTGCCACTGCTGCCTGCACCCTGCCTGCAGGGTGTTAGGGTCATGGGCTCCCCCTTCCCACAGGCTCCATCTCCCGCCTGTGCTGGCTCCACAGGAACGTGTGGGTCCCGGTGCTGCGCTGTGGGGACCCCGGTGCAAGCGCCAGCAGTGCTGGGTTTAAGTCTGAAGCCAAGCCCTGCCAGCCACAGCGTGGGAAAGGCCTGACTGGTGCAGGCTGGGCTTGGCTGGGCGAGGAGTGGCCCCGGGCTGGGGCACAGGGGAAGGGAGGGGGCCCAGTCCCCACCAGGAGCGGGGGCAGGAACCGGCGGCGCGGGTGCTGATCCTAATCTGCGGTGGCAGGAAGCGTGGCCCCCGTTCCCAGCCCGGCTGGGCTCCACGGGGCGGCCCCCGGCCCTCAGGGCCGTCTTCCCGGCACTCGGCTGCCCACCCACGCCCGTTGCCGGTGAGGCCTCTGTTCCCAGGATGGGGGTGCTGGGAGCCGGTGGCTGTGCCTGGCCTTGACGGGGCACCGGGGGGCGGTGGGTGGGCTGGAGCAGGAAGTGATGCACCTTGGAGATGTTCAAAGGCGCCACGCTGAGATTTCCCCCTTTGCTGTGGCGGCGCGGGTGGCTGGTGCCGCTGCTGGTGGAGGAAGTGCGGGGGGCTGCGGTGGGATGCCTGTGCCCGCCGACCTACACACAGCATGGAGGGGGCTGCGGGCAGACCACAGGCCGAGCCCGCCCCGGTTTAGGGTCCCACTGAAACCCCAGTGCTACCCAGCGTGTGCATGGAGGGTTCCTTGCGCCCCGGCTGTGCAGCAGCAATGCTCCAGCCAGTGTCTCCTCTGAGCACTCTGCCAGGTGGTTTGCACACTGGTCAGGCAGCATCCTATCCTTCCCACAGGTGAGGATGATGGCCAGCCCAGAGGACGACCTCATCGGCATCCCCTTCCCTGAGCACAGCAGCGAGCTGCTGAGCTGCCTGAACGAGCAGCGGCAGCTGGGGCTGCTCTGCGATGTCACCATCAAGACGCAGGGGCTGGAGTACCGCACCCACCGCGCTGTCCTGGCTGCCTCCAGCCTCTACTTCAAGAAGCTCTTTGCAGGGCCGGGGCCAGGGCAGGAGGTCTGCGAGCTGGACTTTGTGGGGCCAGAGGCACTGGGCGCGCTGCTGGAGTTCGCCTACACGGCCACACTGACCATCAGCAGTGCCAACATGGGTGAGGTGCTGCGCGCTGCCCGGCTGCTGGAGATCCCCTGTGTCATTGCTGCCTGTGTGGAGATTCTGCAGGGCAGTGGGCTGGAGGCGCCTGGCCCCGATGACAGCGACTGTGAACGTGCCCGCCGCTACCTGGAGGCTTTTGCCGCCCTCCCCGAGGGTGAGGTGCCCGCCCCGCCACCACCCCGCCCCACCGCCCGTCGCAGCAAGAAGACCCGCAAGTTCCTGCAAGCCCGCGGAGCCCGGCTCAACAACCACACGGAGGAGCCGCCTGCCGAGGCTGAGGGCTGCGGCAGCCCCCCGCCGCCCCCACAGCTGCCCTCGCCCCCTCTGCCCGAGGGGCTGCCCCTGCCCTACGACAGCTTTGAGCTGCCCGAGGAGGAAGAGCTGCCCCCACACTCCTTCCCCTTCCCCTACCAGCCCCCCCTGTCCCCTGAGGAGGCCACCTCCGACGATGATGCTATCGACCCCGACCTGATGGCATACCTGAGCTCACTGCACCACGAGTCGCTGGCACCTGGGCTGGATAGCCCTGACAAGTTGGTGCGCAAGCGCCGCTCACAGATGCCCCAGGAGTGCCCTGTCTGCCACAAAGTCATCCATGGCGCCGGCAAGCTGCCTCGCCACATGCGCACGCACACGGGTGAGAAGCCCTTCGCCTGCCAGGTGTGCGGGGTCCGATTCACACGGTGAGTGCTGCTGGATGGACCCTTCCTGTGTGACATGTACCCTATAACATCCCCCATGGCATTCCCCTGCCAGTTCTACTGCAGCCTTGCCACAGTCCTGCCATGGTCCAGGGGGTGTTCTGATCCCCTGAGTGCTGCTGGTACCAACCTGGGGTACCTGATGGTGTGTTCCACAGTACCCCTCTGCCAGCCCTACCGGTGCCGTGCAGGTCCAAGGGGTCTTCTGCACCCCATGAGTGCTCTAGACCAACCCAAGGTACCCAGTGCCATCCTCCATGGGACCCCCTGCCAGCCCTGTCATGGTGCAGTGGGATTCTTGGGGCCTTCTGCTGCCAGACTGACCCAAAGTATCTGGCAGCATCCCCTATAATGCCCCCACGCTGGTGCAGTCGGGTCTGTGGGGTGTTCTGCGCTCTGCTGCCAGATCAGCCCATGCCTGATACCTGATGGCATCTCCTCTGCCAGCCCCTGCATGGTGTGGTGCAGGTCTGGGAGGAGTCTTCTGCACCCTGTAAGCACTGCCAGACCAACCCAGGGTACCCAGCAGCATCCCCCACGTACCTCCCCTGCATCACCAAGCTGCATCTCAAGCTATGCAGCTGCACAATGGTCCCCTGCTCACCCAGGAACAGGCCCCCTGCGTGCTGCAGCACTGCTGCCCTGCCCGCCGTGGCTGGGTGCCGTGCCGGCAACGCCGTGCCGATGTCTCCCTTGTGTGTCCCGACTCCAGGAACGACAAACTGAAGATCCACATGCGGAAGCACACGGGTGAGCGGCCCTACTCCTGCCCGCACTGCAGCGCCCGCTTCCTGCACAGCTACGACCTGAAGAACCACATGCACCTGCACACAGGCGCGCGGCCCTACGAGTGCAACCTCTGCCATAAGGCCTTCGCCAAGGATGACCACCTCCAGCGGCACCTCAAGGGCCAGAACTGCCTGGAGGTGCGGACCCGCCGCCGCCGCCGCGACGAGCCCCCCGTACCGCCCACTGCCCCCCCCGGCCTCGACCTCTCCAACGGGCGGCTGGAGGGGCTGCGCCTCTCCATCGCCCGCTACTGGGCTCCAGGGCAGCCTGAGGAGGAGGAAGAGGAGCCGGAGGGCGAGGAAGGGCCGCAGCCGGATGGCGCTGTGCCGGTGGAGACGGCATAGGGCCGATGCAACGGCGAGCGCCGTCCCGTGCCGTGGTGTGCCCACCGGGGTTTCTGTTCCCGTTTTTCCCGTCACGGTTCATTCCCAGTTATGCAAAGGGGGAAACCCCCCGGCCGATTTGCACAAGGGGGTGGGGGTTCCCTACCACCCTCCGCCGTGCCCGGGCCCACTTGGTCATGCCCAGGTGGGTGTAGGGGGGACTGGGACTTGGGTGTCCTATCACCAAATCCCTCATGGATACCAGGACCGGGCAGGGGCACCCATGGACCGAGACCCCCCAGCTGGGGAGAGCCCCCCCGTGCTCTCCCCGGTATGGGGGGACCAACTGCCCTGCGCTGTGCATAGCTTGTCCCCCTTTCCCCACTCCAAGCAGCCCCCCCTGGCGAGCCGCCCTCGCCCCTGCACTCCCGGCTGCTTTCTCTTGGTTGCACTATTCGGGTGAGCCCACCCGGGTGCGGGGCAGCCCCGGCCCCTCCCCGGCCCCGTCCCCCTTCCGAAACCCCCTGGCCCTGTGGGACCCACCTCCCTGGGGTGGCCGGGCCCCCGCGGTCACCCCTCTGCCCTTTGCACATGCCCCCGCAGGGCGCAGCCTCCCCTGGGGGAGTAGGGGACCGGCACTATTTGTCTACAAAAAGAGTTTTATCTATATTTAAAAAGATGATGTAATATATTCCCTCCCCTGGCCCCTCCGCTGTCACCCGCCAGCGCTGCCCGGCCCCCACATCTGTCCCTTGCAGTGGGGTGCCGGGAGGGGTGATGGGGCTGGGGGAGCTCCGCTTCCATCATGGCTTTAAAGTGCCTTATATGGAACTTGAACCTTTTCGGCTACTTGAACCTTTCTGGTGTCAGGAACCAAACGAACCATGGGCGGGCGGCCCCCCTGCCCTGCCGGGCTGCCTCTGCCTGTCTGTATGTCTGTGTTTGTTTTATTTTTTTTTTAAAACGAAGGCTGCTTGTTAATAAACGGAGAAGCAGGGACACCCCCGCGTCCATCTGTCTGTCCACTCTGCTCCCCCACCCCAGAGCAGCTCGGGGCTGGAGGCACTGTGGGGTTGGGAACAGGGACATCAAGGTTCTTGGACTCTGCAGGGATGGGTCTGGGGACATCCCGGAGCTGGAGGCACTGTGGGTCTGGGGACACTGAGGGGCTGGGAGCACAGTGGGGACCACAGGGACAACGACAGGACTAGGGATACCTTGGAGATGGAGATGGGGGCATCAAGGGTCTGGGGGCATTCTGGGGACAGGCCTGGATGCATCCTGGGAATGGAGATGGGGAGGACCGTGTGTGAGTCCAGGGTCATTGAGGGGTGGGGGCCAACATGGGGCTGGGGGCACTACAGGGATGGGAATGAGGGCATCGTAGGGCTGTGGACAGGGATATGGAGGGGCTGGGGGCACCCTGGGGATGGAGATGTTGGCACCAAGGTGCTGGGGTTACAGACACTGAGCAGCTTGGGGCACAGCAGGGACAGAGTCAGGGACAGTGTGAGGCTGGTGTATCACAAGGTCAGGACCACTATGGACTGGTGAATGCCAATTCCGGTGCCTCAAGGATTGGGTGCTTTATTTGCTAGTCCCTCCCCACTCAGTGGCTCTTGGCTTCTGTTGCACTGCAGAGGCTCCAGCCACATCCCAGCACCTAAACTCCTGTCCTCTGCTGGCACTTCGCCCTGCCCTCACTGCTGAGTGGCTGCAGGACCACCACCTCCTTCAGCTGGGCAGGACAGGGACACTGCCACCCTCACCACCAGCCCTCACCTGCAGAGCAATCTGTGCTTGCCCACGTTGCTCTCCTCACTCCTGCTCCTCCAGCCAGGCTCACAGACAGGCATCCATTATGGAGTGGAGTCTTCAGCCCCTCATCTGCTTCATGTCCTGCTGCAGCAGCCGCACCTGCTCCTGGCCCTGCAGCACCTGCACAGCACCCTTGTGTCTCATCACCAGTCACTTCAGAGACAGAGTGGAGAGGGGTGAGCTGCATCCCGCCCCCCACCCCATACCTGCTGCAGCCCCCCAAGATCAGGTGGGCTTCCAGCACCCCTCTGCTCACATCTGCTCATCCCCAGACTCTGGGCAGCTCAAGGGGCCAATGCGCATGCAGCAGGTGTAGGTCAAGGCTGTCAGGTGTGGGACAGGACATGTTTTGGGCTTCTACCTTTGCCAGCCAGGTGTGATGCAGGTGCTGGAACCTGCCTGGTCCATCATCTCACAGGCTGGGCAGTGTTTGTGCTACATACCCAAGAAGCGAGCACGTTGGGTGAGGGCAGGGAACCTTCTGGCATGGAGTAATGCTGCATGGGGCAATACCATCCCAGGGGTCTGTGCCACAGACCCCAGGGATGCCACTGCTCTTTTCCACCTCCCAGAGATAACCTGTATTGCACAAAGTTGCTGCCATCAACATACAGTTTTTGTCCGGGTCTTGTAAAGGTTCAACCCTTAAATCTGGTTGCCTTGCATCTACCAGCTCCATGGTGTGCATTCAGTCATGTTGTAAAGGCTCTTCCTTTTCAGTAGAGAGCAAAGTGGCTTCTTTTAAAGTTGATGACACATGCATGTCTACTTCTCCCCAGTCCATTAGCACAGTTTGGTATTTTACCACTTGGCTTGGAGAGATCCAGTGATGTCCCTTTAGATTCCAAACAGCTAGTAGAGCTTATGGGACCAGAACAGTTAGAGGCCGCCCCAAAGTAAATTTTTGAGCCTCCTGTATCATTAGGGCGGTGGCTGCTACAGCCCACAAGCATGCTGACCATCCAGCTGCTTGGAAAAGGATGACATTGGCCATTGCCAACTTCCAAGCAGCTGTGTCATCACCCCAGAGGCTTCTTGCTGCCTTCCATGCACATATCATGGAAAGGGTTTGGCTGTATCTGGAAGGCCTGAAGATGGTGCTTCCATGAGCATCAAAACTAGTTCAATGTTTTCAGGCCCATTCCAGCAATTCTTCAGGGCCTTTGATTTCCAGAAAAAGGGGGTTGGCTATTAGTTCCAAATTTGGGATCCATATGAGACAAAAGCTTGCAATTGACAAAAATCCTCTTAGTTGTCTCTTAGCCTTAGGGACTGCAGCTCAGCATGCTTTTTTTCTGTCTTCTCCCAGAGCTCGTTGTTCTTTTGATACCTTAAAGCCAAGGTATTGGTCTTACCTTTTTGCTTTGAAATTGAATTTGAAATTAGATATCCAGCAAATCTCAAAAAACTCTGCAGGCCTATGATTGCTTCCAAGCAGGTTTGTCCTTTGTCAGCTCCAATTATGATGTCACCTACAGACTGTAAAAGAGGACCACCATCACCTTATTTCTGGCATTCCAGTTCTTTTGCCAAAACCACCAAATAAGGTGGACTTATTTTTGAATCCATCATCCAACACAGCTGCACCTTTCTTCCAGTCATAGCATTCTCCCATTCATAGGCAAAGATTGTTTGGCTTTACTCATCTATTGGGATACAAAAGAAAGCATCCTTTAAGGCCAAAGCAGCAATATAGGAGTTTGTTTCCAGCACGAGGAAGGTACGAGCATTTGATACAGCTGGGTGTACATCTGCGCATATTTGATTGATTGCTCTTAAGAATTGAGAATGAAGCTTCTTCACCTGTAGCAAGGCATCTGAAATTCAGATTTACTTTGAGTATGCTGAATAGTTAAGAATGTGTTTATCAATGGTTCCACACCTTTTTGTGCTTCTGTCTTTATAGGATATTGGTTTACTCTTAGTTTTCATTTCTGAGCTTTCTTTCTTAATTGGAGACACATTCTTTGCTTTACCCAGTTTTCCTGAAGCCCATGAGGATCATTTGAAATGCCATATGGAATATTTTCTCTGATGTCCTCTCATAGTTTACTCATTAACAGGCAAATCTGAGCTTTCCAGCCTATCTCAAGTGGAATGTGAATCTGCACAGAATTCTTAGAAAAGGTTACTTGTGCATTTAAGGTACAAAATATATCTCATCCCACCAAGGGAAGGGTGCATTATAGGGTATATAGAAACTGATGAGTTGTTTTAGTGTGGCCAACTGTACACACCCTGGGTGATAGAAATGGCTGCAAAGCTCTTTTTCCCATTGCCCCAACAGTTAGTACTGGAACTTTACTTAGCAAGTCCTTGCAGTGAGTTATTACTGAAGGTATCAATCAAAAATCCAAGGCTTCATTTGTATGTCTTTCAGCTCATCTGCTTTGCAACATACTATCCCTTGCTTTCTCTCCTTCTCAATAAATGACATTATCATCTCTCCTCCAAATTTACACTTTTTATGAGTTTCTGAATCCCAATACAGTGTCATACAAGCATCAACATAAAAAAATCCTCACCCCATTTACCAAGTCATGACAAATTAACATCCAACTGTGAGATAATATTAAAAGGTAATGACCTGTTTTCCCATTCTCCAATTAACAATGTGGCCACCATTGCTTACAAAATCTCGTAATTTTATCTTTTGTCATTGGATCACCCAGAAATTTAATCTAATTTTTCAGTATGCATCCTAGAGGGCTACACAAAGGACCTGTGGATTGCCTTGTTCTCATTATTTAATTTAATAATATTTAAGTTACCCAAGTCCTTTACCCTTAGGTCTGGACCTTCAGTAGTTACACTGCTCCCATCCAACTGATTGATTAAGGCCCACTGCCAAGTGTCTCCTTGTGACTTACATGGAGACTGATCCCACTAACAGGTTACAAAGATAAACCTACAAGTTTTGCAAAAGGAATTTGAAAAAGGAAAAACAATGCACTTGCCAATCCAAGAATTCCGTCCCCACTTCCACCCTCGCTCAAACATCTCTGGGCATTGCAGCTTGGAGTTGCTCACTGCCATGATGCTGAAGAGGATTCAGAGGAAGTCTGACCAACTGGCTTGTGCATGCTGGAATCCTGTTCCACTCTATTCTTCCTTCTCAGAAGCAGCAAGACGATCCATGCAAGGCCTTATGGCCACCCCATCTGTGTCACCAAAATGTTACCAAAGTGATCTCTTTCCCCTGGTGTTCCAGGAAATGATCCACATAGAAAGTCAGGATACATTTTTATTCATGTCTGCACAGAGGTGAGTACTGGGCAGTGAATCAGAGCAAAAGATCTACATTTCCTCATATATACCACAATCTAAAGCTACAGATAAGCTATGGATAAACTATGGATCATCTGTAGCCATGGGCTACAGCTTCCTTTGTTTTATGATCCAGCACACAGGTATTGACGCTCCGTGTTCTGTGGGGAAGGACTTGCACATTAGCAAGGAGATGGGTATTTCTGTTAGCTGCCAGTCTTAGAGCGTTGGACCATGAAGTTACAGCACTGCAGAGTAAAGTGGGAGTTGGAAAAGGCAATCAGGACAAAGGCAATCACAGATGTAATTACTATTTAAGCAGAGCAGTGCAACGAGCAGCAATGCGCTGTAGAACAGTGGGTGGCACCCTGCTCACAAACAAAGGCACAGACATGGGAAAAGTAAGGTTTTGATATCCCAGTCACATTCATGGGATCCTGAGAAATGGGATGGAAGTATCTGGAGTGAGTTCTCAAACTCTGAAATTGAGCTTTTAGCCAGATTTAGCAGAAAGGGAGGCGGTAGAAGCACAATCCCTCATACAAATGGAAGGGCAGAGTGACGTGCTGGATGGAAGGGTGCAGATCACATGCACTTGTACTCCAAAAGGGAACTTTGAGAAATGTATCAGCAGAAAAGAGGGGAAGGCATACTGGCATGGATTTTGCATGTTTGGGATAGTGGCACTGTGTCTGTCCACTTATTAGTGGGTGAAAAAATCTATTAAACCCTATAGGCATTGAAGATCAAACACACCGGGGATGTCCTCAGTGACAAAATATCAGGGGTCCTGCTTGGCAGGATGTTGCCATCCCTTCACTGTATCACTGGTTGTGTGCAGCAGTTAACAGCTTATGCAGACACTGCCAAATTAGTGCCATCCCTCAGAATTTGGTGTACAAGGAAGAAGGTTTTGGCTTCCTGCAGCAGATAGGAATGGCTCATGTGCTAATTACAGGATCTAGTCTGGATGAGGCAGTAGTAACTAAAAGTATCAAAATACAGCTTTGGAGAGGGGCATCTGTTTCACTGAAACCCTTGATTATATCAGCAGTCATGAGTCCTACTGGTAATATAGGAGTCCTAGCAAATACCTTAGGGGAAATTTGGGCTCTAATTTCAGAACCAGCTGTGCGGGTGGTGAATGAAACTTGGCCAGCAAAACTGAAGAGTTACCTCAGGTGTGACAAGGAAACAGATGTGAAATGATCTTGTGTCAGCCAGTGGCCCATATCAGAAATAAGTATAAGATCAAAAATGTTTCATCATTGACAAAAGTTAGTGCCTATGCAAAAAATCCTTTCCATTCACAACCCCCCTGTCACGTCACAGTGAGACACTACCTGGAAAATGCCAAAACAGCAGAAATGGACTAGGAAGAAAGTTGTTTGGCAATGGACCAGGAAACAAGAAGTCTCCCATGCCTGCAAATACGCTTTGGTTGAGCAAGCCCAACTATACACTCTTAAGCAAGAAAAACCTTTAGAATTGAAAGTAAGAATTCTAGATGAAGTCTTGCGGCAATTGTGGCAAAAAAACTGGGCTGAAGAGTTGGAATCTGTAGGATGTTGGTCCGAGGCATTACAAGGCTCTGTTATACAATATAACCCCATGGAAAATCAATTAAAGCTGTAATTTGGGTATTGCAAGAAACAGAAAGAATCACAGGCCCAAATAGTGTGACTGTACACCTCCAGTGCCAAACATGGTAAGGACTGAATTCTTTCAGATGGTATCTCTCCCAAAATGTTAACCACAGGGTGAGTGGAATGGTTTACACTAATGGATTCTGTGCTGGGACTGCAACCTATTAATCTGTAAGTGGTGCTGCTGGAGAGCAGCCAGGCAGAAAGGGACCTGGGGGGACTAATTGATAGGAAGCTCAACAGGAGCCAACAGTGTGCCCAGGTGGCCAAGAAGGCCAATGGGATCCTGGCCTGGATCAAAACTAGCGTGGCCAGCAGGCCCAGGGCAGTGACCCTTCCCCTGGACTCTGCCTTGGGGAGGCCACACCTTGAGTGTTGTGTTCAGTTCTGGGCCCCTCAGTTCAGGAAAGATCTTGAGGGGCTGGAGCGGGGCCAGAGAAGAGCAACGAGGCTGGAGAAGGGACTGGAGCACAAGTGCTGTGGGGAGAGGCTGAGGGAGCTGGGGGTGTTTAGCCTGGAGAAGAGGAGGCTCAGAGGTGACCTCAGCACTGTCTGGAACTGCCTGAAGGGAAGTTCTGGCCAGGTGGGGGTTGGTCTCTTCTCCCAGGCACTCAGCAATAGGACAAGGGGGCACGATGGGCTCAAGCTCTGCCAGGGGAAATTGAAGTTGGAGATCAGGAAAAAAATTCTTTCCAGGGAGAGTGCTCAGGCATTGGAATGGGCTGCCCAGAGAGGTGGTGGCCTCACCATCCCTGGAGGTTTTTCAACTGAGCTTGGCCATGGCACTGAGTGCCATGATCTGGTAAATGGACTGGAGTTGGACCAAGGGTTGGACTTGATGATCTTGGAGGTCTTTTCCAACCCAATCCATTCTGCGATTCTATTACTGGACAGAGGCAACACTCCTGTTTTCCTCCCTTATCACAACCTGGCTCCTTGTGCTTTGCAGGCTGCACAGCAAGCACATACCTTGAATACATTTCTGAAGGACCAATATGTAAAAACTTCTGTGTGGGTTTTTATTGTAACTCACATTATTATTCCTTCAGAGTAACAGTGACTATGGAGCAGCTGGCACGTGGTCTAGTGCAAGGTTTAACTTGGACATCCAAGACAGCTGTTGCCTTAAATTTAGGAGTAACTGCTGCACACTGAGGAACCTTACAACATTGATTACTGGTGAACTAGTTCCCTCTTTGTCACAGACATCGTGGGAGATTCAGCCAAAGTTTATTAGTGAAGCCCTCCCATTGTGTCACGAGGCACAGAAAGAGGGCCCGGCTTTCTAAACTCCTCCTCATGGAGGAGTTGGGTATGGCTAAATCCAATCCCCGCCCCAGACTTGGTCAACAGTTTATGTCCAAAGGATCATACAGACAAACTCTACCCTTATACACCTTTGCCCCACAGGATTAAGGATGGAAAACCAAATATATTTATATAAATAAAATGCATTATTTCTTTAATTTGATTACAATGATAATGCTTAGACAAAAAGACCTTAGTTAGAACTATCCAGTACACAGGATAGGTAGTTGTAACTTCTACCATAGAGCACTATTTTTGAGGCAATACTGAAACAATTATATTAAAGCTAGAAAAAACAATTACTAAGTAGAGATTGATGTTACTCACCCATACCAGCAATTGTGGGCAAATCTCTTTTGCTCAGCCTCAAGGCATAACCTTGAGGGGCATCCCCACTCAAGGGAAAAATCTTTACACACCTTAGGGAGGTATGGTAGAAGTCCTTGCCATGAAAAAGTTGGCCTGGCCCTTTACAGGATAAAGTCAGTCACATTCATTTTTAGATTATGTGTGGTCTGGCTTACAGAGCAAAATATGGTTTGCTGCTGAAAAAGGTGTGATCAGCTTTTTGGTTTCTTCTGCTCGACACTGCTGGCTCTCACTTCCATATCAGGGCCTGCACATCCCTGCTGCTGCCAGCCCTGCTCAGGGAGCACCTGTCTTGCCTGTCCTCCTGATAGTGTGGTCAAGCTGGTCTCATCACTGAACACTAAAACCAGCAGACCCTCCTGGCTAAATCCATCACCAAACAGCAGACCCTGCTGGCTCAATCCACCGCTCAAAACTTGTATATAAGATGTAGTTTGAGTTGCTCTGTCAGGCAGAGCATCCTGCTACACTCCTCAATACCAAAAAAGCTGTTCTGAGTTAGAGGGAAGGTGCTACTCGGAAGGATTGTTGAATCAGACCTCGTGGAGGACAATTATTCAGCATCTTCAGGACTTCATACACTGAATCACACAACCTATCAATGCTGCCTGACTGTGGGGTTTAATTCCCTGACAGAAGGGATGGGACACTTCCCTCAGAGCATTTTATGTTTACATGTTTATTCTTTTTTTAAGCTTTCCTACATACCTCTGAAAATTCCCTATCCCACATCTCCAGCCCCAGCACCTGTGGTTTCTTGAGCAAAGGGCTGGAATGCTGGGAGGAATGGGTTAAAAGTGAGAGACTGGCAAGGAGAACTGTAAGTGGCTCAGTGATCTTGCAGCTGGGAATAGCCCCAGATAGTCCAGTGTGGGCATCAGCTGGTGATCCGTTGGCATGGGCCGAGTTCAACACTGGCAGTGTCCTGGTGCCTCTGCCTGGGGCTCGCTCTGGGGATCCCCCAGCTGGTGAGGGAAGGGAAACAAATTTACCCGTTGTGTTTTAGCCCTGGGTTTGTGGCTGTCCCAGCTGCCTGCCCCTGACGATTCACACACATTTCCACTTAGGCAGCTACTTAGACACTTACAGGTTTAGGGAATAGATGTATTTCTATGTCTGATCTATTTTCACTTAAATGAGACCTATTTAGGCAGAGACACATTTACATATATGTGTTTACACTTGTATGTAATGACTATTCAGCCTTATTTCTATTTACACCTTTATGTTTACACTTCTGTATCTATTCAGACTACCCCTATTTACACTTCTATCTATTTAGATCATATATTAATACTTGCTGCATAGAAATTATATTTAGACTATAGATCTGTTTAGATTTGGATATTTACACTTACATCTATTTATACATTGGTCATTTACAGATATCTATTTGGTATCTATTTACACTTATGTATAACCTCTATTTAGACTGCATATATCATCTCCTTTGACTATAACATGTAACAAGAGTACATGGTTCCAGCTCTTCAGACCTTTTCCTTTTTAAATTCCTTCATATATTACTCTAAGATGCTTTTATATAGTTGATACATATTTTCAGTTTAAAATCCTTTTTTAAATTTGTAATTGAATATTATTTCCAATGTATATAACTGAGAGGTTTCTCTTTATTTCAACCTTCTCAACACCATTAATAGTTTAGTAGTTTTTATTCCCTCTCCCTGAAATTTTCATGCATTTTTGGGCTGTGACACTTTTTGGGGTGGGAGTCCTCCATAGGCCCTCTCATGCTCCCCACACCTGCTCCTACACTGCACCACCCCCCACTCTGTCCCAACAGACATCATCTCATCCCAGTCTCACAAAGAGGCACAAAACAAGGGAAAGAGCTCATTATCAACTCTGCCCAAAACAGACACAGTCCCTCCTCTCCAAAAAAAGGGAGATTGCCCCCAGCAGCTCCGGTCCTTGCACTGCTGCTGCACACCACACTTGCTTTGCCAACAAAACCAGAATTGAAGTGTAAAACTTTAAAGAGTGAAATAAGGAACAAATCTCAGTAACTCACTTTATACTGAAGAGAGGGGTGTGTGGTTATACACACCCAGTAAAAATACTCCCACGATAGAAGTGTTTGATTTTCCTTTTGCATTAACCTGAACTTGCACAGCTGTGAACCAGTACCATTAAATTTTCCATCTCCAAAATACACAGTTTTACTCTGACTAGGGGTTTTTGTGTTACATAGTTAGGAATGACTTCTGGCCAGCTGCACTGCTCAAGAGAGAAGCCATTGGGCTGCCAGGACAAGCACCACTGGAAGGGAGACTAAATGAGGAGCAGCAATACCGTCAACTTTTGGAAAATGTGCTGCACTGAGGTTTCTTTCCAACCGCAGTCAAAGTTACCCATTGGAGTGCAGTGGTTGCTGCTCCCTCAGTGGAGCTCCCAGAGGGCAGGGGGTCTGCAGCCATCCCCAACAGAAGGGCCATTTCTGCAGCTGACAGGTTTCTCTCCATCATCTGCAAAAAGACCAAGCAGTGCCAGCAGTCAGAATCCCATTGGCTGCCACAGAGCTCTTCCACAACAATCTTGGCCTCAAAAGCTCCATGGCCTTCTGCTCACCTGCTCCACACCAATTCCATATAGGATGCTGCAGCCGTCGCCTGTGGCACCAAAGTTATCAACAGATCGTAGACTACCACTGTGTTTGTGAGGAATCATCAGCTCTCAGCACTTCCTTGCTACGGCCCAGCTGACCTCAAATACTCACCCAGTTCCAAAGGCTGCCCTCACAGCATCTGCAAAGCCAAAGGTAGATGCTTAACACAGCTGCCACATGTTTCTCTGCTCTTAGACACCAACAGCCACATCCCCTTCTTGGAACCCCTTAATAGCCTGTGGCTTCACCCCTCCATAACACGTTGAGTCGGAACCTTCCCAAGCAGAGTTATGTGGGTGCCCATGGAGCTGTGTGCTCTCCTCTTCAATCCTGAGAGCCATCACATACTGACCAGAAGCAGCAAGAGTTGTGCTTTCTGGGGAGGAAGGAAACATTTCCAGCAAATGCTCCTGCTCCACAGAAAAAACTCTGAGGGTCTCAAGCCCAGCACAGGTGGTTGTGTCAGTATTTGGGGACTGGGACCAGCCAGGTTGGGCTGCAGCAAACCCTGCAGAGGGCTGGGGTGGGAGTGAGAAGCCCAACCTGTGGTTAAGTGGCCTTGATGGCCAACAGGGATTGAACCTGTCTTTTCATAGTCATCAGCTTGGAAAAGCTCTGCCCAGGGCAGCAGGGAAAGAAGAAAGATGGTGTAGGAAGAGTTGTTGGAAAAGGTTGTGAAAAAGTTTGAAGTTGTGCCTGGAGCCAGTGAGGGGGCCCTGGGAAGGTGCCCACGGGCTGTTCATTGGGGAACATGTGCACAGAGCGGGACCTGGAGGTCCTTCTGCCTGAAACACATGGGCACAGGGGAGCCCTCGGGGCATCCTGCACTGCTGAAGTGCCAGCAGGCTTGTTTGGTTACTGGCTTTGCACCAGTGAGGTCGGGCCGTGTCCTGATCCAGGGCAGCAGAAGGGAGGAGCCAGTCTGGGGTAGGGGGAGTTAAGCAGAGCATCCCCAGTGCAGGAAGGGACAGTCTGGGGGGCCGTTCACCTCATTCCAAAGGGATTTACTTCCAATTCCCTCCCTGCTCTCCTGATCCTCTCCCTCATGGCTTTCCAGAGCCTCTACGGCCCTGGGCAGGCTGGTGGGTGGATGGGCAGAGCCACTGGTGCTGCGGGACACGCCTGCTGCTCTCCTGCAGAGCCTCAACTGCTCACTGGTGCGGCCAGACTCCCACAGCCCCCCATCTGCTCAACCCCACAGCCCCCCAACCCCACAGCCCCCCATCCGCTCAACCCCACAGCCCCCCAACCCCACAGCCCCCCCCCAACCTCACAGCCCCCCAACAACACAGCCCCCCCCAACCTCACAGCCCCCCAACCCCACAGCCCCCCAACACCACAGCCCCCCAACCCCACAGCCCCCCATCCGCTCAACCCCACAGCCCCCCAACCCCACAGCCCCCCCCCAACCTCACAGCCCCCCAACAACACAGCCCCCCCCAACCTCACAGCCCCCCAACACCACAGCCCCCCCCCCAACCCCACAGCCCCCCATCTGCTCAACCCCACAGCCCCCCAACCCCACAGCCCCCCCCCCCAACCTCACAGCCCCCCAACAACACAGCCCCCCCCAACCTCACAGCCCCCCAACCCCACAGCCCCCCAACACCACAGCCCCCCCCCCAACCCCACAGCCCCCCATCCGCTCAACCCCACAGCCCCTCCCCAACCCCACAGCCCCCCCCCAACCTCACAGCCCCCAACCCCACAGTTCCCCATCCGCTCAACCCCACAGCCCCCCCCAACCCCACAGCCCCCCAACCTCACAGCCCCCCAACACCACAGCCCCCCCCCAACCTCACAGCCCCCCATCCGCTCAACCCCACAGCCCCCCAAACTCACAGCCCCCCCCCAACCTCACAGCCCCCCAACCCCACAGCCCCCCCCAACCTCACAGCCCCCCAACACCACAGCCCCCCCCAACCCCACAGCCCCCCAACACCACAGCCCCCCAACCTCACAGCCCCCCAACCCCACAGCCCCCCCAACCCCACAGCCCCCCAACCCCACAGCCCCCCAACCTCACAGCCCCCCAACCCCACAGCCCCCCCAACCCCACAGCACCCCAACCCCACAGCCCCCCCCAACCTCACAGCCCCCCAACACCACAGCCCCCCCCAACCCCACAGCCCCCCCCCAACCTCACAGCCCCCCAACCTCACAGCCCCCCAACACCACAGCCCCCCCCAACCCCACAGCCCCCCCCAACCTCACAGCCCCCCAACCTCACAGCCCCCCAACACCACAGCCCCCATCCTCTCCCAACCCCACAGCCCCCCCCAACCTCACAGCCCCCCAACCCCACAGCCCCCCCCAACCTCACAGCCCCCCAACACCACAGCCCCCCCACGCCCACAGCCCTCCCCCAACCCCACAGCCCCCCCGCCACAGCCTCCCATCCCCACAGCCCCCCATCCCTCCAGGCCTCCCTAAGCCCCCCCATCTCTCCCCAATGCCACCCCCTCCCCCCCCGCCAGCAAGGGGCGGTGGGACCACGCGGGGCTCTCGCTCTGCGCATGCGCGGAGTCCCGGCTGGAAGGCGCGGCTGGACTCCACTTCCCAGCGGGCCGGGGGGCTGCGAGGCGCTGTTTGAATGCGTCACTTCCGCCGCGTCTGCGCTGAGCTGGCTTTGTCGTGGCGGTAGCGGAGACGGTGAGGGCGGAGGCGGCGCCGGGGCGGCTCGGGCCGTGTCCGCGGGGCTCTGCCCGCGGGGTTCCGGGCGGAGCAGGAGGCCGTGCGAAGGGTCTGTCGGGGAGGCTCGGTTGGGCCAGGAGGGGCCGGCCGGGCTCTGTTGCTGGAATGTCAGGGTCGGGTTCTCCCGCGGGCCGTGCCGGGTGTACCCGGGTGGTTCCAGGTGCAGTGGTGTCCTGTGGGCCCCGGGGACACAGGACACTCCCAGGCTACTCCCTACGTGGATGGGCAGGAGCAGCCTGGGCTGGACATGCTGGTGTGCGGCAGAAGCAGGGCAGGACTGCGGGGAAGGAAAGGGCCTCTGGCACAGGCAGCAGGGCAGGGTGGGCTGGTGGGTCGGTCCCAACCCCAGGTGGTTCAGTGAGGCCAAGGGCAGGTGCTGCACCTGCGTCAGGGCAACCACAAGCACAGGTCTGCGGAGAAGGACTTGGGGATGTGGGTTGACAGAAAGCTGAGCGTGACCCAGCCACGTGTACTGGGAGCCCAGAAGGCCAATGCTGTGCTGGGCTCATCCCCAACAGTGTGGGCAGCACGTGATGGGGGGGATTCTTCCCTTCTGCTCTGCTGAGACGCTGCCCCACACTGCTGCCTCCAGCCCTGGGGGCCCCAGCACAGGAAGGATGTGGCACTGCTGGAGCAAGTCCACAGGAGGTCACAGAGATGCTCTGAGGGCTGGAGCCCCTCTGCTCTGGCAACACAGTGGGAGAGCTGGGGGTGTTCACTTGGAGCGGAGAAGGCTCTGGGGAGACCTTTAAGCCCCTTCCAGTGCCTAAAGGGACTCCAAGAGAGATGGAGAGGGACTTTGGACAGGGGGCTGGAGTGACAGGACAAGACTTCTCTCTGCCATAGGGCAGAAATAGGTTGGGTTTTGGGAAGAAATTCTTCCCTGTGAGGATGGGCAGGCCCTGGCACAGGTTGCCCAGAGAAGCTGTGGCTGCCCCATCCCTGGGAGTGTCCAAGGCCAGCTTGGACAGGGCTTGGGGCAACCTGGTCTAGTGGAAGGTGTCCCTGCCCATGGCAGGGGGTGGAACTGGGTGGGCTTTACAGTCCTGGCCAAACCCAACCCCTCTGTGACTCTGTGAAGGGTGGAGGCCCTGTTATTGAAGCAGTTTTTGCATTTAAAAGCCCCACCCAGTGTCATCACAGATCCTATTTATAATGTCCCTGTGGTCTCTCTGTCCTCTCAGCAGTGCAGCTCCTGAGGCACTGGCTTTGGGTAAAGGAAGCAGGGACTGATGGGGATCAGTAGGCAACTGGAAGCAGTTGGTGCTTCTTCAGTGGCTGGAAATCGGAAATAACAACAAGTGTTGGAAGTGAGGACCTGGTGCCTTCTGAGAAGAACTAATTGTTGTGTAGGACAGTGCTGGAAAGCTGCTGGGCTTTGCAAGGGCAAGTAACTGTTAATTACTAAAACAGGTGAAACTGTTAATTGCCAGAGCTTGTAACTGGAAGAGACTTTGTGATTTGAGAGCTTTGCCCATTACTGAGATGTTCAGAGCCAGGAGCTGGACCTGATGAACCTTGTGGGTCCCTCTCCACTCAGGATGTTCGATGGTTCTATAAAAGGCAGTCATATTGGCCAGGACTTTGAAAAGGGAGAAAACAGTTGATTTTTCTTCTGTGGCTGCAGATCTGGGCCATGGCTGTGCCCTTTCTTATGTCCTTACAGGAAAGTGTTGAGAGATTTCAAATATCAGTGATGCTCCATTTGTTTGTGTTTGCAGATGAAGCTCCTGCTGCTGGCTGTGTGTGCCCTGGTGTCCGTGGCCCGCTGCGAGGACGGTGCCAGGCTCCTGGCCTCCAAATCCCTGCTGAACAGGTATGCAGTGGAGGGCAAGGACCTGACATTGCAGTACAACATCTACAACGTTGGCTCCAGGTAAGCCCTGTCCAGGAACAAACATTCTGTGTGTGGCTGCAGGGTATGAGGTGATTTCTGAGCTGTGGATGTGCTGTTGCCTTTGCTCCCTCTAACTCTGATCTTTCCAGCAGAGCCTGAAGTATTGACCCTGCAATTTGCCTTTTCTGTTGTCCTGCTTTCACCTCGTGGCTGCTCAAGCTGTCAGTCCATCACGGTGTAGCTCTGTGGTGTTCTGTCATACTCTGCTCCCCACATATGCAGCTCTCTTTCTCGACTTTGTGAGCTCTTTTTCACGTTTATGTTTTTTAATAAATATTCCCTTTTGCTATCAGGACTTTTCTAAGGACCTGACAAAGATAAAACAGAACTTCCACAATGCTGGTAAAAAGCATCATTCTCAGAATGAAGAGCTGATTGGACAAAATTCAGGAGAGTAATAAAGTGGGTTATTTTTGTTTTTTAGATGTTTTTAAAGGCAGAATCATGCATGCTGAGTGCAGTACTGCTAAGAGGAGTTGCAATATCAGACTTGTACAACGTTGATGAAATACTGTAATTTTATATGTGGGATCTGGTCATTATTTAGGCTGAAGTGTGTGTCCATGGGATGGTATCTGCCAAATCCTGTCACGGAGAAGCCAGTGTGCTTCCTGTCTCTGTGGCTGTTTCTCTCAGCTATGCCTTCCTCTCTCTGCAGTCTCCCTATAAGGGACCTCAACTCTCCTCACCATCTTCTATTGGTGACATTTCATCTTTCAAAAATCAGTTCTTCCATTTGCTGAGGATAGAACTGTCAGCCTGCGTTGCTGCAGGTCCCAGGAGCAGTTGCCAAGCCTTAAGATCCCCTTCTCATCCCTCCCTTTGTTGTGCTCAGTGCTGCCCTGGATGTGGAGCTGTCGGATGATTCCTTCCCCCCGGAGGATTTTGGCATCGTCTCTGGCATGCTCAACGTCAAGTGGGACAGGATCGCTCCGTATCTTTTAATGGTTTGAAATTTCTCCCAAAGCTCTTTCTTCCCCCTCAGCATCCTGCAGCTTCATCCTGTCTTCATGCACTGTCTCAGAAATTTCCACATGCCAGAGTCTGGACAGGGTGCTGAATCCAAACACCTGCTCTTCTGGATGGTGCTGTGTAAAAGTAAAGTTCTTGCAGACAGGACCAGGTCTCTGAGTAGTTCCTCTGCCTGGGAAGGAGAAGCTGGGTCAGTGCTGGGGGGAGGTGGGTCGGGCTGTCTGTGACCATGAGCACTTACTTGGCTCTGTCAACAACACTGACTTTCCACCTGCATTTTCTTCCTGTAATGAAATACAACTGCTTTCCTTAACATCTGGCTCCCAGAGCGAGTAACGTGTCCCACACGGTGGTTCTGCGGCCTCTTAAAGCTGGTTACTTCAACTTTACCTCTGCCACTATCACATACCTGGCACAGGAGGGTGGACAGGTCGTGGTAAGTGGATGATTTGTAGGAGCCCTGCAGATACACCTGACTGTGCTCTTGGAGCTGTGTGTTCAGGGATGATATGTGTCCCTGAGCTCTCACCCTGCCCGGCTCTGGAGTGAGAAGGAAAGGTGGTAAAGCCTGTCTTCTCCCTGCCTTTTTCAGGTTGGTTTCACTAGTGCTCCCGGACAGGGAGGAATCCTGGCTCAGCGTGACTTTGACAGGAGGTTCTCCCCTCACTTTGTAAGTACCTTTCAATTGATAATGGCAATTGCACTGCAGCAGCTGCATCCCAGCAGCTTCCTGCTTGCATGTGGTGTGTGGTTTGCCCTGCAAGTCACCTGGAGAGCTTCAGCAGGATTGCAGTTAATCCCTGTCAGTTCTTCATAGGAGTATCACAGAAGCAGCTAAGAGTTTCCATCCCAGCTCCCTCTGTGGAGGAGAGCTGCACTGTGGGATTTGAGCCAGAAAATTTGGGAGGAGAATCTTAGAATCTCCTAGGCTGGAAAGGACCCGCAAGGATCATGAAGTCCATCTCCTGGCCCTGCTCGGGTCAACCTAGCAATCCCACCAAGTGCCTGAGGGTGTTGTTGAAACTCATTGAGCTCTGTCAAACTTGGGGCCACAACCACTTCCCTGGGGAAACTGTTCCAGTGCCTGACGACCCCCTGGGGGAAATACCTTTCCCTAATATGCAGCCTAAACTCCCCTGACACAGCTACATGCTGTTCCCTTGGGTCCTGTCCCTGGTCACACAGAGCAGAGAACAATGCCTGCCCCTCTGCTGCCTCTCATGAGGAAGCTGCAGACCATGGTGAGGTCTTCCCTCAATCTCCTCCTCTGGCCTCACTGCTCTAACACTCCTCTGGGCTGGACTTGTTTTGACTTTTCTCCAACAATTTCTCCCTCTAGTTGGATTGGGCGGCATTTGGTGTGATGACCCTGCCCTCCATCGGGATCCCTCTGCTGCTGTGGTACTCGAGCAAGAGGAAGTACGACACCCCCAAGACCAAAAAGAACTGAGTGGAGAAAAATGCCACCAGCACCCTGGAGCTCGGGAAAGGACAGGCATGACCGCCCAGAACAGCAACTGTGTTGGGATTGCACCGTCCCACATCAGGCGCTGCCGGGGCTGCGCTTCAGCTTCAGCCCTCTCTGCAAAGGGACTCGATTGCTGCAGTGGCAGCCATTAGGTGTCATCTGTGTTTTAAAAGAACGGAAAGAAACCCACCCAAAAAGTCCCAAAGTGCTTTGTCAGCCCCTTCAGAGCAGCTCCTCTGCAAGCACAGCAGTACGAGTGTGTAAGTGCCCAGAGGGGTCTGTTTGTGTGGCTCTGACCCCTGTGCTGCCTCCCAGCCCCGGGTGCCCCCCTGCAGTGTCCAGTGTCTGCTGCAGGGCCCCTTCTGGCTGCTGCAGCGCTGTGGGGAAGGAGCGCACTCTGGTGGCACCACAGACTTGTTTCGATAGAGGATGTCGGAGTTGCTGCTCTGCCCCAGGGGCAGACCCACGGGAGGTCCCTGCCCATGCTATTCTCTGGCCCACCAGCTTGCCCAGGCAATGTGGAAAGAGAGCAGGGAGAAGGATCTTAAAGTCCTCGAGAATGAGGTGCATGGCCACCCAAACTGTCCCTTCCTGCACTGGGGATGCTCTGCTTAACTCCCCCTGCCCCAGACTGGCTCCTCCCTTCTGCTGCCCTGGATCAGGACACGGCCCGACCTCACTGGTGCAAAGCCAGTAACCAAACAAGCCTGCTGGCACTTCAGCAGTGCAGGATGCCCCGAGGGCTCCCCTTTGCCCATGTATTTCAGGCAGCCACCTCTGGTGGCAGAGGGGCCTCCTGGCCATGCTCTGTGCACATGTTCCCCAATGAACAGCCCATGGGCACCTTCCCAGGGCCCCCTCACTGGCTCCATGTGCTGCCCCAAAGCCTTTCAGCGAGCTCTGTGCCCCCAGTCTTTGCCAACAGCTGTCCCCGTGCCCCGCATGCCACCTCTGACCCTCGGTGCCTGCAGGTGACACTGAAGAACCGGCTGAGACACAAAATGTCTGCTGGGGGTGCGGGGGGCACCCCCTGCTCTGAGGGGACACTGGAGCCCCAGACAGGGGCGGCACTGCCTGAGGACCTGCAGCTGCCCCGGGCTAACTGTGTGTGGGGCACTGAGGGCTCTGTGTGTGTGTGAGGGACTCTGTGTGTGTGTGTGTGTGTGCTGTGTGTGTGTGCTGTGTGTGCTGTGTGTGTCTGTGTGTGCTGTGTGTGTCTGTGTGTGTGTGTGCTGTGTGTGTGTGCTGTGTGTGTGTGCTCTGTGTGTGTGTGTGCTGTGTGTGTGTCTGTGTGTGCTGTGTGTGTCTGTGTGTGTGTGTGTGTGTGCTGTGTGTGTGTGTGTGCTGTGTGTGTGTGTGTGCTGTGTGTGTGTGTGCTGTGTGTGTGTGCTGTGTGTGTGTGCTCTGTGTGTGTGTGAGGGACTCTGTGTGTGTGTCTGTGTGCTGTGTGTGTCAGGGACTCTGTGTGTGTGTGTGTGTGTGCTGTGTGTGTGTGCTGTGTGTGTGTGCTGTGTGTGTGTGTGTGCTCTGTGTGTGTGCTCTGTGTGTGTGCTCTGTGTGTGTGCTCTGTGTGTGTGTGTGCTGTGTGTGTGTCTGTGTGTGCTGTGTGTGTCTGTGTGTGCTGTGTGTGTCTGTGTGTGTGTGCTGTGTGTGTGTGCTGTGTGTGTGTGCTGTGTGTGTGTGCTGTGTGTGTGTGCTCTGTGTGTGTGTGTGCTGTGTGTGTGTCTGTGTGTGCTGTGTGTGTCTGTGTGTGTCTGTGTGTGTCTGTGTGTGTCTGTGTGTGTCTGTGTGTGTCTGTATGTGTGTGTGCTCTGTGTGTGTGTGTGTGTGTGTGTGTGTGTCTGTGTGTGTCTGTGTGTGTGTCTGTGTGTGTCTGTGTGTGTGTGTCTGTGTGTGTGTGTCTGTGTGTGTGTGTCTGTCTGTGTGTGTCTGTGTGTGTCTGTGTGTGTGTCTGTGTGTGTGTGTGCTCTGTGTGTGTGTGTGTGCTGTGTGTGTGTGCTGTGTGTGTCAGGGACTCTGTGTGTGTGTGTGCTGTGTGTGTCAGGGACTCTGTGTGTGTGTGTGCGCGCTGTGTGTGTGTGCTGTGTGTGTTGGGGCCTGTGTATGTGTGCACATATGTGAGTGAGTGTATGTGCCGTGTGTGTGTGTGCTGTGTGTGTGTGCTCTGTGTGTGTGTGCTGTGTGTGTTGGGGCCTGTGTATGTGTGCACATATGTGAGTGAGTGTATGTGCCGTGTATGTGTGTGCTGTGTGTGTTGGGGCCCGTGTGTGTATATGTGTGTATATATGTATACATATATGTGTGTATGTGCTATGTGTGTCTCTGTATGTGCTGTGTGTGTCTCTGTATGTGCTGTGTGTGTGTGTGTGTCTCTGTGTCTGTCTCTGTAGTCTGTGTCTGTATGTGCTCTGTGTCTGTCTGTGTACTCTGTCTCTGTGTCTGTATGTGCTCTGTGTGTCTGTCTGTCCCCCGTGTCTGTCCCCCGTGTCTGTCTGTCCCCGTGTCTGTCTGTCCCCGTGTCTGTCTGTCCCCGTGTCTGTCCCCGTGTCTGTCCCCGTGTCTGTCCCCCGTGTCTGTCCCTGTGTCTGTCCCTGTGTCTGTCCCCCGTGTCTGTCTGTCCCCGTGTCTGTCTGTCCCCGTGTCTGTCTGTCCCCGTGTCTGTCTGTCCCCGTGTCTGTCCCCGTGTCTGTCCCCCGTGTCTGTCCCCCGTGTCTGTCCCTGTGTCTGTCCCCCGTGTCTGTCCCCCGTGTCTGTCCCCCGTGTCTGTCCCCCGTGTCTGTCCCCCGTGTCTGTCCCCCGTGTCTGTCTGTCCCCCGTGTCTGTCTGTCCCCCGTGTCTGTCTGTCCCCCGTGTCTGTCCCCCGTGTCTGTCCCCCGTGTCTGTCCCCCGTGTCTGTCCCCCGTGTCTGTCCCCCGTGTCTGTCTGTCCCCCGTGTCTGTCTGTCCCTGTGTCTGTCCCCTGTGTCTGTCTGTCCCCTGTGTCTGTCTGTCCCCTGTGTCTGTCTGTCCCCTGTGTCTGTCTGTCCCTGTGTCTGTCTGTCCCTGTGTCTGTCTGTCCCTGTGTCTGTCTGTCCCCCGTGTCTGTCCCCCGTGTCTGTCCCCCGTGTCTGTCCCCCGTGTCTGTCTGTCCCCCGTGTCTGTCTGTCCCCCGTGTCTGTCTGTCCCCCGTGTCTGTCTGTCCCCCGTGTCTGTCTGTCCCCCGTGTCTGTCCCCCGTGTCTGTCCCCCGTGTCTGTCCCCCGTGTCTGTCCCCCGTGTCTGTCTGTCCCCCGTGTCTGTCTGTCCCCCGTGTCTGTCTGTCCCCCGTGTCTGTCTGTCCCCCGTGTCTGTCCCCCGTGTCTGTCCCCCGTGTCTGTCTGTCCCTGTGTCTGTCCCCTGTGTCTGTCTGTCCCCTGTGTCTGTCTGTCCCCTGTGTCTGTCTGTCCCTGTGTCTGTCTGTCCCTGTGTCTGTCTGTCCCTGTGTCTGTCTGTCCCCCGTGTCTGTCTGTCCCCCGTGTCTGTCTGTCCCCCGTGTCTGTCCCCCGTGTCTGTCCCCCGTGTCTGTCCCCCGTGTCTGTCCCCCGTGTCTGTCCCCCGTGTCTGTCTCTGTGTCTGTCTCTGTGTCTGTCCCCTGTGTCTGTCCCCTGTGTCTGTCCCCTGTGTCTGTCCCCTGTGTCTGTCCCTGTGTCTGTCCCCTGTGTCTGTCCCCTGTGTCTGTCCCCTGTGTCTGTCCCCTGTGTCTGTCCCCTGTGTCTGTCCCCTGTGTCTGTCTCTGTGTCTGTCCCCTGTGTCTGTCCCCTGTGTCTGTCCCCTGTGTCTGTCCCCTGTGTCTGTCTCTGTGTCTGTCCCCTGTGTCTGTCCCCTGTGTCTGTCCCCTGTGTCTGTCCCCTGTGTCTGTCCCTGTGTCTGTCCCTGTGTCTGTCCCTGTGTCTGTCCCCCGTGTCTGTCTGTCCCTGTGTCTGTCCCTGTGTCTGTCCCCTGTGTCTGTCCCTGTGTGCCCCTCGGGACCTGCGTCTCTCACGCCTCGCCCAGTCCGGCCGCTCCGCGGGCACAACGCGCATGCGCAGCCACGCGCGGCACCGCCCCGCTCTCGGGTGTCGCTTCTTGGCCGGAAGTTGGTGGGCGGTTCGAGAAGCAGCGTCGCCGCCTCTGATTGGTCGGTGGGCCGCGGCCGCACGCGATTGGCTGCGGGCGGGGAGGGCGGGGCGCGGTGCGCGGCCCCGGGAGGCGGCGGGTCCGAGACTCCAGAAGGTTCCGCCGCGTTCGAGCCGCCGCGATGATGGGACCGCGCCCCGTCCTGGTCCTCAGTGAGTGCTGCTGGCCCGGCCTGGCCTCCCCGGGGGTGCCGGGGTGGAGGGCCGCGGGAGGGCCGGGCCGCCCCCTCTCTTTGCCGCTCGTCTGCCCCGCCGCCATGTTGGGTCCCCTCATGGCCGGGCGCTCCCTCACAGAGCTCGGCCCGGCCGAGCCCGCTCTCCTCCCGGGCATCCGCTGGGCCTCGCTGCCGACCCCGGCGCGCCCCGAGCTCCATCTGGCAGCCCCCTACCCGCAGCTTCAGCCTGGCCCCGCTTTGCGCCCTGCGCGAGAGGTCTCGGGGTTCTCTGCCGTTTCCCCTCGCGCCCTTTCAGGATGTTTCCTTGTGCTGCCCCGTTTGAACTCCCTGTGAACTCCAGTTCTGGGGCCCCCAGCGCTGGAAGCTTACGGAGCTGCTCCAGCGAGACCCGGGAGACCACGGAGGTGTTCCGAGGCCTGGAGCCTTTCTTGTGTGGAGACGGGCTGGGAGAGCTGGGGGTGTTCACTTGGAGCGCAGAAGGCGCTGGGGAGACCTTAAAGTCCCTTTCAGTTCCTAAAGGACGCCCAAGATTGCTGGAGAGGGACTTTAGATACTAAAGACATGAAGTGCAAGACAAGGGGGAATGACTTTACCCTGGCAGAGGGCAGGGGTAGGTTGAATGGTAGGGAAGAAATTCTTCCTTGCGAGGGAACTGAGTCATTGGCACAGGTTGCCCAGAGAAGCTGTGGCTGCCCCATCCCTGGAAAGTGTTCAAGGGGGAATTGTTGGCTGGGGCTTGGAGCAAACTGGTCTAGTGGTAGATGTCCCTGTCCGGGGAGGGGGTTTGGAACTAGATTGTCTTTAAATCCGTTCCGACTGGAACCATTCTTTGCTTCTGTGATTCTCTTGCCACTCTCCAACATGAGGATTTTTTTCTGCTTGGGTATCATTCCCATCTCTCCGTGTGCTCTATTCCCTATTAACCCAGCAGGCAGGCAGGCTGTTACAGCCCAGGGCCCCTGATTGCCTGGTACTCGGTGCTGCTCTTACTATCGTTTCCTTTTGTTCTTTTGTTCTGTCTTACACCTCTCCACGAGGGTGCACCTGCTTTTGTAAATCTGTACATACCTGGGCCAACAGCAAAGCAGCCTTGAGCCTGAAAGTGCTCCAGGGCAGAGCCCACTGGCAGCTGGTCCCCAGCTGTGGTTGTGAGCCTGTGGTACCCCGTGGCTGCTCACTTTCATGTGCCAAAGGCAACACTGACAGATTAACTGCATGTTCACTCAGTTCTGGGAACTGTGCACGAGCTTCTGTAGCTTTTTTCACTGAACACTGCTGTGCATCTCCTTGGCTTTGTGGATTTGGTGGATTCTAGTGAGTCCCTGCAGTCTGATTTTCTGGGGCAATAGGTTTCTGTTCCAGGATGCTGAGAAGGAGTTCTGTTATAATGGGGAATGTTTCTCACTGGCAGTGTGACTGAGAGATGTGGCATCATCCTTGTTGCATTGCATTTGAATAAATTAATTTTTTTCTGTGTGCTGTAGGTCAGAATACAAAACGTGAGTCTGGAAGAAAAGTCCAGACAGGAAACATCACTGCTGCAAAGGTACCAAATCTTGTATCAGACTGGTTTGATTATTTTTTTCCTTTGTGTGTTTTTATGTATTTCCAAGGGAAAGCTGGATCTGAAGTGTATTTTCTTTAGTCCATATGAATCCAGAGTAGAAGAAACAATGTAGAAAATAATTTCCTATGTTGACAAAAGATATTTTCGTACTTTTGTATAAAGTTCTATGTAAAAAAATTAAACCTCTGCACTGTTCATGTAGTGGGTGCCAGATAACTGCACGTGGAGGAGTTTATCCCACCAAACCCCCTTTCTCTGCAAACTCTGAAAGTGTCTCACTTTTGACATCTGATTGATACAATAGTATGATACAGTGCAACTGCCCTGATAATCCCTGTGTTCTCATTCCCAGATGGTTCTTAACCTTGGCTGCATCTCAGCCATGGCAGTGTCATTGGGTCACTTAAATTTCACAGGGGTTGCTGGTTTCAGACCCCCTGTGGGGGTTTTTAGGCTTTTTGGTGCCTACCTGTGTACTTAATTTCTTTGGTTTCTCCCAGACTATTGCTGACATCATTCGAACATGCTTAGGACCAAGAGCTATGATGAAGGTAAGAACTTGTGCTGCAACAGCTGTGATGGAGCTGACTGGAAACACCCCACAGGGGACAGAGCAGCACAAGTGTTGGTTCTCTTGTGGTTGCAGATGCTTTTGGACCCCATGGGTGGGATTGTGATGACCAACGATGGGAATGCTATTCTTAGAGAAGTAAGTTTCTCCTAAAGGATTGTCTGGCTTAACACGTGAGTTGGAATGTTCTGGAGTCTTGGGTGTCAGTAGAGCTGTGTGATCTCATCTGTCCTGAGAGCCAGCAAGCACTAACCAGATCCACCAAGAGAGATGCTCACTGGGGAGGAATGAAACATTTCCAACAAATGCTCTTGCTCCACAGGAATGTGGGTTTGATCCTGGGGTGGGAAGTTTGCATGGAGCTCTTATAAGACTGTTGCAAATTGTCTGGTAATTGTAGCTATAACCAGTTGCATCAAGACCTTCTGAGTAGATGGTGATGTTTGCAATGCCACATAAGAAGACCAAGAGATTATATTGTCTCTCTGGTGCAAGTGCTGTTAAAAGGACATCTGAAAAACTAATGCCTGATAAACTGTGAGAGACACAAAATTGTCAAATAAAAGGGCTTGGTTTTGGTCTCAGAAAGGAATAAAAAGCTTTGCTGTGGTTGGGCAGGATTCCTTAAACTGTATTAGAGGGGTGATATTTGTTTCATTGAGCAATGCAAGAGGTTTCTGCTTTAGTGTTCTGGAACAAGTCCATACCCCTTGCTCGTGCACAGATTCAAGTCCAGCATCCAGCTGCAAAATCAATGATAGAGATCAGCCGCACACAGGATGAGGAAGTTGGAGATGGGACCACATCTGTCATTATCCTTGGTAAGGAGACTGAACCAGATACACTTTGCACAAAGGTTGAAGTTTGCCTCTTTTGCTCTTTGGAGCCCATAATGAGACAGATCCTCGTGGTTTACCAACCTTAAAATGGACAATTTTTTTCACTATGCAAGAGCATGCTGAGTTCATGACACCCTTAGGTGATCAGCTCCATGTTTTGGGAAGTTGTTCTTTCCCTGGCATAGGCACCATTAAGCGTAAAGAAAGGTGTAGGTGATGTTAGAGCTCCCTGCATGGATAGAAGATACCTTTTGTCTGGTATGCTGCTCTTCTGTCTTGACTGGTGATTATTCTGCTAATTTATCTGGGGGGAGTTTGACTTATTTTTAATTGTATTTTTAGCTGGAGAGATGCTCTCTGTTGCTGAACACTTTCTTGAACAGCAAATGCACCCGACTGTGATCATCTGGGCTTATCGTAAGGCTCTGGATGACATGATCAGTATTCTAAAGAAAATTGGGTAAGTAAGGGCTGGCAGGAGTGAGAGAGAAGGGATGTGGACGTTCTGTACTGCTTTAAGCTGCTCCTTCAGGCAGTTCTGATGGTGTAACACAGCTTAGCATAATTGGAGAGGGACTCAAAGGGACAAAGATGTTGTCGCTTGGAGTAATTCTCAGTCTGCTCTTTGGTTTTTCTTTGTCTCAGCACTCCAGTGGATGTGAACAACAAAGAGATCATGCTTAAAATAATAAAGAGTGCAATAAACACCAAGGCAATAAACCGCTGGTCTGACTTGGCCTGTAGCATCGCCCTTGATGCTGTTAAGACTGTGGAGTTTGAAGAAAATGGCAGAAAGGAAATTGATATTAAAAAATATGCAAAAGTAGAAAAGGTGAGTGTGTCCTGAACTGTTTCTTATCCCTGTGCCCTTTTCTTGTTCTGAGCTAGCTGGCTCTAGGGTGCAGTGGGAAGAATTTTGTTAATTCTCTGCAGTCCGCAGACATAACCACCCTCAAAGATATTTCAGTCAGTGTTGTTGGCCTCGCTGATGTACAGTGCAAACAGGGGCTGTTGTTTCAATTCTTTTAGAATATTTGCCAAAAAGATAATTTCAGTTGCATTTGGAAGAGGGAAAACAAAGCGTGTTGCCAGGCAATAGGATGTGAAAAGTTTCTTAGCCTCTTCCACAGCTTTCCACTTAAAATCTAAGTCAGTGTGTGCTTAAAATTGAACTTGCATTGTGACCTGGATGCACTGTGGTTACTTGGGAGAGGTTTCCCTTTTCTGTACATGGGCCAGACAGTTTCAGGAGAAACTTTCAGATACACAGGTTTTTGTAGACTAAACTGACTCTCCTCATTTTCCCCCTTCCTTGTGTCTGTCAGATTCCAGGTGGTTTTAGTGAAGACTCGTGCGTTTTGCGTGGAATCATGGTGAATAAAGATGTAACCCATCCCAGAATGCGTCGCCTTATTAAGAATCCACGCATAGTCCTTCTGGATTGTTCCCTGGAGTACAAGAAAGGAGAGAGCCAGGTAATGTGGATCCTCTCGGAGGCGTCTGCAGCTCTTGATTTAGGACGTGTAAAGCGAACAAATGCAGGTGGCTTTGCAAAAGCACAAGTGGCGAAAGGCTTTCTGTATTGTGCCTTTCAAAGGCCTTTTGCTTGTGTGGGCTAAATCTGCCATGGAGTTCAGAAAAATAGGAGTGAGACTACAGCACATGGACTCATTGAAGCAGCTACAGTGATTTGTGTATCTAAGTGCTGGTAAAGAGCCAAAGAAATATTTCTGAGCTTGAACTTCGGCTAACACGCAACTGACACAGTGTCAGTTTATTTGATCAGTGGTTTTCATCCCTAACTCTGTGGTGATACTGGAGGAGTTGAGCTGCTTGACCTGAGGGATGTGTGTCTAACGTGGTGAAGGGTTGAGATGAACACACTGAGCTGTTTACATGTCTTTTGTGCAGACTGACATTGAAATTACGCGGGAGGAAGACTTTGCCCGCATCCTGCAGATGGAGGAGGAGTACATTCAGCAAATGTGCGAGGATCTGATAAGAGTCAAGCCAGATCTGGTCATCACAGAAAAAGGAGTTTCTGGTAATATCACATGTGATCCTTTTTAGTGTTGAATTCATCTCAGTGAAGTTTATGGTGTTAAATGATATCAAATGTACAGTTCAGAAACAACAACAAAAAAATCCCAACAGCAAACTAACACAACTCACGATTTCCCCCCTAAACCTGGTCTGGGACCCGGTTTTGGTTTGTATTTTAGCTTTCTAGCAAATAGTTGTGCTCTGTGGACATTGAAGTTGGTCCTTGATGTTCCCTTGTGAACTTGGACTCTTTTGCTTTTCCACCATTTGGGAAAGATACCAAAATACAAGTGAGGTTTAGTCTTAAAGCCTTGAGAGCTGTGTTGCCATTTTGCATTGCCGCCTGTTTTAAGAAGCTACATTTGGGTTTTTTTCTGTAACCCTTTTTGCTTTAAGGGTTAGAATAGCAGAATTGATAACTGATACAGGTAAAATTTATCATGATACTGCTGATTCATAACTAAATCTGCACAAACCTTGTTTCAGACCTGGCCCAGCACTACCTGATGAGAGCCAACATCACCGCCATCCGCAGGGTGCGGAAGACTGACAACAACCGGATTGCCAGGTAAGTGCCGAGTGCTGGCTGGAGCCTGTTCCTGCTGTGCATGGCCTGGAGGGGTTCTAATCTCGATGCTTCTCCCCAGTTCTGGCTGGTGATTGTCTAAGGTGATATTTTGGTGTGCTAGGGCCTGTGGAGCTCGCATTGTCAGTCGCACAGATGAGCTACGGGAGGAGGATGTGGGAACTGGCGCCAGGCTCTTTGAAGTGAAAAAAATAGGAGATGAGTATTTTGCCTTCATCACTGATTGCAAAGACCCCAAGGCTTGCACTATCATCCTGCGGGGAGCGAGCAAGGAAATCCTAGCGGTAAGTGTAAGTGAGAAAGGTGAGCGTGGGCTGCTTTACCTCCTGTCCCAGCCACCTTCATGGTGTCAGTAAGTCATGGCCAGCAGACCGTGGTCTGGGCTTTTTGGCTGGTGGGGTGCTCCCAGTAGTAGTGAGAGGTGCAGTGGAGCTGGGGAAGGGTCTGGAGCACAAGGAGCAGCTGGGGGAGCTCAGTGATGACCTCCGAGTCTCTCTGTTTCCCTTGTAACAAGAGGAAATGGTCTCAGGTTGCACCAGGGATTTGGAATATCAGGGAAAATCTCTTTGTGCAACGTGTGGTAAGGCACTGGTGCAGGCTGCCCAGGGCAGTGGTGGAGTCCCCATCCCTGGAAGGATTGAAAAGATGTGGATGTGGCACCTGGGGACATGGGTTAGTGGTGGCCTTGGCAGTGCTGAGGAAATGGTTGGACTTGATGATCCTGGAGGGCTTTTCTAACTTCAACAACTCTGTGATTCTGTGCCTGTTGCAGGAGGTGGAGCGCAACCTACAGGATGCCATGCAGGTGTGCCGCAATGTCCTCATGGACCCACAGCTGGTGCCGGGTGGGGGAGCCACAGAAATGGCTGTTTCCCATGCACTGACAGAAAAGTCCAAGGGCATGACAGGTGTGGAGCAGTGGCCCTACCGTGCAGTGGCCCAGGCTCTGGAAGTCATTCCTCGGACGCTGATCCAGAACTGTGGTGCCAGTACTATCCGTGTTCTCACCTCCCTCAGGGTAAGGCGCGTGGCCAGGGGCACCAGCAGAGTCAGCCCCGTCCTGCTCTGCCCAGTCCCTTGAGTCAGTCACCCTTCACAGCAGTGCCTGTGTCAGGCTGTCAGTAACGTTCTTGTATAAGCTCCAAAACTGAGAATATTCTAATGGCCTGTTTCTATGTCCTGAATCCATGGTCAGTATGAGCTTCCAGAGGGGAATTTTCTGTCTTAGCCCACTGGTGGTGACCTGTCTTTCTGTTCCCAGGCCAAGCACACCCAGGAAGGCAGCCAGACATGGGGTGTGAATGGGGAGACTGGAGCTCTGGTTGACATGAAGGAGCTAGGGATCTGGGAGCCCTTGGCTGTCAAACTGCAGACCTACAAAACTGCTGTGGAGGTAAGGAGAGCTGGGAACTCTAGGGCCTCTGTGGCATGTTCCTTGGTAGAGGAGGACATCCTTCTCTCTGCACTGGGGTGTTTAGGTGGGTGTCACACACCGAGCACGGGGTGGGCAGGTGTCTGAGCTTGCTGCTCTTTGGAGGTGAGGTCAAGAGGTATGTGGGAGCCCAGACTCAGGCTTTCACAGGGCGTGGTTTTTGATCCTGTGGCTAAAGTTCATCAGGTTCCATCCCACCTTTTCCTGCAAACAGTCCAGAGTACTCCATCTCACAGGGATAGGTTGCTCCCAGTGCCAGACAGAGATGAGCCTGAGCAATCCAAGGCCAGCAGCATGCTGGAATTGTCCCTGGGAGCGTCAGCCTTTGGCAGGCTGGGGCTGCTGTGTGTCAGCTGCCCCTGTTGTTACAGATCCTGCCATTCTCTTGCTGGTGTTGGATCAAAGGCTGTTACTCAGAGGGATACTGTGTCTCTTCTCTGTCAGTCACCCAGAAAAAATGGGTGTCCTTGTTTCCATGGTGGGGGGAAAGCACCCTCTGCTGCTCCCACGTGCCTGCGAGGCACAGCGCCCCTTCTCCTGTGCGGAAAGAACAGGCTCATGGTTGCATGGCATGGAATCTGGGCAGTTTAGGTTTAGTCCATTGTGCTGAGCTCCTGCCAATCCCTGGGTGTGGGGTTTCTCTGCAGACTGCAGTTCTTCTCCTCCGTATTGATGACATCGTTTCGGGGCACAAAAAGAAGGGTGACAACCAAAGCAAGCAGCCTGCAGCGCCGGAGGCAGCCCAGGAGTGACGGGTTGAGTCTTCACAGGGGAGAACCAGCTGCCTTTTCCTTGACGCAGGGATGAGCTCAATGCAGCCACTCAGTCCTGAGGCTGAGCTGGGGAAAGTTTATCTGAAGTCTGGGAGGGGGACATGGGAAAAGGGCTGTGGTTTTGCTGGTGTCTGCACTGGGGGCTACTGCTCCTGGGGTGAGGGTTCCAGACCGAAACTTCTCCTCTTTGCCCCCAAATAAACATGTTGTTACAGGCTCTTTGTGTGTTTAATGCCCATGGCAGGGGCTGGAATGTGGTGATGGAAAAAGCCCACCCTGCCCTGGGATGTGGCACTGCCAGAGGCTGTGGCAGAGTCACATTGAAGGGTGTCTTAGAGGGGCCAGGCCCCAGCACAGCTGCTGCCACCAGCTTCTCTCTGCCTCCACAATCCCTCTTGAAGGTTGGGGGTCTTCTGCGGGCTGTGGCGGGTGTACCCGGGTGGTGCTGGGTGGAGTGGTGTCCTGTGGGCCCTGCGGCTGCGTGGCTGGGCAGGAGCAGCCTGGGCTGCACATGCTGGAGCAGGACAGGACTGTGGGGAAGCAAAGGGCCTCTGGCACAGGCAGCGGGGCAGGCTGGGCTGGTGGGTTGGTCCCAACCCCAGGTGGTTCAGTGAGGCCAAGGGCAGGTGCTGCACCTGCGTCAGGGCAACCACAAGCACAAACGCAGGCCTGGGGAGAAGGATTTGGGGGTGTGGGTTGACAGGAAGCTTCAGCATGACCCAGCCACATGTACTGGGAGCCCAGAAAGCCAATGCTGTGCTGGGCTCATCCCCAACAGTGTGGGCAACGTGATGGGGGGGATTCTTCCCCTCTACTCTGCTGAGACCCTCTCCCCTGCCCTGCCCTGCCCCACACTGCTGCCTCCTGCCCTGGGCCCCCAGCACAGGAAGGATGTGGTGCTGCCGGAGCAAGTCCAGGGAGTGGCATAATTGGGGAAAAAATCCCTCCCTTGGAGGGTGATGACAAGACAGATTGTCGGGACAAGCTGTGGATGCCCCATTTCTGGAAGTGTTCAGGGCCAGGTGGGACAGGGCTTGGTGCAACCTGGTGTAGTGGAAGCTGTTTGGACTTAGATGGTGTTTAAAGTCTCTTCCAACCTAAAGCAGTCTTACACTGTGATTCCCTTGATCCCCTGCCGTGAGCCTGGATGGAGCAATTCACAGCTCCCTGCACAGCTCAAGCAACACAGCTTTGGGAGCACAGAGGTAAAAGCAAGGCAGCTTCTGTCATACTGTTCCTTTTATTTTATTTCGAGAACCTCAGTACCTAAATACGCTTCAGCCCTGCACAGAGCAACCAGAAAGAACAGCAACAATGCTGTTGTAGCAGGGTGGTCTGCCCTTGGAATGTAGTCAACTCAAACAATACCCAAATTGCAAGGCTATTGGTGGTGAACTGAGAAGGGGGTGTGTCATGCTGGTTTTGTTGAATTACGCTAAAACCAGTCTAATAAACTACCCCAGTTAACATCCTGGTAGTGAAGCAAAGATTTTGCAGGTATAGTAAAGTACCCTTATCTAAAAATGCTAAGCTGTGACAGTGGGACCAGACATATAACTGGCAGTCAATTTCTACGCTATAAAAGTCCAGTCCACTTTCATATGGTAAGTTCTAAGATCCACCTTTCATGGAGTGTGTGTGTGTGTGTGTGTGTAGATTCCTCCCTTGAACGGGGACATCCCTCAAGGTTATTCATTGAGGCTGAATGAGAGAGATGCCTACGGTCCTTGCTGTGGGTGTTACATCAATCTCTACTTACTAGTAGTTTTTTTTTTTGCTACCTTTAATATAATGGCTTTCATACAGTGCACTATACTACACTATATTAGCAATTTTAACTTCTATACTGTGCAGTAAATAATTCTGATTAAGATATTTTTGTCAAATCATTTCTCATAATATTTTTATATAAATATATCTGATTTGCCAACCTTAATCTTGTGGCATAAAGTTGTACAAAAGTCCAATCACACCTCTATAATTCTTTAAACCCTTGTCAGTTTGGGGCTAAGACTGGATTCAGCTGCACTCAGGCTCCTCTCTGAGGAGTTTAAAAAGGAAGAGAGTCCCTTCTGCACCTCGTGATTTTGATAAAGTTTGTCTGAAGCTCCCACTCCACCCGCAATAGCAGTTCTCTGCTCAACAAAACACGAAGCTTCCCAGAGAACAGCATGGGCAGGGACCTCCCGTGGGTCTGCCCCTGGGGCAGAGCAGCAACTCCGACATCCTCTATCGAAACAAGTCTGTGGTGCCACCAGAGTGCGCTCCTTCCCCACAGCGCTGCAGCAGCCAGACGGGGCCCTGCAGCAGACACTGGACACTGCAGGGGGGCACCCGGGGCTGGGAGGCAGCACAGGGGTCAGAGCCACACAAACAGACCCCTCTGGGCACTTACACACTCGTACTGCTGTGCTTGCAGAGGAGCTGCTCTGAAGGGGCTGACAAAGCACTTTGGGACTTTTTGGGTGGGTTTCTTTCCGTTCTTTTAAAACACAGATGACACCTAATGGCTGCCACTGCAGCAATCGAGTCCCTTTGCAGAGAGGGCTGAAGCTGAAGCGCAGCCCCGGCAGCGCCTGATGTGGGACGGTGCAATCCCAACACAGTTGCTGTTCTGGGCGGTCATGCCTGTCCTTTCCCGAGCTCCAGGGTGCTGGTGGCATTTTTCTCCACTCAGTTCTTTTTGGTCTTGGGGGTGTCGTACTTCCTCTT
Source organism: Pithys albifrons albifrons (assembly GCF_047495875.1). NCBI lineage: Eukaryota > Metazoa > Chordata > Aves > Passeriformes > Thamnophilidae > Pithys > Pithys albifrons. The sequence continues at coordinate 1,855,285 of NC_092487.1, forward strand.
GCTCGAGTACCACAGCAGCAGAGGGATCCCGATGGAGGGCAGGGTCATCACACCAAATGCCGCCCAATCCAACTAGAGGGAGAAATTGTTGGAGAAAAGTCAAGTCCAGCCCAGAGGAGTGTTAGAGCAGTGAGGCCAGAGGGGGAGACCTACATGAAGCTGCTGAGACACCTCAAGTGACCGCTGGTCCCCAGTGACATTTATGAGAATGTGCTGTGACACTGGGGGGTATTAGGGGGTATGGGGGTTTGTCACCATGCCCAAGGAGGGTGTTCACAAGTAGGGGAATTCTGCTGTGGAGTGTCACAGAGCATCCAAATCTCCTTATTCCCAATCCCAGTACTTCTAGGGGCTCCACTGTCCCCCATCCAGGACTCCCAGGGGCTCTCCATTCCCCCTCCCAGTGCCAAGAGGGGGCACAGGACCCCTTTCCCTGCTCTTGGGCCCAAAATACAGCTTATTTGGTAAACTGGGAGTAATGATGTTCATTTGTTCAGCTTTGTCATGGTTTTGGAAGGGGATTCTCCAATTTAGTCCCTTCATTCAAAACCGGGTGCCGCTGCCTCTCTCCCTCCCACTGGAAGCACAGATGACAAAGATCTGGAGGGAGAGGAGAACAATTAACTGGGAACAGGCACTAGATAAAAAACCCAACAAGAACAGCAACAAGATAAGAACGAAAGGGAGAAGGAAAGGATTGATTCCCAGAGAAATTCCCCCAAAATAATCAAATCCTGGACTGCTCCCCTGCCACATTTTCTCCCCCACAAGAAGCCCCTTCTCCTGGGAAGAGCCAGAGAGTCCTTTTGTTTGCCCCCAGCAATGACAATGGGAGGTGGGAGAAAAGAACCCCCAAATCCTGTCCCTTCCCAGCTCCTGCCAAAATTAATCTTATCCTGGTCACAACCAGCACATTCGCCACCCCTTCTGCACCATCTCCATCATGCTCAGATCCTACACCTTCCCACTTGTAAGATCTCAGGTAATTTAGTGGGCTCTGACCCTTGTAGAGAGTTGTATTTTAATCATTTTAGTTGATTTTTTCCTAAATCAGTTTATTATTGTAAAATGAAGATCAAAATCTTGAGCCAATCAAAGAATACTGGAGTAGAGCACCTAGAAGAAATTAATTTACAAAAGTCATACACTTCACAGAGCTTAGTCAATAATGATTGTTTTTGCTAAGAAGTAAATTCAGCAGAGTTGTTTAAGTCAAGAGCAACTTAGATGTATATAAACCAATGAAAAATGTGGGTGTCAGTAGGAGCTGGAACAATCAGAGAGGAGATTAAAGGCCAGCAAGAATTAATCACATGCCAGGAAACCTGCCAAATGTGAGGAAGACATCGTGATGAGGAAGATGCAAAGAGTCCCCCAAACCCCCTTCCCCACATTCTTCTACCAAAAACCAGGACACCAGATGGCAATCTTGCTCCATAAAAAAACAGTAGGAAGAAAACTGAAGACAGCCATGAGGTGACAGAGAGTGGGGGAGTTTTTTGGGTGGAGCTTTTGAAAGTTACCCTGTGTAAGTACCCCAAAAGATTGTAACACAGTTAAACATACATGGTGAAGTATTCCCTCTGTTTCCAGTTAACTGAATAAAAGGGATGTCCGATTCAATGGCTCTCTGTCATTGGGTTTGATTCTTTGTTTTACACTCCAGACAGATCCACCTCCAGAGAAACAGACACAAGCACAGGATCATTGCCAGAGCCAATGGCCATCCCTCCAAGGGCCCTGGGGAGTCCATTCAGTCCAGGACTGGAGGTTTTCTCCATCCTGAACGACAGAATCAGAGAATCAATCAGGTCAGAAAAGACCTCTGAGATAATCCTGTGACTGTGTTGCCACTAGTGGGTAATAATCAGAGGGCTGAAAAATCTCAGGGAGTCTCCTGGTAACATCTGGGCCCCAGGGAGGCAGCTGACTTCCATGTGGGATGGGTCTGGTTGGCTTACAGGGCCCTCTGTTCCCCTCAGAAGGGACTCACCTACTACAACCACCCTTCTTTTTTCTTAATACCTGAGGGTATGATCTGTCTGACAGGTGGAGTGCACCTGGGAGTCCCTGCAGACAGATTTTCTTCTCCAGTGTCATGTACCTCTCTTGATCCAGGGCCTTGTACCTGTTCTGCAAGGGCACCTGGGAAGGTGATGGGGTTGAGAGGGGATTCTTTTACCTCCCTGAGCAGGGGCCTGTTTCTACCCCCCCCCATCTGCTGCATCTCCTTCTGCCTGATGGCAAGAAAGCCAGGACTTCTGTGACTCCTGCTGAGCTTCTCTCAGGGTTGGAAGGGCACAACTCCACCCTTTCACTCTCCCTAATACTCCTTAGCCTTTCCACTTCTTCCTTAAGCTCTGCCATGAGACAGAGCAATTCATTCATCTGTTCACACCATACACAGGTGTCTTTTCACTGTCCTCTGGTACCAGCTCCAGGCTCAGACACTGCCTGCAGCCAGTGGCCTGGACAGCTGCATCCTTCCTGGGGGCTTCTGTCTGGGTCACCACACTCCCACTGGCAGCAGCAACAATGGATTTTGACCATTTGAAAACCATTGCTAGATCTGGTTGAGTTGGAGGGAAAAAAAACAAGAGAAAAAGAAAACAACAAAACCCCTACCACACCCACACCTATCACACAACCCACTACCAGGAGCCGGGAGGGTGACTGTGCCCCTCTTGCTCACCTGCCTGCATGAACTGCCCTGCCACACCCTCTCTCCTGTGCCTCTATTTGTTCTCTCCAGGTCACTCCCTCTCCCTGGAATTGTTTAAATCTTCCCCAAATGGTCCCGGCAAGGCCCCTGCTCGCCTGATTGGCTGCTGAGATCTGCCGAGTTCAGGCCCATGGGTGGGATGAGGGGATGCTGTGAGTGGTGGGGACCACTTGTCCCCACACTCTGGGAAGGAGATGTGGGGCAGAGATAGAGGCTGTGAGTCAGCTGGGGGTGTGTGTGGGTTTTGGAATTATTGGGGTGTTGTGGTGTGGGATGCTCAGTGTGCACTGTCACGGGGAGGGGACCCCCAGTCTGCTGGGGAGGGGATGAGGGGATGTCAGGGTACAAGAGTGTGTGGGTGTGAGTGTATCAGGGTATCACAGTGTGTGGGTGTGAGTGTATCAGGGTACCACGGTGTGTGGGTGTGTGTGCCAGGATATCACAGTGTGTGGGTGTGCATGTATCAGGGTGTCAGGGTATCATGGTGGGTGAGTGTGAGTGTCGGGGTGTTGGGGTATTGAGTTACCAGGGTATTGGGGTGTCGGTGTGGGGGTACTCACCATGCACTGTCACTGTCACTGACTCCTCCCCCTCTGCCAGCCCAGAGCCCTCCCAGACCCTTCAGTGAAGCAGCTGTCATGGTGTAGCTGCAGGGAGGGCCAGGACAGGAGACTCCCGTGCCAGGACCCTGGATCTGACCCCCCAGGGAAAGAAACCACACCCCCAGTCTGACTAACAGCGGAAACAGCCTCTTCCTTCTGCTCCAGGGAAGTGTTGAGAGTCACACTGCAGATCCTCATGGAATCCAGGCCTCATTGAGACACTACAGGATGTTATAGATCCAAAGGAACCCTGGGACACTGCGGAACCTCATGGAACGTGTACTGGGTGTGGCTGAGCTGGAGTTCATTTCCTCATTGCAGCCCTCCTAGTGCTGGGCTTTGCACTGGGAGCTGGAAAGGTGTTGATAACACGCCAGTGGTTTTGGCTACTGCTGAGCAGGGCTGGCACAGTGTCAGCACTGTGTCCCAACATTCCTCCTCCAATGGAGGGCAAGATCCTGGGAGGGAGCACAACCAGTCCGGCTGAGACCACATAACCTCAGGTCGTATATAAAAGCTAAGGAAAGAAGGAGGAAGAGGAGGGGCATTCATTGTTTGCAGTATTTGCCTGCAGAGCAGCTGCTTCCCCTGCTGATGACCTGCTGCCCGGGAAGTTGGCATTTTGCCAGCTCAACCTAAGACACCTGTCCAGCTGGGAAGGGCAGTGACAGAGCAGCTCGGTGGGCACGTGATGCTCAGCCAGGGGCAACCCACCCCTGTCCCAAAAGAGGAGCTGCTCTGTCCATCCTTGGAATCCTGCACAGGAATCTGTGTCATTGTGTCTTCTCACTGGTTGATTCCCTGGCAAATACACTCCATCCTGATGGGAATTCCCCCCTCCTCTGGCACTCTCTTCTCTTTCTGTCCCCACTCTCTTCCTCTAATCAACATGTGGAGATACTGCTTGACATTTCCACATTTTCCCTCTCACCCTCAGCCAAGCATCCTGTAAGGGAGGCTCCAAAATGGGGGCAGCTTTGATCCAGGAAGGAGGAGGGTCCAGGTCAGGTTATTGAGCTGATTGTTTGGTTCTTTGAAGTGTTTCTGGGTCTCCCTCATTTCTTGGGGAAGAGCTACAGAAATTACCCATCGGTGCCTTTCTGGACTGGCTCCCTCTGAGCTGCCTTGCAGGGGAGGAGTTCCTGACCCCACTGCTGTGAAACCTTCAAAAGCTCTCCCAGGAACCATTGGTAGGGGTTGAATTGTTTTTTCTGCTCCTTGCAGGGCTCAGCTGACCACAAACAGGACTTTTCCCCATGCAGGCAGGAAATGACTTCTGAGCAGCTTTAAAGCCACTAGAATCAAACCCAAATGGGTGTGTGGGACCCTTAGGTCCATCTGCCAGATCTGGAGGGACACAGCAGGAATTGCAAATCCCCATTGCATTGGGAGTGGGGCTGGGGGATGGATTGGCCCCAAAGGTTACTGGGCACTGGCTTCCAGAATTAGTAGTTTTGAAGCTTCTTCCTGCTGAGGAGTCCATTCCCAAGCTGCTCTTTGCATGCTGGATCATCCAGGGGGGAGCAATAACAGAGAACTCTGGAATATATTCTCTCCAAAAGACCAATAAACTCAAAGTGTCTCAACTTCTCCAAGTACAGAAACCCCCATAGGAGAGTGGAGTGCATCAGCTTCATCCCCTCCCAGATCTGAGAGGTCCCAGCCCACAGCAGCAACTTCGGGCCAAATCAGCCATTTCCGGGGGAAAAAGCTCCAGTTCTCCATCACAGTCCTGGGGAGGGGTGTGAATGGCTCCAAAGTCCCAGGGCAGATGAGTAAGGAGCATAGCCCTGGAGCCCCTGTGGACACCCCAGGTCCCCTCTGGGCTACCCACCCATGCCAGTAGTACCCTGAGGGGCTGCACAGAACCTTAGGTTACCCCAAAATCCAAGGCGACCAGTGAAAGAGTCATGACCTGTTGGGATTTCATATGCTCTTAGATCTAAAGTGTGAGTTGTGTATTGAACTTGTTTCTGTACTTATCGTGTTGTAGCTTCAAGGACTAGTTAATGAGGTCAGCAGCTCCTGCCACCCTCTCAACAGATGTGTGTAATCGGCCAATTAGAGCAGGCATTGTCATGCAAACAGCATTGTTAACCACTTATCAGTGCCAAGGTGGCGGAGCTGCGGAGGAATTCAGCTTTTGAAGTGTATAAGAGTTTTGTGAGCGGATGAATAAAGTTGCCTGTTGCAGTAACTTCTGTGAAGTTGTCTCAGCAGGTCACAAACCCGTCTCCCTCCGTTACAACTGGCGCCTGAAAACAGGTTGCAAGCCGTTCGCAAAACCTGGCTGGACCAGACGTGCGATTTCAGTCCGCGGAATCCAAAGAATTCAGACGTGTGGACCCTGTCCCGCAGAATCCGGTTACTTGGACGTGCAGGACGTTGCCCGCAAGATCCAGCTCGTCTGGATATGTGAGTGCCCCTTGCAAGAGGAAGTAGTGGGAGAAAAGCTCGAACACGCCAAAGGTTTTGTCGACACCCCGGGCGTGGAGGGCTGTAAACGAGTGAAAAATGGAGAAGGATGCAGCCCAGCAATTGTTCTTAGAGTTTCTCGCTGTGCGAGGCGTTGCTGCGTCCACGAAAAAGCTGTTATGTTTGCTCGTGTGGGCTAAGAAAGCAGGACTCTTTAAACTGTCATCGCAACTTTTTGATGTGTTGGAGTGGCAAGAAGTAGGTGATAAGCTCCGTGAAAAAGCAATAGATGGAGGCAAAGAGGCGAAAGAACTGGGACCAACTTGGCGAGAAGTTATGAGCCACCTTAAGCAGTACCAGGCTGAGAAGAAAGTGGCTATGGCAGCTCAACATATGCTAGATGACAATGAGGACCGGCATGGCCAGTCTGGACTTTTCAAGACGGTTCCTGTAGCCCCTGGCGTGGAAGTACCAGTCCTTCAGAACGCTGGTGAGGTGCAAGAGGCCGCCGCAGCTGCCGAAGCCTCAAATTCCGCTACGTCAGCTGCCGATGCTGGGGACTCTGGCTGCCGTCCGAAAACGTTGAGGTCGACCCCGCTCCCGCCCAGCAGCTCCAGCGACTCTGATTCCGATGGCGACATCAACCGCAAGCGCCGAGATCGGGGCTCTCAGATCCCCTCCGCTCCGCGCTATCGGCCGCTGCCGTGGGCTCCACCACCCCCTCCCCCCGCCGGCATCACGGATAACCTGAGGGCTCTTGACTTCGGGAATGATGTAATGATAGAGTCGGGTGGGGGGTTACTACTGCGTCCTAGGAATGGGGGACATTGGTCCGGGATAATACGGGATGCCTTGCTGGAGGGTGATTGGGCGGCGGTAGGGACTTTGGGGTCTCATTGTGGGTTTCCCGTACTGCAAACTACCAACCCGTAGGGCCAGGCCGTAGGTACTCACAAGCCTTATGAATGGAAGCTGTTACAGCAGCTACGAGCTACGGTTACTCAATACCAGCTGCATAGTGAACCGGTAAAGCAAATGCTGGGGTATGTCTTTAGCGCAGAACTTTTGTGTCCAAATGACTGCATGGCCTTGGGAAAAATTGCTGTGCACACCATCTCAATATGTGCAGTGGGAAAGGTTATGGGAGGAGGAATGTAGAAAGGTTGTGAATACACCAGTGCCGCAGGGGCATGCATTGCATGGGTTACAGCTCAATATGCTAATGGGGCAAGGCCCGTACGCAGCGACTCCCAGACAGCTCCAGTTTCCTGCTGAGTTCCATAGAGCGTCTGCAGAGGCAGCTCATAAGGCGTAGTTGCGTATCCCAACAGAGAAAAAGGGGCCAAACTGGGCGAATGTGCGTCAGGGTGAGCGGGAGACTTATGAGACCTTTATTAATCGCTTAGTCAGTGCTTTGGAATCTGACGCGGATTTGCAAGAAGGTATGAGGGAGAATCTCCTTAAGACCTTCGCCTTTGAACATGCAAATAGCAAAACTAGATTGCTCTTAAGCACTTTGCCTAAGGAGGCCTCGCTGGTGGATATGCTGAACCGTGTTTCCAAAGCTCAGGCACAACAACAAAATGTATTTTTAGCTGAGGCTGTGGGGGAGGCTGTGAAGGAGCAGAATAAGTCTATCACAAATATGCTTCAACAGCTCCCCATGCTCGTGGCAGTTGTAACACGGCCGCATCCCAGAAAGGGGGATGGGCGTCGCAATGGCAACCGGGTGTGTTTTCGTTGCAGCAAGCCAGGGCATGTTCGTAAACAATGCATGGCTGGACCAGTGTGGTGCACCTTGCGTCAAAGTAGGAGTCATGCCGGCGAAGCGTGTAGAAGGTCGGGAAACGGGATAGCGAGCGCGAATGGGGGTCGCATGGGGACAACAGTAACTCCCAATGTTGTGAATGGGGCGCTCCCGCCACTGCCGGGAGCCTTGGGATTGACCTGACAACAACAGTAGATGTTGTCTTGACTGACACGTCTCCCCAAATGATTCCTACTGGGTGGCAGAAACCGAGAGACTCCTTTGGGGCATTGTTGTTGGGTCGATCATCGGCAGGGCTTAAAGGATTAGTGGTGCTGCCAGGCTTGATTGACGCTGATTACATGGGGGAGGTTAAAATAGTAGCACACACCTTGCAACCCCCCATGGTCATCCCAGCGGGAAGCCGCATAGCCCAAGTCGTGCCGCTGACCAACCTGCTACAAACAATGTCCTTAGGGAAAAGTGTGAGTAACATTCGAGGTGATCGTGGTTTTGGTTCTTCAGGGCCAGTGGCGTGTTTGTCGCTGCAGCTAAAATCACAACCCATTTTGAAAGTCATTCTCTCCTATAACGGAGAGCGGTACCCTATTCAGCTGCTGCTAGACACGGGGGCAGATGTCACAATGGTTAGCCAAACTTTGTGGCCGCCGCATTGGCGTTACAGGTGGCCACGGAAGGGGTTACTGGCCTCGGGGGCATAACCACGGCAAGGACATCCCTTGGTCCTGTACAGATTGCTACCGAAGAATCGGTGGCTTAATGGGAGTAACGCTGTCTACCGTAGGAACGTTTTTTTCACAGTGGCCATTGGAAAGCTGCCACCACCCCGGCCACTCGTCTGGCTGACCAATGAGGCTGTCTGGGTGGAGCAATGGCCGTTGACAAAAGAGCGGCTGGAAATTGCTCATCAACTCGTATCAGAACAAGTTGAACAAGGCCATTTAAAGGAGTCTGTTAGTCCATGGAACACCCCGATATTTGTCGTGCCAAAGAAGTCAGGGAAGTGGCGTTTGCTTCACAACTTGCGAAAGGTTAATGAGCAGATGCAGCCTATGGGGGCAGTGCAGTCAGGTCTACCAAACCCGGCTATGTTGCCTGAAAATTGGCCACTGCTGATTATTGATCTTAAGGATTGCTTTTTCACAATCCGTTTACACCCTAATGATACTCAGAGGTTTGCATTCACCCTGCCTTCGCTTAATAGGGCAGAACCGGCGAAACGGTTTGAATGGACCGTCCTGCCCCAAGGCATGAAGAACAGCCCCACCTTATGTCAGCTCTATGTAGCGGCTGCGCTAGCTCCACTAAGGCAAGCATGGCCACATGTATTAATTTACCAGTACCTAGACGATGTGGTTTTCTGTCAACAACAGTCCTTTACTTCTGAACAAACTCAGCAAATCCTTGACACCCTCTCTGCCTTTGGACTTCAAATAGCACAGGAAAAGCTCCGGATTAGCCAGCCTTGGAAGTATTTAGGGTGGGCTATTTCAGATTCAGTGATCTGTCCCCAAAAACTGACCATATCAACAGAGGTTGTTACCCTGCATGATGCTCAGAAACTATTAGGGGATCTGCAATGGGTACGGCCAGTGGTAGGCTTACGGAATGAAGACCTTGCACCTCTGTTGCCGCTGCTGAAGGGTACAGACCCTACCCAGCCTGTCTGTGTCTCTGATGCACAGCGTATGGCCCTCCAAAACATTGTAGACAAAGTTAATAATAGATGGGCAAACCGCAGAATTCTCAATTTTCCATTTTTGGTTTTTGTTCTCCTGTCGGCCCCATTCGTGAATGCAGTGATTGCTCAATGGCAAAAGAAAAAGGGGGGAAAACAGAAGGAGAGAGTGTGTTTGATAGAGTGGGTATTTGGTCCAGTTATGCCCAAGAAAAGCATTGTACCACTCATTGAGAGCATGGCAAACCTCATTATGAAGGCTGGAACAAGGACAGTTGCCATTTCAGGGGCAGAACCAGAATATGTCCATCTGCCCATGACACCAACAGAACTTGAATGGGCCTTGAATAACTCAGAGGTGCTCCAACGAAGCTTGCTAGGATGGTCAGGTTCCATAACCACAGAATTTCCTACAGGGAAACTTGGGGCCTTGTTAACCACGCAGAGATGGTCAGGCATACCCTTGTGCTCTAGAATACCGCTGGTGGATGCTGTCACTGTGTTTACTGATGCAGGGAAGTTATCGAAAACTGCTGCCATTGTGTGGAAAACAGGTAATCAGTGGCAAAAGAAAGTGCTAAAGGGAACTGCTGAGGATACATTGCAGACACTAGAACTTACCGCGGTATGTTGGGCATTTAATCACTGGATGATGAGTTCATTGAATGTAGTAACAGATTCATTGTACGTTGCAGGTGTGGCCCAGCGCATTGAGGATGCAGCAATAAGAGAAACTGGTAGGGCGTGATTATTGCGATTGTTCCAACAGCTCCAGCAAGCTACTCGACAGCGCAGCTTGCCGTATTGTGTAATTCACATACGGAGCCATCAGGGGAGTTTGGGTCTGGGACAGGGCAATGCAAAGGCAGATGCACTAGTCTCTGCAGCAATAACGATCCACTGTCCACTTAACAAATTTGAATCTGCCAGGATGGCGCATAATCAATTTCACCAAAATGCTAAAGGTCTGATGAGGGACTTTGAGCTCTCTCAGGCAGAGGCCTCTGGAATTGTGAGAACTTGCCCTCAATGCAGCCACCATGGGCCTGGAATTGGCATGGGAGTAAATCCACGAGGGTTAAAAGCCCTAGAAATATGGCAAATGGACGTCACACACGTATCTTCTTTTGGGAGGCTTAAGTACGTCCATGTCACAGTTGACACTTACTCGCGGTTTGTATGGGCCACTGCACAAACAGGAGAAAGGGCTTTGCATGTTAAACGGCACCTGACGCAGTGTGTGGCAGTCATGGGGGTTCCAGAAACCATCAAAACAGATAATGGGCCTGCATATGCCAGTCAAAGTGTGAAAAAGTGGTTTCAACATTGGGGAATTAAACATGTAACAGGGATTCCACACTCCCCTACCGGACAAACTGTAGTTGAACGAACCAATAAAACCTTAAAGGAATACTTGGATAAATTTAAGGATGAATTAGATATTCAGGAGAAGCTAAACAAGGCACTCTTTGTAATGAATCATTTATGTATTTTTGGGGATAATGCAGAACCTGCAGCTCTATTACATGGTAGAGCTCTGCCCAAAATACAGCCCAACTGTACTGTCAAGGTTACTTATAGGGATCCTAAAACAGGTGAATGGAAAGGCCCTGCTGAAGTAATATTCTTTGGGAGAGGCTATAATTGTGTTTTAACACCAACAGGACCTCAATGGATTCCGGCAAAGTGGACCAAGGCAGCCACCAAACAACAAGATAAAGACACACCAGATGACGACAATCAGCGTGGCAACGATATCACCTTTCGAGATCAACCTGTTGGACTCTGCCAATTGTTTGGGTCTGCTTAGGTCATATAAGTTGTCACCTGTAATAACGATAGAACTGTGTATGTTTGGTAGTTCTGCTGTTATGAGTGAAGTTAGCCTTACTCTGCTGCCAACTCAGGATATTTGGTTTGTCTTTGCCAACGTAACCAGACAGCAAGAGACTTGTATTAGCTAATCTCAAGTAAGAAATCCTTTTATCACATGGTTAAGTAGTATTTTAAGTCTTCTTAACTCTAATCAGTGCCTTACAACTCTTGCTATGCCGGCATTTATCTGTTTTAGTGACTAGTGTGGATAAGGTTTCTCTTTTAAGTTTTTAGTTTACTTTCTTAAGATTAATAAGTTAGCATTGTAATTCGGTTAAGTCTTAATGATATTATTGCTGTGTGTGTTTATATTATACTCTTAGGATGTTAAGTTAGGTATGTTAAGTAAGCCATTCTGCAGACAATCAAACATTGATAGTTAAAAAAAATAAACGGGGGAATTGTTGGGATTTCATATGCTCTTAGATCTAAAGTGTGAGTTGTGTATTGAACTTGTTTCTGTACTTATCGTGTTGTAGCTTCAAGGACTAGTTAATGAGGTCAGCAGCTCCTGCCACCCTCTCAACAGATGTGTGTAATCGGCCAATTAGAGCAGGCATTGTCATGCAAACAGCATTGTTAACCACTTATCAGTGCCAAGGTGGCGGAGCTGCGGAGGGATTCAGCTTTTGAAGTGTATAAGAGTTTTGTGAGCGGATGAATAAAGTTGCCTGTTGCAGTAACTTCTGTGAAGTTGTCTCAGCAGGTCACAAACCCGTCTCCCTCCGTTACAATGACCCACTTGCCCAACTAGCTCCTCCCTGGGCCTGGGACCACCAATCATGGGACCCCCATTCTCCTGGGACCTTCCTCCCCTGGCTCCCATTTCCTGGGACCTCCATTTCTCAGAATCCCCAGTCCAATGGCAACCCAACCCCTGGGATCTCCATCTCAAGACTAATTCCTTAGGGCCCATGTTATATGGGAGTCTGTCCCAGGAACCCTATTTCTGGGCTACCCATTCCCTGGGACACCCACTCTTCGCTCCCCACATTCCCTGAGTCCCCCACTCATGGGAAGCCCTTGTCCCAGCATGTCTCTGCTGTGTCCCCACCCCATCCCCACCATGTGTCACTAACACATGGGAGATGGACGAGATGGCGCTTCATTCCTCTGTGTCCTAAAAGCTCCATCCTGGGGACAGGTGGGCCTGGCAGTGTGTGACAGCCAGTCCGGATGGCTGGGGACACTGGATAGCTGGGAACGTGGTGCTGCTCCTGTATGGTGAGTGCCCTGGTCATGGACCTGATGCCACGGAGATGGCGCCCGGTGAGGCAGAGACCAGTGTCAGGGGCTGCCCAGTGGGGAAGGGGCACAGGAGATCTGCAGGGTCCTCTGAGGTCCCCAAGGCCAGCAGAGCCAGTCCATGGAGGTTGACACCCTGTGTGACCAGGGTCCTGGTGTGGCTGTGGGTACAGGAATGGGGGGCAGGTGTTTGGAGCTGAGGATTTAGAACAGGGATCTGGGGACTGGCAAGATGAAGCTGGAGCAGCTGTGGGGACAGGAACAAGGGGACAGGGATGCAGTGATATGGAGAAGGGGACAAGCACCATGGGAATGGGCCATGGGGACAGGTGCCATGGGAATGGGATCATGGGCACAGAGGTGTGGGGATGTGGCTGTGGGGACAGGTGCCATGGAGCTGGTGGAGGTGACCTGTACCAGCACGGTTTGACCTTGGTGTCCCTGTGCCTGAGGTGTCCACAGCATCCTCATGTCCTGGCTCAGCCTGGAGTGGCCATGGTGACACACTGTCAGGGCAGCTCCCACAGCCCATCCACTGATTGCTGGTGTCCCCACTGTGCCACCCCTACCCAGTTGCTTTCCCTTCTCCCTTCCAGACCAGATCCTGGTCCTTGCTGGTGAGTCCTGGGGAGGATGGAATGTCCCTCACACCACTGTTCCCAGTTCCATTGTGGTGCTGGCAGGCTGGTATCCCCTATCTTACCTAGAGACACCCAGACCACCCAGTTCCTCCTGAATTCCCCCTGGACACTGTCAGTGCTGTGGGACCAGGTGACACTGATCTCAACCAGGGCTCGAGGACTCCTGGTGCCACTTCCTGGTACAAGAACAGGCAGCACTAGGGGTAGAACAGACCTGATCACTTGGTTGTCAGTGAGAATGGCACCTACTATTGCCACAGATCCGACACTGGGCTCAGCCCCACCGTGTGTGTCTTAAATGGTGAGGGAGAAGAAGAGTTTGGGCTCTGGATGAGCTCCGCTCCATGAGTGGCCTCACACCCCTCAGGTGACAAGAGCACGTCCCCATGCAAATCGGGACATCCCAGTGCACCACTGGAGCATCCCTTGTATATACTGGTGCATCCCAGTGCATCCCAGGGTGGTGGGATGCCACTGGTACATTCTGGTTCTTGTGGGTCCTCCCTGGTTTCCCCTGGAGCCCCCTGGGGCAATGGGGGCTCCCAGAGCTCCTGGGTGCCATAGGGTGTCCTTTGGTGCCTCCCTGAGCCTCATGGTATGACAGGTTCCCCTGTCCTCCAGACTGGCTGGTGCTGCAGGTCCTGGCGCAGACGCTGGTGGAGGGGGACACGGTGACACTGTGCTGCTGGGGCTGGCGGAAGAGTTCGGTCACCCAACTGCGATTTTACCACAAGGGGAAGGAACTGGAGGGGTCTCTCGAGGGGACCAAGCTGTCCTTGCCCCCACTGCAGCTGCAGCACAGTGGGTGCTACCACTGCAGGGGCAGGTTGGGCTCTGATCTGCCACAGTGGTGGGAGGAGTCTGTGCCGGTGCCAGTGCCAGTGCAAGGTGCAAGGTGAGCATTCCCACACTCCCACAGCCTGATACCCCAACACCCTGATATACTTACAGTCCCACACCTTCATACCCTGACATTCCCTCACCCACTCCACAGTGGGCTGGGGTCACCCTGTCCCCCTCCAGTGATAGTGCCTGGTGAGCACCCCCACACTCCCACACCTGACAGCCCCACATGCCCTACCCAGTGGACTTGGGGTCACCTTCCCCCACACATCTTCCCAGAGCTCTTTCCGGTGCCAGTGCTGGAGGGTCCCACCGAGCCCACTGCGGGATCCCCACTGAATCTCAGCTGCCTCAGCCCCCTCAGTCCCCTGCAGCCCCAAGTCTCTCTTCTGCACCTCTTCTACAGGAACGGGGTGCTGGTGGGGGGCCCGCAGGTGTCCCTCCAGCTCTGGCTGCCTGCTGTGGGAGTCTCCCACTCAGGGAATTACACCTGTGAGGTGCACTCTGAGGTGGGGGCCATGTGGAAGAGCAGCACCTGGCTCTGTGTCACAGTGTGCAGCGAGTGTGGGGATGGAGAGAACTCTGACAACCTCCCCAGGTACCCCCATGCCTCCCTGATTGTCCTTTGTCCCCACTGGGGTGCCATCCACCCCCCTCATTACCACCCTGCATGTGGCACCCACCACTCCCCATGTTCCCTTTTCCATGTCTCACATCTCTCACCCCACCACTATCCTGCGTCACAGTCCTGAGTGAGTGGGATCAAGCTCTGAGTGCCCCATCCACAGCATCCACCATCCCCCCTCAACCTGCCCCGAAATGCCCCCAACAACTCTCCCCATACCGGGTTCCAGCTTCTCCCTGTGGCCTCAGGCCCATCTCTTCCCCTGCAGTGCATGGGGCCAGTGCCACCATCACCTCTGGACCCCCATCCCTGCAGGTGTTGGCAGGTGACCCTGCGACCCTGCGCTGCTCAGTGCATGTGGGCTCAGCACCTGTGACCTTCACCTGGTTGTGGGACGAGTGGGAGGTGGTCTGGGGTCCCCTCCTGGTGCTCGGGGACATTGAGCTGGGACATTCTGGCACCTACCAGTGTGTGGCCACCAACCAACCCTGTGGGAACACGGGGACACAGGTGGGATCACATGGGATCACTGGGGAGCACATCACACCCCAGGTGGCAGGTGACCCCAGTGTGTCCCCCCTGTCCCTAGTGGTTGCTGCAGGGGTCAGTGGGTTCCGCCTGTTCCTTGTCTTGCTCCTGGGTGCCATCATGTGCTGCCACCACTGGCATCTCGTGGGTGGGTGACAGTGGGGGGAGACTGGGGTCCTTGGGGGTGTTGGAAGTGTCCCAGTGTCTGGAGATGATGGGGTGGCACCCACAGAGCCTGACTTTGGGGATGGATTGGCTCAGCCCTCAGTGATGTTTGCTTGGGGTCCAGGGGAGTTTGGGAGGATTTTGGATAGTCTTGGGGGGCTCCTGGGACATCTCAGGTAGGACTTGAGGAATTGGAGAATTCCATTTCTGACAGAGCTGAACAAATAAACACCATTTCTGCCAGTTTAATGAAAAGTTTAATTTTGGGTCCAATAGCAGGGAGAGGGGTCTTGTGCCCCCCTGGCACTGGGATGGAGAATGGGGAGCCCTTGGTGTATGGGAAGCACTGGAGAAGCACTGGGAAGGGTTATAAGGCATGCCTGGGGATTCTGGAAGAACTGGGAGAATGGGGAACACTGACAGGGTGGGCACCTGCAGGAGCCATGGGGAAAAAACACACAGGTGGGTGCCCTTGGGTGGAGACCCTCAGTGCCCACAGTGGCCTCCAGTGCCCCCCAGTGTCGCGGCACATTCTTGTAGATGTTTTTGGGGTCCTGCAGTCACTTGTGGGGTCCCAGTAGCTCCTTATAGGTCACCTGGGGGACCTGGAGGGGAAGCACAGATGGACCCCTGGAGGGCCCCTGCAAGACACACAAGTTGGAGGGACTGAGGTGGGGAGTGACACATATGGGTGATGTGTCTCTGCCTCCCCACCCCATACTTACCCCTTGCCTGCTTGGTGACCACAACATGGGTGTACAGCACCTCTCCCTCCTCTGAGGGGTCTGGGGGTTCCAGGGTTGCCCTGCAGGGATAAGGGTGTGTCAGCAGTGTCTGGGGAGGGGAGAAGTGGGGGCCATGGCCAGAGACCTGTCCTAGTTCAGCAAGCTGGGACCAATTTATCACTGTGTAGGTGTGACCAAAGCTGTGTATGCTAAACCCTCTATGCCATTTCTCATGAACTGTTAACAATGGACCATTTGCAGCATCTGCCCGGGGCACACCTGATCCCTCAGGGTGTAAGTTGGGTGTTAAAGAAGCCTGTGAGATAAGAGCTGTGATAACTCCCCTCCAGGAAGTTGTTAGCACCTCCAAACCCACCTGAGGGGCCATGTCTGCTAATGGGCCATCAACGATCCCAAAAATACCCCATGACTCACAGAGTCAGATCACTCATTGTGGAATTCCTCACCCTTGGGGAGGTACTGGGCATTCCCACCTGAAACAGAGGGTATATAATCTTGGGGTTTTGGGACTTCTGGGACCATTTCATTGGATCCAGAGGAGGACCAGAACCTCTACAGGACTGCAACCACCACCCTTGACCAGACTGTGACCATCATCTGCACCAACAGGTTTTTCTTTTCCTTCTTTTTACTTTGGACTCAGAGGAACCACATGGGACTCAGCACAGGAGCTAACGAGCACCATTCTGATTGTGCCCCAGGGTGTGGGGTTACACTTCTGGGTTTTGTGGGTTAAAACCAATTTGTCTTTGAATCATTGCATTTATTGTAATATTTTTATTAAATTGTAACTCTGACTTATAATCTTTTTTTTTGTGCTGAGTTCATGTGGGGGGTGACAGTGAGTGCATCTCTTAAAGAAAGCTGTTTTGGAGTTCTGCCTTAAAGAGAACAGAGCTACCTGGAGTATGTGTGGTGGCTTATAGCCAATGAGAGGCTGTGGTGTATGTGAGGTGAATTGGTTAACTAATAATGTGGTGGCATGTTAGATGTGAGAGATCTACGAGGATGTGAGATGATGTAATAGGACTTTCTAGGAACCATCTACTTCTACTATGAGCTATGAGAACTGTCTGTTAATCTATCTTGAAAAAACTTTCAAAGTTGTGAGCCTTCTGATCAAGCCTTCTGATGACTGCTGTGCCTGAGCTCTTCTGACTGTCAGTCCACAGCCCAGCTCAGTATAAGGGGCTCCCCCTATAGGTTCATTTCTCCTGCCAGTTTACGTTTAAACCAGCACAGACCCCAACTCACCTGTCCTGGGTCTTCCTGGCAGCTGCAAAAAAAAGGGGGGGAATGACTGGGTGGTTTCTCCATGACCCCAGGACTCATGAACCCCTCCCCCGGACCACTGAACTCCCACTGGACATGAGTCTCCCTGGATGTGGAGTAATACCAAAGGCCCCCAGAACCCCTGAACTGTCCCAGCTTCCTGAGCCCCCACAACAACAATCCCATGAGGGAGGACCCTCCAAACTGCAGGGTCTCAGTGCTGGGAACAAGGAGAGGTACAAGACCCTCCAAATGAAACAGCATGTGCCCCTTTGGGTTTGATTCTTGCAGCTTTAAAGCTGCTGCAAAGCCATTTCCTCTGTGGGAAAAAAGCCTGTTTGTGGTCAGCTGAGTCCTGCAAAAAGCAGAAAAAACACCTCAATCCCAACCAATGGTTCCGCAAGGCCCTTTGAAGGTTTTCACAGCAGTGGGGTCGGAAACCCCTCCCTGTGCAAGGGCAGCTCAGAAGACAGTCCAGAAAGGCACCGATGGGTCATTTCTGTCACTATCCCCAAGGCACTCAGGGTGCCCCCAAAACAATCCAATGACAACAACAAGCTGCTCAACAACCTGACCTGGATCCTCCTCCCTCTTGTGTAAAACCTGCCCCCACTTTTGAACCTCCCTTAGAATGTTTGGTTCCACAGGAGAGGGAAAAGTGTGGAACGTCCATCAGTGTGGAAATGTCCATATGTTCACTGGGGGAACAGGGTGGGAACAGAAGGAGAAGGGAGTGCCTGGGGTGGGGAGAAGTGCCAGCAGGATGGAGTGTATTTGCCAGGGAATCAGGCGGTGTGGAAGACAAGGACATTGAGAGACTCCTGTGTAGGATTCCAAGGATGGACAGAGTGACTTCTCCTTTGGAACTGAGGTGGGTTGCCCTCGGTTGGACACCAGGTGCCCACCAAGCTGCTCTGTTGCTGCTCTTCCCAGCTGGGCACAGCAGAGAGAATCAGATAGAAAAACACTCATAGGCTGGGATAAGGGAGTTTTCGAAAGCAAAAGTTAAAGTTTGGGCATGCAGAAGCAAAGAGAAAAAAAATAATTCTGTCCTTCCCCTCAGCAGCACAATCTGACACTTCCCGGGCAGCAGAGCTTCAGCACGCAGAGTGGCTGCTCTGGAAGGCAAACCCTGGGAACGACAACTGCTCTCCCTTCCTTCTCCTCTCCTTGTCTTTTCTCTCTGAGCTGACATTGGCACATGGGCTGGAATATCCCTTGGGCTCATTGGGCTCAGCTGACCTGGCTGTGTCCCCCGCCAGGATCTTGCCCACCCCCCGTCCTTGAATGGCAGTTGGAATGTTGGGAGACAGCACTGATTCTGTGCCAGCCCTGCCCAGCAGGAGCCAAAACATGGGCAAGTTCTCAAACCCTTCCCAGCTCCCTCTGCAGAGCCCAGCATTGGGAGGGAGTTGTGGTAAAATGAACTCCAGCTCAGCCATACACCCAGCACAAGCTTCACTGCTGCTCTAGTTCCAGTGAAAGGAGGCTGGTTTAGCATGAGGTGGGTGTGACCTACTGTGTGTTCTATCCCAAGGGTTTTTTTTGATGGAATGTCTCTATGCGTTTGTCTCAGTTTAAAAAGAAACCAAGATGTCTATCAGGGAAAGTGAAGAATCCTTCCAGACTAGGAAGGGGGCCTCTGTCTCTGCAAAACCACCACAGACTTTGAAATTAAGAGACTTTAATCAGAAAA
The DNA here is from genome assembly GCF_047495875.1 of Pithys albifrons albifrons. Taxonomy (NCBI): domain Eukaryota; kingdom Metazoa; phylum Chordata; class Aves; order Passeriformes; family Thamnophilidae; genus Pithys; species Pithys albifrons. The sequence goes on from NC_092487.1 coordinate 1,874,106, forward strand.
GGTAGAGAAGAGGACAACAGGTTTTTACTACAAATATATATAACCAAAACCAGAACAGAACAAACAGCAACATCATAACCAAAACTTTCAAACAAATCAATTCCTATCTCTGATCCTTTGGTGCAGTTATATTTACAGACAGGAGGAGGTGATGCTGTGCCTCAGGAGGCAGTGGCTGTGGTGACTCACAAGCTCTGATGGGGCAAAGATATGGGTTGGGAGAGGTGCTGGTTCTGATGCTCACGTGGAAATGGTGGCCACAAGGACGGCCTGAAACCTTTCCCATGGGCCGTGCAAGGACCCTCTGGCCATCTTTTTATCTGAAAGCGTTGTGAGGAGGGGGTTAGAAACATCTCTGCAGATGGTGCTGGCCCTTCAACGAGCCTGCAGCAAATCCAGGCAGTGGTGATTTTTCCTCTCAGGAAAACAGCACAAGGTGTGTGGAGTCTTCTGGGGTGAGCCAGGACCCCCCTCCCAGTGCTGCCACCAGCCCAGTAAACCCCAGCTGGCACCCAAATAGACAGAGGACAAAGGTGTAGTGGCAAAAAATGAGCACCAGGAAACCGCTCTCTCACCACCTCCCAGGCCAGGGAAAAAAGTGAGGTCCTCCCCCAAACCAGAAAAACGCATCCCCCAGTCCTCTCTCAGCCATCACGTTGGAGTGTAGAGCTGTCAGTTACCCTTTGTTTAGGCTTTAGACAGTTACGTGGCTCTGGGAGCAGGTAGAGAGAGGGCTGGGCTTCAACAGCTGCCTCGTTCTGGCTTCCAACGCCCAAACTGCTGTGCTGGTAAGGGACAAAAACAAAAGTTCCAAAAAGGCTTTTTAAACTGTAACAATTACATAACACTTTAATTATTATTTTATAGTTTCATAATATTTTATATTATACTTAGAAATATTTTATCTATTTTATACATTTATATATAAAATGTAAATAACAATCTCAGAAGTTGTTTCTATGTTTGATAATAATATAATTATAGAGAGAATTGTTCACTTCAATCTTGATTTTTCAGGAGCTCTTTTTCCTTTGGGGAATTTCTAAAATATTCTCAAATTGAAAAAACCCTCTGTTAAAATCAGTAGTTTTTTGAGATCCTTTGACTGGTATAATTTAATTTTTATTGATTTTCATAAGAAATCATTGAATTTTTAATCTTTTTTATTTCAGGAAGGCTGAAGAAGAAGGTGTTGAAAGGCAAATTCTCCCTGAAATGTAATTTAAATAATTTTTATTTAATTATTTTTCTTACTTTTTTTTCATGTATTGAAGAAAAAGGAATTAAAATCATATAGAAACCATCATAACTAAAGTTTTAAAATAATTTAAATCTAAGTTTTAAAATTCTACAGGGAATGTAGATGGGAAAACCAGCATTTCCTGGATTTCCCTCTCATTTTTTTTGGAATACCAAATTCCCCTCTAAAAAACATTTGGGGTCTGGACCCTCCTCCAGCCTCCTGGGCCTCCCTCCCCTCAGCTCTCTGGGGACACCCTCGGTCTCTCAGGAAATTTGGGGTCTCCCTCAATCCCTGATCCCCTCATTCCAGCAATTTGGGGTCCCTGTAAATCCTTTCTCCCACCCCCAGGAAATTTGGGGTCTCTCTAAACCCTTGTGCTCCCTCCCAGCTCCCTGGACTCCCTCAGGTTTCTGGGACCTCCTTCCCAAGATTCCAGGACCCCAATCCCTTTGCATCCTCCAGCGCTGGACTGTCCCAGGGACCCACCACCACCCCCTGATCACCCCAAATTTTTGGAGAAAAAAGGAAATTCACTCAGAGAATGCCATGTTTTTTCATGTTTTTGCTGTGTGGTTTCAGACAAGGATAAAGGTCATGCCACAAAACCCAAAAAATGGGAAAACCCACCAAATCCAAGCATTTTGCTGCATTCCAAGTTGCCACCATCATGTTTTGTGCCATTATTTAGGGAAAAAGCACAAGGAAAAATCTTTGGAGGTAAAATTTGGGCATCTGCCCCCTCCTTATGCTGGACATGGCGGGACCCTGGTGAGTTCCCGGCACCGCTCGAGCCCAGCCCTGACCCTGGTGACCATCTGTGTCTGCACCCACCCAGTGACCTCCACGCTGTGCTGGGATCCATCGTGGAATTCCTGGAGGAGCTGGGCAGTGAAGGGCACGCGGAGGTGGCGCCGGTGCCCCCGGAGCACCGCGGAGCATTCTGAGCGTGCCGGCAGCTCCTCCGGCACCGTGTGGGGCCCGTGGGACACGAACTTGGTGGTGCTGGCCCCGCCCACCCATGGCAGGGACGTGGTGTTGGCCATGGCCCAGCCTGTCCCACTGAAGACCAACGGGGCCACCAGGAGCGTCCTGCGCACAGTGGCCAGCGCGGGGTGGTCCAAATGCCACGAGTGCTCCGTCTCCATGGTCTCTTCCAAGAGGGCAGAGCTCGGGGCTGCCCAACAGCCATCATTCCGCACCGGAGCCTCAGCCAGGGCCACATCCTCAGAACGTTCCAGTGCCGCACTCAGGTTGTAGGCGACGTCCATGATGGAGATGTCGGATGGGCCTGTCTTGACCACCAAGACTTGGTACCACTTGTACCAAACCTCCTCCCCTTCCAGTGCTACGAAAAGCGCCCGGTGCTCCTTGGTGACCTTTCCCAGCCCATCCCGGCTCCGCCCCACAAAGGTGTCGACCAATGGGCAGCTCTCTACAGCGTTTTCCGGGACGGTGCCAAAGGAATCATCCACCCAGTCCAAGGCCTCAAAGCCACCAGCATTGACCAAGATGTTGAAGTTGGAGGTTTTGTGCTCCCATCCGTTGTACGGGAAGAAGCAAAAGGGGCCCCGGATGGGATCGTAGGAGCCAGAATTGCAGCCACGCTCTGACGTGGAACAGACGAATTCCAGGCGCCTGGAATGGCGATTCCAACTGGAGATGGCATCGGGGGTAGGTGGCCTTGGAAGGGTTCCCACTTGAGGTGGGAAGGAGGGTCCTGGTCCCACTTCCAGCTTGGATTCGTCCAAGTGGGAATTTCTGGAGGGGAAATGGGGTGTGTTGGAAAAAGGAGAGGGATTTTTTGGGAAAAGGAGGGAGTTCTGTCCCAAACTGGAGGTTGTGAGAGGCTTGAGAGATGTTTTGGAAGGGATGGCTTGGGTTTTGTTGGGATTGGGGTCAAGGCTTAAGGATTGGGATATGCTGGGAAGGAACTGGTGTCCCAGGGAAGGGATAGGGGACACTGAGGGGTGATTGGAAGGTACTGGGATAGAGTGGGAGGCACTAGGAGGGGATTGGTGGGCACTGGGAAGGTCTGGAATATACTGAGAGGCAACTGGGGTCACTGGGAAGGAACAGGGAGAGGTTGGACATAAAATGGGATATGTTGGAAGGGGAACTGGGAGAGGCCTGGGGGGCTCTGGGATATAATGAGGAGACTGGATGTGAATTGGGGACATTGGGAGAGGATTAAGGGCTACTGGGATAGACAAAGTTGGGACTGGGATATACTAGGAGGGAACTGAGGGGCACTGGGAGGGGCTGGGCATGAACTGGGATATATTAGGAGGGGAGTTGGGGTCACTGGGAGGCACTGGGACATACTGGGATGGACTAGGAGAGACTGGACGGGGAACTGGAGACACTGGGAGTAGATGGGGAGTCACTGGGATAGACAGGGTTGGGACTGGGATATACCGGAGAAGATTGAGGTGCACTGGGGAGCACTGGGACATACTGGGAAGGAAATAGGAGGGACTGTGAGGGCCCAAGACTCACTGAAGGGGTCCAGGGGCTTCCTTCCCACAGCTCCCACTGATGGAATTCCCAGAATTCCAAGGCCAAAGAAGAGAAGAAAAATCTGGGGGGAAGAGGGGAGGTGTTGTCTTCTCCCATCCCAGTTATCACATCCCACATTCCCTTTTCCCACTGATTTTTGGGCTGAGATCTCCAAAATGCCTTGATTTTGGATTTAATTCCATTTATTTCACTCAATTTTGAATTTTTTAAGAATTAAAATTTCCCGATACTGAGAAAAATCCCTTTTTTCCCTGAAATGGTTCAAAATTCCCCAAATATCCCCAAATTCTGAGCCTGGTCATACCTGGAGTGGCAGCATTTCATCAGATCCACCAAAGCCTGTGGGAAAATCTGGGATTTTAATCAAAAAATCAAAGGAATTTCACCACCTCTAGGGCCACGACCCCCCCCCCCCTCCACATTTTGGGCCCTCAGTACAAATTCCACATTTTGGGGCCCCCCTCTCCAAATTTTGGGATGCACTCCTCAAAAATTTGGGATCCTCCTTTCCAAAACTCCCATTATTGGGACTCCCCATGTCTAAATTTTGGGTTTTCCCTTCCAAAAATCCAAATGTTGGGGTTATCTATGTCCTAAATTCAAAATTTTAGGATTCCAAAATTCTCAAATCCACATTCTGGATTCGCCAATTCTAAGGTCCCTATTTCGATATCCTGCCCCCAAACTTCCAGTTTTGGGGTTCTCACCCTCCAAATTTTGGTTCCCTTCTCTAATCCAAATTCTGGGGCTCCCAGACTCCATATTTTGGGGTGTCCCCTCTCAAACTCCAAATTTTGGGGTCCCTAGTTCCCAAATTCTACATTTTGGGTTCCCCTGTTCCCAAACCCTACAGTTTGGCCTTTCCTTGTTCCTAAAATCCAGGTCTTTGGGGTCTCCCTCTCCAAGTTATGGGGTCCTTCTTTCCAAACCCCACATTTTTTGGTTACCCAATTCCCAAATTCACATTCTGGGGTTCCCCAGCTCCAAGTTTTGGTGTTCCCCAAGCTCTAAATTTTGGAGTTCCCAGCTACAAATTTTGACATCACCCTTCCCAAAATCCAAATTCTGGGGTTCCTTATTTCTCAGATTCCACATTTTGGGACTCCTTCAAACCCCAGCTCCACATTTTGGGGCCTCCAAATACCTAAATTTTGAGATCCCCCTTCCCAAACTCCACATTTTGGGGGCTGACAATTTCCAAATCATCATTTTGTGGCCTCCCTCTATTCCCAAACTACAAATTTTGGAGTCCTCTCTCCCAAAATCCACATTTTGGAGCAACCCAGCTCAATATTTTGGGATCTCCCCTCCCAAACTCTGTATTTCCAGGCTCCCCCAGTTCCCAGTTCCACATTTTTGGTCTCCTATTTCAAATTCCAAATATTGAAGCTCCCCAGTTCTCAAAATCCACTTTTTGGGGCTTCTCTGCCCCAAATTTTGGGTTTCTGCCTCCCAAAATCCACATTTTGGGGCTCCCCAGCTCCATATTTTAGGGTCCCCCTCACCTCTGGTCCTGCTTCCACATAAATCCCTTTGTCTGAGGAGTTTTCAGTTCTACTGAGATGTTTTCTGTGATGTTTGAGCCCTGGAAAGGCCTTCCAAAACAGGGAAGCTGTCATAAAATGCAAAAATATTAAAAACAAAGGAAGTGGTATTTTTTTAGTGATTTTTTTTGTTTTCTGGTGATTTTTCACTTCCCTTTTTGGGGTGTTGTTTTTAAATTTGAGCCCCAGGAAGTTTCTGGAGCCCAAAAACACTGCTTGGAAATCAGACAAAAATCCCAGGAATTCCTGTTTTTCCCAGTGGTGAATTTAAAAAAATGACATTTTAAAGGAATAGTCTTTGTTTTCTTGTCAAAAGTGGCAAATTAAAGTCTCAAGAACAACAAAAATCAGCCCGAAGACCCAAAAATTATTCAAAAGACACCAAAAATGATCCCAAAGACCCCCAAAATCAGCAAAACCACCCCAAAATGTGCCAATAATGAACCAAAGCCCACAAAAATCAGTGCAAAGAACTCCAAAATGAGCTTAAACCCCACAAAAATCAGCTCAGAGATCCCAAAAATGAACCTAAATTCCTCCAAATCAGGTCAAAGACCCCCCAAATCAACCTAAACACCCCAAAAACCTGCCCAAAGACCCCTAGAATGAAGTAAGATACTCTCAAAGTCATCCAAAAGACGTCAAAATCAGCGCCAAGGATCCCAAAATTAGCCAAATGACCCCCAAAATGAGCTGAAAAGCTCCAATAAATCACCCAAAGACCCCAAAATTGAATCAAAAGATTCACAAATGATACTAAAGACTCCAAAAATCAGCCCAAGACTCCCCAAAATGAGGCCAAAGACCTAAAAAATTACCCAAACACACAAAAGGGAGCCAAAAGACCCCAAAATCACCCTAAAGAGCCCTGGACCTTCTCGATGCTTTAGGGAACACCACTCCCCACCTGGGCAGTTTGGGGCCTCCTCAGATCCCTGCCCTCCCTTTCCTCCCCCTCAAGAAATTTGGGGTCTTCTAAATTCCCAAGGGGAAAGGACACTCACACCTGGAATCCACCCAGTACCCTTCCCAGCACTGTTAATAAGGGAGTTTAAATAAGGGAAGAGGGAAAATTCTTCATTGGGAAGAATGAGGGAAAAGTGATGGAAAATGAAATAAAAAGAAACCTGAAGTTGTGAAAAGGAAAAAAGAGAGAAAGGAGGGAGAGATTGTTTTTTCCTGAAAAAAGACCTTTTTTAGGTCTGGTTTTCACCGGATAAAATTCTATTTCTGACTGGTAGTCCCTGGATAAAATCCCCACTTGGGACTGGTTTTTGGAATAGTTGTTGTGGAGACAGAGGAAATTAGCCTGGACCTTGCCCGGTCTCTCAGAGGGTCCCTCTGCTGTGGGGCTGCTGAGGGCTGAAGATCAACAGGGACTGATCCTCGCCACAACAGACACGTCGGCAACTCCACACGAACCACGTGACAACTTTTTGCCAAAGAACCCTCTGTCTTGCTAAGAATAGCTGTCCAATCAGTAGCTCCAATCACTTGCTTCGTGCCTCCTGTAGCTTTTGCAGGCAGCTCTTAATTACAGGAGCTCCCCTCTTGCAGCCCAGCTCCCCTTTTGCAGCCTTCAGCTCAGTTTCTGCAGGTCAGCTCAGCTAAAGTCAGCTCTTGCAGAAAGGCTTTTTAGCTCCACATCCGAGGCAATGGTGAAGCAGATAATGATGATCAGTCCACTGCGGAGTCCTTCCTGGGTGCTGCAGCCACTGGCAATGGAAACATACTTGGATACACTGGAAGATCTCCTGAGGGGTCATGAAGTGGGAAGTCCCACTGAAGGGTCTCCTCTGCGCTATTGGGGTGTCCCTGGAACACCCTCCATTCCAGCAGGATTGTTCAGGGAAGGGTCCCCATAAAGGGATGGGACAGACTGGTAGGGCATGAGGATCTCAGTTTTCCTGGGACACTGAGAGACAAATCCAACACTCAGGGACGAGGAAATCTCCTCTTTTCACTTGGCAGTGACACTGGCCACTGGCACTGCCAGGAGACAGACAGGCCTGAGGCCATGGGGAGGGGCTGGCACATGGTTAGAGGGCAGGAGGACAGGGGTGGGATAGCAGTGGAGTGATACCCATCCTTGCATCCTTGGTTCCTCACATCCCTTGAGCCCCTCACTGCTGGGATCCACACATCCCACAATGTCCCTGCTGTGTCCCACCCCTCATCACCACCAAGTCCCTGTTATGTCCCACAGTGCCCTCACTATGTCACCATTATGTTCCCACCATGTCCACAGCCTGCCCCTGCTGTGTCCCCATCCTGCTCCCACAAGGTGTCACAAACCTGTAGGCAATGGATGTGACCTTGCTTCCTTCCCCTGCACCCAAAGAGCCGCACCCAAGTGACAAGTGACCTCAGAAGTGTGTGGCAGCCAGCTCAGATGGCTGGGGACACCACCATGGCTGGCAACGTGGTGCTGCTCCTGTGGGGTGAGTGCCCCAGGCATGGGCCTGACGCCACAGGGATGGCATCTGGTGAGGCAGAGATTGATGGCAGGGGCTGCCCAGTGGGGAGGGGGCACATGGGGCTGTGGGGTCCACTGAGGTCTCCAATGCCAGCAAAGCCAGTCCATGGGGTGGACCCCTGGTATGACCAGGGTCATGGGATGGCCGAGGGGAGAGGAATAGGGAAACAGGGACATGTGGACAGGCATATGGGGACAGGGGCACCATGGGATTGGTGCAGCTGTGGGGACAGGGACAGGGAGATAGGGATGCAGGGACAGGGACAAGGGAACCAGCACCATGCAGATAGGGCCATGGTGATAGGTGCTATGGAAATAGGACCATGGGCACAGGACCATGGGGATGTGGCCCTGGGGACAGGTGCCATGGTGCTGTAGAAGGTGACTCGTGACAGCATGGGGAGGGTGTGGTGTCCCTATACCTGGGGTGTCCATCCCATGTGGATGTGGTGCATGAGCAACTGAGACACAGGTATGTCCCCCAGCCTCTCCAGACCTCCTGGGGACCATTCCCATGCACTTTCCCTACTGGGGGCTGCACAGGTCCCCCAGGGCTCTTGTTCTCTCAGTGCTCCCAGTATGCCCAAGTGCCCCTTATTCTCCTAGCCCAGTGCCTCTCCATTCCTCTCAGTACCACTATGGGCTCCTCAATATCCCCCTTGCAGGTACCCCCAGGGCTTCCAGTGACTCCCCATTCCCACTTCCAGTGCTTCCAGTACCCTCAATGGATCCCCATTCCCCTTGCCAGGGCCTCTGGGGACAGAGGACCCCTTTCCCTGCTATTGGGCACAAAGTGCAGCTTTTTCATTAAACTGGGAGAAATGGTGTTTATTTGTTCAGCTCTATCATGGTTCAGGAATGGGATTCTCCAGTTTAGTCCTTCCACTCATGAGCTCACCTGGATGTTGCATCTCTTTTCTGGTGACCTGAGATGTGCTGGGCTCATCAAGTCACAAATCATTCCCCCTTGTGTTGCCAGTCCAGACCCACCTAAAACACCTTAATCTTGACAGCCTGACCCACCTGTCCATTGTTGGAATGCTCCTCATTGTCCCAGCTCTTGGGTACCTCTGCACCTCTAGGATGAACTTTCACAGTCAATTTCTCTCCCTGGGCAGAGATGCCTTGCCCCAGTTCAGCTGCCCAGATGGGTTTCCCTCTGCATTGCTGTGGTGGTTTGGAGAACCACTGGAGAACCAGAACTCCAAATGAATCACTCCCCTTGTTTTTCTTCCTCAACATTCTCCAATAATAAAGGGGTAGAATGAAGAAATATAAGCAAAAATAACAAACTGCAAAAGGAAATGGCCAAAACTGAAAAGATACAGAGGAAAACAGTTTAAATCAACAAAGGAAAAGAAGTTACCATACCCAACACCCTGAAGACAAAGACAAATTGACAGAGAACCTCCAGCCTCTGCCCAGGACCACCTGGTAGGGGAAAGCAAAGAAAAACTTTGTAGGAAACAGTTTTCCATGGGAGGACAGCAAACAGCAGCAGACTGCAGTCACTGTCTCTCTCTCTCTGGGGGAGCAGCAGCAGAAACAGTCACAGCAAAAAGGACTGGCAGCCAGTGGCAAAGAGCAATTACCAAAAACTGTCCATTCCCTTCTCCATCTCAGGCAATGAGACAGTCAAGCTTGCCAGTCTCAGAGAGGCACTCCATCAAAAAGGATCTATGGGATAGAACACAGAACTGGTCACACTCACCTAATGCTAAACCTGCCTCTCTACCTTACAAATAGGGCACTGGGTTTCCATATGGTGGAGCATGTCAAAGTGACTCTATTGCAGCCCTGCCACCAACACGCCAAGGCAAGAGCTACACACTCACCATGGAGGACACAGTGACTGGTTGGCTGGAAACATCCCCTGTAAACCAAGTCACTGCTCCGAACACCATCTCAGACCTTCAGAGACACTTGTTGTGGTAACATGACGCCCCAGAGAGAATTGAATCAAACAATGGGACTCCTTTTCAAAATAACTTTATTAACTCTTGGGCAAAGAAACCTGGCCTTGAGTAACACTTTCAAAGATCTGTTTGTGAACTGGCAACAAGATCACTCCAGAGCAGCTTAGGACTGGTGTGTGTAGGAGCCCAAAGGAAAGGGGTTATTGGGAATGTCTCAAACACCCACAGCCAGGTGGCTCTGGAGCCAACCACTGATGGCTGGGAAAAGAGGACAAACAAGATGTGATTGGAGAAGGGTCCATGTAGAGGTATAGCAGCACCTGTTGGGAACAAACGTCCTTGTTCCAGTCCCTGCAGATAGAACACCTGAAACACAGCAGCAGCACTGAAGTGGGCAAGAACTTTCTACCAAAGCTCAGTCTAGTGGGGGCACATGAGACCACCCAAGCCCACAAAGCTTCTGATTGGAGAGGGTGTTCTGAAAGAACAGGTACCAAACCCAGGCACCACCTTCAGGATGTTGAATTTTCCATGTCTTGCCTTGTCTTTCCCACCATTTGTCAATCTTGCCCACTCCCTTCCCCTTAAAGCTGGCTGTTTTGGTTTGAGGGGAAAAAAACCAAAATGTTTACCCACAAGCGGGGGAGGGGGCCTCTTCCACAATAATCACGCCACTCTTTATCAAATTTAAGAAAAAAAGGAATTTTAATAGAAGAAGGATAACTGTTCTTAAATTATATATATATATATATATATATATGTATGTATGTATGTATGTATGTATGTAAACAGAGTACTGCAAACCGCTTCCCCAACACCACAAGAGAGAGGAAAAAAAAACCAAAACCAAAAAACCAAACAACAACAAAACCCAGCAGGTTTTTCCTCCGGGAGGAAAGTTATACTTAAGCAGTGTCAATGTCACAGTCCTGCTGGCTGCGGAGTGAGTTCCCAGTAGTTCCCAGTCCCTCTCCAGCGAGACAGACGAGTGATGAGCTCCCAGATGAACTCTGTGTCTCTTGTCCCAGATGAAGGAAAAAGAAAGCTGAAAGTGGGGAACCACCACGTGTCCTGCAAAAGCAGCTGCAAACCTCTCTCTCTCCCGGGTCACTGCCCCAGACGGGGCGGGCAGGCCGTGTCGGTGCAGGCGGTGGTGAGACTGCAACAGAGGTCGGGATCCCAGATGCAGGAACCAGGAGAAACAGCCGCGGCGAGGAGAAAATACAGCGTCTCAGCCAGAAGCCCCAGCAGTGCCAGCAGAGCAGCTTCCCTCCTCGGCAGCCACCGCTCCTGCCTTCCGCCGAGCTAAAAAAAGGAAAGCTGTCCCCAAAACCAAAAGAGACAAACCTGCCCCCATCCAAGTGATCAGCAGTTAACTGCTTCTTTTGTTAACTGCTGGCATGGGCAGTTAGTGGCAGGGGAGAGAATTTACATAATAATCCCAAACTACAACACTGGCACATCTCACCACGTGCCCAGCAATGACAAGCCCATCCTGCCTTGCACCAACAACACTCTTGAAAGCAGCCCCAGCCCACTGACTCCCCCTGTGCTGTCCCTGCTCACACAGCTCCAGCTCTGGGTTCACTCCTGGGCCCCTCAGCACCACAAACACACTGAGCTCCCCTGCTCCAGCTCCTGCAGCTCCTCTCACTCATCTCCCACTTCAGCTGCTCCGCAGCTGCTGCAGACGCTCCCCTTGGCCTCATCCAGCCCATCCCTGACTGCCTGTGGGGGCTCCAGGATGCTCTGCACAAGCAGCAAAAGTAGTCCTGGGACAGCCATGGCCTGCAGGGGACGACAGCAAGGGCTTGGGTGGGGCTGGGAAGGAGGGACCTGGCACTGGACCTGGAGGGACCTTGAGATTCCAGTCTCAAGGATGTGAAACAGCAAGGACGGGGCCCAGGCAGATGGCATGCAGCAAGGCCTGACCCACTGGCACAGCACCAGGCCCTGCCCAAGGCACTCCTGTTGGGGCTGGGACTCGCAGGGAGGGGCAGAACCCACCCCTGGGGCAGCCTTTCTGCCCCGGCCCAGCCTCTCCCTGTGTGTGCATCACCCACAGCACAGGCTGTGCTGGGGCAGCGTTTGCTGCTGGGGCCCTGCAGAGCTGCCCATGGGGACACCTCCTTTGTGATGGCACAGGCGCCACAGCCTGGCACAGCCAGCCTTGCCCATCATCCCCGCCCCAGCTCAGAGACTCAGAGTGGCCCCTGACGACCAAATAACCAAAGCCCCCACCCCCAGAGTGCAGCCCCATCTGTCTGCAATGTGCCCTCAGGGGTTGTCTTGACAAAGCACCCCCACCATACCTTTGTCATATAGAAAATTGGATGACACATTTATGCTTTTAGCAAATAAGTAAAAAAAATCTTTAATATTAGGAGAGGGATAAGTTTTTTATTCTTAATGTTTGGAGTTACCCATTTTGGGACAGGATGTTCTATAGGCTACTGTTGTGTTACATGTGGAGTAAGAAATATTTTTCAAAGACATGGAATTGATTTCAAATTGAATGTGTTGGTAAGAAGGGATTTCAGTTAGGTTCAGAGAAATCCATCCAACAAAACAGTCAGAAGATCCATAAATTCTGTGGGATCTGTGATGCCATTGGTGTGGAATAAGGGGTGGAGATTGTGTCAGGTGTATGGCTGAGCTGGAGTTCCTTTTCCCAGGTCTGCAAAGGGAGTGGGGAAGGGGTTGAGAACTCGCCTGTATTTTGGCTCCTGCTGTGGAATCAAACATTCTCTAAGGGAGGTTCAAAAGAGGGGGCAGGTTTTCTCCTGGAAGTAGCAAGGTCCGGGTCAGGTTGTTGAGCAGATTGTTCTCATCTTGGAGTGTTTTTGGGGTTCCCTGAGTGCATTGAGGAGTATGACAGGAATGACCCATTGGTGCCTTTCTGGACTGGCTCCCTCTGAGCTGCCCTGCAGGGGAGAGGTTTCTGATCTCACTGCTGTGAAACCTTCAGAGGCCCTCCCAGGAACCACTGGTTGGGGTCGAATTGTTTTTTCCGCTTTTTGCAGGGTTCAGCTGGCCACAAACAGGTTTTTTTCCTGCAGAGGAAATGGCTTCGCAGCAGCTTTAAAGCTGCAATAAGCAAACCCAAAGGGATGGGTGCTGTTTCATCTGGAGGGTCTCCTGTAGCTCCTCGTTCCCAGAATTGAGACCCTTCTGGGGCAGGGAGAGGGGCATTGCCAGGGTGAAGGTGGGAGGTCTGTGCCCCCCCTCCCCTCACCTCCGACTGAATATCTCCTCCTGGCATGGCTAGGCTTTGCTAATGAAGATTTTGGGAAGGGCTGTACCCACGTCAGTGTGTCCTTTGAGCCTGTGCAGCCGAATTTTTAGGTGAGGCACAGTGTGCATGAAACTGGCCCCACCCTTTGGTCCTGAGGTTCACCTGCCATGGCCAAGAGAGCTTGGATGGTGACAGTGAAGTCCTCAGGACTGGAACCTACAGCACCCAGTATTCACAGGAGGTCTCCCATCCAAGTACTAACTGGGCCTGACCCTGCTTAGCTTCTGAGATCAGATGAGATCAGGTGTCAAGGTGGCATGGCCGTAGTTTACACCCTGTGACCCTCCTGCTCTCATCACCCCATGGGGACTTCCCACCCAGTAAAGGGTCTTGAGGATTGTGGGCTCGTGCAGTGGGGGGTGACCTGGGGCGGCTCAAGGTGGGGTCAAGGGGTCTCAAAGTGCAGGGGTTGTGGGCCAGAAGGGTAGGGGGCACAGGGCACCTCCCTAACTGGGGCACCCTAGGGGTCACAGTGCCCCACTGGGAACAGCAGAGGTGGGCAGGTCCAGACATTCCTGTCCCCCACAGCTCCCCCCAGCCCAGCCTGCTTTTCTTCTCAAGGGTTCCCCAGCCCATGGCTGGGTCATGTGCTCTGCCTGCTCACTGAGTCTGAAAACAAGGGAAGAAAAGGGAGGGTGGGTGTGAAAGTGAGGGGATTAAAGGAAAAAATAGAACTAAAGAGAGGAAAAAGGCTCAGGAAGGTGGAGGGGACATGGCCCTGGAGGCCCTCAGAGCCTTCTGGGAGCACCCCGTGGTGCCCCCCAGACCATGAGTACTCTGGGTGGTGCTGCACTGGACCCTGTGGGGACAGGTGCTGTGGGGCTGGTGGAGGTGACTTGTGCCAGCAAGGCCATGGCCATAGTGTCCCCATGTCCTGCCTCATCCTGGGGTGTCCCCAGTGTCCCCATGTCCTTCCTCAGCCCAGGGTGGCCGCATGGATGTCATTTGTGGTTGGCTGTGACACAATCATGTCCCCTGGCCTCTCCAGACCTCCTGGGAACCATTCCCATGCATTTTCCTATGAGAACTGGTGTCCCCATGGGGACAGTTTGCAGGACAGACTCCACAGCCCGTGCCCTGGATGCCGATGTCCCCACAGTGCCACCGCCACCCAGACCCTCTCACTTCTCCTTTCCAGACCCGACATTGGTCCTCACTTGTGAGAACGCAGGGGGATAGCATGTGCCCTGGCCTTCTGTCCCCCACTCCACAGTGGCCCTGGCAAGCTGGTGTACCCTGTCACCTGCAGGTGCCCAGGCCACCCAGCTACTGGTGGAGTCCGCCTGGACACCAGTGACGCTATGGAACCAGGTCACACTGACCTGCAAGGGCCCGGGGACCCCCAATAAAACCAGGTGGTACAAGGATGGGAAGCCCTGGGGGCAGAACGCACTTGACCAGTTCCTTGTCACTGAGAGTGGCACCTACCAGTTTGAGAGAGCTGGCACTGAGCTCAGTCCCACCCTTTATGTCTTAAATAGTGAGGGAGTTGTGTCCCACCCTCACCCCCCTGGGGACCCACGATGCTCCTCAGTGCCACTGGGACCTTCTGAAGCACCCTGATGTGATGGGACCCCCTTGTCCTGCAGATGAGCTGGTGCTGCAGGTACCAGCATAGGAGCTGTTGGAGTGGGACATGGTGACACTGTGCTGCTGGCTTTTGCACCCCTTGGAGGCCACCCACGGTCAGTTCTACCAGGAGTGGAAGTATCTGGAGGGGTCCCACAATGGGATCAAGCTATCCCAGTCCCCCTGCAGCTGCACCACAGTGGCAACTACTGCTGTGGGGGCTGGGTGAGCTCTGGGCTGTCACTGTGGTGGGAGGTGTCAGCGCTGGTGTTGCTGACACTGCACGGTGAGCAACCCCACACCCATTACCCCAATATCCCTTCTCCAGTGTACACACGGTCACTTTTCCTCCCCATCTCCTTCCTGAAGCTCCTTCCAGTGCTGGTGCTGGAGGTTTCCTTAGAGGTCACTGAGGGGTCCTCCCTGAATCTCAGATGCCTCAGCTGCCCCAGTACCCTGAAGACCCAGGGCTGCTTCCAGCACCTCTTCTACCATGACGGGGTGGTGGTTGGCATACCACAGGTGTGCCCCCAGCCCTGACTGCCCAATGTGGCGGTCTTCTGTTGGGAAATTTTTGGATAGACCTTGTGGAAGAGCAATGCTGGGCTGTGTGTCATGGTGTCAGAACCCCGACATCCTCCCCAGGTTCCCCCATCCATGCCTGGGTACGCACATCTCTCCTTGGGTACTCCCCTGGATTTCCTTCACCCACCTCCAAGTCACCTCATCCCTCCATCATTCCCTTTCTCCCTTACTGGAGTTCCTTCCATCTCCCTCCTAACCCTCTTCCACATGCCCCCAGCCCCTCCCTGGGTCCCTCATTGCATCCATCACATTCCTAATCTAGCATTGCCTGATGGTTTCCACCACTGTGGTTCACAGTCCTGAGTAAGTGGGGCCCTCTGGCCCTGGATTCCTCACACTCACAGCATCCTGCATCCCTGCTCATCACACCCTCATTTTCTCCTGTGCTACTCCCCCGATGTCACTGCCAGCCTCTCCCTCTGGCCTCAGGTTTGTCTCTTACCCTGCAATGCCACCATCACCCCTGGATCCCCGTCCCTGCAGGTGTGGGAAGGTTAAGACCCCATGACCCTGCGCTGCTTGGTGCAGGTGGGCTCAGCACCTGTGACCTTCACCTGGCTATGGCCTGGGCAGGAGGTGGCTTGGGGTCCCCTCCTGGCACTTAGGGATGTCAAACCAGGACATTCTGGCACCTACCACGGCCATCAACCACGTGTTCCAGGTGCTCAGCCCAGAGCTGGTCCTGGTGGTGACACTGTGGTGACAGTTGGGCACATGTGGGGTCACACAGGGCCACTGTGAGGGGGTGGCAGATGATGCCAGTTTTTCCATGTGTTCCCAGCAGTGGCCACAGATGTCGATGGGTCCCTTCTGTTCCTGATGGTGCTTCTAGGTGTCACTGTGGGCAGTTGGTGGCATCGCGCAGGTTGGTTCCAAAGAAGGGGAGTGGGGTATCGTAGTCCTGGGGTGGAAGGAAGTTCCCAAGATTGGAGGGGATGATGGCCTGGCACGTACCCTGACTTGGTGGGGTGGCTGAGGACCCAGTGACTTAGGCTTGGGGCTCTGGGGGGTCTCAGAGGATTTTGGAGGGTCTTGTGGGGGGGGTCGTAGGACAGACTACGGGGGATCTTGAGGAATACTGGGGAGTACTGGGAGCTTCTAGGGATTTGAGGAGGTCTTGGTGGGTTATGTAGGGATGTTGATGGGTCTTCAGAGATCCTGGGAGAGTATGGAATCTCCCTCTCTGCCGAGCTTGGGGTTCTGGGGGCTCAGGGGTCTTGGGGGTCCCAGGGGTTTGCTTGTATCAGGGTGGTTCAGGGCTTCTCGGTGACTTGAGTGGTGCTCAGGTGTCCTGGGGAGAACTGGGGGTTGTGAGGGTGTTCAGACATCACAAGGGGGGTTTGATGGAATTGGGTGTCCATGGGAAATCAGAGTCCCATGTGGGGTCAGTGATCCTGGAGAGGTTCAGGGCCCCAAACAGCCCAAGGTTACCCTCCACCCTTTTCCTTGCAGCCAGCAGGGAGCCATAGAACAGGGGAGTGAGGGTCTCCTGCCATGCTCCCCCTTTCTCCCATTTCCAGACACCACCTCAGACACTGCACAAGGCCCTCCCAGAGCCCTCAGCCACCTGGAGGAGTGGGAGGTGCTGTACAACCACATTGTGGTTACAGAGCAGGCAAGGAGTGAGTACAGGGGCAAAGAGGACAGGGACACAGCATACATGTGTCACCCTCACCTGTGTCCCCCCAGCTGATGCCTCTTACAGGTCCCTCTGGAGGTCCCCTCAGTGCCACCCCTCCTTGGGATCTCCAGGTGACCTACGTGGAGCTGTTGGGACCCCATATGCAATCACAGGACTGCAATGACATCTACGAGAGTGCACCGTGGCACTCGGGGGTGCTAGGGGGGCACTGGGGGCACTAAGGGTCCCCATCCAAGTGCATCAAAGCATGTGTGTCACCTTGCCACAGGAAGGGTGGTCACAAGCTTGGAGGTCCCATGTGGGGCTGCAAAGGTCACCCAGTGCTCTTCATACTGCCTCCCAGTGGAATACCCCTTTGGTCTGTTAGGGTCAGCTGGACTGTTTTTTTCCTCTCCCAGGATCTTGCCCTCCATTGGAGGAGGACTGTTGGGACACAGTGCTGATGCTGTGTCAGCCCTGCTCAGCAGTAGCCAAAACATTGGCATGTTATCAACACCTTTCCAGCTCCCAATGCAAAGCCCCACAGTGAGAGCTGTGATGGGGAAATGAACTTCAGCTCAGCCACACCTAATACAGGTTCCATGAGGTTCTGCAGTGTCCCAGGGTTCCTTTGGATCCATAAGGCCCTGGGGTACCCCAGTGGGGCCCTGATTCCATGAGGATCTGCAGTGTGACAATGATCCCTTTATTCTATGAGGTTCCACAGTTTTCCAGGGTTCATTTGGTTCCATGAGGCCCTGGATTGTCGCAATGGCTTCTTGATTCCATGAGGTTCTGCAGTTTCTCAGGTTCTCTTGGTTCCATGAAGCCTCTGCATTTCACAATTGCCCTTTGATTCCATGAGGTTCAGAAATGCCCCAGGGTTCCATTGGTTCCATCTGGTTCCACAGTGTCACAAGGGTCCCTTGGTTCCGTGACGTTCAACAGAACCAGAGGGTCCCTCTGGTTCTAAGATGTTCTACAATGTCACAAAGACCACATGTCCCTGTCCCCCCATTCCTGTCCCCACAGCCACCCCAAGACCCCGGTCACACCGGGTGTCCACCCTCATGGACTGGCTCGGCTGCCATTGGCGACCTCAGGGGACCCCACAGCCCCCTGTGCCCCCTCCCCACTGGGTATTTCCTGCCATCAGTCTCTGGGCACTCATCCCACATGAGCAATGCTGCATTCCTGGCCATTCTGGTGTCCCTGTCCATCCAGGCAGGTTATCACAAGCTGTTGGGACCACTTGCAGGGAAGCTCTTGGAAAAAAGGGGAAGGCATTGAGGTCACGTGTTTCACCCACGTGTAGCTGGAACATTGTTGGGGGCAGGGAGGGGACACAGTGAGGACAGGCTGGGACATGGTGGAACATGGTGGGGACACAGCGGGGACATGGTGGGACATGAGGGCCCCAGAAGGAAGGGACTCGGGAGGTGTGGAGAGCCAAGGAAGGGGGTCCTGGAGAATGAGAGTCCCAGGGATGGGGGGCCCAGAGAGGGGGGTCCTGGGGAAGAGGGTGTCCACGGGGGATGGGGTGGCAGGGGTTGGAGTCCCAGGGGAATGTGGGCCCTGGGGAATGTGGGCCCCAGAGAATGGGGGTCATGGGTTAGAGGCCGCAGGGATTGACATAATGTGGGAACCTGGGGCCTCATGAGAACTGAGGTCCTGGGGGAATGGGGGAAGGGCAGGAGCAATGTGATTGAGGGAGAGGGAGACCTGGGGAATGGAGGTCCTGGGATGGGTGTCCCAGGAAGTGTGGACGTAGGGGATGAGGGTGCCATGGTTGGGGGTCCCTGGAAAATGGGGATGCCAAGGATGAGGGTCCCAGGACAATGGGGGTTCCAAGGACGAAGAGCAGCTGGGTGGGTACATGGGTTGTGGCTCCTTCACTGCTGGCCTTGGACTTTGGGATGACCCAGGGTCTGGTGTAGCCCCACCAGGGTGCTTGTGGCCTTGAGGGGAAACACAGTGTCTTCCAAGGGACTCTGAGGGCCCCCAGGGCTGTTCCTCCCTCTCTTGCCCCTTGACCTGCGGCTTTTTCCTCTCTTCATTTAATTTCTTTCCTTATTTTCCTTTTCCACAATCCTACCAGTTCCTGGCCTGGGGAGTGCAGAGTGCATCTGAGCAGGTACTGTGTTGAGGTGATCATAGAAGGGAAAAGGGAGTGCAGGAAGGGGTTGGGGAGTGTGTGGGGGAGTGGGGGTTCTGTTTGTGCCCCCTCCAACACTTTCATTTTCTGTTTTCTGGAGCAGCAGGAAGAGTCTGTTGAGGCTGTGAGTCAGACAAGGATGCCGGGTGCTGTGGGATGCAGGTTCTGTCCTAGGTGATGTCTGTTCTGCGGAGGTGTCCCACGACACTTCCTGGGGTGAGTTCCTGTCCCAGAGCTGGCACTCTGTAGCACTCCTATCCTGGAGCTGTCCCTGCCTACCCCAGCTCTCCCTGTGATGCCTGGGGTGCCTCATCTTGGAGAGTGCCCTGTCCCCTCTATCTCCCCCACCCCATCCACGACCTCTCCATGTAGGGAGCCTCAAATCCCCTTTGGGTGCCCCCAAACGTGTGGCTCCTTCCCTACCCCCCACCAGCTGACAGCCCCCCAAGACCCTTCCATGGCTGGGAAGCTCCCACAGGGTGGTGACAGTGTGGGGAGCACACATTGCCTCATAATCCTCCTAAACCCTCCGTACCCCACCACCGCCCCACCTGTGCCCCCCTAGCAACACCCAGAGGCCCCCTTGCCCCCCTCCCTGTGTCTCCCCTGGACTGTGAGGGAAAACTGCTGCTTTTTCCCTCTGGAAATGGCTGATTTGGCCCCAAATTGCAGACATGGGGCCAAGATGCCCCAAGTGTGGGGGAGTTGAAACACTTTGGGTACTGCCCCTCCTCTTCTTGTGCCTCCTCCCAACACCCTGGCATGTCTTCCCCCCACCCCCCTCTGCCTCCGTGGAGTTTCTGTCCTGGGGGTTGAGAGCTAAATAAATAAAACACAATTTCTCCCAGTTTAACCAAAAAGCTGTGTTTTGAGCCCAATAGCAGGGAAAGGTGTCCTGTGCCCCCCCATGGCACTTGGAGGGGGAGTGGAGGTCCAGTGGATGTAGTGGGAGCACTGGAAAGAGGAATGGAGAGCCACTGAGAGCACTGAGGGTACTAGGAGTGGGGGGAATGGGGATCCCCTGGGGTAAGGGGAGCAATGGAGGGGCACTGGGGAGAGGAATGAGGTATTCCTGGGAGCACTGGGAGGGAGAATGGGGAGCACTGGCTGCCGTGTACAGCCCCTCATTGGAATCCCCCTACCCATGACCACCTACCATGGGCAGGATGGGCACCCACAGGAGCCATGGAGGTGGGACATAGACATGTGAATGCCCACCGAGGGGAACCCCAGTTCCTCCCAGTGCCCCCCAGTTTGCCCCAGTTCCCCCCAGTGTCCCTCAGTGTCACAGCAGGTTCTCATAGGTGTCACTTGGGACCCATGGTCTCGTGTAGGGTCCTGGCCATTCCATGTAGGTCACCTGGGGGTTTTGGGGGGAGGTGACATGAGGGGACCCCATGTGACATTCACCAGTTGGGTGAACACAGTTGGGGAATGACACCTGTGGGTGACCTGTCTATGCCCACCCTCTGGACTCACCTCCAACCTGTCTGGTGGCCACAATGTGGTGGTGCAACCCCCCTGCCTCCTCTGGGGCCCTGTGGGGATAAGGGACTGTCTGAGGGTGTTTCTGGGGAGGGTGGAAATGGGACCCTGCCTGGTCCCTCCACCACTTACCTGTCCTGGGACATCCTGGTGGCTACAAGTAAAAGAGGGGGTGGGTGACTGTGGGTTCCATGGGACCCCTGGACCCCCTCAGGAGCGTCAATCCCCCACAGGTCCTCTGAATCCACAACAGACTCCGATTCCCCCAGGACTCCCAAGTACCCCAGGGCCCCCTGGCAATCCTGGAACCCCCTGGAGCCCCTGAACCAACATACTACCCCTAGGTCCCCTGGGCATTGCAAGGCACCTGAGTGGCAGAACCCCAAGCCAGGGAGGGAGGCAGTCCCCTCAAACTCCCCCAGGATCTCTGAAGACTCTCCAGCATCCATCGAAGATTCTCCAGGACCTCCCCAAAGCCCCCAGGAGCTCCCAATAGCACTCCAGTATTTCTCAAGGCTACACCTGGGATATCCTGGGAGCTTTGGTTATTTGGTTGTCAGGGGCCACTCTAAGTCATTGAGCTGGGGTGGGGACAGTGGGCAGGGCTGGCTGTGCCAGGCTGTGGCGCCTCTGCCATCACAAAGGAGGTGTCCCCATGGGTGGCTCTGCAGGGCCCCAGCAGCAAACGCTGCCCCAGCTCACCCTGTGCTGTGGGTGATGCACACACAGGGAGAGGCTGGGCCGGGGCAGAAAGGCTGCCCCAGGAGTCTCACCCCAGCCTTTCTGCGTGTCCCCTGCAGGTCATGGCTGTCCCAGGACTAATTTTGGTGTATTGACAGAGCATCCTGGAGCCCCTACAGGCAGTCGGGGATGGGCTGGATGAGGCCAAGGGGAGCATCTGCAGCAGTAGCAGAGCAACTGAAGTGGCAGATGAGTGACAGGAGCTGCAGGAGCTGGAGCAGGGGAGCTCAGTGTGTTTGTGGTGCTGAGGGGCCCAGGAGTGAACCCAGCCCTGGAGTTGTCAGAGTTGTGGGCAGCAAAGCTCCTCACATGGCTTCCCCTCACAGCCCTCCCCATCTTCATAGCTCTCTGTTGGGCAGTCTCTAATGAGGCCACCTGAGTGCAGAGCAGAGCAGGACAATCCCCTCCCTTGCCTGGCTGGCGAGGCTGGGTCTGATGCCCCCAGGACACAATTGGTCCTTCTGGCTGCCAGGGCTCATGTCTGACTGGCCACAGACCAGGACCACCAGGTCCCTGTCCTGGTACTGCTTTCCAACATCTCATTCCCCATCTGTACATCTGGGGTTGCCCCATCCCAGATGCAGAATCCTGCACTTCTCCTTGGAGAACTTCATATGGTTGATGATTGCCCAGTCCTCTGATTTGTCCACATCTGTCTAGGTTTAAAGACAAATATTGGGGCAGGAACTCCAATAAATGAACCCCTTCCCCTTTTATTCCCCCCTAACAGAGAGAGACAACAATGCAAAGAGGTGTAATGAAAAAAATAGCAGTTTACTGACAAGGAAAAGAGCAGCACAATAAAGATACAAACAGAATGGATCACCCACAAAAAAAGGAGAATTCATTTTGTCAGGTAGTTCCTCGGGAACAAAGGGAGGAAAAAGCAGTGGAGGGTCCTCCCTGCCAACAACCTTCCTCTGCCCAACAAAACAAACAATGGGAAAAACAGGGACAAAGGCAACATCTTGAAAGGTTCTGTTATCTGAGGGAAAGAAGCCAAGTTCCCGAGGGACTGGTGTGGACCCTGGCTCTGCTGCAGTGTCACTGCAGAGGGTTTCCATGTTCCCTGCACTACAAAAGTCTCAGGCTGTTCCTGGAGAAAAGCGGCTTCTCTGGGCTCGGACTTTGCCCACACTCGGCCGGGTTGAGCTCCACTGAGGTTCCCGCGCAGGGGCTGTTGCTGCTTTCGACCCACTCCGCTGGTCTGGGCTTTGGTCTGCCCAGCTTGCCGCCGGGAGGCAGGTGGGGCAGGGACAGAGACTTGTGCAAGTTCTGTTTCCCTTTCGTTTTCCCTCTGGCTGTGCTGGAGGTGGGAGGGCTACCACTGAGCCCTCCTGGAATGGCTCCCAGTGCAGGCAGCAGAACCGAACTGTGCCGGACAGCTGCAAGTGGCTGCTGAGCAGGGGAAGGAAAACCAGCTCCACCGTGGGCTGTGCAGGCAGCAGCAAAACCGAGGTCCCAGAAAGAGCCGAGTTCTGTCTTTTGGTTTTTGTTTTTTTTTTCTCTTCCCCTCCTCACTGCAGGGAATGGGAAGGGAAAGGGAGGAATTTGTCCTTCAAGAGACAGATCCTTTAAAAACAGTGTTGGAAAAAAGAGAATAAAATACAAACAAAACAAAACCCCTTCTGTAACTAGAACACCATGTCACCTGATCTTGCTTCTACTGGGCACTCACCTTTCTTTTTTGCCTTATTTCCAAGAGAAGATCTGTCCTCAGCCAAACTGACCTTCTGCCTGGCCTGCTTGACTTCAGTTTGGAAATTCCTACTCCTGTGCCCTCAGAAGATGATGTCTGAAAAGTGACCAGCACTGATGGACCCCAGCACCTGCAAAAACATTTTCCCAGGGGACCTTCCGTCCTAATTCCCTGAGCAGCCTGAACTCTGCTCTCCTCATGGCCAGAGATGAGGTTTTGCTGCCACTTTCCCTCCTGTCACCAGAGATTTTAAACTCAATCCCTTCATGGTCACTGTGGCCAAGACAGTCCCAATCTCCACTGCACTCATGACGTCCACTCTGTTGACAAGCAGCAGATCAAGCAGAGCATCTTTCCCCGTCAGCTGCCTTAGGACCTGTTCCATTAAGTTGTCATTCGGATTTTTCAGGAATCTTCTGGCCTGGGTTGCACCAGCTGTGTGATGCTCCCAGTTAATTTCTGGCAAGCTGAAGTCCCCCATAAGGACACGGGCAGTTGACTTGGAAGAGTCCCTTAGTTCCTCAAGGAATAACTCACCAGTGCCATTGTCCTGGCTGGGAGGTCTCTACCAGACTCCCATGGTGACATCAGCATTATTTGGTTGCCCCTGCATTCTTACCCAGAGGCTCCCAAACTGTGCCATTGCCCACTGTGAGCTCCAGACATTCTGACCCTTCTATTACATGATGCTGAAAGGGTTTTTTTAATTTTTCAATTTTCATATTTTGTAGACTTTAGGAACACAGTAGATGTAATGCTGTAGATTTTAGTGAATTAATATTTAGCAGCTTGTAGCATAAAGTCCTTCTATCTCTACCCCTGCTCCAGAACAGGCAGCTGAGATCTGCCAGCTATTTAGTCTCTTCCTCAAGGTACCTGATTAAAGCATATCAGAAGAGAACATAAACATGGAGCTGTGTGACCCGAAGCCCTGGAGAGTGTCCAAGAGACCTTTGTGTGCTGAAGAAGAGGAGGTGGATGAAGACAGAGGGTCCCAACGACCCCAGCCCCAATTCAACAGGGGTGGGAACTGGGAGGGGACAGAGGTGGAACTGGACATGTGGACAGTAGTGATTGGATAGGTTATATTATAAAAGCTATAGAACTTAGAGCTTGCTGGCGCACGCATCGATGTATTCCTGGATGAGCGGGGTTGCTCATTAAAGTGCCTGCCCATTATCTTATCTCCTACAAAACTTGGCTCGGAGTCTTTTTTTACAGACTTTTACAGCAACAACACACAGGGCCACCCTTCTGCTCCTTCTGCCCTGCCTGTCCCTCCTGAAGGGCCTGTAACCATCCAACAGGGCACTCCAGTCACAGGGTTCATCCCACCAGGGTTCACTTGTGCCAGTGAAGTCAAATCTCTGGGACTGGGCCAAAGCTTTGAGCTCCTCTTGTCTGTTTGTGGGGCTGCTGCATTGGAGTAGAAACATTGCAGGTGTGGTCCATTGTAGCCAACACCTTGTGAGGCAGATGGAGGGATCCCATTAGTGCTTGTTTCCTCAAGTTTTCTCTTACATCCTCCCACTGGGAGTACTGGGAGCACTGGGAGGGAGAATGCAAAGACAGTGGTTGTACCGAAGGTACAGAACTAGGAGAGATGTGGTGCTCTTGTGGGTGCTGGTAGCAATGGAGATGCACTGTGAAGGAGGAAAAGGGGCACCTGGGGATACCTGGAGCACTGGAAGGGAAAATGGGGAGCACTTCAGGAATGGATAGGGATTGTTACGGGTTTGGAATCCGTCGTGGAATTTTTTTCTTCTTTTTTCTGTCATTCCCACGAGAGTCATCAGAGCCCGCATCTCTCCCTGCCCTTTGTCTCCACTTCACCGGCAAAAGCCGCGGACTGACCCTCGCACCGGCCCCTGCTGTCCATAAATAGAACTGCACCGAAGAAGCACAGAACTCTTCATTGAAAGGTTTGGTTATATATATACGTATACATATTTGTAGTTAAGAACTATTATCCTTTTCTGTACATTTCTGATTAAAACCTATAATTTCAAAGGTTGTGGTGATTTTTGGGAGGAGCCCCTTTTTTTGGTCCAGACAGATAAGTTAGTTTTCTTCTAAACTAAGACAGGAGCCCCTGAGGGTACTGGTACCACTGCAGGGGGGAAATAGGGAAACCTGTGAAAGTAGTGGGAGCAGTGGAAAGGGAATGAGGAAGCCTCTGGGTTACGGGGAGCTCTGAGATTGGAAACTGGGAGAACTGGGTGCCCTGTGCAGCCCCAAAAAGGACCTTCCCCTCTTCTGACTATACCCACCAAGCAGGACAGGAGTTATGGGGGACACACACACAGGGGGGTGCCCTCAGGAGAGGCTCCCCAGTGCATCCAAGTGTCCCTAAGTACCTCCTAGTGCTTCCAGTGTCCCCAGTTCCCCTAGTGTCACGTCATGGTCTCATAGATTTTGTTGGGTTCCTGCAGTCTCATGTTGGGTCCCAGCAGCTCTGCATAGGTCACCTGGGGATCCCAGGGGGAGGTGGTGCTGGAGGAGTCCCAGGGGGGACCTGCAAGAAAGAGCAGTTGAGGGGACCCGAGTAGGGGGGGTGACAAGTGTGGATGACATGTCACTTCCCCCTGTCACCATACTCACCTGCCACCTGCTCAGTGACCATGACGTGGGTGTACAGCACCTCCCCCTTCTCAACGGGGACCGGGGGATCTGGGGGGGCCCTGTGGGAAAAAGGTGGTGTCTGGAGGGGTGTCTGTGGAGGCAGGAGAGGGGAGCAATGGCAGGATAATGTCACTCCCCTATCCTGGGTCTTCCTGGTAGCTGCAAGGAAAAGCGGGGGGGAGTAACTGTGAGTTCCATGGGACCCCTGAACTCCATGGGACCCAGACAGGATGCCTGAAGTCTCAGTGGACCCCTGATTCCCCCCAGGGCCCCTGAGAACCCTGAAGGTCTCACAGAAGCCCTAAACCACTCCAGAACTCCCAAAACACTGCAGCACCTGAGCTCCCTGAGACCCCAGAACCCCAAGCTGGCAGGGACCCCCTCAACTCCTCAGGGATCCTTGAAGACCCCCCAACCTCCCTCCACAGTGCCCCAACAGCTCTACACACTGCACAGGAGATCCCAGTACCCCAACCTATTTCCAAGAATCGTTCCCAGGGTGCCCCAGAAACACCCCCAAGACCCCCCAACATGTCCTCAAAGCATCCAGAACCCTGAGCCAAAGGTGATGGGGGCTCAGCCTCCATCCTGTTCAGGGTCTATGAGTGTTGCCCGATCACCCTCCCAAACTGGGGAACTTCTCTCAGCCCCAGGACCCCCATGCCCCCTAATTGTCACTCACCTGTGTGGTGCCACCAATGCCAGCCCACGATGGCACCCAGAACCAGCAGAAGGAACAGAAGGGACCCACCAACCTCTGTGGCCACTGCTGGGACAGAGGAGGACACACTGGCATCACTTGCTATCCTGGGGGTATTGCACTCCCCAAATGACCCTGGGTGACCCCACCTGTTTCCCATCCTCCCTGTGTCACTGCCAGGGAGAAAGGGGGGAAAAACTAGGGTCAACAATGACCCCGGAGAACCCAGAGTCCCACAATGACCATGTGTGAGCCCACATGTGCCCTGTCCCCATAATGTCACCACCGGGTGCAGCTCTGGGCTGAGTGCCTGGAACATGTGCTGCTCCGTCCAGCTGGTTGGTGGCCACACACTGGTAGGTGCTGGAATGTTCTGGTTCGATGTGTACAAGTGCCAGGAGGGGACCCTGGGCCACCTCCCTCCCATCCTGCAGCCAGGTGAAGGTTACAGGTGCTGAGCCCACATGCACTGAGCAGTGCAGGGTCATGGGGTCTCACCTGCCCACGCCTGTGGGGATGGGGGTCCAGGGGTGATGGTGGCATTGGCCACAGGCACTGTGGGGAGAGAAACGGGCCTGAGGCCACGGAAAGGGGCTGGAATCCAGCATGGGGGAAGGGGGAAGGGCAAGGCAGAAGGATCTGAGGGGAATGAAGACTCAGAGCCAGATGGTCCGAGTCACCCAGGACTGTGATCCCCTGTGGCAGGGACTGTGACCTGGAGTGAGATTTGGGAATGGTGTGGATGGGATGGGGGATGTGATAGATGGGATGCCATGAGTGGCATGTTGTGGGTGGGAGCACCCAAAGGCAGAGGGTCCCACTCACTCAGGACTGTGAACCACAGAGGTTGTGGCCATCACCAGTGTGATATGAGGGATGTCATGGGTGAGATGCGGGGACAAGGAGAGGGAGATCAGGAGGGGGATGGAAGGGACCCCGGCGAAGGAGATGAGGTTCCTGGGAGAGGTGGGGGGAACTGGAGAGCCTGGAGGGACCCACAAAGGGATGGGGAACCTGGGGATGGTGTCAGGGAGGAATGAGGGCACACAGGAAATGGTGGTGGGACCCAGGGAGGATGTCAGTGTTTCCCCCATCCCTGCACTCACTGAGCACTGTGACACAGAGCTGGGAGCTGCTCTTCCGCACGGCCCCCAGCTCAGAGCGCACCTCACAGGTGTAATTCCCTGAGTGAGAGACTCCCACGGCAGGCAGCCAAAGGTGGGAGGACCCCTGTGGGCCCCCCACCAGCACCCCATCCCTGTAGAAGAGGTGCAGGAGGGGAGCTTGAGGCCGCAGGTGGCTGGGAGTGCTGAGGCAGCTGAGATTCAGTGGGGATCCCTCAGTGGGCTCGGTGGGACCCTCCAGCACTGGCACTGGGAACAGCTCTGGGAAGGAGATAGGGAGAGGAGGGGATGGTAACCCCAAGCCCACTGGTGAGGGGAAGGGTGGTGTGGATGTTTCAGGGTGGGGCAGTGGTGGGTATGGGGGTGCTCACCATGCACTGTCACAGTCACAGGTGCTGACTCCTTCCACCACTGTGAGAACCCGATGACCACCTTGGCCCTGCAGTGGTAGCAGCCACTGTGGTGCAGCTGGAGGGGGGACAGAGTCAGCTCAGTCCCCTCAAAGCTCTGCAGACCTTTCTTCTCATTGTAAAATCGGATCTCGGTGATTGGTGAGTGCCATGAGCACCGGCAGCGCAGTGTCACGGTGTCCCCCTCCAGCAGTGCCCGTGCTGGGACCTGCAGCACCAACGTGCCTGTGGAACAAGGAGGTCCCATCACCCCTGGAGGATCCGAGGCTGCCGGTGGCACCAGGGAGCACCAGGGGTCTCCCACTGCACCAGTGGGGACCCATTCCAGTGGTTTGCACTGGTGTGTACTGGGATGAATTGGTGTGCAAGGCATGCACTGTGTTGGTTGGGATACACTGGCGTGTACAGGGGATGTTCCAGTTTTGCACTGGGATGTCTTTGTGTGCACAGACACATGAGGTGGAGCCCACCCAGAGCCCTTGTCGTCCCTGTGGGTGCCACAGAGAGGGGGCACACATCCCCACCCTCCCCCTCACCATCCAAGACCAGCACGGGGGAGCTGAGCCCAGTGCCGGGTCTCTTACACTTGTAGGTGCCACTATCGGTGACAGAAAAGCGGTCAGGTCCCTTCTGCCACCAGCGCTTCCCATCCTTGTACCAGGTGGTGGCACCGGGTGTTGCTGAGCCCTGGCAGGTCAGTATCACCTGGGTCCACAGCACTGCTGGCATCCAGGGGGGCTCCAGCAGGAGCTGGATGGTCTGGGCTCCTGTGGGTGACAGCGGACACCAGCCTGCCAAGGCCACCAAAGGACTGGGGACAGTGGGGTGGGGGACATGCCATTGCCCCAAGTACTCACCAGTGAGGACCAGGGTGTGGGCTAGAAGGGAGAAGGGAGAGGGTTTGGGTGAGGGTGGCATGTGGGTACACTGGCACCTAGAGGATGCACTGGGGAGGCTGTTCTCCAGCCATGGGGACACTGGTTCTTGTGGGAAAGTAAGTGGGGATAGTCCCCAACAGGTCTTGAGAGTGTGGGGCACAAGTCTGTGTCACAGCCTCCCATGCACTTACATCTGTGTGGCCTGGAAACCTCGTGCATGGGGACACCACAGACTTCCCATGCTGGCACATTTCAGCTCTACCAGCCCCATGACATCTGTCCCCACAGCCACATCCCCATTGCCCTGTGCCATGATCCCATTCCCATGGCCCCACTTGTTTCCATGGCCTTATCTGCATAGTACTTGTCCCCTTGTCCCTGTCCCCACAGCTGCCCCAGCCCCATTGTGCCAGTCCCCTTGTCGCTGTCCCTACATCCCTATACCCTTGTCCCTGTCCCCACATGCCTGTTCTCCTATTGCTGTCCCCACAGACACCCCGTGATCCCTGATCACAACAGGACTGGCTCTGCTGGCACTGGGGACCTCAAGGGACCCCACAGCTCCCCTGTGCCCCCTCCCCTCTTGGCAGCCACTGCCGCTGGTCTCTGCCTCACCAGGAGCCATTCCCATGGTGTCAGGCCCATGCCCAAGGCACTCACCCCACAGGAGCAATGCCATGTTCCTGTCCATCCCAGTGTCCCCGGCCGTCCAGGCTGGCTGTCACACGCTGCCAGGGCCACCTGCCCCCTACATGGGTCTTTTTGGACTCAGAGAAAGGAAATGAGTTCACACCCATCACTGACGTGTAGGTGGAACATTCTGGGGGCAGGGTGGTGATATAGCGGGTACATGACAAGGACATTGTGGGAGATGCGGGGGACAGGTTGGAACATGGTGGGATATGGTGGGAACACAGTGGGAATATGGTGGGACATGATGGGGACATGGTGGGGACACAGTGGGGACATGAGGGGACATGATGGGGACATGGTGGGGACACAATCTGTACATGAGTGCTTGAGGAGTGGGGAGCTCGGGGAATGTGGAGAGCCAAGGATGGGTGTCCCACACAATGGGGATGTCCAGGGAATGAGACTCCTGGAAGGGGGTTCCTGGGTAATAGAAGTCCCAGGGATGTGAGTTCCAGGAAAGTGGGACTCCTGGGGGCAGGGAGAAGCTGAGTGGGTAAGTGGGTTGCTGTTCCTTCACTCATGACCCTGGATTTTGGCATGACCCAGGGGCCAGTGAAGCTCCCTACTGGGTTCCTCCTGCCTGGGGAGGGCATCTCAGGAGAGTCCCAGGGGAATCCTGGGTGTGTGGCAGCCCCGGGGGACTCTGGAGTGCTCTGGCCCCATTGAAGGGGACATTGGTGCCCTCTGGAATACCCCAGACCCTCTGATGTCACAGTTGGGTGTCACACAGAGACAGTGGGTGCCCAGGGTGCAGAGTGGGCCACTGTCTACTGCCCTGGGGACACTCCAAAATCTCTGCAGGGGCCCTGGTGGAGCCGAAGCTCTGCTCTCTGCTGAATGCTTTGCTCTTCATCTGCAACCTCATTCTCACCAGCCTCTGCTGCCACCTCAGTTGGAGCTGGGGTCTCTGCTGACCCTCCCTTTTGTGTGGGTCTCCAGACATCCCAACTCCCCCTCCATGCCTTGAGGCTTTTTCCTTTCTTTTTTTTTTTTTTTCCCATATTTTCCTCACTTTTGGCCCTGTCTTTTCCCCCACCCAGTTCCTAGCTCAGGGAGTGTGGGAAGCATCTGAGCAGGTAACATGTTTGGGGAGTTCAGAGCAGGGGTAAAGGGAAACAGGGGCTGCAGGGAGGGGTGGGGGTCTATGGGGATTGGGGGTGTCTGGCTGAGCCTCCTCCAGCACTTTTACTTTCTCTCTCCTGGAGCAGAAGGAAGAGACCTTTTATGCTGTGAGTCAGATGGGGGTGGGGAGCAGGTTCTTGCCTCGAGGGGAACCTCCAGGGGCATCATCTCCTGGGGGAAAATGGCTGCTCTGAGATAATGGAAACTGCTGTGGGCGGTCCTTCCCGGGGACCTTCCCTGTTCTGGGGGTGACACATCCTGAGTGCCCCAACTTGGTGAGTGCCCTATCTTGGCGAGTGCCCTGTCCCCTCCACAGCTTGACTCCACAGCCCCATGAACTTTGGGAGCCCTGAATCACCTTTGTACCAACCCCAAGTGTGGCCCCTCTATCCTCCCAACACCAGCCCAAAGCCCCCCAAAAGCCTTCCATGAGGAGTTTGCCAGTAGGGAGGTGACTGAGGGTGACATTCAGTGAGGGCCGGGGGAGAAAGACCTCCCCATGACCCACCACGACTCCCTCACAACTGTCCCCCCACTGTAGGGTCTCAGTGCTGGGAACAAGGAGACATAGGAGACCCTCCAGATGAAACAACACCCACCCCTTTAAGTTTGACTCTTGCAGCTTTAAAGCTTCTCAGAAGCCATTTCCTGTGTGGGAAAAAGGCCTGTTTGTTGTCAGCTGAGCCCTGCAAAGAGCAGAAAAAACAACTTGACCCCAACCAATGGTTCTGGGAGGGCTTTTGAATGTTTTCACAGCAGTGGTGTCAGGAACCCCTCCCCCAGCAGAGGCAACTCAGATGAAACCAGTCCAGAAAGACACAAATGGATCATTTATGTCGCTCTTCCCAAGGGATTTAAGGAGCCTCAAAAACACTCCAAAGAAAACAACAGCCATCTGCTCAACAACCTGATTCGGATCCTTCTCCTTCCTGGATTAAACCTGCTCTCTGGAACCTCCTTTAAAGAATGTTCAGTTCCAGAGAGGGAAAAGTGTGCGACTTTTGATCAGGGGCTCGACATGTTGATTGGAGGAACAGGGTGGGGACAGAAGGAGAAGCGAGTGCCCAGAGTGGGGGGAATTCTCAGCAGGATGGCGTGTACTTGCCAGGGAATCAGGCAGTAAGGACAATGCTGACATTGATGCAGATTCCTGTGCAGGATTCTAAGGATGGACTCCTCAGTTTGCAATGGGGGCTTTCAGAGTCCTCAGAGCCACAGAATGTCCCCTGGTGCCTCTTGTTGCCCCTCAGTTCAAAGGACACTCCCCGATGGTGGCTTGGATGCCATGGAGAAAAGCCACTGGACCCCTTCAAGCCCCCTGGTGTGATGGGACTCCTCTGTCCTACAGACTGGTTTGTGCTGCAAGTCCCAGCTTGGTAGCTGCTGGAGGGGGACACGGTGACACTGCACTGCCAGGGCTGGAAGAAGGGGTTGGTCACCCATGTGTGGTTCTTCCACGACAAGAAGGATTTGGGGATGCCCCTCCAGGGGACTGAGCTGTCCCTGTCCACCCTGCGGCTCTACCACAGTGGCCACTGCCACTACACAGGCTGGGTGGGCTCTGAAGTGTCACAGTGGCAAGAGTCAGTGCTGGGGACAGTGACAGTGCACAGTGAGTGTGGGTAGGGAGCCCCAATATCCTCCTGGGTTACCCCCACCACTGCCTGGATCTCCTACCTCTCCTTGCATCCCTCCCTGGAACCTCAATCCCTCCTCAGTTCCCCTCCATCCCTCTCCAGATCCCCTCATCTATCTGAGGCATCCCACGGCACCTCCCTGGTCACTACTCTATCCTCTGGTCCCCCTTCCCTATGTGGGTCTTTCTACCCTTTCTCAAGTCCCCCCAGTCCCTCCCTGCAATCCCCCACCCCTCTCTGAGCCATCACATCCATCTCTGAGGGCCCTCTGTCCTTACACTGGTTTCCTATACTTGCCTGCGTCACCTCATCCTTCCCTGAGGTCCCTCCATGGTCCCCAGGTCCCCCCAACCCTCCCTTGGCCCACTTCTACCTCACTGGGGTCCATTCTACTCCCCTCCTTACCTACCATTAGTCCCCATTTCTGTGTCCCTCCATTGCTTCACATTTCCCCCATCTCATGTGTCCCTCTGCAGGGGTCCCACTCTTGGAGGTGTCCCTGTCAGAACAACCCCCCCAGGAAGCAGGTGGCACTGGGTGACCTCCTGATGCTGAGCTGCACAGTGGCCAAGGGGACAGGTGCCCTTTCCTTCTCCTGGCACCAGGGAGCTCAGCCACACCACTGGGCATCAGCCCCCACACTTAGCTGCATGCTGGGCACGAGGACAGCGGCCACTACCAGTGCTGGGCCACAGACAGGAACAGCACGGCCGAGAGCCCCCCACTGCACGTCACCATCCTGGGTGAGTGAGACCCTTGGGCTGGTGGTGACCCTACCCACAGCATCCCCCATTTTACTTTCATAGCGCCAAAGCCTCTCATCTCACTCCCAGCTCCCAGCCCCTCCCTGTGGCTTCAGGCCCATCTCTTCCCCCGCAGTGCATGTGGCCAGTGCCACCATCACCCCTGGGCCCCCATCCCTGCAGGTGCTGGCAGGTGACCCTGCGACCCTGCGCTGCTCAGTGCAGATGGGCTCAGCACCTGTGACCTTCACCTGGCTGCAGAGACAGGTGGGAGGTGTCCTGGTGTTCTCTCCTGGTGCTTGGGGACATTGAGCTGTGGCATTCTGGCATCTACCAGTGTGTGGTTTAGGACTTCTGTGTGGCTTTGAGGGTTCTCAGGAGTTCTGGGGTGATTTGGGGGTCCAGTGAGGATTCAGGGGTTCTGTCAGGGACCCAGGGAGTTCAGGGGTCCCAGGGACTCCACAGTCACCCTCTGTCTTTTTCATGTAGCCACCAGGAAGACTAAGGATAGGTGAGTGAGGGTATCCTTTCAAGGGCCCCCTTTCCTGCCTCCACATACACCTGCCAGACACCACCTTTGTTCTACAGGGCCTCCCTGGATTCCCTGGCCCCCTCACAGGAGGGTGAGGTTCTGTACACACATATCATGATCACTGAGTGGGTAGCAGGTGAATACGATGATGGGGGAACAGGGACATGTCACACGTGTCAACCCCTACCTGGGACTCCTCAACTGCTATTTCTTGTAGGGCCCTCCTGGGGGTCCTCCAGTGTCACTTCACCCCAGGACCCTCAGATGACCTATGCAGAGTTGCTGGGACTCCCAATGACATCTGGGAGACCGTAGTGTAACACTGGGGGGAACTGGGGGCACTGGGAGCACTGGGTGGGACTTGGGGACACTTGGATGCATTGGGGAGCCCCTCCTGAGGGCACAAACATGAGTGTGTGTTCCCTACAGCTCCTGTCCTGCTTGGGGGGCTATGGTCATGAGAGGTGGGGCTGGACAGGTCACCCAGTTTGCCCAGTTTTCAATCCCAGATCTCCCAGTAATCCAGGGAGAACCCATCCCCTTTCTACTGCTCCCATTACTCTCCCTGTTCCCTATTCCTGCCCCGCAGTGGTCCCAGTACCCCCAGGTGGGGTGAAATGACAACACAGACCGCTAGCTGAGATTGGCAAGAAATTCCTTTAATGTTAATTGTCCAGGGTTGTGTAGAAATGCTTCAGCTGGGAGCGGCTAAACTGCAGGTCACACATTCACCACATACACAGCCAGCTGTCACACACACACACTCACACACACACACACTCGCACACACACCCACGCACACACACACACCCACGCGCGCGCACACA